>NC_090941.1:460234366-460862866 GCF_040938575.1 Ambystoma mexicanum
TCGGGTATGCAACTTTTTTTGCCTCCTGTAATGACTGGAATGGAGAACAATGACGCCAAATCTCTTTTTCAAATTCTGCCCATGTCATGTTCTGCTGTTCATTTAATCCTCTGATGATGCTCGCCATGGGAGCGTCCAGAGTTAAGTGAAAGTATTGTCTATATTGTTTCTTAGGTATATGGAGGGCTTTAAATATATCGTGCACCACTTCTAAGTGGTCCTCTATATGGCACACCCCTCCTTTTTTTAATGGTTTGATCAGAGCCTTGATTGATTTCATTATCTTGATAGGACTACTTGGTGCTATGTTTGGGATTGCACTACTTTGTGATTCAACCCTTGTTTCATGTGTATGGGATTGGTGGTGGGTCCCAATGGATGTGTCAAACCCCCCAAAGGCGCTGCAAACAAGCTCAGACACTGGCACAGCCACTGTGGCACTATCTCCACGTGTAGAAATGGAATTCACCTCAATTCCATTGAATGTGGTGCCTTGTCGTTTATCCTGGGACCTGAAAATGCATATTTGCTGTTGCCTTGCACTTTTTAAGGAGCCCATCTGCCTCCTTACACAAGTAATTGTTTTCATCACCCATCTTATTAATCACATTTTGCATATTGTTCATTTGCATTTGGCATTCATTAAACTCTTTTATCTCTATTGTCTCTTTCTTGAAACATTTTAGCTATCTCTTGTTCAGCATTCTGAATCTCAGATCTCACCTTCTTTCTCGAAATGTTCTTTTTGTAAAATTTGCAATTCCAAAATAACCTTGTCTTTATCTTGTCTAATATGACCTACCAATCCTTTCAAGTGTTTTAATTCTTGCTCCCTATCCTCAAACTGCTTCTTCCTTTGGGACAATTGAATGTCGAGTTCTTTATACTTTGATTGCATGTCCTTTTGACATACTTCCAGTTCTGCTCTGAACTTTTCCTCCTGTTCACTAGCTCCATCTAATTCAACATTTAGTCTGCTAATCAGCATGGCCTCATTTTCTTGCATTCACAGGGACCTATTTAAAATTAACCATGTTTTGGCACATAGCCGTATCAGACAATCTTTTTCTGCATGTTTATCAGTTGCATTTATCAATCTTAGAAGACAGACCTGAATTATGCTACCTTCTTCAAAAATGTTGTCCAATGGCTCTTTCTGAACTTCCCCATAGATACTGTCATGCCACTCTGTAGCGTTATTTGATGACCATGTTCCATGTGCATATAATTTTGCCTCCAGATGTTGCACCAACTCTGGGAATGTAGCCTCCATTTGAGACATTCTGAGATTCACTTCCAGTGTCACACTGCTCTCATAAAATGAGTTCCCTTTAATGCACGTATGGTAGTGTTAGACACACCTGCCACTCCCAGTAGATGCTCTACAGTCTAGTTTCCCAGCCAACGCACCATTATTTGTAAGAGATTTTGTCTTATTGGGGTAAATTCGGGATTTGGCGGTATTTTCTTACCATAAAAATATTGGCGGTAATTTGGCAGTAAACTATCCTTACATTTAGAGTGGGTTTGGTATCACTCTATTTTAGTGACCATATCTTGTTAGCTTGTATTGGCAGTAATTTTAGTGGTATTTTACCTTGCAGTATTTTCAGAATTCTCTTATTCCTGTGATATAATGGTGAGCATGTTTTTTTATCATTATACTATAAGCCCATCATAAAACAAACCTTTCCTTTCTATTGGAATGCCTTCTAGTTGCCTGTAGAGAGCCCCAGACGTAGAACACTTCAGAGAACCCAATGAGTTTATTCAAATCGCCACCTATAGTTTGTGGCTGATATTACTGGTTTATGTACATTCAGGAATCTATGTGCTGGATTAGGCACCCCTTCCCATCAGCATGCAAGGAAGGAATCACTCATTACATTGCACACAATTTTCTACTTTGTAGATGTCTATTACTGACTTTCTCTTGTTTGCTATTTTAGCTACAATGATAAATTGGTAAATACACTACTGCACTGGTATAAACATCACTTTTGCGCCTCATATACACATGATTCATGATGCATGAATGACACCAAAATCTCATTTTTTTTTATCTGCACTTTGTGTTACAAAACAGTTTAACCACAGAATCTTACCACATAATATTTACAGCATCACCTGCAGGATATAAGAGAACAAAACAGAAACAAGCAGGTATTTTGCAAACATGAATTGATGTTATTTCACTTTGAATATAGAAAGGGAAAAATAAACATACAATTATTTCTAACCTCTCTGCACTGCCAATGGATTCTAGCAACACACGCGCACCATACTTTTTTTTTTCCTCACTTGGCACAAATCTTACCAAGGCCAGTGATCTGAGATCCCCGCATGACCTCACTGTCTTTTGCAGTCCCAGTCTCAGCTCGAAACCCCTCCATATATGTGTGGGGAGCTGCCAGCTGAAATGCCCGTAGCTGGCACTCAACCCACTTGAAATTCCACAGATATGGCACCGTCCGTCTCCTGAACCCAGCATGAACTGCCAACTCCCTCTTTTTCATTTACTAGCAAAACTCTCATTCAGCCCCCTATTGACGTGGCTTGTCTGCCTACAATCCCTACCAATCAGAGTATAACGAATGTGCCATGTGCCAGCCTTCGTTTTCAATACAATGAAAACTTCATGTCCAGAGTAACTGTTTCCTTTTGCTTCCTGCATCTTACATACTTCTGTCCTCCACAAGCTGAAGAAAACACTAGTGTGCATTTCCTCATGGAAAAATGAATTTTCAACAGTGCACCCAACACATGTACTGTACCTCATTGTGCATTGAAGACTGCATTATCATTTTAGAGAAGTTGACATTAGTACTTCAGTAATGTTAGTAATCTTAATCAGTTATGTATTCTAATGTAGTGTTCACACATGAAGCAGCCAATATAAATTGTGAACCTCATTATTTTAACCTAGCAGCACACTAAGTTGTTTTTTTAATGTGTGCTCTGAATGCCTGCAATTTCAAACTGGGCCTGACTGTGTTTCTCCACTGTACATTGTATGCTGGCAATAAAATCCTGCATTTTGTATGCTGGCAATACAATCTCATACATGTTCTTACACTTCCACGTTGGCATTAAGTGTTATCATATAACACACACACACATAGTGTCTTCCTGGAGATCCAGTGGGAAACAGTTTAAATGGTATGTATTGGTTTCTAAGCAGTCTTCTGAATGAACTACCACAAGGGGGTATGGTTAGGGCATAACCGGGGAGTTTGTGTCCTGGGTTCCGGCTAGTCATGTTAGTGGGCATTGATAGGGCCAGAGTGAATTTACTACAAATAAAAGAACTAGAAGGGAATGCCAGTTATACTGAAAAACATTGAATGGGGAATACTGATGCTCCTAACGACATAACGACACCACAAAACCATTAATCGAGTGAGAAAACAGCTAAGGAAACACAGAACTTAGTGTATCCTTTGTCAATATGTGTTTTGAGTGTTCAGAAGATGTTTTCAACACAAGCAAACGTATGTGCAAAAATAGTATTACATGTCCATAAGGACACAAATATATAAGGAGTCTCATAAAACAATCTTGTTCAAAGCAACACATAACCATCAAATGTACAATGCATGTACAACCATACAATACATCTGTTCTCCATATCACTAAATAGCCTAGACCAACATGGTTCAATGTTCTATTTTCTTTGGGATCTTCCTTGGGGGCATAATAAATGTTGCTGGTGAAAGAAATTGATATTGTGCCTGCAATTAACAGTGGGGGAATAGGGGCAAAACAACAATGTCTTGGAATAGATTGACAAACACATGTAACTAAGAAAAACAAGCATTGCATCCCTCACAGGTAAGAGATTTCATACAGGTGGTGAACATTTTACATTAATGTAGCTATGCATTATATGTGCATGGTCAAGTAAATTGCTTTTTGTTTTCTGTAGGTCCTTGGCAAATTTTAAGGCACGTGGAATACCAGTTTATATCCAATATAGTATGGTCATAACTCCATAAAATGAGGTGAGTAGGAGTAATTTAATTCTCCATTAATGTGTTTTGCAACAATGTTATTCTTTTCTCTATCCCCCACTGTTAATTGTAGATATGATATCAATGTATTTCACCACCAATGTTTGTTATGCAGCTCAGGAGGATCCTGCAATAAATAGGGGATTGCAACTTGTCAGGAAAGGTGATTTAGTAATAGGAAGAAACAAGTTTATCTATGTGCTTTCTTTGACATTGTTTTTCTTGAATATCAGTAAATGAACTGCAAATTTGGTGTTTATGTAGTGATTAGGACAAGACTGATTTAGGTGAGTACCTAGATATTTTTATATAATAGTGCCATGTGATTGTGAATACATTATTTTTGTATTGTTTAGTTTGTCACTGTGTTTGGTGGGGTGGGGGTCAGAATACGTTTTCAGCAGGAAAGAGATACTAAGTATATATGTTGTATTTAACTGTGTACACACTTGACTGACACGTTTCTTGTGTCGTTTGGTATAGAGTGAATTTCCAACCAGTTAAATATTACTTAAAAGCTTCACTAGCCAACTTGATGGCGAGACACTCAGGTACAATTGGGGTGGATGAATTCTCTGCAATTATGATGAATTCCTTTCCCTTGCATACAGTTTTCTGATGATGACAAGACATTTCTGTTCGATCCAATGGTGAACTAGGGATACAACTGCACCCAAACTAACCCAGGAGGCACCTGCCTAGACAATGGCTGCTTGAAATCCAGAATGCTGAGGATGGGGATAACACTGGGTGTTTTCCAAAAGCTTGAAAGCTCGTATGAGTGGAATCTTATGCATGGCCTCCATCTTGACCTTCTGTGGTTGTACTATCCATGCGAGCTTAAAGCCAAGGTAATTCATGTTGGTCAGAACAAGATGGCTTTTTGCTGGTTTACTATTGAAACCCTTGGTTCATAGACTGTGGCTAGCCAGTGTGGTGGAAAGGTTGGAATTGAAAATTGTATGTACTCTCCTTGCACATTACTGCATTATTGCACATTGAGGAGATACTTAGAACTGCCATGTTTAAACAACTGGTTCTTGCTTGTCAAAGGTGAGGCTTTAGGCTTTAATTCACATGACTGTGCAATTAATGCTCTTCGCCTAGTGTGTATTTATGCTCACCTTCACATCTCTCGCTTCTGATATGTTTCACTTTTGGCATATGTAAGTGTGTTTAGGCTTCCGCTTTCCTAGGAAATGCTGCTTTAGAAGACAGACGTCATCACAATGTAAGCATTTCCACCTGCCTCAGAGCGTGTGTGCATCTTTGAGGCGTATATTCAATTTCACTAAATGCATCACGTTATGCTGTCCACCTTGAAAACACTGTCTAACATGTAATAACCGAGCTGGTATTAAAAACCTCTATAGTTGGGCTTTGGTCCCTCTTTGCAGCATTGTTTGAGTATTATTCCTTTCCCTATCTGGACCACCCCTTGCATAGAAATGCATGTGTTCTTTTGGGTATAAGAGAGCAGTGGACAGAGGGAGCATGTTCCCACTTGCACTGGAGTTGCATACTGTCATTGGTTTATTTTGTCCTGTTGTTCAATTTCTTCTAATACATTGTTCACCAATCCACTGAGATAGTCAATAGTTATTTTTCCACTACAAGTTTAGTGCTTTAGAAGTCAGATTCGCGCTGCCCTGCGGACAAGTCCAAGGGTCACTGGGGGCACCTCCTGGTGATCCCTGTGGGCCCAGGAAAGGCAATTTCATGAGATGGGAGAGCTGGTGAGAGAGCCTGGCGATTCAGGGATAATGGATAGAACTGATGAGAAAGAGATAGCCGACCAAACATTGTGAATTGGGGAACACAGGTAATTGTGTCTGTCTATTATTATGTCTTGTAAAGTATTGTTTGAAATGGTTTGGGTAAATGTTTTTCTCTGAAATCTGGAATCTGTTGTGATTATCCAAGGATACAGTAGGGAAAGTACCCTGCCTATAGAACTGTTTATCTGAATAAGAAAAAATAAAAGTGGTTGGCCACCGCAGATTAGAATAAAAATGTAAGAGAAGGTCATCCATGCTCCTTACTGACTTAAGAGAAGCTGACATCGCTGCACTGGTCAGGGTAGTGTTTTATGGATAGGGACTAGGGCAAATGTGTTCTGTGTGAGTGTGAAGAAAATATTTGTATGGGAGCCCTGTGGTTGTCTTGTCTAAAACCTATACCTTGATACTTGAAACACTAAATGTGCAACTCAGTTGAGACCCTGCTTTATATTTCACACTCTCATCAATCCTGGTATGGGAGCTGTAACAGGGTTTGTTTCTACCGATTATGGGGGTAATTCATAGAATTCAGCGCACAAGTGGCGCACGCGGCTGGCGCACAGTGTGCGCGTGCGAATCCCTGCGCCAGCCGCGTGCGCCAAAACCCATTTCCGCGCACAGCGTATTCATGGATTCCAGCCACCAAAACCAGCCGTGGCGCATAGTGGCGCAGCGACCTTGCAGCAGCGCCAGTTACGCCCCCAAGAACGCCTTCCGCGCAGGGAAAAGCCATCAAAATCCCCAATCCAGCGCAAAGGGCTGCGCTAACCCTGTACCAGCACTGCAAGCGGGCTACGTGTATTCCAGGGGTTCACGTGAAGTCACTCACGCGATCGGGCCTGGGGGAGCGTGCTACGTGTATTTCAGGGGTTCGCGTGAACTTTTTCACGCGATCGGGCCTGGGGGAGCGGGCTACGTGTATTTCAGGGGTTCGCGTGAACTTATTCACGCGATCGGGCCTGGGGGAGCGGGCTACGTGTATTTCAGGGGTTCGCGTGAACTTTTTCACGCGATCGGGCCTGGGGGAGCGTGCTACGTGTATTTCAGGGGTTTGCGTGAACTTTTTCACGCGATCGGGCCTGGGGGAGCGGGCTACGTGTATTTCAGGGGTTCGCGTGAACTTTTTCAGCGATCGGGCCTGGGGGAGCGTGTTACGTGTATTTCAGGGGTTCGCGTGAACTTTTTCACGCGATCGGGCCTGGGGGAGCGTGAATAGCCTGGGCGCGTGTATTTCAGGGGTGCGCGGGAAGTCCCACACGCGAATAGCCTGGGCGCGTGTATTTCAGGGGTGCGCGGGAAGTTCCACACGCGAATAGCCTGGGCGCGTGTATTTCAGGGGTGCGCGTGAAGTTCCACACGCGAATAGCCTGGGCGCGTGTATTTCAGGGGTGCGCGTGAAGTTCCACACGCGAATAGCCTGGGCACGTGTATTTCAGGGGTGCGCGGGAAGTCCCACACGCGAATAGCCTGGGCGCGTGTATTTCAGGGGTGCGCGGGAAGTTCCACACGCGAATAGCCTGGGCGCGTGTATTTCAGGGGTGCGCGTGAAGTTCCACACGCGAATAGCCTGGGCGCGTGTATTTCAGGGGTGCGCGGGAAGTTCCAAACGCGAATAGCCTGGGCGCGTGTATTTCAGGGGTGCGCGGGAAGTTCCACACGCGAATAGCCTGGGCGCGTGTATTTCAGGGGTGCGCGTGAAGTTCCACACGCGAATAGCCTGGGCGCGTGTATTTCAGGGGTGCGCGAGAAATTCTACACGCGAATAGCCTGGGCGCGTGTATAATAGCCTGGGCGCGTGTATTTCAGGGGTGTGCGAGAAATTCTACACGCGATTTCAGCAGGGTACGTGTATTTCAGGGGTGCGCGAGAAAATCTACACGCGATTGGGCTGGGTACGTGTATTACAGGGGTGCGCGAGAAATTCTACACGCGATTAGCCTGGGTACGTGTGTTCCGGGGTGCCGTGAACTTTCACACGCGATTGGTTGAAATCCACGTGTGTTCTGTCATCACGTGCAATGAGGGATACACCCTCGCACGTCAAGTCACAGACGCGCTCACGCGCTGAGGGCCTTTGGTCCAATGAAAATGCGTATGCGTGCAGACGCGCTTACGCGCTAAGGGCCTTTCCTCGAATTACACGCTGACGTGCAGATTTTTCACGTGCCAAATCACTCCGTATCAAGCTGGCCATGCGAATACACACGGAAGACCACGCTCCTGCCCAGAAGGCTGAATCACTGCCCCCCAGTGCCCCGAGCAGCCTCCCACGTGCCATCTGCTGCTGCCTGCCTGCCTGCCTGCTGCCACCGTGCCCTGCCATTTGGTGCCTGCACATCAGCCATCTGCAGGGGTCCAGTTGCTGTGTCCACCCCTGCTGGAACAGTAGACTCCCGACTGGGATACCATCGCTCCACAGCCCAGCCCCAGGACCCAGTTGCCCACCCACGCCTGCCTCGGGGGTCGCCATGTCGGGGCAAGCACCATCTGAGACCAGTGGCGACCCCCAGCCAGAGAGGCAGAGGGCCACCAGCTTCAGTGAGAAGGAAGTTGGTGTCCTGGTGGAGCATGTCCTGGGGCATTATGATGCCCTCTTCGGAAGACCACGCGCCAACAAGGAAGGACGGGAGAGGATCTGGGACGATGTAGTGGTTGCCATCAACGCGGAGGGGGTGGCAACCCGCGACATCAAGCACATCAAGAAGCGCTGGGAGGACTTGAGGTCCAGGACCCTCAATAAGGCCCGGCGCCTTGCGGAGGGGGGCCGGGCACGCCTGAGTGACATCCAGATGAGGGTCCTGGAACGCGTAGACCCAGTGCTCCACGCCCAGATCCTTCGTTGGCAGACCCATCTGGAGTTGGCCGGTAAGTGGCCAAGCATTGCTGTGTGAGACAGGGCATGTTGCAGTGTGCTGGTTGTCTGATACCTGCCTGTATGTGTGACATAGGCCATGTACGTATGTGTGTGTGCAGGGACATCATGGTCAGGCATGTGAGTACAGTGATGTGTTCTATTGCAACATGGGGGGCTCTGTGCGGAATGGACACATGGAAGCATGGCAGTCTCTGTTCCTGGACATGGGTGGGGGTGAGGGATGGGTGCTGGTCCCATGTACACGTATGGTGTCCATGTGTGTGTATCTGACCTGCGTGTCTGTGACTTGTAAATGCCATGGATGCATGAAACATGTCTGTGACAATGTTCAGATTCACTGATGCAGCCTAGTCATCCTTGTATCCACTGCGTCTGTGGTGTACGAGGCCAGATGGATGGAACTACGGTGAGGTGTGTGCATGTGATGGCAAGACCCATGATGCATGTGAGTTTAAAACCAACATTGTATGAATCATGAGTCCCTTGGTCATGTATGCCAATGTCCATGGCATGCGCCATGCCTGTTACTGTATGTGTTTTGCCTGCACTGACCCATGTGTTGTGGAGGGACATGATGGAAGTGATGTATGACAGTGCCACTCATCTGCTGTTGCTTCCTGTCTAGGGGACCATTGTACAGTACCCTGATGCTTGTGTTCTATGTCTCCCTCTACACAGTGGCAAGTGAAGAAGAGGGCGGAGAAGGCGCTGTGGAGCAGAGCGGCGGGGATGCCGCCACGGCTGCAGCGGAAGGGGTGGGTGAGCCCCCACAGGGGCTTGCACCGGCGGAAGACGGCGTGGAGACATCCAGGTTGGTGGTTTCCACAGAGGGGGAGGAGGCCGCTACTGAGCCACACATGGGGCCTGGTGGGGGCATCCCCGCTGGTGCAAGTGGTGCAGTCCAGGGCCAGGGGCAGGAGGCAGCACAGGTCGCCGTGGAGGTGCCTGTGCATGTCACTGTCCCCGACACTGTGACTGCACCACCATGCACCAGCAGGGATGCCCCATCCCAGGCCCGTCCGCAGGTAGGGGAGATGTCCATGTCATCTGACACTCCTCTACCTACGGACGAGGGGACCCCTGGCCGTGTGGAGAGGGTCCTGATTGGTGTCGCGTTGCGCACGGCTGGCATTCGTGATGAGGTGCATGCTTCCCGGGAGGAGCATGCACATCATCACGAAGAGCACCGTGCGTACGTGAACATCCTACATGTGTGTGGCCTTCTGGCGACCCTCTCCTCCTCTGTGGAGGCTATGCGCCAGTCGTGCTCCATGCCGTCTTCCGGCCCAGATGCCACCAGGGCCCCCTGTGGACCTGCCCCGACCAACGCAGCCAGCTCGGTGGGGACCCCATCCCTGCCACAGTCGGGAGTCGAAGGTCCAGCAGGGGTGGACACACCAGCAACTGTCCCCCTGCAGATGGAGGATGTGCCGGCATCATCTGGCAGGGCACGTGCACGACGGCATCGGTGGATTCCATCAGCCTGGATGCCGTCGTGCTGGCAGAGGCAGTGGCGTCGGAGGCAGCAGCAGGCTCGACGTGGGAGGCATCATGGCTCGGGGCCATCAAGATCAGAGGGGCAGGCATCGGCCGGAGGGCAGGAGAACCCTGGTATGGCAGTGTCTTCCGTGTGGGAGCAGTTGGTCCAGCGGATAGGTGCGGAGCGGCAGCGGGCAGAAGAGGAGCGGCTCACCATGGTCAGGGCGGAGTTCTCCATGCGTCGGGCGTTGAGGCGGGCTGAGTGCCTCGAGGAAGCTCGCAGGGAGTTTGAGCTGGACACGGGGTTGTCCCTGCGAGACCTCGGGGCCAGGACAGAGTCCCGCCTCCGGGACATCGACATGGAGTTCGATGATGCCCTGGCCGGCAACATCACAGAGTGAGCCGCAGGACTTGCCCGCTGCCATTGTATATAGTTCTTTAGTTAGTTAGTGTTAGGTTTCCTTTATTTTTTAAGGTTTTTTTGGACCGCTCGGACAATGGCCACTTTTCTGTATATATTTTTTTTATTAGTTAGTAGTAGTAGGTTTCATTTATGGTGTTGGGCTCATGGACCCTGGGATATTCTTGTACATAGTTTGATGTTTGGAAAACATTTGTTGGATTTATATTTCTGTTCACCATGAGGCAATGGTTTTTCCTTATTTTTTCCCCCCATTATTTTGCTTTGGACTACATTAGTTTTTGGATTCCTTTGTTTTTTGATTTTTTCTATTAGTTCTCGGACATGGACCATTTGTTTTGTCATCCCCATTGTTGTGTGTTTTATTTCTTTACTTCATTTTCATCTTTAATACATATATTTATTACTTACATTTGTGGTATTTTCTCATTGGTTTCATGCATGTCATGATATGGGTTTTGACATTCACGTGCACCCATTGTGTATGTGTGTGTGACGGACATGTGTTCATTTACATACTTGCCATTGGGGTTGTATCATGTAATTGCATCTACTATGTGGGTGGATGCAATCCTTGGCTGGGTGTTTGTGCTGGGTATGCCGCCCATTACTGCCATGATTGCGTTTCGTCAGGACCTGGGGGCAGGGGGACATGAGTGGGGGCCTGCTGGGGGGTGGGGGTGCAAGGGGACATGGTTGGGGGCCTGCTGGCAGGTGCCTCACAGTGCTGGGGGGTGGGGGGTGCAGGGGGACATGAGTGGGGGCCTGCTGGGGGGTGGGGTGCAGGGGGACATGAGTGGGGGCCTGCTGGGGGGTGGGGGTGCAAGGGGACATGAGTGGGGGCCTGCTGGGGGGTGGGGGTGCAAGGGGACATGAGTGGGGGCCTGCTGGGGGGTGGGGGTGCAAGGGGACATGGTTGGGGGCCTGCTGGCAGGTGCCCCACAGTGCTGGGGGGTGGGGGTGCAGGGGGACATGAGTGGGGGCCTGCTGGGGGGTGGGGGTGCAAGGGGACATGAGTGGGGGCCTGCTGGGGGGTGGGGGTGCAAGGGGACATGGTTGGGGGCCTGCTGGCAGGTGCCCCACAGTGCTGGGGGGTGGGGGTACAGGGGGACATGAGTGGGGGCCTGCTGGGGGGTGGGGGTGCAAGGGGACATGGTTGGGGGCCTGCTGGCAGGTGCCCCACAGTGCTGGGGGGTGGGGGTGCAAGGGGACATGGTTGGGGGCCTGCTGGCAGGTGCCCCACAGTGCTGGGGGGTGGGGGGTGCAGGGGGACATGAGTGGGGGCCTGCGGGGGGGTGGGGGTGCAAGGGGACATGAGTGGGGGCCTGCTGGGGGGTGGGGGTGCAAGGGGACATGAGTGGGGGCCTGCTGGGGGGTGGGGGTGCAAGGGGACATGAGTGGGGGCCTGCTGGGGGGTGGGGGTGCAAGGGGACATGGTTGGGGGCCTGCTGGCAGGTGCCCCACAGTGCTGGGGGGTGGGGGTGCAGGGGGACATGAGTGGGGGCCTGCTGGGGGGTGGGGGTGCAAGGGGACATGTGGCTTGGCTGGGGGGCATGCCCATGGTGGATGGGCTGCCTGCGGGACATGACCAGGGGTGCAGGGTAGTCCCCTGTGGTGTGGGCTGCCTGCAGAGGTCGTGGAGGGGGTAGAGGGGAGACCTGTGAGGACCCACACTGGCAATTCACCTCTTCAACTTCCCGCACACCCACGTAATACACTACCCCACTTGCACAGGCCCAATCGCGTGTAGGATTTCTCGCGCACCCCTGTAATACACGTACCCAGGCCAATCGAGTGTAGAATTTCTCGCGCACCCCCGGAATACACGTACCTAGGCCAATCGCGTGTAGCATTTCTCGCGCACCCCTGAAATCCACGTACCCAGCCCAATCGCGTGTAGATTTTCTCGCGCACCCCTGTAATACACGTACCCAGGCCAATTGAGTGTAGAATTTCTCGCGCACCCCCGGAATACACGTACCTAGGCCAATCGCGTGTAGCATTTCTCGCGCACCCCTGAAATCCACGTACCCAGCCCAATCGCGTGTAGATTTTCTCGTGCACCCCTGTAATAGACGTACCCAGGCCAATCGCGTGTAGCATTTCTCGCGCACCCCTGAAATCCATGTACCCAGACCAATCGCGTGTA
Organism: Ambystoma mexicanum; assembly: GCF_040938575.1. NCBI lineage: Eukaryota > Metazoa > Chordata > Amphibia > Caudata > Ambystomatidae > Ambystoma > Ambystoma mexicanum. The sequence continues at coordinate 460,247,082 of NC_090941.1, forward strand.
GATTTTCTCGCGCACCCCTGTAATACACGTACCCAGGCCAATCGCGTGTAGAATTTCTCGCGCACCCCTGAAATCCACGTACCCAGACCAATCACGTGTAGATTTTCTCGCGCACCCCTGTAATACACGTACCCAGGCCAATCGCGTGTAGAATTTCTCACGCACCCCTGAAATCCACGTACCCCGCTCAATCGCGTATTTGACTTCCCGCGCGCCACTTTTTTGATGCGCTGGGACTCTACCGCCTGCCTTCGTGTGGCGGCCGTGTTTCAGCTTGTGCGTGTCTTTGGCTGTGCGTGGCTTTGCCCTATTCGATTCCATGAATACGTGTGGTTCGAGTGCGTGTGGGAGTTCCGTCTGCTTCCCTGCAGTACATCCCCAGTTACGCCCTTATTTTCGCGTGTTGTTCCCCATTCCGCGCGTTACGCCCCATGTCCCGCCCACTTTCTGGTGTGTGCGCTGAGGTTGTGCGCTTTCACTGTGCGCGTCGCGCACGCCTTTCGCGATGTTGCAGTGACTTGTGCGCCATGCACGGGTTTGGCGCACATCCCGCGGTGAACATGCGCAGGAGACTTCCATGAATCGCACGCGTGCGCGTGCGCCTGTTTTTTTCCGCTTGCGCATGCTTGCGCGAAGATTTTCGGCGCACGTTTGTTCCATGAATCGGCCCCTATATGTCTTGTATTTGACCTGTAATGTACCCAAGTCTCTATTATAATTATAATTGCTCTGTTATAACGTGCTTAATACCAGCGAGTGGTTTCTAAACTCGGGATCTGGATTTGAACCTGTGTTGCGCTGCGTTTTCTTGCTTCCAAGACAAACGCGTTGCCCCAAAGCTTTACTTCCTCTGAAAGAAGCTGAAATACTGTTCTCCATAAGGGGTAGTGAATTGGGGCACATATGCTGTGAAGCAGCAGTCATCTGAAATCTGATGAACACTTGCAAGTGTCATTAGAATTTCTGGGGGAGGAACGGAGGCCAGGTGGTAATACTTGAGCCTCTGATTAGACGTGGCAGAGCGGTCAGTTATGAGCCGTCCCCAGGCCGCCATCCACAGGACATGATGGCATCCCGATGCGGACAGAGTTAAGAATAGACCAGGATCCGTAATGAGTCATACCTTGTCTTACCCCTGTGAGAATTGGTTCAAGGCAGTCTAGACAAGTGCCTCTTCCTCCTAAATGAAGTCCAGCACACTTAAGGTTTACTCACGTACCTGGATAAATGGCACAAACATACACACAGTGATTAACCTAGACACTCCCACCAGGAATGCACATTTGACTTAGACAGACAAGGCATTAGAAAAGGAAGGGACACATATACACCAACAGCCCTGGGCACCGAAAGACACTCGGTGCACTTGGAGACCCGGGCACTTGGTGACCCGGGCACCGAAAGACACTCAAGTAAAGCTCTGTGTGCAAGTTAAGACCCTGAAAATTAAATTGAGTAATCCAACCTGCAGGTACCAGCACACAAAGCCCGGTACAAACGATGATATCCTGTAATCCAAGGGGATCTCCCATTAAAGGAAAGTCCCAAAGATATTTTAAATGCTGCACTTGACCAACAACTGGCTAGCTCAAACACTACCAACCACCAACTTATCATCATTCCACCCTATTGCTGTCCCGTTTACCAGTGAAATACGAGCTCAGATCTCTAAATGATTTGCCTTCCACTTCCACGTTGGAAGGGTTCCCAAGTGTAACACCTGATATCAGTACTGGTGCATTCCCTCTCACACAGGTACCTGGAGGAGGTAATACTTCAGTTACAGTACATGCTCCCTTGAGGCAGAGCCATCTTAACAGTTTTGGGTGACGGGGCACAGACAGCCTTGGGACACCCCTCCGAAACCCATGTCCTACTCCCACCCCCCTCCAAACCCATGTCACCGCCCCCGTTGGAGTTTTTCGGCATCGACCATCGACGAACCCCCACACACAATGTAACCTAGGACCACTGAGGAGGTAAGTTGCTGGTATTAAGAGAGGCCCTTTTCCTTAAGTTATTCCATTTACCTGTTGACCTGCTGGCTCAACAGGTCAGCCTCCACGTGAACTTAATATTCTGGTTGTCACTGGATTGTATAGTGCCTTTGAACAGATTCTGCAGCAGAAATGTGCTAACTCTCCACGTTTTCTAATGTGTACAAGAAGGGGGGGGGGGTGTCCTGACTGGTGAAGTCTAAGCCGACTGCAGCTTATTAATTGCAGTCTAAGTTTAAAGACAATAGGCCTCATTCTGAGTACGGCGCTAACCAATGGCGCTATTAACGCCTTGGTTGACGCCATACCCGGACCGGCAGCGCCTTGGTGGATGGCGGAATCACCGCCCCATTCCAAGGTTGGCGGGGCGGTAATTCCCCATTCACCAAGGCTCTTCCCCATTCCCAAATGAGCCCCCATAGGGCTCAATGGGAATGGGGAAGATGCAAATAACGGTGACCGTTCATTACGGTCACCGTTATTGGCTTGGAGGCCCCTTTGCGCCCTCGACTTTAAAGGAGAGTTCCGGGACTTTTTTTTTATTGTCCCTACGGTTCGGCCATGTTTTTTAAGCATAACTCGGTAGATCGTAGAAAACTTTCCTATGGACCTTACCCGACTTTTCGTCCATTAACGCACTCGAAATCAGCCGCCATTTTCTGATAATCCTATCACTTGCCGCATCGCCCTGGCTCACCTGCTTTTGCGGCACTAAATCAAATCCCCCGCCCCTGAGCCTGACATCAGCAGATGCGTACCGCCCATTTCCCAACGCCAAAGCACGTTTCGTGTCAACAATCGCTGCGCCTCAGCTAATGAAGTGTCGCCATGGAAATGGCAGGACGCCTCTTTCCTCAATAAGTATAAACACACCGTTTCACAACACACAGCAGCAGATTTTCGATTCCATTACTCTCTCTGTGTTACTTTGAGTATTCTGTGACTCGTTTCTGTGCTCTGGTCAGCTACCTTCGCCGCTTCTAGGCCTTGTGAACACCTGTACCATCTCTGTAAATTATTTTACTTTCTTTACCACACAATGGCTACAATAATGCCGTATATGTACGAGCCCGAGTACACCGAGGAAGAACTACTGGAAAGGCAAGCACGCGAAAACGATGGGGATTCGGACGGCAGTTGGGAGGACCAGTCAACGGATGAAGAGCCTGGACCATGTCGCATGGACGGCGTCTCCACCTGGTGCACGTGCAATCGGTGCGAGCTAATGCCAACTGAGGAGGAGAACTGCTGCTGCCGTGAAAATTCCGGGTGCTTGGCCTACATTTCGGAAGGCGAGCCAAGTCCGCAATGCATCACCGAGCTGCCAGAGTTCAGGGAAGCCTGCCTCTCACGGACCGTGTTGAGGATGATGATGGTGCTTATGCACGAACTTTGCGGCACTGTTCGTCTGCGTAATCCGAGTAACGAGTAAGTATACTCTGGTTGTGATGTCAGTGATGCCACTACTATTTCATGGTCGTCTCCCACATATAAAACTACATCTACATATCATTCGAATGCATGTAAATTGGTTCCATGTTGTGCATTTTCTAGATAGAATTTTTTTCAAAGCAGAATGACATTTTTTACCTGAATCGACAGTGATAAGAAAGTTGTCATTTTAATACAGTTTGCATCTTTCATTTTCACAGGTGGTACAGGCTGGTGGCCTATCGTTGCTTCACTTGGTGGCTTCACGGGAGGCTCGGACACCGCGTTCGGAGAGTAATACCTGCCTGTGCGGTACTTGCCATTAGACAACATTTCCCCAGCGACAGTGGACAATACCGCGGATTTTCCCGGGATGTGCTGCAACCGCAACTTTACAATGTGTAATGTTTATTATTTATGTTCAATTGAAATTAAGATCTAAAATAAAACCCAACATATATTTTAACAATGGTTGTTTTGATTTTTTAAATGAATCTAGTGTGTCTCCATTGAATAGTCTTCCTGTGCCTTGTCTTGTCACACCACATGTCTCCGGCCAGCATCCTCCCTCACGCTGGCCGCCCACCTTCAATCCACATAACCGTTGAACCCATATGCAGCAGACATACATATGTTATTTTGCGGGTTGGCATCAAGCCTAGGCATCCAGGGTCTCCAGGGTGAACTGCACCCATATATTCTCCTGGGACGGTGAGGTATTTATAAACTCACCCCCCTGCCTTCCATGTACTAGATCCTGCAGCCTGCCTCTTACATGCAGTTAGATGGCCTCTCCTTGGTGAGGCCCTGCGGCAAACGAGTCTTGTCTGCACGACCACCGCCCCAATCCACCCCCCGCCCTATCAAAGGCAGTTCGCACCGGGGTACTTGTGCTGGCAAGTGGAGCTGTCAGGGAGCGATAAAGGCCAAGAGGTGCCAAAGACCATGTACACTTCAAAGTGGTCTATAGCGCATGGGTTGTTGTTCCCATGTCTACCGCCAGACCCCGTGTCTCCTGCCAAGCATCCCCCCTCACGCTGGACGGCCCCCTGCAATCCACATAAGTGTGTCTCCATTCACGAGTCTTCCTGTGTCTTGTCTGCACGACCACCGCCCCAATCCACCCCCCGCCCTATCAAAGGCAGTTCGCACCGGGGTACTTGCGCTGGCAAGTGGAGCTGTCAGGGAGCGATAAAGGCCAAGAGGTGCCAAAGACCATGTACACTTCAAAGTGTTCTATAGCGCATGGGTTGTTGTTCCCATGTCTACCGCCAGACCCCGTGTCTCCTGCCAAGCATCCCCCCTCACGCTGGACGTGATTCATACACGTCATTCATTCACAAACACACCCCTGTTTCGAATTCTTTATAACCCACTTCATATTTATAATGAGAACTTCTTTGCACTTTGCTAGTCAACCCGTGAAGGTGCTGGTTATCTGCTCTTCGTCTCTGTGAACTTCCGTGACCACTTCGAGGAAACTTGTCAGTTTGCAACCTGTGAACTGCTCCCTGTTCTTCGACAAGAAACTACTCTGATCCCTGCATCTAACTGTTTGCTCGTCAAGGTAAGGCCATGTACCATACTCATTTTGCGTCCAATTTCTTTTCGTTCAAGACAGTACATGCAAGGAACTAGTCATATGTTCTGAGTTTAGTCAAATTATTTTTCTATTTTTTTAAAGTTATTCAAATACTTATCCGCATGTGAATAACGTGTATAGTTCCAAGAACCAAAACATACCTTGCATTGAACCTTTTATGTGTCATTTAATTTTTTAACACATTGGTATTCATAGAGAATTGTTGATCTTTACTTTTCAGAACTTTCCACAATGCCTGCCTGTTCCATTGGCGGTTGCCCTTCGAAGACCCATAATAAATCTGAAGGTACTATAATGCAGGTTTTCCCTAAGACAATAGATCAGATAAGAGAATGGGTCCGATATTGCGGATATCCACCCTCTGAGCTTGAAGGTAGAGTCCTAGAAGTCTTTGCGGACAAGAGGGGTGATCGATACCGCATCTGCAGCAGGCACTTTACCTCTGACATGTACTCCACATCATTGCTAATAAAGAAGAACACACCGCGAGCGAGGCGAAAATTGCTCTCCACCGCTATTCCCACTCTATTCGTCCACATCCCTCCACTGGTGAGTCAAGTTTACGTATTTATCTCTCGGCCTTGCGGTAGTGTGTAGCATTAGCTAACAATAATTTCCCCATTTATGTATCCACTCAATATGAAGGCAGAAGATTCTCCATCCGTGTCGTTATTGCAGTCATCAGCCACTTCAAGCGCCTATCGGGTAATCTTACTTAGCTATTCTGCCATTGACTTGTTTTAGGCATGTAAATCAACAGTTTTAATTTATCGTGTAATTATTTTACCTAATGGTACACCCTTGTACTCGTCCTCTAGTCTTTGTTTTCAGTTATAATTATTGTTATCCAAAATAATTCAAGTACTGTCTTTCAGGGAGATGCTGAGGAGTCCAACGTATTGACGACTACCGTTGATGTCACTCAGATGCTCGAGGTACGTTTCAGGACAGTTCCATCGATGGAGATCATCAGATCTTGCATTCTTGTAGCGTCTTGTAGTGTTTTGTGTTTTCGATATTATTATACATACTAATGAAAGTTCTATGTTTCAGGGAGTCGATGGAGCGTCAGTGCGTGATGGATGTGCTTATCAGGAAAACATAGTCGTTGCAGCGCAAGAGGAAGTGGAGACATATACACACGAGTCGGAGCAACAGCGTCCTGATGTTGAAGTTCGAGGCAAGAAAGTTTCAAAGAAAAGAAAGCAAAAGAAGGTTAGTGTCCTGGTCACTATATTATGTTGTTTTTCACTGTTAATAGTTCAATACTGTAAGTTGTGTTTAAACTGAACACCCCTTTTCCAATCTGTCCTCTAGTTGTGAGTGGGTGTACGAACTAGATCTACACAGACAGTGAAGCGAACGAGAGATGTTGCTTGTCAAACCTTTTGGCAGGGACTTGAGACTGGAGAAGCATCGTGCCAATGGGAAGAATATGAAGTGATTGACAACGGAGCTATACCACCACCAGCCATTGATAGTGAATGTCCTCCTGGTAGTTCGGATGCAGTCGGAGATCAATTCACAGAATCCACACCCGCAAAAACTAAGACCGCGAGAAAGTTGAAGACATTTTTTATTCACCCATCGCCGGAGAAGGAACAGATGTTGCAATGGAAGAGAATGAAGTAGGCGACAATGAAACACCATCAATATCACTGAACATAGCGGAAGACGATATCAGAGATTCTACCTTTCATGTGAGTGACATGTCCTCAACGTTACAGGCCGAACCAGCTGGGATGCAGAGTGACAGTATAAGGAAAGAGGCCAAATTCATTGTATTCGATAGTTGTTTGATTGATATTATTATTCGGATGAAATGTGGGCATTTGGTTGGTGGGGAAGTATGTGGGGAGCCATTGATTAATGTGACTCGTGCAATTCGAGGCACTAACCTTAAAATACATGCCACCTGTACAAAATATCATCCTTTCACATGGTCTGCACAACCTATGCTGGGACAACTGCCAGCAGGCAATCTACTTTGTGCAGCGGCTGCACTTTTTAGTGGTTCAAGTTTTAAAAAATTAGAGTCTTTCTTTCAGTTTGTGGGAATCCATTTCATTGCGAAAACTCAGTTCTACAAATACCAAACCGATTATCTATTTCCAGCCATTAGCGAAGCTTGGAGAATGGAAAAAATGTCTATTGATAGTACATTCGCGGGCAAACGGTTCAGGCTAGCCGGTGATGGACAGTGCGACAGCCCAGGATTTTCAGCCAAGTACTGCACCTACCACTTTCAGGACATGGAAAGTAAGAAAATTGTGAGTTCGGTGGTCGTGCAGGTGTCACAAAGTACATCCTCAGTGGCCATGGAGAAAGTTGGCTTTGTAGCATCATTGCAAGAACTACAATCGCGGGGAATGTTGATCGACCTGATAGCCACGGACAGACACGTTTCAATTGCCAAGACAATGAGAGAACAGTACAAAAATATAAATCACCAATTTGACGTTTGGCATCTTGCAAAATCAATCAATAAAAAATTGTCGGCTGCAGGTAAAAAAAAAGAATTGCAAGGTATTTCACAGTGGTCCAAGTCAATCAGCAACCATCTTTGGTGGAGCTCAAAAACATGTGGAGGGTCGTTGGAAATTCTACTGGAAAAATGGCGGTCAGTAATGCCACACTGTACAAACGTTCACCGATGGAACACGAACCAACATTTCCACAATTGTGAACATGGCCATTTGTCCACAGAGGAGGCACGGAAGAAGAAGTGGTTGATTCCTTCATCACCCACTCACAAAGCCATTGAAAAGATTGTATTTGATAAAACTATAACAAAAGCTTTGAGGGGACTCACGGAATTCTGCCACACAGGAGATTTGGAGGTGTTCCACAATATGTGCCTCAAGTACAGGCCAAAACGATTGCATTTTGGCATGGAGGGCATGATAAATCGGACTCTTTTAGCGGTCTTGGCACATAACCATAATGTTGGCCGTCAACAAAGTAGGACGACCGGAACTTTAGGGACGCTTCGCTACAATAAGGCCTTCACTAAAAGAAGTAAACAATGGGTGATCAAACCAGTGTTTGAGGATATGCAATATGAGTTTATTGAGAAACTTATTGTTGACGTCCTAGATAGGCACATAAATGGAGTTGTGAACGAACCTGTGCAGGGGACAACTGCATTGCCACCCAACATTGCATCTGTTCCATGTCCACCTAAAGAAGAACTCATTGAGAAATACACATCACGGTTTAAATGATTGTAATTTCATTGTCTGTTCTCTCAAGTCTCCTCATGTTGCAGGCCCATTGAATATGTGTATCTATCCAACCTTGTTCATTTGCGCATTAAATTAAACCAAACAGTAATATAAATCATTTTTCAAAAAATATAGAATGTCTCCGTATTTATGGTTCTGTGTGGCTGCAAAGCACGCAGACAAAATGCAAAGATGGAGTGTAAATTTCAAGTCCTGTGAGAATGCCTTACACTGAATGTAGCTAACTAGGAATGTGTGCTCGTTCAAAGTGAAGGTCAGCTGCTTTGATTTTTTCTCGGGTGCCAGAATGGCACACGACTCAGTATAAGGTTCTATTGTATTTTGACCTTGACAGGCCGGGACCACGTAAGAAACGATAATGAATATAATTTCAGAAACGAAAGCCATTTCATGTTCGTTCATTAGAAGAAATAACGTTGGCATAGAAGGAGTGGTATTTCGGGGCTGCCCTACGCACAGACGCAATGGAAAATGCAAATATAATGTAAGTAACTCTTTAGATGAGTTTATACCGCAATTTAATTACTATACAGTTGCTTTAAAGACGGGTTAAGTTGTACTTGTTCGTTCTATGTGGCATGTTGTTTTGTACCGCGCACTATCTTGGGGAGAACCGTCTACTTTTACGGAAGCACCTCAAAACCTTTGCTTCTGCTTTCTCTCTCCCTCTCCCCTGCAACAACTGGTCCACTGTCTGCGATCTCGGTCCTGGGCCCTTCCACTCTCCACCTGCACTCCCTGTCAACTCCTGCACTGAGGGACTGTCTCAGTATCCTACAGCCCTCCCTTGACGTTTAAAACCCAGTTGCACTGTCCTAGCTATGAAATAATTTACCGACCGAATATATAAAATGAATAATTTTAATAAAGATCTGATGGTGAGACTAATTTCATTGTTTATGTTTTTCAAACAGGTACATCATGCATTACTGCATGTGTCACGAGTACCAGACACCGGCGGACGGCTTCTTTAACCGCCAGTTGCTTCTCTGCGTGAACAACGTTACCACCCTGACCATTTTATGGGACGATCGCCAAGTACAAGTATGCCCTTACGCGGTACTAACGGCTAGATGCAACATACAGACCGTTGTGGTGGCCTAGTGCCTCGTTGTTGGAACAGCCATGCGATTATCAGTGCGACCGAAGAGCTTATTTTATCGTAAACCAACACCCTGTTTACTGCACACGAACATCGCTTGCCTCAAGACGAACTATTTTGGATCGAGAGCAAATAAAAATGAAAATCGCTGAATATTCTATAAACATTTGATGTCCAATAAATGTACTTTGCCAAATGTACAATCTTGCAGTTTGCTTTTAAACCACAGTTTGATATTCCGAATTGTGGCGCTGTATTGTGAGATGATCTAAGACCCTGTGTACAGCAAAGGAACATTGCGTGCCTCAAAACGAACGATTTTGGATCGAGAGCAAATAAAAAAGAAAATCGCTGAATATTCTCTAAACATTTGATGTCAAATAAATGTACTTTACCAAATTTACAATCTTGCGGTTTGATTTAAAAGTACAGTTTCATATTGCGAATTGTGGCGCGCTGTGTTGTGTGAGCTGATCTGTGTTGATTTCCGGGTTCTGTGTGGAGTCGCGTAGAAGACGCCTGGGCGCGTTTGCCTACGCAGCACAGTCACGTCACGGATAGAGGCGGGGAATATGAATGTTTTGATAAAGTCTGTTTCAGGGGCGGGGGATTTGATTTAGTGCCGCAAAAGCAGGTGAGCCAGGGCGATGTGGCAAGTGATAGGATTATCAGAAAATGGCGGCTGATTTCGAGTGCGTTAATGGACGAAAAGTCGGGTAAGGTCCATAGGAAAGTTTGTTTTCTACGATCTACCGAGTTATGCTTAAAAACACATGGCCGAACCGTAGGGACAATAAAAAAAAAGTCCCGGAACTCTCCTTTAACACCTGCTCAAAGCAGGCGTTAAGGGCGAGAGCGCAGAGGGAACTCGGAGTATGGCGGTAAGGGATTACCGCCACCGGTCTCGTTACCGGTGGCCGCTATCCCTTACTGCCATACTCGGAATGAGGCCCAATGTGCTATCTTTGGGTGTCACAATTTATATATTACCAAGGATAGCAGTACATGAAAAAACCGTAATAATCCACATGTGCTAGGTCATTAGTTTGTAAGGGCACAGCTTTTAAGTGGCTGTCCTTATTCTTTTACACATTTTGTGAAGGAGTTGTAAGTACAATATACATGGGTGTACATTTTCCACCCAAATCACACATCAAAATACAAACAAATACAGATGAAAGGCATGTAGCAGAGAATAAAGCAAAGTGAAACATGCACATGCTGTGTGTTGTCACTAGTACAAAACATGACAGAAGTATAAAGGCATCCTGTTGTTGCTGGTACATTCTGTTTTTCTAATTGTAGATCAACTTAAACCCAACAGGTTTACAACAGGTTTACACAATGCAACATGTAACTGGTGAAACCTAAATAATCCTCAAAAGTAAAGTCCTTGGATGGGTCTAACTAAGCCAGGCTAAAGGGTGACCAAAAAGTAGTTGATCGACGTCACTGAAGTAAATCTCTACTAAGATTTAAGGGGAACCCCGCCACACCGCTAGGGTAAAGGAGTCCCAGGACGTTTCGGCTTTAGTGGGTCACAGCCTTCTTCATGGAGCCAAGGAAAGGAGTCCCCTTGTTGAGCTTGCCAAGTGAAGAGATTAGATCGGCCCACTCGCTGGAGGACTCAAAGTTTCTCAGAGCCTTCTCAATTACTGAGGAGTAATTTCTGTATTTATAATCGCTTAAAAGTTCCAGTTCTTGCAGACCCATTTTACATTTTCACCATCCGCTAGGAAAATATATGCGTGCGTGCGAGCCTCTCCACGTTTTCTGGCTTGCAGCTACTTTACCTGGCAAGGAGTCGGCTGTGTGTTGGCCTGGGTACTGAATGGGAGTTTTGCTAGCCCGCAGTGATACCATACCAGAACCCACTCATTCATCCCCACCACCACCAAGCAACCATGGTTTTAGTACAGTAGGGAGACCCTACCAGCAGTGTTCAAGAGATTTGATTAGCTGCGCGGCAAGTCTCCCTGTGCAATCGGTATGGTGGTAGTCAAGTGGCACTGTAAAAGTAGTGTCCTTCAGTAAGAAATGTATTCAGAATAATCAGTTTGCACCCGGGCACACAATGTAACCTAGGATCACTGAGGAGAAAAGTTGCTGGCATGGGGCACGGGACACAATGTAACCTAGGACCACTGGATAGTGAACGCTGTGACACATTATCCATCCACGGTACTCCTACTCACACAGGTAAGGAACCTCCCCAAGCCCCCTGACTCCAGCAGATATGTGGCGGAATTCAGTAACTAACAAACCTAGAATATATGCTTCTGCAAAAAGAAAAAGAAAACATACCGACAGTAGCATTCATTTTTTCAACAATACGCCCCATTAGATAGCTAAACGAAGCTGCCCCACCAGGGTACTCAATAGGACTACAGTATGCGCCAGGGTATGTTTAATTTAATAATCTGCATCTCATGTGCTCATTGAATCAGAGGCACGTGTGATGTACACGCATTAATATGTCCTGCGGTGCAAGCACAAGTACTTACTAACGTACACCGGACATGATGTCACCTGGCCAATAGGAGCGAGGTCAGGTGTCCCAAGCATTTTCTAGACTGTACGCATGCACACATCGTCTACATTTAGATGAATGCAGCCTGTCTTACACACCGACCCGATGTTCAAGCAAGTCTAGTCTCCGAGCAAGGGAGTTCATACATACGCAGTGCTGTCCAGTTATGCTGGAAAATGGGCGCAGGCATGCCGCTCGCTGGTCTTTCTTTTACCTTAGTGACCGATCTACATCTGTAAATGCTGTTCAAATGAGACAACGCATTCAATTCTACAGTAAGATTTCTCCGCGGGTTAATGTACCAGCTGTGGAGATATGCACACAGCCCACATGTCATTGGTTCAAATCTAGGCGGGAAGGACCCACGGATTTATCCTTCAGAAGTAACACTGCAGAATGTGTGGATATGAATATTGTGCATGCTGTAAGGTTTTAGGGTGAGCCTTTTCTTAATATTCATAAATCATGGTAGTAATCCTGCAGTTGTGTCTATGGAGGTAAAACAAATTAAAAAATAATTAAATGTGAACTATATTTTTGGGACGCACACCATAATCGTGTTTCCATAGATGAGGATGTTGGCTGCGTTTTATTTTTACAAAGATTTGTGTAGTTGAATGCTGAGTGGAAATGCGCTCGTGCTTTTACCCGCTGTCATTCGCTCTCGGGGATTGTTTTCCAGATCCATACCCACACACAGAGAGCATTGTACTTCCTCCAGCACCTGCGAAGGAGGCGCGTGGCAGGCACACTTCAAAGCGAATCAGGATGCAGATTCACAGGCCCCTTTCGCAGCCTCTCTCCTGTTAGGGCTCAAATCTGCATGGTCCCGATTCAGAAAAAAAATGGATTTCCAATATGCGCGGCCACTTGCAAATTGCAAATATATTTTTGAGGACCAGATCCACACAGGTCGCGCTTTGTTTGTCTCAGCGTGTGCGCAGATGAATGAAAATCTTTTCAGAAAAAGGCCCCTTGTTTCTCATTCCTGCACGAATAAATACATCTCAAATGCTAAGCCTGTTTGGAAACACTAACATTCTTGCCAGTGTGGTTTGCTATCTGTCAATGTGGGCTCATCATAGGGGCCCTCCATAATGACATGAGACACTGCAATGACTTATCTTGTTATTTTGATGTCCTCCCAAAGCATCAAATCCCATTTATGTCAGGAAATCAATCTTAAAACATTGTTAATTTTAGAGCCTCTATGGTAGGTAACATTTAGTGTGCATTGAAGACAAAGGGGGTCATTCTGAGGTTGGAAGTAAGGGATTACCGGCGCCTGTAAGGACACCGATGGCGGTAATCCCTTACCTCCGTATTCCGAGTTCCCTTTGCGGGTCCCTCTTTACCTCCTGCTTTTAGCAGGAGTAAATTATGGGACCCGCAAAGTGACCTTGGAGTAAATTACCTCCTTCCCCATTCCCATTGAGCCCTATGGGGGCAGAAATGGGGATGGGGAAGGGCTATGGTGAATGGGGAATTACCGGTCCATCCAACCTTGGAATGGACCGGTAATTACTCCATTCACCATGCCGGTATTCCATGGAGTAAATAGCTCCATGGTTGCCAACCATGGAGCTATTTACTCCATGGTGTAGTCCTAACTCGGAATGAGGGCCAAAGTATCAGCTTAACACTAAGGGCCTCATTACAACTCAGGCGTTAAGGGTTAACGCCGTCGTTAACCCTTAACGCCTGATTCCGATTTTAACGGCTGCTTTTAGCAGCCGTTAAAATCCATGGCGCTAACCCGCCATGATGCTAATTACGCCACCGTAATTTACGGTGGCGTAATTAGCGCCTTCCTCACTCCCATTATGCCCTATGTGGCAAAAATGGGAATGGGGAAGGGAAAACGGGAAATGGGGATTTACCGCCCCACTCACCTTGGAATGGGGCGGTAAATCCGTGGTAAAGTTGGCGTAATTACCGCCTGGGTCGTAATGACCCCCTAACCCCTCATATGTTTTGGGCTAACTTCAACACAATGGGCCTTGGCTGAAGCAGATGGTCACAGCGTCACATAATTATTCCAGTGTAGTCCGCAATTCAAACAACTTTGGCTAGGTTAGTCCCAATTCACTGCTGCTCCACTCCTAGTGCATAGAACTTAGGAAGAAAATAAGGCACATTGGCCCTCATTCCGAGTTAGGACTACACCATGGAGTAAATAGCTCCATGGTTGGCAACCATGGAGCTATTTACTCCATGGAATACCGGCATGGTGAATGGAGTAATTACCGGTCCATTCCAAGGTTGGATGGACCGGTAATTCCCCATTCACCATAGCCCTTCCCCATCCCCATTTCTGCCCCCATAGGGCTCAATGGGAATGGGGAAGGAGGTAATTACGGCACCGTAAATTACGGTGCCATAATTTACTCCAAGGTCACTTTGCGGGTCCCGTAATTTACTCCTGCTAAAAGCAGAAGGTAAAGAGGGACTCGCAAAGGGAACTCAGAATACAGAGGTAAGGGATTAGCCATCGGTGCCCTTACAGGCGCCGGTAATCCCTTACCTCCAACCTCGGAATGACCCCCATTGACTCGTACTTACCAGTGCCGGCTGGGCGCAGCTGGCTCTGAGCCTCCGGGGGGTAATGGCCGGGTTCAAATTCAGAATCAGGAGGACTTGCTTACCCTAGTCAGCAGGGCCAGAGCAGAACACTGGGGGTGGGGGGTCCGCTGTTGGCGTGGTGTTAGGTGAGGGCCCAGCCCGTAAGGTGATAAAACCTCATAGGTCTCCTCCTCGACGAGAAGAGCAGCACATTGGACCTCATGCTCGTGCAGAGCTTGACTGTGTTCAGAGACTTCAAGACACGCCCACCACCAAATTCAAATCAACCGATTGGCTAGACGCTGCTGCCTGCATGCATGGCAACAGACTTTCATTGGTTGATGTGTTGTGGGTGGGCAGTCGCAGAGGCAGAGCCAGGGCGAGGAGCCCAATCCAGCACAATTTTTTTTTCCTGTCAAGTGTTCTGTTGAAGGCTTGAAGCCAGACACACTGACACTAGAGTGAGTGACCACATGTAGTCGAAATCTGTAAATGCCCGGCCAGGTGGGGGTGGAGGCACTGGCAGAGCACAGCCGCAGAAGAATCGAATCCGATTCGGACTCACTTGCTCAATTACGTTGTTTCTTACTTGCTTTGCTTAAGGTGAACTTTAAATTAAAGTCACAGAGGAGCTGTGCCTCCTGCTGCAGCCTGCAGGCATGTGTTCTCACTCTCACTCTCCAGCCCAACATGTGGGTGGCCTGCCGCCCCCCCCTCCAGGATCTGTGGAGGCACCCTCCAGGGCCACCACGATGGGGGCCTGGGGCACGTGCCCCGTTTGCCCCCAATAGAGACGTCCCTGCCCTGGAGTGCTAATGATTTGTTTAATATTTTTCAGAGCTTTCCAAAGATATGAGAAGATCCCTCGAAATTCCACAAGGTGCTTCAGGTCATTATAGATTGCTATCACCCGACTTGCAGATTTTAATCAATTGTTGCAAGCAGTGCTGCCCACAGATGCATTTAACTTACTCAAATTGCGCACTAATTGGCGATCTGAAGAACCTGCCACGTGTAGGGATTTGAAAACCTTTGCTGATAGACTGGTACAAACTATTACTGAAATGTGTCCTTGAAAGATTGATTGGCCCAAAAAAAATGCATGCAAGCAAGCCAAGGGCGAAAATCCTGTGTAATATCTTGAGCGTTTGAAACAATGCTTTGAACATTATTCTGAGTTTGTTGCTACAGCTCTTATAGCGGCTCACGCCATGGTGGCTCAGTTTGTAATGCGTTTGCAATCTAAGGTATCTGAAGGACTAAAAACAGCACTGATAGGATGGGAAGGTAAGGGTTTGGTAGAGGTTTTATTAGCTGCACAACACTACTATGAAAAAGTTGAAAGACAAAAAGAAACTGCTGAAGCCAAACTTATGGTGTTGCAGATACAGAGTTCACAACCTCCCCCAGTGAAGAACATGGTTTTTTCCTGCTCCAGGTAGGCGATGACAGGGAAGCGGGAGAGGAGCTTGCCAGTCACATGAGCCAGGGCAAACTGCTGAGAGGTATTACGCAAGCACTTATAGTGATCAGTGTCACTACTGCAAAGAGTTTGGCCACTGGAAAGCCTATTGTCTGCAAAGCAAAATGACAAGATCTCAGCCTCCACCACCACTTCAGAGCGATGGTTGGGATTGCCAAGGGATCCCTGAACTTGTTGCACCACTGACATCGATTGATCCTTCTGCAATGTATGTTAATTGTGTTGTTGATAGTCAAAAGATGTCATGTTTGGTTGCCACTGGAGCATCACGCTTCACACTAAAAGCTTCTGGGTTTTCACGAACAATACATTCTGAGCAAATTGTGAATGCTGTAGGTATTGGGGGTACTTCAATACCACCTTCTGTGTTGACTCTTCTAATGATCACGGTATGTCCAATTTCTGACCAACATACATTCTTGCTGAGTCCCAGTTCTCCTGTGAATTTGATTTATTGTGTAAGATAAATTGCTCTATTTACTGTATACATGATGGTCTATACCTTGATATTCTTGCTCATAGAGAGCACGAGCTGCTGGCCATTCGAACCCTTGAGACCGGCCCAACACTTCCTGCTCATTACAGCACCTAGTGGACTGAGTCCCAGTCAAGTAATGGTCAATCCATGCAAACAACACTGGCGTTATGGTTTATGCTGAGCCAGTCAAAATTACTCTAAATCCTGCAAGCCTCTACAATGCGTTCCTCAGTATCCTATTTCCCGACCGGCTGGAGAAGGTATTCACCCTGTAATAGAATCCCTTCTCCAAGAAGGTATTATTGTACCAACCTGATGTCCCTGCAATACTCTGATTTTGCCTACTGTGACGAGTCTGACGACATGGCGAACAAAGGGGTCTCAGAATCTGGGTCTTCTTAAAGGAAATACGTTATTAAGCAGGTGTAACCAAAACACGGATTAAATAATAAAGCCAAATGTTCAAACATAATTGACTTGAAAGTCCATCCTCTGTGATTAAAGCAAACTGAAGGTGTACTTCACATATGAAGGTAAAAGGTGCCCCAAGTACTAACACCGCTAAAGTAAACTCGCCTGTTACAACTAATTCTTTTATTTAAAATAAAGATTTCCTGAAACAAAAGTTCCTTGAAAGTGAGTTGTCAGAATAGCTAGATCAAATGGTGCAATGAAGAATATAAACTTAAAGTGCTTCCATTGAGTGAACGTTAATGAGAGTAGAATATCTGACTTAAAGTCCTTCACTGAATAACAAAAGTGCAGCAATTCAAAAGAGGTTTTCTCTTACGGTTTTCTTCAAATAGACAAACAATATAACCGCTTGTGCGAAGCAATCAAAGTGGGACTTGTAGTTGTCTTCTAGGTGCGGGACCTCTTAGGCGAGGGATCAGCTTGGTATTGTGCTTTGGTTCTCTTTCTCTGTCCTTGATTCATCACTCTCTCTCTCTCTCTCTTGGCATGACTCTCCTTTCCTTCAGGAGTCTATCTTCATTACCTTCCTTCTCTGCCCCTGACATCCAGAGGGGACCTGGATTATTGCCCGTCTCCTCTTCAGGGGATATTTGCCTTTGCCCCTCTTCCTCTCAGGGATCCTAGTCCCTCTTTACCAGGATATTAGGAGGGTTTTGTCTTAGCCTCTTGCCAGGCTTCTCAGACAGCTCAGCTCTTTCACCTTTCTGGCTGTAGGGGTACTCTCCTTCTTCCCTATGGGTTAGTGTCACACCCTCCCTTGTACACATACCTGACAATACTGCCACTCCTGCCCATGCCCAAAACTCTAGAATCACTATAGCTCACCCCGCTCCCTCTGTCCAATCTTATTCCCCCTTCACACTCCGGCACACACGTGGGCCCCCCGATGACTCGCGTGCCCATGCACGTCTCCCCTGCAACAGAACGCTCTCCAGGTTGCATCCTTTTTTGCATTGGCAGCTTCCTTGGTGCCTAGGTTATCGGCAGAACGCTACTATGCTTCCGCGTCGCGTGACCAGTGCTGTGTGCTCACGTGGTCATGTGACGGGAAGTAATGCCAGAACCGCGAGTATTTAAACACGGCTCTCCATGTACTCGCTGCTTCACAGCTGTTCTTTGCAACCTGTTTGGCGTCACGCGTTCGTTTGGATTTCTTGGATCTTTTGGATTTTTGACCTCGGTTTGTTTACTTGGACTTCGCTTGGATTAGCTTACTGGCTTTGTTACATTGGATTTGCTTGTGATTTGAATTCGGACTACTCTTTGGACTGAAACACGGATTTCCCTTTTGCATTTGGCTTTCTTTGGAACTTCTTGCTTTCAAGCTCCACAGTTACCAAACCACGTTCTTGTCATCAGGTGGTTCTCACGCCATTATTTGGGACTACAGTCTACCTGCACATGTGAGTCCCGACCCCTACCTCATAGGTTCATTGCCTTTCTCCTGACCCCTCTGGTAAGACCTTTTGACGTTATTTTGGCACTGGCATTTACTGTCATTTGCTTGGTACTTAATCAGTATTTTCTTGCAGCGGATTGGGGACCCAGAGGTTCGCGGTTCCGGGGTTGATCATCTCCACCTGTGGCCTCAATGATCGCACAGGGAGTGACTTTGAGTTCTCTCTGTGTGGCATTTGGGGACAGAGGACACTTCTGCCTACACGACATTCAAGTCTCAACAGACTGTGAAGCCATATTGTCGTCTAGGCAATGGAGGGAAATGTTGAAGATCCCATGTCCGCTATAGTCCAAGCCATCACAGTACTACGGGCAGACATGGCTGCCGCTAATAACGCCATCCACCAGCGGCTTGACCACATGCAAAATATTAGACACCCATTGCCCCCAGACACGGAATTCGGGGATACACCCTCTGTCTCCCAACCCACGCCACCTCCAGCTCCATCGACCCAAACTCCTGTCCCTGTTGTATTGCCTTCCCCGTTCCCTTTAGCCGCTCTTGAAAGGTACCATGGAGATACCAGGAAATTTAGAACCTTTCTAAACCAGTGCAAGTTGCATTTTTTGTGTCGACCCTTTGCCTTTCCAGATCCCACTACCAAGGTGGCATTCATCCTTTCTCATCTAGCAGGCACTGCTGCTGCATGGGCCAACCCCCTTTTGGAAAGCGGTAGCCCCACCCTCTATGACTTTGACCTTCTCGTCACGGAAATGTCCAGGGTCTTCGACACCAGACATAAAGTTCAGTCGAGAGACCTGGTGCTCCTGGATTTGAATCAGGGTAAGGGTTCCCTTATTGAGTATATAACTCGGTGTAACCAACTGTCCGCTGAAACATCCTGGCCCGAAAGCAAGAAGGCGGTGGTATTCTATAGGGGCCTCAGTAATCCCATGAAAGACGCCTTGTCCGTGGTCCCTTCACTACCAACAGCATTCCAAGATTTGGTTGACCTCGCCTTCCAGGTAGATGCACGAAGATCCGAAAGGAGAGCAGAAGCTGGGTTCGCTCACTCAGTCACCCTCCCCACTTTGCATTCTTCTTCTGACACCTCATCAGAACCCATGCAAATAGGGGGAATTAGGAGCCCGATTTCCCCTCTGGAAAGAGAACGTAGGAGAGTGGATAATGTTTGTTACTATTGTGGTTTAGTTGGTCATTTTGTGAAGGAGTGCCCACGTCGTCCAAAGACCAAGACTCAGGGTTTTCGGACAGCTCGATCTTAGAACCGGGGATGGGATCGAGCTATTCTCACCATACCCCGAACCCGATTCCTGCTTTTGGCCGCATTAGGCCTGTACACCTACAGGCCACACTTCACCCCACACCTACTACCACACATCCTGTCACCATTATAATAGACTCAGGGGCAACGGGTAACTACATTGACATTGCCTTGGCTAATTCCCTAAATCTGCCTCTTTTGACCAAGACTAGACCAGAACCCGTACAGGCAGTGGATGGTACCTCTCTGGTATCTGGCCCGATTAAACAACAAACGGCACCCATGTTACTGACAATCCAATCCACACACAAAGAAACTATAAGTTTTGACCTCATTGCCATGCCCCAGTTTGGTCTCATATTGGGAATTCCTTGCCGGCTCCAGGAACATAACCCACTCATTGGCTGGAAGTTAGGTTTGGTTCATTTTGAATCAGAAATTTGTCCAAATTTCTGCCTACCCACAGATACCAGCAGTGATAACCCGGCTCATGCAATTGCTCAGTTAACCGTGTCCGACTCGCAAGAGTCATCTTTAGAACACATAGTGGGGCTAGTGGCCACGAGCATTCCCCCCGAATAACAAGACTTTCCAAATGTGTTTGATCGTGGTTCTTCTGAGGTCCTACCACCACATTGCCCATATGACTGCCCCATCGATCTACTCCCTGACGCAACGATACCCACAGAATGAATCTATTCCCTCTCACTGTCGGAGGAGTTAGCTCTGAAAGACTATATCCAAAAAGCCCTGAAGATGGGACACATACGCCCGTCCACCTCACCTGCAGCGAGTCCCATATTTTTTGTCCATAAAAAAGAGGGTGACCTACGCCCATGTGTGGATTACCAGCGACTTAATGCTATTACAAGTAAGAACTGGTATCCCATTCCCCTTCTCCTCATTACACCTTTACTCGACCACCTTGCACATGCTACGATTTTCACCAAGTTGGATCTGCGTGGGGCCTACAATTTGGTCCGCGTCCGTTCCGGCGATGAATGGAAAATCGCTTTCTGTACCCGGTATGGCTTATTCGAATATACAGTCATGCCGTTTGGTCTGTGCAATGCCCCTGCCACGTTCCAAAGGTTCATGAATGACATCCTAAACGATATCTTGGACGTGTTCGTCGTGGCATATCTTGATGACATTCTAATCTTTTCTCAGTCCCCAGATGAACATGTACGCCATGTCCGTGAAGTACTGTCATGAATATAGAAACACTCTTTGTACGCCAAACCAGAGAAATGCCAATTTCATGTCAGCAGTGTGGATTTCCTTGGGTTCTGCATCACCCCTGCCGGCTTGACCATGGATCACTCTAAAGTGAAAGCTGTTTTAGACTGGCCTTCCCTTGAATCTGAAGGCACTACAATCGTTCTTGGGATTTGCACATTTCTATAAACATTTCATCTCGGGCTTCTCGTCCATTGTGTCTCCCCTATCTGCCCTGACCAGTCCTCATACACCCTTTTTGTGGACAGATACACACCAAAACGCATTAGAAACATTGAAGACTGTTGTCATGATCTCTGCTTCCAAAAGGTCAGGGTTTTCCCAACTCCCTTGGAAGCAGATCCATAACCCAGGTTCCGAGTGCCAACCAGTCCCAATTGGGACCTTTTGGACCCAGTCCTGGCGCCAGTGGCACCAGGCTCATAAATATGCCCAGTCCCAGCGCTGGAAGCGCCGGGCTCATAATGCTTGGGTGGACTTACCTGCAGCAGACCATGCTGCTTACTTGCCTGCCAGTTGAGCCTCTGATCCTCTTCTGTTTGGAACTACTTTTCCTGTTGGGTGGGGCAGGAGCCACTCCCTAGATTCAGAACACTGGAACTCTTCTGGAAAGCAGGAACTCTTTTCTTACCTAGGCGTGGCTGTGGAAGGAGACACCTAAGCACTACAGGAGGCTATTTAAACCACACCCGATGGATGAATCTTGCTTTGTGTTATTCTGCATCCTCTGCAGCAGAACGCTCATCGTGTCTTCTGCATCTGATCCTGGGCCCAAGGAAAAAGGCTTACCATCCTGAATCCAGTCTTCAGCAACACCTATAAAGAAAAGAAAGAACAGGTTAGCATTACGGTCTTCAGTGACAGCTCTTCACTTACCTGGTCCATCGGCTGTCACCAACGCCTTGCGCTGCATTCCGGCATCTGAAAGACAAAGGCTTACCTACTCTTCGTGCGCTCCGGAGGTCTTCACACTGCATTCCGGCATCTGAAAGACAAAAGCTTACCAACTCTTCGCACGCTCCGGAGGCCTTCGGCGCTGCATCCCGCATCTGAAAGACAAAACAAGGTGCGTTTAAAGACATTGGGGAACTTTAATACTCACGTGCCATTACTCCTTTCCACATCTAACCCAGTGGGTATTCCGGCACCCTGCAGCCGCTCCGAACTTGTACCTGCAAAATAAAAAGACAGTTAGAGCGCATCGTGAAGCAGGCAACAAGCGCTTACTTACGTGCTTCCAGGCGCTTCTATTCATCACACGGGCTCCATCTTCAACTCACTTCAGCCCGTCATCCGCCATCGCCGGAACCCTGCAAAACAAGAAACATCATTACTAAAGACTTTAAAGACATTAGAATTACTCGAAACTTACCGTTCGTGCAGTAAACGACGGACAGCAGTCCTCAGAAGTCAAGAGGCCTGCTCCCCTTATCCAGTGAAGAAACTGGTTACAGCACCCTGCCCCGAGGCAGATGGAGAGCACGGCGTTCACTTACCTAAGGTGAGAGCGTTAACCTTTGGGGTTCTACAGGAGAAGAGAAAGGGAAGAAGAGAGAGACATTCAATAACCCAGTTCCTTAATCCCATATTTTCTATCTGCAGACATCTTACCCTTCGAGTCAGACATACAGTGCACAGAGGTCCAGCCCAAAGAGCCAGCCGTGTGTTACACATCACCTTTGAAGATACGGTATACGCCCAGTCAAGACCGGCGCCTCTACGGGAATCAGGTGAGCGTTACAGAACACAAAGCCTACCACAAAACTCCCGTCCAGGCGCTATGGAAACCTCGGATACCGACCAGCTAGCCCAGTTACTTGGGGAACTAAGGGC
This sequence comes from Ambystoma mexicanum, assembly GCF_040938575.1. Taxonomy (NCBI): domain Eukaryota; kingdom Metazoa; phylum Chordata; class Amphibia; order Caudata; family Ambystomatidae; genus Ambystoma; species Ambystoma mexicanum. Next base: position 460,269,743 of record NC_090941.1, read on the forward strand.
AGAAGTGCATGCAGCCCGTCAGGAAACGAACGCTCTAAGAAGGGAACTGATTATTTCCAAGGAGCGAACAGATGATCTCGCTAGACAATTGCTACAGTCACAAGCCGGACAGACCCCGTTACCCGCATCTGGGGGAAATCTTCCTTCTGCATCCTCTATGAACCCAGTGCAGATCAACCTACCTGGGAATGTACCTCTGGCTCCGCCCGAACGATTTTCTGGTGACCCAAAGAGGTTTGCAGTATTTATCAATCAGTGCCGGTTGCATTTCTTATGCCGGCCAGCAGCCTTTCCAACTGATCAAGCTAAAGTAGCTTTCGTGCTTTCGTACCTTAGTGGCAATGCGGCAGACTGGTCGATCCCTCTAGTAAATCAAGATGATCCAGTCCTCCATGATTTTCAAGCTTTTCAGCTCAGTATGGAAAAACTGTTCGCAAGACATTCACAGGGGCAGGCCTTGGACAATGAGCTTCTTTCGTTGCGACAAGGTAATCAAGACCTTTTGGCTTATATTGTGTCTTTCAACAGACTGATAGTGGAAACTCAATGGCCTGAGGACAAAAGGATTACGCTGTTTTATAGAGGTCTACGTGGAGAGCTCAAAGATGTGTTAGCCCAAGTAGTGAATCCCCCACAAGATTGTTCGGACTATATAGACTTAGTCGTTCAAATAGATCACAGACTGCAGAACAGGAAGGCCGATCGTTCCAAGTTTGATGCTCGAGTATTTTCCAAACCGCCAACTCCTTCCAAAGGAGTAGACTCCGGGGAACCCATGCAAATAGGGGGTCTGAAAGGTCCTCTAACACAAAAGGAGCGGGAAAGGAGAAAACAGTTGCAATTATGCCTCTATTGCGGAAACTCAGGGCACTTTCTTCGAGACTGTCCGGTGAAACCCGCCAAGAAGGCAGTAGGAGCTGCAGTTACCAAAGTTACAAACTCTGAGCAGGGAAACGACCTCGCCCGACAAGAATAGAGGTCCTCTTGCCGAGCGTGAAAACCAGTTCCGTGACCTCGCATTTCGTGATACCTATGGTCCTCATTAGCCCTGATAATCCGGATCGATTACATGCAATTGAAGCTTACATCGACAGCGGTGCCATCTGCAATTATGTGGATCATGAAATGGTTTTGAGGATGAATCTAACTCTTTGTCCCAAGGCTGTAAAGGACGTCATTACTACAGTGGATGGTACGGAGATAGCCTCCGGGCCAGTAACGCATACCACTCAAGAGGTGACGCTAGTAAGTCAAGATGGACACCATGAGAAGATCGTGTTCGATGTGATCAAGGCCCCTCAGTTTCAGATTATTCTAGGAATACCTTGGTTAGAGAAACACAATCCTCTGATCGATTGGCGAGTAAGAACGGTCCAGTTTCCAGAATGTGTCTCTACTTGTCACCCTCCAGCTGGTGTTGCACTGGCAGCAATTTCTTCAGAGACTCCCCAGTTACCTCCCGAATACCTAGAATACCAAGATGTTTTCCGGAAGGATCAGGCTAACTCTCTACCTCCTCATAGGTCTTATGACTGCCAGATAGACCTGATACCTGGATCTACTCCTCCTTGTAGTAGAATTTATGCCCTCACCGAGCCTGAGAACCTTCACCTTCGACAATACCTGGATCAATACCTGGCAAATGGGTTTATTCGTCCTTCCAAGTCCCCTGCTTCTTCAGCGTTGTTCTTCGTTCCAAAAAAGGAAGGAGACCTTAGAACTTGTATAGATTATCGCTCCCTGAACCAGATCACCGTTAAGAATAGATATCCTTTACCTTTGATCCCTGAACTCCTGGACCAAGTCAGAAAAGCATGCATATATACAAAGCTGGATCTTAGAGGAGCTTACCACTTGGTACGAGTAAAAGAGGGCGATGAATGGAAGACGGCCTTCCGCACCAAGTATGGGCTATTTGAATATCAGGTCATGCCCTTCGGACTTTGCAATGCCCCGGCCGCCTTTCAATATTTTATGAACGATGTCCTCAGAGAGCTCATAGATGTGTGTGTTGTTGTTTACATTGACGACATCCTCGTTTATTCTTCATCGGAATCTGAACATCGGAAACACGTGAAAATGGTCTTCGAAAGATTGCGTCAACACAAACTTTTCGCTAAGTTGGAAAAATGTGTTTTCAACGTGACTGAAGTTGAATTCTTGGGATTCATATTATCACCTGGCGGAGTGCGTATGGATTCAAAGAAGGTCGATGCAGTTCTCAAATGGCCATCACCATCCTCCGTAAAAGGTGTGCAAAGCATGTTAGGCTTCGCTAACTTTTACCGCAGGTTTATCCCCGAATTCTCTCGAATAGTCCAGCCCATCACTGCCTTGTTAAAGAAAAACAAACGTTTTTAATGGTCTACCGAGGCGGAACAAGCTTTCCAGGATTTGAAGACTAAATTTATCTCTGCACCAATCTTAAAACACCCTCGCCCTGAACTCCCCTACATCGTGGAAACTGATGCTTCAAGCCTTGCCATGGGGGCAGTTCTAGCACAAAAGGATCCGGTAACCAATCAGTTGCATCCCGTGGCATTTTGGTCCCGCAAATTCTCGCCTCCTGAAATCAATTACACGATTACTGACAAGGAACTTCTGGCTATCAAGTCTGCCTTTAAGGCTTGGCGGCATTATCTGCTGGGGGCCCGACACACCGTTACTGTGATTACGGATCACCGAAACCTGCAATATTTGAAAACCGCAAAAGCCCAATCCTCTAGACAACTCCGTTGCGCATTATTCTTTGCCGAGTTTGACTTCATAATTACCTATCGACCTGGTACAAAGAACGGTAAAGCTGATGCCCTTTCTCGGATGGGAGTGGAAGAACACTTGATCAACCCTAAACCTGTACCAATCATTTCCGAACAAAGAATTCTGGGTGTAATCGCCACAGAATCCATAGAGGAAGTTAAAGATAAAGCCAGGCAACTTGTAACTCCAGCAGACATACAGAATTGGCATCTGCAGGGAAAGGACTTTGCAGTAAAGGACAACTTATTGTATTTCCAAGAACGATTATACCTACCCAGCACAGATTTACAGAAAAAAATAATCTCTTGTTATCACGATTCTTTAATGGAAGGACATCCCGGTATGGCCAAGACCTCAGAAAAGATCAAGCGCTACTTCTGGTGGCCGTCTTGGAAAAAAGATATCAGAGACTTTATAATGTCCTGTGGAGTATGCGCCCAAAACAAGAGTCAAAAGGAAAGACCAGCAGGCCTCTTACGCCCTATTGACATCCCACCTCGCCCTTGGCATACGCTTTCTATGGACTTCATCACCGATCTACCTCCATGCTCCGGATACAATACGATTCTAGTAATCGTGGACTTATTCTCCAAGATGGCGCATTTCATTCCGCTCAAAGGCTTGCCAACAGCAGCAACTCTGGCCCGAGAATTTCTCGAAAACATCGTCCGACTGCACGGTTTTCCTTCGGTTCTAATTTCGGATCGAGGTAGTCAATTTATTTCTCATTTTTGGCGAAGTTGCTGTCGGTCGGCTCAAATTGATGTGAGACTATCGACCAGTCACCACCCTCAGACCGACGGACAAACCGAGAGGACCAATCAAACTCTGGAATAGTATTTACGCTGCATGCTGCAACAAACTGAAAAAACTTGGAAAGACATCCTTTGGATAGCCGAATATGCCTACAATAACTCTGTCCATTCGGGAACTGGGAAAACCCCGTTTTTTCTTTTGTACGGCAGTCACCCTCGAACCTCGGAGTTGGATCCCCTCCAAGATCTTGAAACACCAGCAGTAGACTACCTGCATTCTACAATCACCCAAGCCTTTAAGGAAGCTGTTTCTCACCTTCAAAGGGCTAAAGAACAATACAAGAAAGGAGCAGATCAACATCGGAAGGAAGCCCCTCAATATCAAGTAGGGGATCAAGTCTGGTTATCCACCAAATATCTACCTCTAAAAGGGCCACGCACATTCAACCCAAGATACCTTGGTCCCTATTCCATCACTACCATAGTAAACCCAGTAGCGGTCAAGTTGGACTTGCCCCCGCACATGAAGATACATCCGGTCTTCCACGTCTCTCTATTAAAACCCGTGCAACCTCAAACCCGACTAACTAAATCTCCAAAACCTATCCTAGTTGATGGAGAACTCGAGTTTGAAGTCAAAAGCATTCTGGACTCCAAGATCTCCAAATCTAAACTATTTTACCTAATTGACTGGAAAGGCTACGGCCCCCAAGAGAGATCCTGGGAACCTGCTGAATATGTCCACGCTCCTCGCCTAATCAAAAGATTTCACCGAACATTTCCTGACAAGCCAAAACCCCCGGAGAAGCCCGGTTTGGGAGGGGCCTTGAGGGGGGGTACTGTTATGATCTCTGCTTCCAAAAGGTCAGGGTTTTCCCAACTCCCTTGGAAGCAGATCCATAACCCAGGTTCCGAGTGCCAACCAGTCCCAATTGGGACCTTTTGGACCCAGTCCTGGCGCCAGTGGCACCAGGCTCATAAATATGCCCAGTCCCAGCGCTGGAAGCGCCGGGCTCATAATGCTTGGGTGGACTTACCTGCAGCAGACCATGCTGCTTACTTGCCTGCCAGTTGAGCCTCTGATCCTCTTCTGTTTGGAACTACTTTTCCTGTTGGGTGGGGCAGAAGCCACTCCCTAGATTCAGAACACTGGAACTCTTCTGGAAAGCAGGAACTCTTTTCTTACCTAGGCGTGGCTGTGGAAGGAGGAACCTAAGCACTACAGGAGGCTATTTAAACCACACCCGATGGATGAATCTTGCTTTGTGTTATTCTGCATCCTCTGCAGCAGAACGCTCATCGTGTCTTCTGCATCTGATCCTGGGCCTAAGGAAAAAGGCTTACCATCCTGAATCCAGTCTTCAGCAACACCTATAAAGACAAGAAAGAACAGGTTAGCATTACGGTCTTCAGTGACAGCTCTTCACTTACCTGGTCCATCGGCTGTCACCAACGCCTCGCGCTGCATTCCGGCATCTGAAAGACAAAGGCTTACCTACTCTTCGTGCGCTCCGGAGGTCTTCACACTGCATTCCGGCATCTGAAAGACAAAAGCTTACCAACTCTTTGCACGCTCCGGAGGCCTTCGGCGCTGCATCCCGCATCTGAAAGACAAAACAAGGTGCGTTTAAAGACATTGGGGAACTTTAATACTCACGTGCCATTACTCCTTTCCACATCTAACCCAGTGGGTATTCCGGCACCCTGCAGCCGCTCCGAACTTGTACCTGCAAAATAAAAAGACAGTTAGAGCGCATCGTGAAGCAGGCAACAAGCGCTTACTTACGTGCTTCCAGGCGCTTCTATTCATCACACGGGCTCCATCTTCAACTCACTTCAGCCCGTCATCCGCCATCGCCGGAACCCTGCAAAACAAGAAACATCATTACTAAAGACTTTAAAGACATTAGAATTACTCGAAACTTACCGTTCGTGCAGTAAACGACGGACAGCAGTCCTCTGAAGTCAAGAGGCCTGCTCCCTTTATCCAGTGAAGAAACTGGTTACAGCACCCTGCCCCGAGGCAGATGGAGAGCACGGCGTTCACTTACCTAAGGTGAGAGCGTTAACCTTTGGGGTTCTACAGGAGAAGAGAAAGGGAAGAAGAGAGAGACATTCAATAACCCAGTTCCTTAATCCCATATTTTCTATCTGCAGACATCTTACCCTTCGAGTCAGACATACAGTGCACAGAGGTCCAGCCCAAAGAGCCAGCCGTGTGTTACACATCACCTTTGAAGATACGGTATACGCCCAGTCAAGACCGGCGCCTCTACGGGAATCAGGTGAGCGTTACAACTGTGTTCACTACGGCCCCTGTCCTTCAGCATCCTGACCTAGATCTCCCTTTTATAGTTGAGGCGGACGCTTCTTCTTTCGCTTTGGGTGCAGTTCTTTCACAGACTTGTCGATACTCGGGCCGCTTGCACCCGGTCGCTTTCCACTCCCGCAAATTCACCATCCCTGAAATACATTATACAGTGACTGAGAAGGAACTACTGGCGGTCATGGATGCTTTCCGTGTTTGGCGGCATCACCTCTTGGGTGCCAAGCTTCAGGTCACGGTCTTCACGGATCACCAGAATCTGCAGGATCTAGCCTCCTTAAAATGCCTCAATAGTAGACAAGTGAGGTGGCATCTAATCTTTGCGGCATTCGATTTCCAGATACGTCATCACTCTGGTTCGGCTCATGGGAAGGCTGATGCCTTGTCACGTTCTCCTGGGGGGATTTCTTTGCCTGTGTACCCTGACACGGTATTAGACAACACCAAGGTAGTCTGTCTGTGTACACCATCAATGCCCTTGCTGGATGCAGTAAGGAAGTGGGTATCGCTTCATCCTAATGAGCTGTCAGAATGTAATACGGTAATTCATGATGGCCTTCCCTTTGTCTTGAATTGCTTGTTTTTGCCCACTGCAGACACAAGGAATATGGCCCTTGAGTGGTCGCATGACACCCCTGTGAATGGTCACCCGGGCCAACAACGCACGTTAGCTCTCTTGCAGCGTTGGTGCTGGTGGCCGGGCATGAAAAGGGACATGGACTCTTACGTGAACACATGCTCCATATGTACTCAATGTAAGCCCCATAGAGGACGTCCTCTGGGTCTGTTGCTTCCTCTAAGGGTACCCCCTAAGCCTTGGCATACCTTGTCCATGGACTTTATTACAGATCTCCCTCGGGTGCAAGGTTTTGATACCATATGGGTGGTAGTGGACTCCGTTTCCAAGATGGCACCATTCATCCCCTGTAAGGGTGTTCCTTCATCCCCTACCATGGCTAGAATGTTCTTTGACTCTGTGTTTTACCTATTTGGCCTGCCTTCTGTCCTGGTGTCGGACAGGGGTTCTCAGTTCACCTCACGCTTCTGGCAGGCCTTGACCAAACTGTTTGGTATCAATGTCCGGTATTCCTCGGCCTACCATCCAGAGACAGATGGTCAGACCGAAAGGGTCAATCAGACTTTGGAACAGTACATACGGTGTCTGATACTTCAACAATGCGGTTCATGCCTCCCCTGGGTTCACCCCCTTTTATGTCTTGTATGGCCAGCATCCCCGTGTTCTGCCTATACCTGACCTCGCGGCCTCTTCCAATCCGGCCGCTACTGCTTGTGTCAGGGATATGTCTGTTATTCACGCCCGCACCTCGGCACACCTCTGTGAGACTCAGGCATCCATGAAATCCCAGGCGGACAAGAAGCGTATGGTGGCTCCTGTTCTTTTGGTGGGTTCTAGTGTCTGGCTCTCTACTCGTCATTTGCGGTTGGTGGGTTGCAGGAAGCTCTTGCCCCGTTTTGTGGGACCTTATGTAGTGTCTCGGGTGATTAACCCTGTTACTTACTGTCTGGTACTCCCAAGCTCCTGGCGGATTCACCCTGTGTTCCACATCTACCTCCTCAAGCCTTGTCTGGGTCCTTCCCGTCTTCGCACCCCTGCTGCCCCGGTGTCCCTGTCGGCCCTGGATGTCTATGAGATCTCTAGAATTTTGGACTCCCGTATCTGCTGGGGGCGCTTGCAGTACCTGGTGGATTGCGCTGGATATGGTCCGGAGGAGCGGTCCTGGGTCCCCGCTTTTGATGTCCATGCTCCTCGCTTGGTGGCTCACTTTCACAGGGATCATCTTTCCTGCCCACGGGGTCGTGGGCCTTTGGGGGGGGCTCTGTCACACCCTCCCTTGTACACGCACCTGACAATACTGCCACTCCTGCCCATGCACAAAACTCTAGAATCACTATAGCTCGCCCTGCTCCCTCTGTCCCATCTTATTCCCCCTTCACACTCCGGCACTCACTTGGGCCCCCTGATGACTCGCTTGCACATGCACGTCTCACCCGCAATAGAACGCTCTCCAGGTTGCATCATGTTTTGCATTGGCAGCTTCCTTGGCACCTAGGTTATTGGTGGAACGCTACTATGTTTCCGCGTCGCGTGACCAGCGCTGTGTGCTCACGTGACCCGGGAATCCACTCATGTGATGCGGCAGCATGTCATGTGACGGGAAGTAATGCCAGAACCGTGAGTATTTAAACACGGCTCTCCGTGTACTCGCTGCTTCACAGCTGTTCTTTGCAACCTGTTTGGCGTCACGCGTTCGTTTGGATTTCTTGACTCTTTTGGATTTTTGACCTCGGTTTGTTTACTTGGACTTTGCTTGGATTACCTTACTGGCTTTGTTACATTGGATTTGCCTGTGATTTGAATTCGGACTACTCTTTGGACTGCAACACGGATTTCCCTTTTGCATCTGGCTTTCTTTGGAACTTCTTGCTTTCAAGCTCCACAGTTACCAAACCACGTTCTTGTCATCAGGTGGTTCTCACGCCATTATTTGGGACTACAGTCTACCTGCCCATGTGAGTCCCGGACCCCTACTTTATAGGTTCATTGCCTTTCTCCTGACCCCTCTGGTAAGACCTTTTCACGTTATTTTGGCACTGTCATTTACTATAATTTGCTTGGTACTTAATCAGTATTTTCTTGCAGCGGATTGGGGTCCCAGAGGTTCGCAGTTCCGGAGTTGACCATCTCCACCTGTGGCCTCAACGGTCGCACAGGGAGTGACTTTGAGTTCTCTCTGTGTGGCATTTGGGGACAGAGGACTCTTCTGCCTACACAACATTCAAGTCTCAACAGTTAGTCACTTGCCTCAACCTCTTGTCACGCTTCTCAAGCAGGTCAGCTCATCTATCCTTTTGCCTTAGGTGGGCTCTAGGGGTGCTCTCATTCTTCCCCCTGGGTCAATAAGCTTCCCCATCCTCTTCTTAGGCTGCTCAGGTAGTTCTGTTCTTTTGGCTTAGGTGGGTTCCCGGGATACTCCCCATCTTCCCCCTGGGACAGTTAGTCTCCTTTGACTCTTTTTAGGCTTCTCAGCTTTTCCACCCTTTTGGCTTATGGGGGGCTGCATTGCTTCTCTCCTTCTTCCCTCTGGGTCAATCAGTTTCCTCCATGCTCCTTCGCCCAGGCAGCAACTCCTCCTTTGGGATGCAGCTCCTCTTCCTGCAGCAACATCTGGAGAGAAGTACAAGGAACCTGTCCCTGACTGAGACAAGTTCAGAATGTGCTGGCTTTGCTTGTATTGTCAGATTCCACCTCATCCCGTTGTCTGCTGATTGGTGGAAAGCCATGCTTACAGGATTGACTGCCAGCGTGTTTCCACTCTGGTCCTCCTGTTTTTAGGCTCTCTTTCTTTTGGCAAGTTGGGCTTCTATTACTTCAATTATAGATTCACATTCTATTTTTTTCTTTTTCTTTTCTTGCCTTATCTTCGGCTTCTTTTAAATATTATTTGTCCAAACCTTGGGGCTCAAATATTTCATTCTATTAGTTTTAAGTACCTGTTACATTTCCACAGGTTTCTCTGTTGAGATTTGAACCCGAGTCATCCCCAAGGCTCTATGTTGTTCTGAACTTTCAGCAACTTCTCCAGGTGTTGTCAAAGGAAAAGACTGGTGCCTTGCCTATGAGGTCCTGCATGGTTTCTCTGCCAACTTCTCTCATAGACTTCCATCCCGCAGAGTAGAGCACATGCCATCCCAGCTCCTGTTGTAACCGCACAGGCATAAAAAGGGGTGGATACCCATCCCTTCCTCCACATGTCGTGAGCTGCACCACTGCTGCCACCATCCCACTCCAGTGGGTAGAGTCATTCCCGCCAACAGGCAGTCCTGTGTAGGGCTCTTGTGTGGATCGTAACACTGTGATTCACCACACCACTAAGAAGCCAGGTAAAGAGGTTTATAATTTTATTCAGGAATTACTCACATTTGATGCAGTCTTGTTACCAACTGTGGGGTGTTAATTCAGCCCCAGAATGGCTTGACATGAAAGACCAAGCAAGGCCTCAACTGTGAGATTTGAGCTGGCTAATAGAAAAGACACACTGGAGCCTATAAGCCAATACAAGGAGAGTCCTCCAGCACATGGGGTTGTCAGACTTGCATGATTGTGCTCAAGAAACATCCTCCAGGACATAAGTTTCATGACCAACAACAATATGGAGGCATACCTTACTTCCCCGCACAAGGTCCATGAAGAAGACACTTGTCAGGGGATATCAACAGTTTATGTGGATGGGTACTCCTACCAAGTTGAGAATAACGGGGAAAAAGAATTAGTGGCTGGCCTTGGAAATGCTTGGGTGAATGATACCCCGGAGGCCTCCGCTGGTTACAAAATATTACGCCAAAGTAGTCAGGTAGTAGAGTTGATGTCTGTTTATCAAGCCATCCTCACTGCAGTGGACCACCAACTCAGAGAACTGGTCATAATCACTGACTACGATTATGTCAGGAATGGGTTTGTGGAACACCTGATTAACTGGAAAAATGGAGGCATGCTGTACGCAAACAATAAACCATTGAAGTCAACTGATGATCTGGTAACCTCGAACGAGATGACAATCTATTGGAAAAAGATCAGGGGTCACTCCAAAATAGAGGGGTCAGATGAGACCGGAAATTACCTGGTTGATCAGCTGTCTAATATCGGAGCTCTACACAGGAATTTCATAGAAACAGACTCCCTGCTCAGTAAAATCCAAGTCACTGCTGTCACCAGGTCCCAAAACCATGCCAACAATGACCTCTCTACTGCCCAATGGAGTGAATAAACCACAGATGCAGATTTTATTACTGCACAAAAAGAGGACCCAATTGGTAAATGTTATGAACACAGTGAAGACCCTGTGAATTTTCCTCTGACAGAAGTGGATTTTACCAGGAAAGTGGATCTGCGGGTGTTAATGTCATTTTCCAAAATGTTCTGAATCCAAGACGGTCTGGTGGTATGCAGATCCCTATCTGGATGTGACCAGTGGGTGGTACCTACCTCATTCCGAAGCCTGATGTTGAGTCACAACCATGATGCAGCCACTGCCGGGCCTACAGGGTTCATATGACATTAGAAATCTTGTGTGCGGTTGCATACTGGCCACACATGGGTCAGGACCTCAACATCTACTTAAAGGAGTGTCTTGTGCATGCTCAATTCCAGCCACGTTCTCCCACACACTGAGATCCCCTACAGAAAATTAGAATGGCACTGTCTTGGTCAGATTTTGTAACGCTCACCTGGATCCCACGGAGGCGCTGGTCTGGTCTGGGTTGCTGTGGCCTCTTCAAGCGTGATGCGCAGAATTCGGACCACCGATTGAACAGGACCCCCAAATCTTGCTTGTCTGGCCGATAGGAATATCCTTCTGCAGATGAGAAAGGGGATTAACTGCTGAATAATGTGCTTGCTCCCCCCTTTCCCCCTTCGTTCTCCTCTGACTTCCTCCAAAACCCCCGGTTTAAGCTCACCTTATGGTTTGGAAGGATGAACTCTCCATCCTGCTTCTGATGCAGGGGCGCGCGTTCGTCCAGTTACTTCACTGGTTTTCAGAATGGCGCTGGCAAATCCACTTGACTTTACTGAGCGATACGCCGTAAGTATGAAGATGCAAAAGTTCAAGTGTGAGCCTCCTTTTATGTTGTCTTTTTCTGTCCTTTATTTCAGGTGCAGAACAAAGGCGATGCGTTGAGGGGTTAAATTGCCGGGGTAAAATCAGGTGAGTCAGTGATGAGGGCGACCCCTCTAAATGTCTTTATAATTCCCCAGTAATGTCTTTTGTCCTTTCCCCATAGGGGCCGGGGTGCGGTACCTGCCAGAGATGTGGCGCCGACCCGAGATGTGGAATGGCTCACCAAGAATAGCCGGTAAGTAATATGGCTGAAAATCCGGCTTTCCTCTTGTGTTCCCTGGCTCACCTTTTGTCTCTTCTTCTCTCCCTTAGGTGCGGTGCAGAGATGTGGCGACCGGCACTGAGAGCCGCGATGGAGCCGGGCGGCGTCTCGGGAACAGGTGAGTGAAGCGCGGCGCTGCAGCGAGCAACGCGGTGCTTTTAAATGGAAGTCTTCCTTCAGGAATGCTGGCGTGAAGATTCCGGATGCAGGTAAGAAGGTTGAAATAGTTCTTGGTTTTCACCTTTCTCTTCTCTTATTCCCTTACAGGAGTTCCAGGTTCGAGGCGGGCGTGGCTGGAGTCCAGGTGCAGGAGCAGACACGGTGAGCGTTCAGCTGCTGGGATGCAGAACAACACGAAGCACGTGTGGCTGTCCGGTTGTGGCTTAAATAGCCTTGGAAGAAGTTCCAGGTGAGTATTCTTCCACAGCCCCACCCAAGTAACATTCTTCATGCAGCATGGTCTGCATCAGGTGAGTGTGCACCATGGTCTGCTTCAGGTAAGTGCACCAAACACTTCCCTTTATGAGCCTGGCGCCTATGGCGCCAGGACTGATGTCCAACATGAGCCTGGTGCCAACGGCGCCAGGACAGAGTCCAAAGAGCCCCTATAAAGGGCCGCTGGGCTTTTACCCGGGGGCGTGATGCCTGCTCCCGGGGGTGCTGGGCCTGGCCTGGTGCTCCGGGGGTAGGCATCATGACAGATTTGCAAGTCGATTTCATCAGGCCAGTCATTCAACATGTTCACTGCCACATGTTTGTGTAGAATGTCTTCCGGCCCTGAATTGTATGGCGGAGATAGGTGCTGCACTAATGATCAACCACATCTTCTCTAATTTCAGCCTCTTGCAAAGGATTGAGTCGGACTGAGGTGATGGCAAAGATGTGGGAGATTCTAGGGGTTAAAAGGAAACTCCACATGCCCAGCACCCAGCCTTGACTGGGGGTTGAGAGGTAAAACAAGACAATTGTGGGCATCTTGAAGAAGTTTGTGGTGGACCCTGGACCCAGTTGGGACATTCATTTACTGTTTGTCCAGATGGCGGTTAGGTCTACACCACCTTCTGTAACAAAAATGTCTCAATTTGACCTCATGACTGGACGAAAGATGGTGCTACCTCAGTATCTGATCTACAGAACCCAGGAGCAGACACTTGTAAATGCATACACTACCCATGAATATATTGAAAATGTAAGTAAACACTTCCAGCACACTTTTGCTTATGCTCAGCGCAATCTAGAATAGTCGGCTGAATGTATGAAAACCTACTACGACCTGAAGACGACATAGAAAGAGTCTGAAGTAGGTGACAAGATTTACCTGTGTAATTTTCAGAGAGACAAGCTCAAGGAGAGGAAGTTTCTTCCTTCCTGGGTAGGGATCTTTAAAATTGTCGATAAAATCTTACTTGTTGCCTATAAGATCTGCATCCCTAAAGCAGAACACATGGACGAGAAATGGGTCCACATCAATCAATTAAAGAGATAATAATAATAATAATAATAATAATAATAATAATAATAATAATAATAATAATAATAATAATATTAATAATAATAAAAATGTCACCCCAGGCAAGCCTTATGGCTGATTGAGGAGCACAGTGAGTTTAGAACCCAGGAACCATCTGAAGGATGAAAGGGAAGAATAGAAACCCGGATGGAAATTAAAACATACATAAAGAGTAAAATAATTAACACTCATAAACAAATGTATAAATAAGGATTGAGAATAATAATACCTGTAGGATAGTTTTAATGTAAAAATGTCATTATGTTGTTTTGGTTGTTATAATTATGTGTTGTTGTTTTTTTTTTATTGTATGTCCATAACACCAGGGAAAGGGGTATTGTATAATATACTTAACCTCTCTTTTAGTCTCATCTGCAGACCCAGTAACCCCATTCCCATCACTGCCTGGGAGAAGGATGTCCCAAAAAGGGAGGGGTTCCATGACCATACCCCAGAAATACAAAGATGGGGGTGCAGGCCCGAGCAGCCACTCCCTCAGGATGGAAAAGGAGCGGATGTGCTCTAGGGAATAAAAAAAAGAGAAAATAAAAACACCACTCTCCCTTTCTCTTTCCTATGAGTGACGCGAGTCAACGAGCCAGGGTTGGATCTGTGGGGTATAAATTCAGCCCCAGAATGGCATGAACTGAAAGGCCAAGCAAGACTTCAACTGTGAGATTTGAGCTTGCTAATAGAAAACACACATTGGAACCTATAAGTCAGCTATAACCTTGATACAGCAGTGAGGCCTAGTGAATGCGAAAAGTGGGTATCATTGAACATTACCAAAATTAAAAGGCACACAGGTGATGGAAAATCGTTGATACAGCTACATGTGCCTGACAGGTTTAAAGACATGTGTTTCTGCAAATTACGCTGATTTCATGTGAAAGGGAAAAGACCCAGTTTGACTGAGGAACAAAACAACAGCATTTTACATTGAATGTTATGCAATTAAAGGCTATGAATCTGGAGAAGAAAGGCAAAACTCAGCATTATCTGAAAAAGCAGAGCCAAGGGACACATTTCATTTGTCATAAATAAACACTTATTTTCCAGCATACAAAGTGACATTATGTAAAATGAAAGGAACAGACTTTTCCATGTGGGCCCTGGTCATGTTAAATGGAACTGCCTGTTGTGAATCACTTGGAATGAAAAGCATTGTCTTTCATCATGATTGTGGAAAAATAAATATTAGGCCTAACAAATAGAATTGCACATGGACAAAAGGATACGTTGCAATGTAGTGATATAAATAAAAGACTTTACACGAGGAATCCATGTTACCAATTTAAAAGGTTATTTCTTTCATAATAAAAATGAAGCTTGCTTTGCAGCATCCCCCATTGGACTGCTGGACTGTGTTATCTATCCCTGAACTCAGAGACCTTTGGCCAATGCATACCATGTTGCGGCCTGGCTGGAGTGTCACAAAGCTGACCTCAGACTGCAAAATTCAAAGACAAATACAGTTTTTAAATCGGATTTGTGGTCACTGAAGAGAGAAGAGGCATGCCTTATCTTTGAAGACGGTGGCTGGTGCATAGTAGGTATTTACAGCCCCAATAAACGTTGCCTTAGCTTCAAACCAAGAGCTCCTAAAGGACCTAAATTACCGTTACATAAACATCAATGCCAGATTGAGAAGATGTTTCATACCATGTGACTTTCAAGAAATGGAAACTAAACTGCCCATATATTAATGCATAACTTTTGAGTAACATTTCACAATTCATTTTCCTTAATAAAAAAGAGAACTGTGTATTGCATTGCGCTCATCCAGGTGTCATTGTGAAGAACACAACAGGCAGTCAATTCTATGTAAATATCAACTCCATGTAAGGTGTGGAATTTGAGGTTTAGATAAAAATGTTTCTGATTTTCGTATAAATGATAGAAATCAGAAAGTTGGAGAGATAATAGAACGTAGATTAGGACGTTTCATGGTCCCAACTTGGTACAAAGAGCGAAAAATGAAAGCACGCTCCAGGAAGGTCATGCCAAGACCAAACTAGTTTCTCCACGCCCGGCATGAGTAGCTGAATCGGAATTGATGTATATTATTGTGTTTAGTTGTAAATAACAACAAGTTGCCATGTTGTGACTTTTTGAGTTGCTGCTGTGCAAGTTTGAAATGGTCATGTTATACTATCCTTTCCCTCATCCCCTCATTATCCATAATCTTGATCTCATAAATCCTGTGTCCTATCAGTTGGCATAGGCCGGCCTTCGGGGAGTGGGGGGATTAATGTCTAATCCAATGTGTGGGAAAATGGGTTGGCACCGCATAGATATTCATAATGTGGATCGTGTCATAGGTCCGATATAAGGTCAATACCTATGACACTGAGGCACTTGCTGGATTTTTCTGAACTCTTTTGCTGTAGACTTTTGCTTGGAAGACTGGGAATATCAGCGGATGGAAACAGCCTAAAACCTGACTGGGCCGTGCTGTGAATAGCTGAGCTATACCTGCCTGGGGTGCAAGCTAACTCCTACCTGTCCCCAAAAGAAGGTCCTAATACATGGTTGGCCTCCTGAGCTTATAACAGAGATCACCCCTGTAAGTAGACATATCCCAATGCTATTAAATGTGTGGAGAAATACCTGCCTTAATCATTTCCCTTAACTGTGGGTGGGGGTGAACCAGTGTAGACCATTAGCCCATTTCATAAAAAATCATTAAGTAAGAAAAGATCACCGGATGATTCATCTTAAAATTCAAAATAAACATATCTCATTCCCAGGATACTCTAACCACTAAAGCCTATAAAGTAATTGGGTAAATCTATTTTCCTGTAACTGCAGACTTCTTGACAGAAGAGGGATGCCCCTGGTCCCAAAATGAAAATCCCCAAACCCTGCCTTTCATTTGAATGTGCTGTGTCCCAAAACAAATGTTCCCATTTATTCCATTTCCCTTATATGCTGCCTTTCATTTGAATGCGCCGTTGTTCCCAAAACGAAAATCCCTATCCAATCCATGGTCCCGAACCCTGCCTTTCAAAATAAAAAGTTGGTATCATCCCAAACGAAATGCCCAATATATTCCTGCTCCCTAGACGTTGCCTTTGAACCAAGGGGTGCCACATATAACTAATGCCTTTGTTGGGTGCTGGGAGAAAAGAGTATTTTGCCAAGTACATTTATCCTATCTCCTCCGCTTACTTTCTTCTATGCACTTACTCTATCAGAATTGTCCCTGGACCCAGGGGTGTTGCTAGGTCTTGAAAAGTCCAGGGGCTAAGCTAGTGTCGGGACTGGCGGGACTCGGGGCTGGCTATAGCCTTTTGGTTGTAGCCCTTCAGCTTCTATCCGGGGCCACAACCAAAAGACCAGGGGCTGTAGCCCCCTGAACCCCCCCTAGCAATGCCTCTGTCTCTGCCTAGACCTAGTATGATAGCAACCTCGTCTGTCTACTCCACCCTCCCCTTACTTGTTTCCCCCCACCTGCCTCGGTACTATCTGAATTGTCGTCAGGCCTAGTACGATAGTCGCTTGATTTGTTCCTCCCCTCACTTTCAGCACCCCTTCTACCTCAACTTTTGTTTTCTCCGACTCTAAAAGAAATGTCTTTAGGTCTAGTACGGTAGTCACCTGTCTGTTTCAATTTCCTTCCTACTCTCCCCCTCCCTTCCTTATCTATGTCTTAGCTCTTGCACTATCTGAAATTTTGTCAATCCGAGCACGATAGTTAATTTCACATCCTTACTGTTCATGACCTGTAAGAATGTCATTGTATTTTCCCTTGTTCCCTCCCTTGCCCTGAAGCACTTTGAAACACATTGTGTATAGGCGCTATATAAATAAACTATCATATCATATCATATTAAGCGTGATACTTCAGTTAAAGGATATACACTCTCTCTTGCGTGATCAAGTGACACTCATAGCCGAAAGGTTTGTTTCTGCTTTGGGGTAAAGAAAGAACCAGGGTGCAGCATACAAGGGGCATACTAACTGACTGTGTGTTTTCAAAATTTCCAATGTGTTAATGTGCAGAGAAACCCCATTTGTAAAGCACTGGAAATACAATGTTTGATTTGATTTTGAAAGCAAACCTGTCTTTATTGCAAAAGAAATATTATTCAGAAATACCTTTTTGTTCATGATCACAAGAAGGTTACCTATGGGGTCGGTGGTTTGGGTTATTTTCAGTGTCATTTTTATTAATTGCACAGTTTAAAACAATCTTTATATATTCTTCTATACCGCAGGTTGTTCCTGCCTCATCGGTGACACAGGAGGAGGGAGTTCGGTGGCATTATACAAGTCGGGAATTGACCCAAATGTTAATGTTAAAGGTATTGGTATCGCGCACCAACGGAATCGGTCCCCAGGCGCTCAGGTGGATCTGTAAACGATAAGGCGGGGTAGGCTAGTAAGGTGAAGAGGGAGTAGGATAGTGAGAGAAGTGATGTCCTGTTGGCAGCTTCAGTTCAATATACACCGTGCACTGAGCTTTGGTGCGAGTATCGGATCGATGACAGTCCTTGTGTGCTGTTGCTGTGGCTTATGTGTTGTTTGTTGTTGCGGTATGGTGAAGTGCGTGCAGCTTTCTGTGCGAGAGGTGGTTGTGTGGGTTTTTGTATGAGTTAAGGTATGCAGCGGTTTTGAGCTTTTTGGTTAGTGGGTTAAATGCCTCGCAGCTTACCTTCGCAGTTTAGCTAAATGCCTAGATTTGAGGATCCTGTATGGTGAGGGAGAGGGCCAGGACCCACAGTACCTTACGTTTCACCATACAGTAGACCAAGATGTAGGTCACACCTAGATCTGAGTGTCCTACAAAGTGGTGGAGAGGTTCAGCCTTCACAATACATTACATTTCACCATACAGTAGACAAGGGTGGACGCTATCCCTAGACTTGAGAGACCTGTACAGCGGGAGGAAGGCCCAGGTTCCACAAAGGTGGGTTTCAACACATAATATTCAGAGATGGAGGCTACACCTAGACATGGGAATCCCGCCAGGCGGGGAGGGGCCCAGGCTTCGCAGTACACTACGTTTCACCATACAATAGACAAAGGTGGAGGCTACACCCAGACTTGAGAGTCCTGCAAGGTGGATGCCGGGCAGGCTAATGTTCACAATTCTGACTAAATGTGGTACTTGCCAAAATTCACAACTCCATTTAAGCGAGGCACCTGCTAATATTCACAAATCCATTCAGATGCGATGCAAGGCAACATCTACAATCCTGTCCAAATGCGACGCAGGCCCATATTCACAACTCCACCTAAGTGTGGCACTAGCCAACATTCATAATTCTGTCCGTGTGCAGCGCGGGCCAATGTTCACAATTCTATTAAAGTGCGGCTATTGTTAACACTCACAATTCCATCTAAGTGCGGCATTTGCTAACATTGACAGTTCTTTCTAAGTGTGGCACTTGCTGACTATGGGCCCCATCACAGATTTGGCGGTATCCAGGCACATATACCGCCAAGCGGTATTTGCGTTAACGCCGTGAGTTGTGGCGCAAACAACACCCCATCACGAGTTAATGGGCAAACACACGGACCGGGCATTAACGCAAATAGCATCCGGCGGTAATAGTGGCTGCGAACCGGAAAGCTCAGTGTACATTGCGTTACTGTCGGTGTCCCGTGCTATTTGCGCACGCTAATAGCACCACAGGAAATATATCACCGCCGGAACGGGAAACAAAGCCGCGGCCATTTTGGAAATCACAATTCACCCAAAATTGCAGCCCCTGTGAGCCATCCACACCAACAAACCTGGAAAATTCTCTCAGGAGCGTGTGATGGGGCAAGTGTGCCCTGGACAGGGTGCAGGAACCAACGTTTTCCAACTCAGAACTGGCAACACTGGTGGAGGAGGTTATTTCCCACCAGGATGAGCTCTATGCCCCCAAAATAAAGATGGGCTCACAGCGGTGCATGCAGATCTGGACCTCCATCAGCCAGAAGGTCACAGCGGCGGACCGTGTCCCCAGGGATGGAGAGGACTGCCGCAAGCGTGTGAATGACCTGCGGGTCCGTGTTCATGGCCTCCTGAGTCCATGGCGACTGGCAGAGGGCCACCACCACTGGAGCTGACACCGTGGGAGGAGCAGTGCACCATTCTCATTGACATGACATGCATTGAGGGATTGTGAGGAGAGGAGGCAGGCACCAGCACCCAGGAGGTTGCAGGTGAGTGTGCCCCCCCCTTGCAAATAGCATTGTAACTAGGCCACCACTCCATTTGCAGTGTGAATTTCCAAAAGCCAGGTACTGTGAGTGGGTGCAGTGCGTATGAACGACCACAGCCACCCACAACTGCACCCTTGTACCAGTGCACCCAAGCGACCCCAGGTATCCAGAGTAGTAAGTTGTGCAGCCAATGGACACATGCAAGCACCATGGCACACACATCCATGGTGTGGGAACCTGCAACGTCAGGCATGCGTGTGTATTACCAACCACCCCTCACTAACCATGGCATGCCAGCTGTGCATTTGCATCATATATATGAAAAGGCCATCCAAACAAGTCCAAACTGTGTTCTCCACCCGCGTAGTATGCACCAGCAATACCAACATTGTGAATACTAAACAGGTTAGGCCCAGGCATGATTGAAACTGCCCCTCCTCTCTGTAAACCATGAAATGCATTAAAATAACTATAGGTGCCCTATCCTCATGCCATACCCTATGTACCTTACAGGCATGCAGGCATCATCGGAGGACAACATGGGCGAGGAGGATGCTCATCCCTACGTCTGCCAAGACACGCCTCCACCAGCATCACCACCCTGCAAAGTGCCCGGCAGGATACGCCAAGGAAAAGGACTCTTTCCACCCCACCGCACCAGGGGCTCTCCACTTCAATGCCACCAAGCCACCAGGGGCTCTCCACTTCAATGCCCCCAAGCCACCACGGGCTCTCCACCTAAATGCCCCCAAGCCACCAGGGGCTCTCCACCTCAATGCCCCCAAGCCACCATAGGATCTCCACCTAAACGCCCCAAGCCACCAGGATCTCACAGGATGTAGATGTTGCCACCAGCATGCCGTACCTGTGTTGACACCAATCCACAGTCCAGAGCAGCAAATGGCCGCACCCGAAGGGACCCCAGAGCATGTTCAGAGTCCAAGCCACAGTCTCCATGTCTGTGCATGCTGCAGTCATGCACACACACCAGTGTCGGGTGAGGACACACCCTTATATGGGTCAGCTGCTGGCAGCACATCCATCAATGGCAGCCCCACCAGACAGGCCACCATGACAAGCCCTAGATAGGAATTAATAAATGGGTACTCCCTAATTTTTGTTCACGGGGGGGGGTCAAACCTGTTGGAAGGGAGAGTATAGAGAGGACAAAATACATTACAGATTGACTACCCCTCTCTAGAAGTCCTATATGTCACACATGCTCGGGTGGAGGGACCCTGTTTAAATAGTTAACAGGATAAATACCTACAGGGGGACAGTTATTGAAAGCTAAATGCCATATTGCAAACCATAAATCTCTTTAATAATTCATCATAAAAAACATATTAAAAAACATTACAAACATTTTCATCTGATAATCATCAATCATACCATACAGACAACATAATCATATTGCAAAACAAGGGGTACTATAACTTCAATTTTCTTCCAGCATAACAGGTGTTATGAATATGCATACATGACATAGGAAAAAATAATTTAGTTTTCCTTTTATGGTCGACATATGTTTCGGCCCTAACAAATGTACCACCTATGTCAGTGGTGGTCAATTAAGTAGGTATAGGGCCATCTTCAGGACAGTGGTTACTTCTAGAAGATCAGTTTTGTTCCCCATTTGCATTGATAGTCAAATCTGTGGTCCATAAACCATGATTTGGACTTCTGAGATTGGACTACTGGCTGTCACAGTGATTTGATATCCAGTGTCCCAGCTTCGGCAGAGTCACATATATGATTGTGTCTCCTGGTTCAGTCTTAATCCTCTTGGGATGGACAGTCGTCCATTCACTGAGATATAGCTTAACTGCTGAATGTAGCGGTAGAAAGGTTCTCCAATTCGAAATGGTCTACGCGCAGAACGCTTGTATAAGTATCTCTTCTGTGTCAGTCGCCCTTTAATTGGGACTGTCCCAGGAGGATAGCTCAGCGGCAGCGTGCTCGACTTGGAAACAAAATGACATGGAGCAACACAGGTTCAATCCCTGGGTCCGCGCTTAGAAACCTCTGGGTATTAAGCGTGTTATAAATAACCTATCATATCATATTGGCGACCTGAAAGTGAACTATTTGTCTACGGGTTTTGCAACACAGTTCAACTCAGGAGCATTTATAGCATGAAATAGACGCAAGCACGAAAGGCTAAGGGGCACTAATAAAGAAGCTCCTACTGATGGGATGTCCTGAATAGTTCACTTTCACGTCGCTAATCCCAATTAAAGGGCAATGGTTTCTTGTAGATCACTTGCCAGAAAGATGCCCGACCTGCCTCGCTCCTCTTAGTTCCCCACTCCCTTGCATTTTTCCCTCATGATTTGCTTCCCTCTCTTTGTACTTTTCACCTATGACTTGTAAAATCCTAAATTGTGTCCCAAAGCTAGGACGGTGCTCAATGAATACCCTAATTATATATTTTAAAACAAGGATATCTGGCTCCAAGATTTCAGAGAAATTAAGGGGCCGATTCATGGAACAAACGTGCGCCGAAAATCCATGCGCAAGCACGCGCAAGGGAGCGCAAGCGTGAGAAATGCAGCGCACGCGTGCGATTCAAGGAAGACGCTGCGCGTGTTTCCCGCTGTCCGTGCGCCCAATCCAGCCATGGCGCACGCAGCCATACACGGCGTGCGCTACGCGCACAGCAAAAGCGCACATAACCAAAGTGGGCGGAATAGTGGGCGGAACACGCGGAATGGGGAACAACGTGTGAAAAAGAAGGCGTAACTGGGGAAGTACTGCAGGGAACGACACGGAACGCCCACACGCACGCAAACAACCCGTATTCATGGATCCGAATACGGGAAACCCGTGCACGGCAAAAGACGCGCACAGGCGTCAACGCGTACGCCACACGAAGGCAGGCGGAAGCGTCCCCGCGCAAAGCATAAAAGTGCGCGCAAACAACAAACGCGTATATACAGCTACGATGAATGCCCCATTTGTCGCAGCACTGATCGTGGGACACCGCAGGAGGAGGAGAATAGCCAGGGCACGCATTTTCGCACCACGGATAAGCCTTTTTGGGATGCCTGACGACCAGGTCTATGGCAGGTATAGGTTTCCACCCCATATCATCCTAGACCTGGTCAGGGAGTGGGAAGATGACCTTACATCCCCCACCCTTTGCTCCCAAGCATTGAGCCCCTTGGAGAAGCTGCTCAATGTCCTGCATTTTTTGGCCACTGGGTCATTTCAGCGGACCACTGCCATAGTGGGGGGGTCTCACAGGCCACGCAGTCACGCTGCCTACACCAGGTACTGGCAATCATGACAGCGCACCCCTCAGTCCGCAGGCACATATACATGCCCAGAACACCCGCAGAAAGGCAGGCTGTTGTCCTGGATTTTTTCAGGGTGGCACACTTCCCCAAAGTGCTCGGTGCCATAGATTGCACCCATGTGGCCCTACGTCCACCTAGGGCCACTGAGCACATCTACCGAAACCGCAAGCACTGGCATTCCATCAATGTACAGATGGTATGCGATGCAAAGGGAATCATCACCTCTGTCTATGCAAACTACCCTGGCTCCACCCATGGCAGTTTCATATAGAGAATGTCCACCCTGAGCCGGGCCCTTGAAGCTGGGCAGCATGGCCACACATGGCTCCTAGGTCAGTACAAATGCCCTTGCACATGTATGCAAGTCACACACAGACAAATATCCAAACCCTAATAATCTCAACTATTATCACCGCCCCAGGGGACAGTGCCTACCCTCTGAGCAACCACATGATGACGCCAATCCGGAACCCCACCACACCACCCCAGGTAAGATACAACGCCGCCCATATTGCAACCAGGGCCATAGTGGAGCGCACATTCGGAGTGCTCAAGTCACGTTTCCGCTCCCTTGACCGCTCTGGTGGGCAACTACTCTATGCACCACCAGTAGTGTGCAGGATCATTGTGGCAGCATGTGTCCTGCACAATGTTGCAACACGGCAGGGCGTCCCGGTGGACATGGTGGTGCCCCCACATCCCCAATCACAGGCACAGGCGCTGCCCATGGGAGGGGACAGGGCACGTGGCGAGGAAGCCCGGACCCAGCTTGTGGCCACATTTTTCACCTAAACTCCCACCCCTCCGGAGTGCACACAGGCCTGGCACATACCAGGTGACAATCGATGATGACAAAGAGACAGTCAACTCTCACAACCCTACCACCCTGAGATAGTTGCCATGGAAGTGCCACATCGTCTGCATCCCTAGCTACTTAAACACAAGCTATCCTGTGTGACCAAAAGGCACACATATGACATATGACATGATATGACCTATACACAGGTGTTTCAAGGTGCGATGACGCAGGGCGGGGGGAACAAGGGAAGACAGACAACGGTACTACTAGGCCAGGTGTCATTGAGATTGTGCAAGTGCAGGGGTAGGGGGAAGGGAAAAGTGCAAGGGGAAGGGGGGGAGTGGAGTACAGGGGAAGTAGCCCAAAAGAAATATACATAGGTCGGCTGGTGGCAACTGCAAAGGTAAGTGCAGACAAGTGCTGGGAAGAGGGGGCTGTAGGGATAGAGAGACAGTCCCGCAGTGCAGGGGTTGCCAGGGAGGCAGTGCAAGTGGAGAGTGGCTGGGCCAGGGACCGAGGTCGGTGAGAGTGGCCCAGTTGCAGCTCCAGTGCAGTTCCAGTGAAGAATTCTGCAAGGGAGAGGCAGAGAGAAAGCAGAAGCAAAGAGGAAGATCTTGAGGTGCTTCCAGAACTGGAGATGGTTCCCCTCAAGTTCAAGTGAGGCAGGAAGGCTGTTCCAGAGGGAGGGCCCTGCCGCGGAGAGAGATCTACCCTCAGCTAGTTGCTCTGAGAAGCGGATGACCCTGACATGCAAGGTGTGCATCACACACACCTGCAAAACAGGCCATGGCCATCACTGTCATGTCACTCAAACCCTCCCAAACCACAACCTGACATGGCAAGCAATACCCATACACCAACACAGTAACGATAAGGTACACATTGCCATGTCCTAAATGTACAGTGGCATCAGACAATGATGCCTGACCCGGAATCAGATGAAATGACTGACCAACGAAATCTCCCACCCAAAATAAGTCATTTCCAAATGCATTACAAGAGTCGTAGACGTAACATAACAATGAATGCCTGTCTACATGCACATTGTGCATTGCAAAATCAACACTACAGCTCATGTGTGCAGTGTCCTACTCCTGCAACACACTGCTCAGCGCACAGCACAGTGAACAGCCATTGTGTGTGATGCACACCCTGAGCATCACATCTAAGTGACAGACCACATCAAACAGCAAATTAGGCATGTACAGGATCCATAATCGGTCACAGAACATGTGCTGCAGGGACACAGTGGGCACCAGAAGGCAAACAGTGTACACGTGGATATGCAAGGGTGGGAGCACATGTAGTGCATCAGAGTGCAAGTGTGTGGTTCTGCAAGGACATGCACTCCACATATGCATGTGCACTCAAGTGACCATTAGTGTTCTCTACACATCACATGTGAACATTCACCATGTGTACAACCCAGCATGTCAAACCACAACTATCCCCTCGCACCTGAAAGGTAAACACAACACATGAACAGGCATTGATCAGCAGAACACAACATATACATAGGATACCACCATTACAATGTCAGAGTTCCCATCACACTGCAGGGCAAGGCAACTATCAACAACAACCCCCCCCCTCCCTCACAAATGGCCATGACCCACTGAACAACTGCACCTGGGTCATGGAGCCTTCAAACCTCAATTCCACCTGGCCACAGGATCACCTTTACCCTTCGTCACCATCTCCCACCTTGTGTGTAAAAAGGTGCCTGCACCCTCATAATCAATGTCCAAAATCACAAAATCCAAGCCAGAAAAACGAACCAGAACACCCTCCAGTAGATGACTTGATGTAGCAGTACCTCACAAAGGCCAAGTACTACCACAATGATGCAACAACCAAGGTAGCAGAGCAAGACAATGTCAGGACAGGATGTGAAACATGTGTGGTACATGACATAGGATGATGCACCATAAACGGATGTGTACTGTCACAGGTCCCCTGTACAGGCGCGGGAGTGTCACGAATCAACCACCCCCACCATGTCCCGGGTGCCTGCAAGGTCAAACTCACACAGGCCCCTGAGACCCTGGTGGGGAAGGAGGTTCAGGGATATGCAGTCGGGACAGGTGTTGACACAGTGGATGACTGGAATGAGTGGCAGGAGAGGGGAGGAGGAATGACACATGAAACTAGGGAATGCACGAAAATGTACTACCTGCATGAACCCATACACAATCCAAACAAACTTGGACATCATTGTCATGGCCTTCTGTAGTCCAGGCTCAGGAGTGGTACGAACCAACCACCCCCTCTAGGGTTTTGGCGCCTGCAAGTTCGGGGCTTACACAGGCATCCGCAACCCCAGCGGGGAAAGAGGGTCAGGGAACATTGCTTGGATAGGTACGGGAAGCAGGAACACTGGGTAGAGGGTACAGGGTTCAAAGTTGCATAGGATCACGGGTGATTAGGGAGAAAAAACATACCAAATTGAACCACACATACATCCATGCATTAGTACACTCCCCAGCAAGCCTATGCAGAGAAGTTCGAAAGAAAAACAACAAGACACTTATCTCTGGTTTTGAGTGCTGGCCTCCTGCCTGCGCACTCTCAGGTCCGGTTACAGGAGCACTGCAATGCTGCAAAGAGAGCCACAGTCAACAACCTGTACGTGCCAATTACACAAAAACACAACACCAAACATGCCCCATAGCAACAAACTACTCTACAAACAGACAATCTGGTGTAGATGCTTCGTACCCATATATAACATCACCCCTGTGACGGTCATACACAGTCAATGCAGTAAATCAGCCGCTGGTGGGTGCGTGGCAAATGGAACACCAATGTGTCACAATTCACACAACATGCAATGTTCCCTGGGTAAGCAGACAGACCCATATAGCAAGCCATGACTTCAAAGCAAGTTGCGTACCACCATGACCCAAACAAAGTTGGCAGTGCATTTATCATAAAGTACATGGAAAAGACATGCACTGCACCCGAGTATGTCCCTTGCTGTATGTCCCTGTGAGCTGCCCCTTTCCATGTCTCGGAAGGCTACATGGTTGATACAAGTGCCTCAATGGACCTTGGTGTACCGGAGGGTATGTGCCACTGCCCCTGCATGTGTCCCAGACAACCCTACTATCAACAGCCATCAGTCCACCAACACATCTGAGCTGCATTGTGTGCTTCAACACCAATATTCGTCTAAGCTCACCCTCAGTGCTGTGACTAAGCCTGCATGTGCAACTCGCCTGGTGCAAGCTTTGCTGTGTCGTGGCCCCCCTGTGCTGCTCACCTTGCCTGGAGTTCCTTGGAACATGTCAGCAGTTCTAGGATGTGGGTCTGCAATCCCTGTGCCTCTGCTTGTGCACACATGTGCATGTGGGCACCAACAAACGGGTCCGGAATTCCGTCGTCCAATGGGCCATGTCTGCTGGCAAAGGTGCTCTGGAGGCTCATCCCCCTGCAGAAAGGGCATGAAACACATGATTAATGCTTCAAAGTCATCTGTGTGTGTCTCATCAGGCATCTCATTACTTGACTATGTCAGAGAGTCACATCACAAATCACACCATCAGTCGTCTTTCACATCCAAAGTGTGGAACACTATCTACAGCATGAATTGCAACAAGCACGTGTACAGGAGAGATATGAAACATACTACACAATGCATAGAAATCAATGTACACATTAATCATGACACACCCCATCTAGCAAAAGCTGAACAGTGGACAATAACACCAAAATCATCCCCACTAGGGGTGTCAACACAAGTCACACAGCACCAGACATGCCACAGATATGACAGTCCAAAGCCCTTGTGTAATATTCTGTAACACCGAACCATCCTTGCAAGCCCATGGATAAGGGAGGCAGGAGTGGCATATGTGAGTCAAGGACCCCAAGCAGCAAACACATACACAAGACAAGCCTGAAGGGCCCATCTGGAACAGACAGTGGATGCCTTCAAAAGCCACAAAGCACCGCACCGTCACATGAAAGCACAATAGACTAGCAATTTTAAACTAAATCAACTATTAACTAATTACACTAACAATGGAAAACCTACATTACCTAATTAAACTAACTATCAAACAGAAACTTAACTAACTAAACTAAAAGAAAAATAAAAAATGGCCACATACGACCCGGGGGGGGGGGGGGGGAGGCACCCAGGAGATTGATGCTGAGCCAAAAAAAAAAACTCCATGGGCTCAACGCCTGCACAGCCCGACCTATGTGGGAGATAGATGGTCGTCTGAGTCTGGCTCATCCTGGAAAGGAGGACGTGGCACAGTAGCCTGGCCACGGCTAGCCGCAGCTTGCCCCTCGTCGGCAGCAAGTCTGCCGGACGGGTGAGCCTGGTTCTGTGTGGCTATGTGACATAGGTCTGCATGCAGAACCTCACGTGATACACGTGCTTCCTCTTGCATGGTAGCACGTGTAACACAGAGTTCCTCCTGCAAGGTCTGGCCGGACAACCGCTGCACCTCCCGGCAAGCCTGTAGCTCAGCCGAGATGGTACGCTCAAGCTGTGCAAACCTCTCCTCTGCCTGCTGCCTCTGGGACATCATAAGGACACCCAGAGTGGATCTGAGGGAAGCATACTCCTCCCTCAGGGCATCCATGTGCGCCTCTGCGTGAGCAGCAATTGCTTGACGCAGAGACATTTCAGCCTGGCGTGCCCTGTCTGAGGCCGCCATGCCCAGCCTGAGCGAGCGGGCCGTGGACCGTGCCGCCTGCTGCTGGAGAAGCACCTGCCTAGCAGGGGGGACCACAGATCGGGCCACACGCTCCATGCTCTCAGCGATGTTCTCCATTGCTGCCCCCTGCCGTTCGGAATTGGCAGTCATGTCTTGCTCCCACTCAGTATACAGCGGTTGCGCGCGGCAACCGCGTTGCCGGGCTTGACCCCTGCGGGACCCAAGGACCGGGGGTCCTCGCTGTGTTGGCACCGCCCGCGGCTGCACGACTACATGCCCCCGTCGACATGATGTCCCAGGCACATCAGTGTGTGGAGGGTGACCCTGCGTCCCGATCCACCACGGGCAGAGGAACCAAGACTGTCTGATCCCTCAGTGCAGGGGTCGCAGACAGAGGAGTGTCCACATCAGAATCACTCACCCCTGACACATGGACTTGATGCTCATCCAACTCAACATGGTCGTCAGAGTCGTCATCAAGGCTGGACTCATAGGCAGCCAGAGACAAGATGGACTGCAGCACTTGGGGGTTTTCGTGGCCTACCACCCCACGACCCCCACTAGTGCCGGGTTGATGTGGTGTTACCAACCCTGTGTCTGGCATGACAACACCATCCTCCGCCTCCATTGCGTCATCACCTGAAAAATAGAGAGAAAAAAGGTCAGTACACATGTCAGAAGCACACGACACACACACACACACCGAGAGCAAACGCATCCGGCAGACATGTGACACACAACATATAACCTGGCATGCATGCTGGGTCAACTTTGAATAGCTTCTGTGATCAGACCTGTTGAAAGGTGGCAGTTTCCATGGAAGTGGGTCTATGCGTTGCAGAAAATGTGTACGCCACTCACTACCTACATGTACAAGCACTCCATGGTGTGTGCCAGGAAATGTGAAGGCAGTGCAATGTCAAATTCAGACATCACGTGCATTGTGCATTCAATGTGTATCATATCTAAAAGCCAAGCACCCCTCCACACCAGTACCAAAGCAGGGATGCCGAGCATGGTATCAAAAGGCTGACCATACACCTGTGTATTGACAGGCACTGTTGACTGGCATCAACAGCTTAATGTGATTCAAATGACAACACTGCAAATGATGCTGGGACAGTAGGCAGGACACATGATGAAAACTCTGGAGGCCGCCCACGTGTGAAGAAGACACAACAAGAGTTGGATAGAGTCATTGGCCATTGAACAGGCTGAGGCCTGTGAGCCACACAGATTGTCAGAGCCTAAACATGTGTGCAACGCTGGACTGAGCCACAGTTGACATGGGAAGGCTGATGAGATGGCAGGCAATGTATGTAACCAAGGACTTATATTACAGTGATCATCCAGTCAAGGACACATAGGGGCATGCGTGCAATGCACATGGAGCATGAATGGGCACTCATGCCTCTGCGGGACATCTGACCCATGCACAGTACAAGTGAGATACCCTGCATCGAGTACTAAGGCTGTACCACACGGCATATGTCTGGCACATTCTACGCTGGAAGTTAGCATCTACACAGGACACATGAACAAGAAACTACACATTGGCAAGATTGAAGCAGACCAGTGCAAAGGTGGAACTGGGGTGCAGAGTGGCGGAGGAGGGGCAAGGGAGCATGCCTACATGGAGTCCCGCATGCAGGCAGAGGAGACATGCATGATGGAAGCATTGCATTACTTACACATTAGAACCATGTACACGTCACATGTAGCAGCAATCATGCACAACACATCCCACAAGTGAAACACACACGTCCTCAACAAACACGCATCAACACTCACTGGACTGCGCATCAAAGTCCAGCATCTCTCCCACTCCTTCGACCAATTCAGGTGGTATGAACTCCGCAACGAGAGCCTCATGCGGAGTGAGCTCTTCCTCCTCTGGTGCAGGCCCACCGCCAGTCACCAGAGTCAAGTTGTAATTAGAGGCACGCTTAGCCTTAGTGCTGCGCTTGATGTCATTCCAACGCTTTTTGCAATCTTGCGCCGTGCGCACCTCATGGCCGAATGAACTGACATGTTCCGCAACATGCTTCCAGTGGGTGTCACGTTGGGCAGCCGTAGTCTGACTATTGGCACCCACTAGCATGTCACGGCTGTGGCCCCGCACGTAGTCCATGAGGAAGTCCAGTTCCTGCTTACAGAAAGGCTTCTTCCTCGACGTGCAGGAGGTCGTGGCTGTGTGTGGGGTCCCAGCCTGTGCTGCAGGTGCAACCTTCCTCCTCTTGGACTGTGGCGCAGACCCTGGCTGGCTAATGCCGCCCTGACCAGTATGGCCAGTGGGTTCGGTGGATTGAGCCAAGGGAGTGGCAGGTGGAGGGATGACCAAAGGCCTGACTTGTGTCAGTGGCAGCTGGGTGCCCACTAATGGAACCTGCGCAGCAACATCAGCTGTGGCAGGGTCATTGACCGCAACGGTCCTGGTTGGCAGACTCACAACCGGGGTGCTGTTGGGTGCATCTGCCCCTGCACTTGCCAACACCCGGCTGTTCGGGGCAGCAGATGACATGACTGCCCCAGGGACACGTGTCTTGGTCTGAGCAGCCCGGCCTGCCCCTATGGTTTCCCCCCTGGCCTGTTGGAGATCTACCAAGGGCTCTTCAAGTGCCAACACAGCCTGTGCTGGCAGACCCTAAGCCTGGGTGGCGTTGTCCACAGCTGCACCTGCAGCTACCACTACCCTTGGGCCCGTGGCAGTCGATGGAATGGACTGCCGGGTCGAACGGGTGCCAGTGCCAGATGCAGGAGCAGCATCCCCCGGAACCACAGGGGGTGGTGGCATGACTGCACCGACACATGGCACAACATTGTGCTCAAGTGGCGCACCCCTGCCTCTTCCCCCTCTGTGGCCGCCCTGGACACCCTGGAGTCCCCCTACTCCCTGGTCACCACGGCCACGTCCCCGACCACGCCCGCCACGAGGAGGACGCCCAGCTGAGGCACCCCTCACCTTTGGTGGCCTCCCAACCATGGCACTGATGTAGAAGTGCTGGCACAGATGGAGTGGTGCCAATGGGAGGTGTACACCACAATTGACCTGGGCAATTGGGGTGAAGGGGGTGGGAAGCAAGATGTTAACAGCCCCCCTGCACCTGCAAGGCTGTATGTGACCCCGGTGATGTGGTGACGGGTCACGCAACGCTCAGGCACCCCAAAACTGCAGTAAAACCGTGCACGCAACCCTGCAGCCTACGTGCGTGGATTCAACCTCCCGCAGTACGCGGTGGCACCCAGTAACACGAATAACGCGTACGCGTGGGACACGCAGGCTACTATGACATCAAAAATGGGTGCGATACACAGGGGCACCCGCAGTGGGAAAAAGAGCGTGTGCGACTCACTGTCTGACTAGCGCGATGCAGAAAAACACGCGTAGCCAATACCCCCGCCAAAAGAAGAGATACGTCCTTGATAGCTGTGAAGTTGTGATGGCGCGCGAAACAACAGGAAGCAGTAACACACGTCGGTCTCCACGAAAGGCACGTACACCGAACTGCTGGGCCCGCTCACCTTTAACCCGTGCTGAGGGAAACGCATGTGCGCGTCACGTCACTTACGCGCATGGGCCCTTTCCTCGTATTACACGCGGACGTGCAGTTTTTCACGCGCGCTTACGCGCATGGGCCCTTTCCTCGTATTACACGCGGACGTGCAGTTTTTCACGCGCGCTTACGCGCATGGGCCCTTTCCTCGTATTACACGCGGACGTGCAGTTTTTCACACGCTCTGAAATGCCCATGCACGCCTGTACGCGTCACGTCACAGGGGCGCTTGCGCTTGAGGGGCCTTCTGTCCAATGAAAATGCGTATGCGTGCAGACGCGCTTACGCGCTAAGGGCCTTTCCTCGAATTACATGCTGACGTGCCGATTTTTCACGTGCCAAATCACTCCGTATCAAGCTGGCCACGCGTAAGCACACGGAAGACCACGCTCCTGCCCAGAAGGCCGAACTACTGCCCCCCAGAGCCCCGAGCACGCTCCCACCTGCCATCTGCTGCTGCCTGACTGCCTGCTGCCCACGTGCCCTGCCATTTGCTGCCTGCACATCAGCCAGGGGTGCTGTTGCTGTGACCACCCCTGCTGGAACCGAAGACTCCCGACTGGGATTCCATCGCTCCACAGCCCAGCCCCAGGACCCAGTTGCCCACCCACTCCTGCCTCTGGGGTTGTCATGTCGGGGCAAACACCATCTGAGACCACTGACAACCCCCGGCCAGAGAGGCAGAAGGGCACCAGCTTCAGTGCCACCGAAGTTGGTGTCCTGGTGGAGCAAGTCCTGGGGCAGTATGATGCCCTCTTCGGAAGTTCCCGCGCCGACAAGGAAGGACGGACTCGGATCTGGACTGACATTGTGACTGCCATCAACGCAGAGGGGGTGGCAGTCTGCGACTTACAACATGTCAAGAAGCGCTGGGAGGACTTCAGGTCCAGGACCCTGAACAAGGCCCGGCGCCTCTTGAAGGCAGCGGATGCCAAGGGGCGCCGGGGCCACTTGTCGGAAGAACAGATGAGGGTCCTGGAACGCATATCCCCAGCGCTCCACGTCCAGGTCCTTGAGAGGCAGACCCGTCTGGAGTCGAGCGGTAAGTGTACATGCATCCTGATTGTGAGATGTGCGTGTGGTGATTTTTCAGTAGTGTGCAGGTTGCACATCTGTTTGTATGGGGTCGAGTATGGGTGGTGGTGTACAGGGCCGTGGGGCTAACACATGCGAGGGCTGGAATGTGTGAGACATGGATGGTGCTTGTGTGTGTAGGCTTGCATGCCAAATGCAGTTGTGTGGGCACACATGTTTGGATGAATGTGTATGTAAGTAGACATGTCCGTGATGTCACGCATGTATGTTGTTTTCAGCTGCATGTATCAGCACTGTGTACATGTGCATCTGTGTGTATTTGACAAGGGTGCAACAGTGATGCGACATGGATGCATGTGACAGCGGTATGTGGAAGCCTAATCGGCAGATGTGACATGGATGCCCATCTGAAGACTGCGACACTTGGCAGAGGTGTACACATGCATGCAAGTGTGGTGGTGTGTGTACATGTGTGGTGCACTTCCGGTGTTGCATGCGATGTCTGGCTCACCTTTGCCTACTCATGCTGTTGTATGTGTATGGATGGTGCGGGCAGTTGCGATATGGCTGTGGTATGGCTCATGTGTGCGAGTTGAAATGACATGTGTGTTGGGGATTGTGATGGCATGTCTGAGGTTTGCCAATGCCACTCATGTACAACTGTCATGTGTGTATGTGTCCATTGTACAGTGCCCTGATGCCTGTGTTTTATTTCTCCCTGTCTGCAGCGTCAACTGATGAAGAGGGCTGAGAAGGTGCTGTGGAGCACAGTGGCGGGGATCCCACCGCCAGCCGGAGACGCAAGGCCCGGCTCCCCTCCCATGTTGTCATCTCGTCGGGGAGTGAGGAGTCTGGTGCCGCGTCCCAGGCCGCAGCTGCCGGGGGGAGGACCAAGAGGCGGAGGTTGGAGTTGGACTCCTCGGCAGCAGAAGGGGCAGCTGGGACCCCACAGGGCCCAACAGGGGAAGATGGCACGGAGTCATCCAGGTTGGTGCGGGGTTTGGTGGAGGAGGAGGCCGTGCAAGCACCAGAGACGGGGTCTGGAGGTGGGGATCCCACTGGTGCTAGTGGTGCAGTGCAGGACCAGGGACAGGAGGCAGCACAGGCCGTCGCGGAGGTGCCTGTGTGCAATCCTGTCCCTGATCCTGTCCCTGCATCATCTTGCACCAGCAGGGATGCCTACGTCCAGACCTGTTTTCAGGTAGGGGATGAGCTCACGACAACTGGCCTTCCTCTGCCTGCGGACGTGGCTATCCGGTTCCGGGTTGAGCCTGTTCTGACTGGTGTGGCGTTGCGTCAACGGGCCATGCGAGGTGACCTGCAGTCTTTTCATGAGGAGACTGCACGTCATCTCGAATGGCTCGTTGACCACGTCAGCCTGCTGGGACAGGTCACCCAGGCCGGATTCCTCCATATGATGGGGCTTGCTACGACCCCCTCCTCAACTGAACCCCCTATGTATGCGCCAGTCGTCCTCCGTGCCATCTTCCGTGGCAGCTCCATCAGTCACCTGGGTGCCCTGTGGAGCTGCCTCTGACGGTGCGGCCAGGCTGGTGGAGGAGGCATCCCTGCCACAGTTGGGAGTCGGACGTCCAGCAGGGGTGGCCACATCAACGACTGCACCCCAGCCGGCGGAGGATGTGCAGGCAGCAGGAGGCAGTGCACGGGCAGAGGCACAGCAGCAGCAGCAACGTGGTGGGAGCCATGAAGGCTCGGGGCCTTCAACATCGGAGGGGCAGGCATCGGCCGGAGGGCAGGAGGACCCAGGACAGAGAGTGTCTTCCGTGTGGCAGCGGTTGGGCCACGCCATAGATGCGGAGCGGCAGCGGGCGGAAGAGGCACGGCTCACAATGGTCAGGGCGGAGAACTCCATGCGGAGGGCCCTGAGGCGGGCCGAGTGCCTCTTGGCAATCCGCAGGGGTTTGGAGGTGGACACGGCGATGGCCCTGCGGACCCTCGGGGCCATGGAGGAGGACCGCCTCTGGGACATTGAGCAGGAGTTCGATGATACCCTGGCCCGGGACATCCAAAAGTGAGCCGTCAAACTAGCCCGCTGCCCTTGTACATAGTTATGTAGGTAGTGTTAGGTTTCATTTTTTTTTTTATTTATTTTGGACCTTTTGGACATTGGCGACATTTTTGTATATAGTTTATTTTATTAGTTAGTGTAGTTAGATAGGTTTCCTTTCTTTTGTTGGGATAATGGACCCTGGCTTGTTATTATGTACATAGTTCAGTGTTGGATTGTATTTTTCTTTCACATTTTAACCATGGAGCAATGGCTTTCTTTTTGATTTCCCATTGGATTTTGTTTTGTGGACAGTGACTTTGGACACCATTACTTTGGATTTTGATTTTTGGTTTTGCTTTTTTTCACGGACATGTTTCTTTTCATTTTTGTACATTCCCATTTATGTTTCTTTATTTTTGATTCTATTTATGTTTTCTTTAATATATATCTTTTTATCAAACTTCAATGTGTAGTATCATCTCATTGGTTTCATGCATATCATGATATGGGTTTTGAGATTCACTGACACCCATTGGGTGTATGTGAGGGAAATGTATTTGTTTCGGAACTTGCAATTGCTGTTCTGTCATGTAATTGCCAATTATGAGTGGGTGGATGCAATACTCGGGTGGGTGTTTTGCATTTGGAGGCTGACCATAGGGACCAGGGATCTAGATTGTGATGACATGTTGGCTGGGGAACATGAGTTGGACATGGGTGGGGGCCTGCTGGCAGGTGCCCCACAGTGCTGGGGGGTGGGGGTGGTGGGGAACATGAGTTGAACATGGGTGGGGGCCTGGTGGAGGGTGCCCCACAGGGCTGGGGGGTGGGGGGGTGGGGAACATGGGTTGGACATGGGTGGGGGCCTGCTGGCAGGTGCCCCACAGTGCTGGGGGGTGGGGGGGTGGGGAACATGAGTTGGACATTAGTGGGGGCCTGCTGGCAGGTGCCCCACAGTGCTGGGGGGTGGGGGGTGGGAGACATGGGTGGGGGCCTGATGGAGGGTGCCCCACAGTGCTGGGGGGTGGGGGGGTGGGAGACATGGGTGGGGGCCTGCTGGCAGGTGCCCCACAGTACTGGGGGGTGGAGGGGGTGGGAGACATGGGCGGGGGCCTGGTGGAGGGTGCCCCACAGTGCTGGGGGGTGGGGGGGTGGGGAACATGAGTTGGACATGGGTGGGGGCCTGCTGGCAGGTGCCCCACAGTTCATGGTGGGTGGGGGGGTGGGGAACATGAGTTGGACATGGGTGGGGGCCTGCTGGCAGGTGCCCCACAGTGCTGGGGGGTGGCGGGGGTGGGAGACATGAGTTGGACATGGGTGGGGGCCTGCTGGCAGGTGCCCCACAGTGCTGGGGTGTGGGGGGGGTGGGGAACATGAGTTGGACATGGGTGGGGGCCTGCTGGCAGGTGCCCCACAGTGCTGGGGGGTGGGGGTGGTGGGGAACATGAGTTAGACATGGGTGGGGGCCTGCTGGCAGGTGCCCCACAGTGCTGGGGGGTGGGGGGGTGGGGAACATGAGTTGGACATGGGTGGGGGCCTGCTGGCAGGTGCCCCACAGTGCTGGGGGGTGGGGGGTGGGAGACATGGTTGGGGGCCTGGTGGAGGGTGCCCCTGGTGGCTGGGGGTGCAGGGGGACATGCGTCGGTGGGCAGTAGTGCAAGTTGACATGTGGGTTGGCTGGGGGGCATGGCCATGGTGTATGGGGTGCCTGCAGGACATGTGCAGGGTAGGCCCCTGTGGTGTGAGCCACCTGCAGGGGCCGTGGAGGGTGTAGAGGGAACACCTGGGAGGACCCACACGTGCAATTTACGTGTGGTGCTCCCCGCGCACCCCTGTAATACACGTACCCTGATGGAATCGTGTGTGGAACTTCCCGCGCACCCCTGGAATACACGTACCCTGCTGATGTTGCGTGTGATACTTCCCGCGCACCCCTGTAATACACGTACCCTGATGGAATCGCGTGTGGAACTTCCCGCGCACCCCTGAAATACACGTACCCTGCTTGCACGGGGCCAATCGCGTGTGGAACTTCCCGCGCACCCCTGAAATACACTTACCCTGCAGAAATCGCGTGTGGAACTTCCCACGCACCCCTGAAATACACGTACCCTGCGGCAATCGCGTGTGGAACTTCCCGCGCACCCCTGAAATACGCGTACCCTGCTCGCACGGGGCCAATTGCGTGAGGTACTTCCCGCGCACCCCAGTGATACACGTAGCCCACTTGCCGTGCTGGTACAGGGTTAGCGCAGCCCTTTGCGCTGGATTGGGGATTTTGATGGCTTTTCCCTGCGCAAGAGGCGTTCTTGGGGGCGTAACTAGCGCTGCTGCAGGGTCGCTGCGCCACTGTGCGCCACTGCTGGTTTTGGTGGCTGGAATCCATGAATACTCTGTGCGCGGAAATTGATTTTAGCGCACGCGGCTGGCGCAGGGATTCGCACGCGCACACTGTGCGCCAGCCGCGTGCGCCACTTGTGCGCTGCATTCTATGAATTACCCCCTAAGTGTTGGCATCCAACATCTGTGTACAACCTAAAGTCACACTCTACCTCAATCCATGTTGTAAGTGTATATAGGTTCTATAACTTAATTTTAGGATCAGAATGCTTCAACATAGCGTTTTAGATATGTTGCACCTGCTCTTTGCCTTCTACATCTGTTCTTTTGTCTACTGTTATTTCATTTTAGTGTATGCTGGTTTTTATGAATGAATTGTGAAATTTCACTATTGATCATGTTCTTTTAGATTTTAGCAATGTATGGTGTATATAGTATGATTATTTGAAAAGTTGATTTATCAACTATAACAAATAAATATTTTTAAAAAGTCACACTTTTCAATTCTAACAAAGTCGACCTGACCCTCCATCCTTCAGAAGTTGACGAATTGAATACCTTCAGTAAGAGCACCACCCTGGCAAACAATTGGAAATAGAGAGTGAGACCTTTGTGTCAACCTCACAGACATGTGCAATGTATATGCCTGTGCACAACACCTTGGAAATTCGAGAACTGGGTCAGTCCCCCCCAACCTAATTTGAATTCCTTATGAGACCCAAATGACCCCTCATCCCCCCACTTGAACCTTTAAAACTTCTAGCACCTTTAAACTACACACAAAGAATATAACAGACCTGGAGGATGCATTCGTCTCGGGAGGAAAGCTCAGAGGCAACGTGCTCGCCTTGGAAGCAAGACGATGCGGAGCAACACAGGTTCGATCCCTGGGTCCGCGCTTAGAAACCTCTGGGTATTAAGCACGTTATAAATAACCACTCATATCATATCGTATACCTATTAGCCCCTTCCCAATCAGAGACACCTTGGAGAGCAGCTCAGAGTTCAAAGCACAGCTCTCTGCATCTTTAGCTATATCACATACTGTGCTCTGCCAGGGGCTCTCCCAGTATCCCAATGCAATCATCTGATAGATCAGGATATTTCCTTCACAATTGAACACACACCCAGTGTCAATGCTGAAAATCTCATAGAGCCGTACCAGTACTCCGGACTCTTTAGTCCGCACTCAGCGTTACATGCTTAGTACACGTTTCTTCCTTATAACCACTGCCCCACACTTTTGTTTTGGTAAAACTATATATCACACACGACCACTACACATTTCAGAGATGCGCTACAAAAGACTACTTTCCATTGTATTATATTACCATGAATCTAAGTTACAAAAACACTGATTACAGCACTTCAACGAGGGAGGTATCCTCCATGAACACTATGTAAATATCAATCTTATTGTTAAACTTGAAACAATGAAACAGAATTGGGTGGAATATTTATGTTAATTATTTGTTGAAAACACCAGAGTGTGCAGTTTAAGGAAGATGGTTGAAGAGTCATGTTGAAGTTGTATGATATGATAACCCAGAGGTTTCTAAGCGCAGACCCGGGGATTAATACCCAGAGGTTTCTAAGCGCAGACCCGGGGATCGAACCTCTGTTTCTCCATTTCCCTTTGGGATCGAACCTCTGTTGCTCCATTTCCCTTTGCTTCCAAGATGAGCACGTTGCCCCTGAGCTGTTCCCCCGAGACAATTTATGCATGTTTGTCTGGAGTGCCACTCAGGGTGCTGTAGGCTGGACCTCGAAGGTACATCATGAAGGGGAACAGTGGGGTGTATTTGCAGACTGTTGGTTTCTTGCATTAGGCAAATGTTCATGAATTGTTGTAAAGTTAGAGGAACAAATGATTTTAAATTGTATCCTTTAAAAAGCACACAGTAAAACACTTGCAACACTAAATGCCTGTGGGTCTAGAGACTCCGCTGCTTTCAGAACATGAATCTTTCTAAAAACGAGCAAGGATACGCAACGAGTCACAGTATTGTAGAAAATAAATATTTAATGAATACAAATATAAATACAGACATGTGTCCGTGGTGACTCATCTTTCACAGCTAGAGATTACCTGAATCGCTGTGTAGACCACAGACAACAATGGAAACAGACATTCAAATATAAATATACATCTTGGCTTTTATATACAGTTTGCAGCAGTAGATTTGGCCTGTGGGTGACCCCTCAATTGCAGTCTTTGGGCGCATATGCTGCAGAAGAAATGTAGTGAGATAATCACGTCATGGCTTTGGTGGCTCTTAGCTCTGCTTTCAATTTTTCTGTACCGACCCATTGGGGTAATGTCATTATTTTGAAAGATAACAGAAAAACACTCATAGTGTGCCAGTGAAATGTGTCCTGAGCAGGGCAGCCCATGTTTAGAAAGATGTGGCTACTTCAGAAGTGCTAGTGTTCACGGCAGTCCGCGAAAGGTGTGCCAATTCTGGACACCCTCGGGGTAAGGTGGCTGCTGTCGTGGATGGCCACTGGTTCGCTAACCCCCTTTCGGGAAGGCTGCGGAGAGTTCTGAACTGTGTGGGCGGCCCTTGCTGGTGGTGATAGGCCGGCTTCTGGAGCTGAGGGCTGTGCTGATAGGCTGGAGCGTAGGCGTACGTGATGATGTAACCATTCTCGTACTGCGATGGGAAGTATTG
This sequence comes from Ambystoma mexicanum, assembly GCF_040938575.1. Taxonomy (NCBI): domain Eukaryota; kingdom Metazoa; phylum Chordata; class Amphibia; order Caudata; family Ambystomatidae; genus Ambystoma; species Ambystoma mexicanum. The sequence goes on from NC_090941.1 coordinate 460,309,534, forward strand.
CTGGCTTCTTGGGGTCGGCTGGGGTGGGTATCTGCAGATGCCCCCACTGTTGCTGTAATGTCGGCGTTGCTCATTCATTGGGACACCTGGGAGAGAGACATTAGAGGCCATTAGATTTTGGGGAAAACCAATATAGAAAGTGGCAAGTTTGGTAAAAACGTGCCAATCGAGATCAATAAATATAATCAAGCGTGCTGTTATTAGCCAGAGTTTCTTGGTATCTACACGTATTGAAAACATATCACATTGCTAAAAGAACTTTCTATGTGATTTCAAACACCAACAAACCTGTTGCTTGGCCCTTTCTGACCATACACAGAAATTAAGTGGCGACCTTGAGGGAATTCAACCTAGATGTGTTTGCCTACAACCCGTATCATCCTTGCCAGCACAGTCAGTCCTAGTCTAGTGCTGTGAGTCCTAGACGAAAGCATCTGCAGAGTCCCAGCGTGCCTACACCTGTGGACAATACAATCTGAGCAACTATCTGCTGAGGAGTGACCAGCTCTGACCTATTGGAATGGGAGGTGGGGATGTTAGCGCCATCTGCAGGGAGCAGTTGAGTGAAACTGATTGACGGGATGATGTCACCCTATGCACCACGTCACCCAGCAGAGTTTTGCTATCATTCAGTTTCTCCAAGCACTCTTTCCTTTGCATTCCCTTATTCACACACTCTAACCTCATTTGATTGCTCAAGCAACGCCATCTGCAATCCCCTCAAAGCCCTTTGAAGGGGGAAAAACACATATGCATAGTAGGCTAGAGGTTTACCGGATGCGTGAAGGGTGGGATGGCTCAACAGGCAGGAGCCCGGGGGGTGGGGGGGGGGGGAGATTGCAGAGTCTTGGGAGATTTAGCAGGGTGGGGAGTTTTATGGAGGCAGAAGGCGAGTGAGTGGAAACACTAGAAGTTACATTATCAAGTCCATCTATCCCAATGCTAGAAGGAGTAGGAAGTGAGAAAGGTCAAAAGCTCTCGCAGCCTCGCAGCAATCACGTGACTTTACACGAATCAGGAGCTAGTACTGCTGATGGCCAAGATATAGATTGTAGTCAAAGCGGTTGGGTTTGAGTGGCAGGGGAGCTGGCCATTATTGGGACCCAGGCATATTTGATATCGGGCGGGGGGTGGGGGGGCGTGGTTGCATTGATGGGATTCCGCCTTTCAATGGTACGGGTTGGAGTTAGTATGTGATCAGTGATTTCGGGATTATAGATTTCATGTGGGGGCTGTGAATAAACTGTGTTAAGGGATAGATTTGTTTTTCTGCTATTTAAGGGAGCAAAGTATCCATTTGGGTTTTCGACATGAATACAGTGAGATGCATTTCTGGTTTGAAATGTTGGACTTGATCTTTGAGCAGCCAGTCTTGGTGCAGAGCTTTTTGACGTCACTTGCCTGGCACCAGTTAACTAGCAGAAAGTGGGGCCTGGTAGTGGGCGAGGACCCCCCCCCCACTCCTGTGGGCCGCTTACGCATGGGGATTCATTAGCACCAGATTGCAGTGGCGGGGGTCGTCTGGCTTTTCTTTCTCGCCCCCTGCGTAGGGTGTTGCTATGTTATGTATATGGTGTTCGTGGGGGTCATAGGAGGATTGTAGTAAGGAAACAAGCATCACAAACCTAATGTTGCTGAAATTAATGTCTTATCATAGAAGGGAGGATAGTTGTATTATTTTACAGCTGAGAAGCAATTACTGGATAATTATAAGAAATGCAACCATTCACATTCTAATTAAAAATAAAAGGTTTGAGAGATCTAAAAATAGGGCGCATACCACTGTGGGGAGAAGGGTGATGTGCTGGAGTGACAGCTAGTGTTAGGTTCGAGAAAGGGGAGGCTTCACGCATGAGGTGTCAGGAGCAGGTGGAGTGATGGGGGGGAGGGGTTTGGTTGCGATATGTGCTACTGTGGGGAGTAGGGCGATGCGCTAGAGTGATGGTGAGTGCAAGGTCTAAGAAGAGGGAGGGTCTACTCATGAGGAGGTGAGAGCAAGTGAAATGAAGGAGGGCCTTGGCCATGATACATGCAACTGTGGGAAGAGGTGTAGTGTGGTGGAGTAACAGGGGTGTGAGGTTTGAGAAGAGTGGGGGGGCTTGGTTGTGAAACGTGCTATTGTGGGGAGTAGGGTAATGCACTTGAGTGACAGCGGTGTGTGAGAAGAGGGAGGATCCACTCGTGGTGTGCTGGAAGAGGGTGGAATGAAGGAGGGTCGTGACTGTGATACACGCCACTGTGTGGAGAAGGGTGATGTGCTGGAGTGACAGAATGTGCGGTTTGAGAGAAAAGGGAGGAGCCACTTGTAGGGTGCTATGAGCAGGTGGGCTGATGGAGAGCTTTGGCCATGGGTGATATGAAAGGTGATTTGCTGGAGTGACAGGAGTGTGATGTTGTAGAAAAGGGGAGGTTCATGCTTGAGGCTTGGGGGGAGGAGGGGGCATCTGGAATGATGGAGGATCTTGGTTGTGATACATGTTCTGAAGGGACCAGAGTGTGTTGTGTTGAGAAGGTGCGGGCTTCTCATGGTGCATCGGGAGCAGGTGGGATGATGGAGGGTCCTGGTTGTGATACTGAATAAACTATCCCTGGTGTATAAACAGCAGCAGTAATACCACGGGCACAGGGATTTATAATCCCCACCCTACTTTATCCCCGCACCCTTCTAGCATGTAATCCTCTACACCCAACGTGTTTCCTTCCCTCTATTGCTGGATTGCACCGATCTGTACCTTAAAGCATCGATTGCTACCCCTTTCGTCTCTTTTCTGACTCCCTCCTTACTCTTTCTCAATATTTCTGACCTATCCCCTCAGATTACTATCTCATCTGCTCATGCCTACCTCTCCTACCCCCAACCACTCCCCTCGAACTAACTGCCAAATGCTTTGGTGATGCACTTATCCTGCGATTGGCATGTCCCTCCATTTGACATGGCATTTATATGGCTGCACCCAGAGACTGTCACCAGTGCTTTTAAGCCATTTGGTGAGTTTAGCGCTTCTAAATAAAACACCAAATACATTTAAAAAAATGTCAATACATTATGAAAACACTTGTATTCATTCATAAGCACTAGTGGTTACTATCACCGTCTGTTTTTCATAAAGTGCAAACAATTTCTCAGCTTATGTTATCCCAAGGAAGAGCACACGAGTGCCGTCATACAAAGGGTATCTTTTGAGAATGAATATCTATAGGTTGTGTTTTAAGACACTCTTTACTCATCCACCAAATGAAATAAATGAATGCTAAGCAGACAGAGGTCTACAGCCTGTGCCTGATCTATAGCAACTGCAGAGCAGAGATTGCAGATGTCTGCCACAGTAGGGATAGATGTCATACCACGCACTTCCCTTCTTCCTATACAGCCGCTCTACCCCCAGGAGATGATGCTCTGATGGAAGGCCACAACCTACACATCTTGTGTAGACCACTGTGGAGGCTAAGGACAACTGGCTGGTAACAAATCCACCATAAACAAGCAAGATGTTGGTGTTACACGAAGACTGCCTCGCCCAGGCCAAAGAGAAAGGCCACCTAACTGAAGTCGCCCAGGGAGGGGACTGCAGTGAAGGCAGGGCTTGAATGCAGGGCTTTGAATGATGTCAGCCAAACGGACAGCAATTTGAGTCAAGTGCCTAAGTAAAGTCGCCAAAGGGAGGACATGTAAATAAACTCACAGGGGACGCCACCCAAGGGAACACAAACTGCCTTGAAGACTGTGGTGTCGCTATTGATGTAAAGCAGCAGTATTCAAACTGGGGACGTGACCCTCTGGGGGGCCACAGCTTATGTCCAGGAATATAATATCTGGCCTTCAGCTTGCAATGAATATCCTGTGTATTGGTACCATTCACCGGCATATCGGATTTAGGAAACTCGCCATTTCTAACCAGCGAGTATGCAAAAACCCGGGCATCCCAGGTACCCCATTGCTTCCCAAAGTTGCTTGTGAAGATTTCAGACCAAGTAAAAACAGAATAGCTTTATAAGCACTTAAAAATAATGACATGCAGCGAGAATTATAATTGATTTTGGCTCAAAGCACAAAAGAGTAATTCTGGAAACAAGACTTTCAACCTCTACATTTCTAAATCATAAGGGTGGCCTGGTTTATTGGCACTCTGGCAGATTACGGCTGGCTTGCATGCGCGCAACCTGCAGTGTTTCCATTCAGCCGCCTCAGTTCGGATTCCTGATTTTCCAAACCCTACTAAATATAGCTGTGGCAGTTTAAAGGGTACATTTAATACTGTTTTCTTGGGGTACAAGTGTCATCAAACCCTGTGCACTTGTGACATACTGAAACATTCCATTCAGCCTCTTTTGAGTTCTAGTAATCTTTTGAATTGCTCCTTTGCATACTGTGTGTTAGTGGCATTCTCAGTTTTTAGACCAGAAATGGATCATACAGAAATACACGAGTCACCGATGTTCAGGAAAAATACCATTCCTCCCCCCTGGGTACCCCAGTACCAGTTGCAACCGTTTTGGGTTTTTACCTAATTATTTTTAAAAGTGTGCTCTAAAATGCAGCATTTTAACCCGTTGTATTAAAAATGCCCTGGGGAAAGATACCCCCCCCCGCCCCACACCCTCCTTGATTGGTTCAGGCTCCCTCGCTATGTCTGGTTGATATGGCATATCTAGGGGAAATATTTATGCCCCTCCACTTAAATTCACCAGCTGCCACAGGGACTGTGTTGGGAGCAGGATGGGGGAGCCATGGGATAGTGGTGGGAGCAGAGTGGGGAGATCCCAGGGTCTATGTTGGGGTGATGAGAGCCCAGAGTGGGCTAGGAGTGGGATGAGGGAGCCCAGAGACTGTGATGGGAGCAGGTGAGGAGCCAAGTGACTATACTGGGAGCAGGGTGCAATGACGGGTGTGCAATAAATCCTAGCCATTTGGACTTAAAGTCCATTTGGCATTTTTTGCGCGGCTGGCGTGCCCACATTTTGCTCAGGGGTGGGGGCAGGTCAAAAAAGTTTGAAGACCACTGGTGACAAGTAAGAATACTAGAAAATGCCTCCTTGTGCTACGAGATTCACAGGCCAACACACAGTATTCTACTGGCGTGCATGGCTTTTTTCAAGGCTTACCAGTGGTGGGTCTTGGGAGGTGCTCGTGGGGCGTCTTTGAACCCTCTGCGTTCAGGTCAGAATCGCTGTCGTGGAAGTCGCTGTCCCCTCTTCCGCTGTCCTTCCCGCTGACATGGTCTGGGTGGGAGTGGCTGCTGGGGGAGACAAATTGAACCGTTAAAATGAATCACGTGGAGCAACGTATCAAAAGAAAAAACGGACTTCCGCTCAAGGTAATGAAGCTCGGCTTTATCAGGAAAGTGTCGCTGTTAAATGCAACTACTCGGCCTGCGCGAGCAATACACCTCTGCCAGCCCATCCCGGTGTGTGGAGTGACGACCTGGCATTGCTAGGCCGCCTACTACACACGCACACACAGCTAGTACACAATACCAGAACACGGGCCTTACCTCAAGCTCGCCACGGACTTGACCTCGCGCCATGCCGATGCCGGGTGGAACTGATTGTGGGGTTCACCCTGAGTGAGAAAAAGGGAGAGTTGCATGTGAGTCGACGCCAATGAATGCACATTCGAATTGCTAAGAAATATATCAAAGTTAGGCCTAAAACGCGCTGCGCAACAGCTAGTGATAGGGAAACGTGGAAGGGAGGAACGGCGCAGTGTTTAGAGAGGAGTGTGCGCGCGGTGGAGAACTTCAAATCCCGAAATGCAAAACGGAATAAAAGTTGGACAGAGCTGAAGATGTGAGGAAGGGAACGAGGGCCAGTGGCATGCTTGCGATTGTAACACGCGGATGAAGGGCTTTCATTTAGAAAGGAGGTACTTGGAAATACTTTTAAAATAATTAGGAAATGGCGAACTTGGCGGCATATGGTAATATAAAAGAGTCCTAGACCTTTTGTTATGGTTTTAATTCTTTTTTAAGGTTTGAAGTCGTCAGTTACCTGAGAGTCTGTGCTCGGGGTCCTCTGTGTGGAGTAGCAGTCCTGGGGCCCTGCGCTGTCTTCGGTGTGACACTCGTCGCCGCAGGTGTCGGACTCTGTGCTGATGGACAGCTGGCAGGAATCGGACTGGGACTCGGGCTCCGTGCAGCTGCCCGCCTCGGAAGACGGGGTGCTCTTCAGCAGTCTGTCTTCTGCCATCCGTTTCCCCGGCTCCGGAGCACTCTGCTTGAAATGGCGGGGCCTCCTCTTGCAGGTCACGGCCACAAAGACGATGGCGGCCATCAGTAGCAGGCACCCCCCAGATAAGGCCGCCAGCAGGACAATTGACAATTCGTCCAGCTCCAGGGGCGCGCCCTCTGATGACTGCATGATCACAATGTGGACTGCAGGTGGCGCTGTGTCTGTGAGAATCACATTTAGGGTCGCAGTGGAGGACAAGGGTGGCCGGCCTTTGTCGGAAACAGCAACCACCACATATATGGTGTCAGCCTCCTTTTCAGAGTTCAGACTTTTTCTTAAATAAAGTTCCCCGGTTGCTTTGTTGATAGCAAATATACTGTCTCTGTCCTCCACTATAGTGAAGAGTAGCTCGGAGTTCAGCCCCTCGTCTTCATCTGTGGCCTCGAGCTGCACCACTAGGGAGTTTGCTGGGGCGCCGAGGGGCATCAGGAGGTCCGCAGAGTCGTTTCTGAGCCGGGGGGATGTGATCATGGGAGGGTTATCGTTCTGGTCCACTATCTTAATCCGAATAACGGCCCGGCTGGAGAGCTGGGGCAGGCCGCTGTCGCTGGCCTCGATCGTCACCTCCAATTCTTTCAGGGTTTCGAAATCAAAGGACCTCACCGTGTACAAGGCCCCTGAGCCGGGGTCCACTGTGACAAACGTGAACAGGGGGGCCCCCATCACCTCTGTGTCCACCAGGGTGTAGGTCACTCTCCCATTGTTTCCCAGGTCGGGGTCTCTGGCCACCACGGTGGTGATGTAAGAGCCCGGGGCGTTGTTTTCCAGGACAGAAACTTCATAGACGGGCTTGGAGAAGAAGGGCGGGTTGTCGTTCTCGTCGCTCACCCGGATGGTGAAGTGGCGCACGGTCTTGAAGGGAGGGGAGCCCAGGTCTTCGGCCACGATGGTCAGGTTGTACTCGGAGATGCGCTCCCGGTCCAGGGCGCTGGTGGTCACTATCATGTAGCTGTCCTCGTAGGCCTGCTGCAGCTTGAAGTGCTCGTGGCCAAAGAGGGAGCAGTGCACCTGTCCATTGGGGCCCGAGTCGCTGTCCAGGGTGCTGATCAGGGCTACGAAGCTCTCCCTGCTGGCGGCCTCGGTGATGTGCGCCACCCCGGCGGTGATGGAGGTCAGGGGGGTGATGGTGATGCTGGGCGCGTTATCATTCACATCTGTGATGTGCACAATTATTTTGCATGTGGCAGATAAGGGGCTGGGCCCCAGATCCTGGGCCTGGACATCAAACTCATAGGTCTGCTTTTTCTCAAAGTCCACTTGACCCTCCAGGGTCAGCCGTCCGGACCTGGGGTCCAATTTAAAGAGCTCTCGGACCTCTGGGGAGGCTTGAAGACCAAAACTATACACAAGTTGTCCATTCACCCCTTCATCAGGGTCAGTTGCATTGAGGTCCAGAAGCGGAGACCCCGCGGGGGCATCTTCCTGGAGCTCCGCGGTGAGCAGGGGGTGCTCAAAGACGGGCCTGTGATCATTGAAGTCCAGTACTCGCACGGTGACCACTGCACTGCCGGAGAGCGCCGGGCTCCCCCCGTCCCGAGCCACCAGCTCCAGGGTGACGGTGTCCTGGGTCTCTCTGTCCAGCTCCTTCACCAGCACCAGGTCGGCGTACTTCACCCCGTCTGCACGGCTCTGCACCTCCAGGCTGAAGTGGCTGTTGACGGAGACCTGGTAGCTCTGGATGGAGTTGGTGCCCACGTCTTCGTCGACGGCGATGTCCAGGGGCAGCCGGGTGCCCACGGCGGCACTCTCGGACACCTCCAGCGGGATTTGGGGCCGGGGGAAGCGGGGGGCGTTGTCATTGATGTCCCGCACCTCCACCTCCACGTGCAGCAGCCGGAACTGCTCCTTGGCGAAGCTGACCACGTCCAGGGCCAGGGTGCAGTGCGGGGTCTGGCCGCACAGCTGCTCCCGATCTATGCGCTCCCCGGTGGAGAGCTGCCCGTCGCTCTCCCGCATGCGGATCAGGGAGCTGTTGAACTGCTTCATCAGCCGGAAGCTACTGGCCGGACGGTCCGCCGAGTTAAAGAGCAGGTCCTCGGACAGGACGGCGATGACGGTGCCTGGGGGGTCCTCTTCAGAAGTAAAGTACCTGGAAGTGTCAGCGCGGGAGATGCAGGCCCCCATGGACAGGATCAGCAACAGGGATGGGAGAGAAGCGCCCCCGGGGGAGACGCGAGTCAGACCCATCTCTGGTCCCGCAGCCTCGATGCTGGTCTGGAGCAGCTGGTTCGGTAAAGTGTTGCACTTGGATAAGTTTCTCTGAAATGAGCGTCCGGCTCCTTAGATAACGACTTCTCTGGCAGGCTCAGAATGATTGACCGCTTCGACGCTTAATCCGCAGAGCGAGACAAGTAGCAAAGTTTCCCTTGTCTGAAGTTGGAGCGAACTCAGCACTCGCCGCGCTCTGAAGTGCTCGCAGTGCAGTGGCTGCAGCCTGGAAGAGTGTGATGCCAAAGGCAGGGCCCCCGGCTCTTTTATCCTCTGCAGACAGCCCAGGAATATGGAAATGAGCGTCTGCTGCGTCCGGCCCACCAGTTGCTTTAGGCAAATGGTCGCCCAGACCTGGCAAACGCCCCAGCGGGCGATCTTCAATCAAAGGCACCTGACAGCGCCTCCAAAGGGCCGGCGTGCCCGTGAAACGCCCTGTCACCAAATGTCACCACTACTTGTGTTGGAAGTTAGACTTGGAAAGATTGATCGCGGGGCCTAAATGACACGAATTCATGCCCGCCGGAGCAACAGCAAACAAGGAGCGTGTCTCCGGAAATAAGAGACCCCAAAAGCGACGGGCACTTCTCGCAATGCCGCGCGTTTACTGGGGGGTTCATTCTGAGAGTACGGGGGCAGTTGCCCGAAATGATCGGAGCCCTATCTGTCTCCTAATCTAGGCGTTTAGACCGTTTTTAAAATGTGTTATGCTGTCTGTTCAGGCTCTGGGCTATAGGGCAATGCCCGAACCGAAAACGCAAAACGCGAGTGTGGGCCCGTTTTTTGTGGGGTCAAAGGGGGCGCTTTTTCGGGTCCATGTGGGCCAGTTTGATGTTAATTCGCCACGCAGCTAGTAGCTTTGTCCAGTGTTACGGAATACATATTCTTTAAAGTGCACACCCGGCATCACATGTTATCAAACAACTCCCCTTCGGTACTACTCAAACAGTCTGTCACAAAAACAATACATTTCTATTTGCAACTGGGGGCCACGTTTTCGTTGGTTCCCGAGTCAGTTATATGCCCCAGTCAGACCCATTTATCTGTTGATAATCCCGCAGGGCCTCTGTGAACCAGAGTTCCATTAGAAGCAGCGCAGTGCGGGGGGGGAGGGGGGGTGGCAAAGCTGCGCACACTTGCAGCCGCCGCCTGATTCCCGCAGGAAGTAAGATAGATAGTGCTTTCGCGCAATGTGTTGCGCAGCACACCGACACTTCCCTGATGCAATCAGCTCCGACCGTGTGTCCGCGGCAATCATGCAATAGGGGCACGAACGCCATCGCCGTTGATTGGCGCGATAGGAACGCTCTTCCGTCTTAAAGCAGCCCGAAGAGTGAAGCCCCCGCAAAAGTGCGTAGCCCTAGCGCTCCTTTTTTTTCGAGGCCTATGAGGAGCTATGCTCCTAAATTGGGCAGCTAAGAGCTTTCCTCACTCTCATCATGAGATGTTGGGGGCAGAAACATACTGGACGCCCGAGGGCCTTAATGCGGGGGCAGTTCTAGTCTGTCGCCCTGGGGGTGTCGAATTGCTTTAAGTGGTGTGCAGAAAGGGCTACGGTTTCATTTACGTGGGGGGTGAAGCAGAGGTTGCGTTTGTAACTAAGGGAATGACCTAACAAACAGAACGTGCGAAGAAGTTCACGTACCGGTGGGTTAACTCAGGGGGTTTACGTGCCAGCTGTAGAGACCTGTATAAGATGCAGGGCAAAACGCTTTTTTAACACACCTGCAGTCTCAATCTCACTTTGCAGGTCATTCCCCCAAAGTGGAAAATATACTCTCCAGTTTCCCCAAAAGAAAAACAAAACAAACAAAAAAAACGCATGCACACGTCTCCGCGAAGGACAGATAAGAGGAAAGGAACGTTAAAAAATAAATAAAACATAAAATACGTGTAGTGCTTCTAGCAGCTCTTTGCTTGCTGTGGTCCGCGAGGTGTTAACGTCTCTCAGTGACACCCTTTGTGTTTCATTGTGGCATCAGGGGCATATCCTGCCAAGCCTGGGGGCAGTGTCCTTACAGGAAGAGAAATGTGTGTGTGTGTGTGTGCACGCCTGTGGGGGCAGGAGGGGTGGATAAGTGTGCCCGTTGTCCGGTCAACGGCATGCGGCCTCCAGGCCGAATTTAACACTTTGCAAGCGGGCTGCGCCACTTAAGGACCCGGATTTGCAGCTACAAACGCCGCATTAAAGGCAACCCGCAGTGGCGCCCATCGCAAACTCCGTCCCAAGTGATATAAACCAGTCATGTCCCGAGCACCCAATAATGCCCGTCCTCCTAAGTCCGCCCATGGCGTGCAGGGCCTGCTCAACTAGAGGCCACTGTTTATGTATTGGATATTTGTAAGGCGACTGTACAACAATGGTGTTTCGAGGAGCTACAAGACAGAAAAAGGGACGGGGGACAAGGGAGAAAGATACAATAACGGTCCTACTAGGCCTTGTGACATTCAGATCATGCATGCATGGAACAAGAAGTGCGAGGGAAAGATGGGGCTGGGGTGCCGGTCTGTGCAAGATGCAATGTGCTGGGTGGGAACGGAGACGGGTGAAGGGGAGAGGTGCAAGTGCTAAGGGGAGGCCACAGGGCAAGTGCCAGGGATAGCAGGGGTTAGGGTCCACATGCTAAGTGCGAGGAAGGGTGGTGGATTGTAGGGGGGAGGGGTGGCTGGACCCCTGTAGTTCTCAGAGGGAACCAGCCAGCCAGTCATTGTGGCATAAAGCATGTGTTAGCGGGGGGGGGGGGGGAGACGGAAGGAGGAGGAGAAAAGGAGGGTCTTGAGGAGCTTCCATAACTTAAGGAGATCCTCCTCAAGCCTGAGAGGGGCAGAAGACCACTCCAGAGGAAGGGTCCTGCGTAGGAGAGAAATCTACCCCCCTCTCTGCTTAGAGAAGCCTCTGATCTCCGGGTTAGAGTTAGAGCTAGACGACCAAAGGGCTCTAGCAGCAAGGTGTTTAGGGAGAGAGAGTTGGATGTAGCATGGTTCAAGGCCCCAGAAAGCCTTGTGGGGGATGCAGAGGGTATAGAGGGTATAGCAGCAAAAGGGAGCCAAGGGAAAGAACTTAGGACTGGAGAGATGCAGTCCCTGGGCTTGATGGGGAAAAGTCAAGGAAAAGTCTTGCAGTCCTATTCTGGATTAGTTGAAGGGGGCGAAGGGAGGATAAACGTAGATTGAGGAAGAGTCTGTTGCAGTAGTCAAGCCTAGAGATGACAAGAGCTCAGGAGACATTGAGTTTCTGGGGGAAGGTGAGAAAAGGGTGAATGGCTCTACGGAGGTGCAGCTGGTAGTGTGCCTACTTGGCAGGGTCCCAAATGTGAGGAGAGAAAGAAAGAGAGGAGTCAAAAAGGACACCACAGTTTTTAGCCTCACAAGAGGGTGACGGGAGGGGGCCCATAGTGAGCAGCCAGAAGGAGGGTGGGAAGGTAGGAGCTGGGGTCTCAATGAGAAGGATCTCAGTCTTACTGGCATTAAGGCAGAGATCATTGGAAGCGCACCATGACTGAATAGCAGTCAGTCAGTCAGGGATGCGAGAGGAGGTTGAGGAGGCAGTAGAAGAAAGCTTGAAGGAGAGCTGCGTGTCATCCACATAACACAGGAAGTGAGGAGAGAAGGAGGAGATCAAGTGGGAAGGAGGGGCAAGGTAGATGTTGAAAAGCCACAGCGAGAGGATAGAGCCTTGAGGGGACCCATAGGAGGAGAGTGTGATAGAGGAGTGAACAGGGCCCATTTGAAACTTGGAAGGTCAGTCGGAGAGGAAGGAGGTCAAACAGTCCAGTGCTAGGCCCGAGATGCCAAGGGTGTCCCAGAGCCGATTGGAAGGCAGAGGAAAGAAGGATAAGAACAGATGGAGAGTTGGAATCAAGATTTGAGAGCAAGTCTTCACAGGTGTTCAGTAGAGTAGTTTCCGTGCCTCTGTTTGCTCTGAAGCCAGACTGGTGGTCACGGTGCAAACCAACAGTTTCTGTGTGTTGGAACAGGTGGGAAATGACCAGCTTCTCCAGGAGTTTGCCCAAGAACTGAGATCGGGTGGTAGTTTGCTGGGCGGGAGGGGTCGGCAGAGGGCTTTTTGAGGAGGGGGTCCACCAGGGAGTGCTTGAGCGGTAGCGGGAAGGAGCCGGTGGCAAAGAAGTGATTACATAAATCGGCCAGGGAAGGTGCAAGGGAGGCAATGTTGTCCTTGATAGTGCTGGAGGAGCAACGGAACATCTGTTTGGAGGAGACTTTCATAGAGAGGACTTGTCTAGAGACCTCATCCGTTGCTAGGAGCAAGAAAGAGGAGAAAAGTAGGGAAGGGGAGAGGGGAGCCAAGAGAGACCTCAGAGCTGGGGAAGGAGGGAAGGGAGTAGAGGAGCGTGAGGACAGAATGTGTAAAGTTCGGGAAAGGAAGTAGGAGGCCAGTGAGGGACAGGGATGGCAGCGGAGAAATGGAGACTGCAGTCGGATTGGCAAGTTATTTGCAGATTTTAAACATAGTTGTTAGTGGCCCCTGAGATACAGGCTTGTATATGTGCCCTCTTCTAAGAGCAGATGGAAAGTCTGTATTACCTTTATAGTAGGCGGCAGGCCAGGCTGTTAGAGGATGTGCCTGATGCCCGCCACATCCGCTCAACAACTATGCACTTGTGTTTCAGAGAGGATAGGTCAGAGTCATACCAGGTGTTGCGCTTGGAGGCAGGCTTCATTCAGATCCTCTTGATAGGGAAAAGGATATCCAGTGTGTTTGTGTTAGAGAGGTGAAAAGTAGCAAGGGCAGAGTCAGCGTTGGAGTCTGTGGCAGGGGTGGGAAGGTGAATGAAAGTGGCAGCAAAAGCAGTGACGGACACTAGCTTCATGGGTCGAATTATGGAGAAAACAGGCAGTGCATACAGAGGCTTAGCCATGGGACCTAAGCGGTCCAGATGAGAAGACAGGAGAGAATGGTCTGACCAGGAGAGTGGTGGAGTGAGCGAGTTGGAGATGGGGATGTCTGAAGAGATGAGAGCATCCAAGGTATGTGCGACAGAGTGCATCAAACTGGAATGGATAAACGGTGAGGGAAAGAACATCACGGGGCTGCGGAAAAGTGCAATGGCCGACTTGGGAGAGTCAAGGTGGATAGTGAAGTCTCCACGGAACAGAAATACAGAGGTGGAGGCAAGAATGGAAGAGGTGAAGTCAGACCAATCTGAGAGTAAGTGGGAGACTGAACCAAGGGTCCTGTAGATGGTGGCAAGAAAACGAAAGGGTTGGAGAGACACCAAGCCTGCAGACAAGGCAGTCAAAGGAGGAGTAGGTCTGAGTGGGAATGATAGTAGCAGGGATGCAGTCAGAGAAGATCAAAGCCACTCTGCCTCCAGACTGGTTAGGCTTGGGATTAGACAGGATCGTGTAGCCCACAGGGAGGAGTGTGTCAAAAGTAGTGACAGAGCTGGCAGTGAACCATGCCTCAGTGAGAGTGAGAACATGAAGGTCAAAATCCTCAAGGAGACAGATATTAGAAGTGTGTTTGAGGCAGAGCGAGATTTGAGGGTACCGAGGTGGAGCTGGTTGCCATCTTTGAAGATCTTCCAAGGAGGGGTGCAGGGATGTGGTATGCCCACCAGTGGTAGAGAAAGGGCTATAGGGGTGGCATCCGAAGGAGTGGTGGGAGAAGGAAGGAAGTTGAAGAGAGACGGGAGACGCCTATCAAGAAGGAGAAGGTTTGACTGAGAGTGCTGGTCCCTGACAGTGCCATTATGATAGACATTAATGATGCACCTAGAGGATAAGAAGCCTACCAAGAGTACATCCCCTCTGGTGCCACCATTAATGGATGATAAAGAGAAAGGAGAGAAGGCAGAGACCCTTGGGGAGTCCAAAGGTCTGCTGTGGGAGTGGCAAAGAGGATGTCAGTGACAGTCTGCCTGGAATAAGCATTGACGTAGGTGTCATCGATGGGCAGGTCTGGATTGGAGACAGGGTGGTGTTTTTTAACATTATCATTCCAGGCTTCAAGAGAGAGGTAGGATAGGTGATAAAGTAGCAGTTGGAGTAAATAGGTGAGATGGAGAGCACTATAGAGGGAGAGAGAGCAGAGAGATGGAAACATGGGGGAAAGATGGAGAACTGCACAGAGCATGAGGAAGTCACCAGGTGGCCTAAAAGCAAAAAGTTGCAGACAAGTCACGTGCAGACAGTGTCCTATCCAGACTCTTCAGGGCCACATCTGGCCAGTCAGGCCCCCCTCCAATGGGACAGATATGCAGTTGAGTGGGTGATAGTCCTTAGGGTTGAAGTCTATGGTGCCTTCAATGTAGGTAGATGTCCTCTCAGATGAAGGCTGCACAAGATGAGTCAGAGTGCTTTGTCCATGCAGTGTCCCACTGCACACAATGTGAGAACTATGCTTAGCAGGCTATAACACCAAGCTAGGATCCCAACCCTCTGCCCCCCACCACTAGGGGAGCGTAGGCACCCAGACATCAATGTAAGGCAAACCAAGGAAAGCCCCAGGGCCCTCAGGCAGGCCCATCTCACTTATACACTGGGCCCACAGGAAGCCAAGAGTCAAATACCCCAGAGCTTCAGGGGAAGTAGGAACTAAGAATGAGGCGCCAGGCCATTCCCTCTGTTGCCTCAATCTCTCACCATAGCAGGGAGGCCCCTGCCATCCACGACACTCCTCAGCACCACCAGAACCATGCCACCTCGAGTCATAGGCCCTGGGAGCATTAGTGGGAGTTGTCCCACTCCCCAATGGAAACCGCAGGAGCCTATACGCACCAGCCCAGTTTCACTCCATCTTTTATGCTTACACGCTATCTGACAGCTCCCACATTACTTGCTCTGTAATGATATATTGGGAGACCATACTAACATAGGGAGCCCCCCTCCCAATAAGATGGCCCACAATATACCACTTATTCTTGGTTTCAGCTAGCCCTATCCATGACCCATATAGTGCCAAGTAGATCTCTCCCCCTGTGCTAATAATGAGCCAAGAACCGTGCTCGGGTATAGAGAGAATTTATATTTATTAAAAGTATAGGTTCAATAAATCTTGCACTCAATTGATATACACGCCACCTTCTCTGTGGCACAAAACAAAGTTCCAATGTAAAACACATGTTTTCCTTTTGTAATAACCAGATAAAAATCACTTAATAGGGTTTGGATTCAAACAAAGCACAGTTTTGGTTTCAAAACAAGTTACACATTACACATGCAGTCCTTAGTACGTGTCAATTCCCTGCACACTTGAAAATGCTAGCAGTTTTGAAAACACTCAGACTTTTGATTAATAGAACCCTTCTTCTTTCTTCACCCCAAAAGCAAATCAAAATCATTCTGCTATCAGGGCCACTTCACCACTCTCTGGAAAGAGTGCATATCTTTCAATGGAGAATTACACTTGGTTTCACTTTGCAAAGCACGTTTCTACCCACCACCCAACACCCAGGCATCAGATATATGCAACACCTCTCTGTTTTAAGGCCAGGTCTAGGGAGTGGGGCCAGTTAGGAATTTCATTTAGGAACCAGTGATGGGAGTGTACCAAAAAAGTAGTGGAACTGTGGGTCCAGTGGGGGACAGAGTAGGAAGGAAAGCAACAATGTGCAACACATTTTACTTGGGTTGCAGCCATGCTGGTTGAAAGCCAACTGAGTTGAAATAGATTCCAGTTAAGCTGTAACTGATTTTCTGAGTTAAAGTGTGGAAATGTGCTTTAACTTCATAAAGTACAGTTCTGGAATGGTGAAAATGGTTGCAAAAAGTAGTGGAGCTGTTAACAGTAAAAAATAAAAGTAGTAGAACACTGCTACAGACTGTTACCGCTCACTTCGACCACAGCTTGGAACATTAACACCCCTTGCGGTAAAATCAAGTTTTAGTGAGTGGTGACATTTATGAATTTCGTTTTGGGACCGAAACACCCCTTGGTTTCAAGGCAAGGTCTAAGGAGTGGTGACAGTTGGGAATTTTCTTTGGGCCAAGGACAACCCTGTTCTTCAGAGAAGCCTGGGGTTGACAGGAAAATTACCCACAATGACTTTACTGACAAATTGACTTCCTGTTAGGAAAGAGGACAGAGGTTTCACACTCCTCTGAGCACCTCCATGTGTCAATTTATTTAGGAGTTCATTACATTACTATTCAGTCAAATATACTAAGGGCCCACACAAATTGCGCCCACCCACTATTAAGGTTAGATATTAAGGCAGGCAGATCCCCACACATTTGTTGTCATTTGGATAAATCTACTTACATTGAAAATCTCTGTTTGGGGGCACTCAGGAAAGACAGCAAGGCTCCTCTTTGGGGACATCACAGGCCGTGTCAAAAGCTTCTGTCAAAGATAATCACCCGCATCCATCCATCACCTGGCTCTCCTTAATAATAGGCATTCAGCTTTTGGCTTTCCCAGTTTCTGTCTACCATACAAGGTTTAGGCTCCATCAGTGTTAATGCCTCTCCCCCCAAGTAAGGCCAGGCAGCTGTCTCAGAATTCACCCGGGTGGATTAAAGTCTCCTTCAAGATGTTTAGCAGCTCTCCCTCCAAGATAGATTTATAGGCAGGATTTTTCTGTCCGTCTGTCCCTTTCTCCACAGAGCAAGGATGTGTCCCTCCCACCCAATGTTAAGATCAGGAAGTGTTAAATTATTTGCCTTGGATTTTCATTGGATGTCTGCAGTTCTCCCCTACCCCCAAGCTTCAGCACCTCCCTGCCGATATGCACTTGGAGTTCTATGATTGAAGTGAAGTGAAGAGGTACGCACCTTCTGTCATTTACAGTTTTTTTTTTACATGACAGCTTTTTCACTCAAAAAGTCCCTACGTGGCAATATTTTGTAATTTACCAATAAATGTCATAATATATAGATATAAATGTCCCCTAAGCATGATGGATATGTGAAGCTCACTATTGTTTGCAAGTTAGTGCACATGCAATCTATGGTGTTTGCCTTTATGCACAAACTAACAGATTTGGGAAGGTGCAACTTCAGACCAGATATCTAGTTTGAAAAGTCATCAGCTCCCCAACTGTCAGATCCAGGACATTTCCGGGGAAGCTAGAAACACCTTTTATGTTATCACAAAAATTCCCTAAATCACATTTGGATGACAGTCATGACTTGAAAACAGCTTTAAAATATGTTCTGTCCCAACCCTGTAAGTATGACTGAACAAAATGACATTTGGAATGCAAGTCAATGACCACATATTTATACATATATCTGCTCAGTTTAATTTCTCCATTTCCTTGAAACCACATGGTCCAGAGCATTTGCCCCAGTCTCTGAGCTCAATGTTGATTTAGCCTGCAATACATTGATCAATCACTCTTGTAAAGTCAACAGCTGAGCTAGTGCATACTGCATAGATTGTATCTCTCTGACCAGGTGGTTCTATTCCTGTCACACAGGAGCTGAATCCTTCCGCTAGTCTTCAAAGCATTGGGCTTTTGGAGGGACAACAGAGCCAAGCAGATCTTGCAATGCAGAAGGTCTGAGAAATCTGCTCAGTAAATAGGGGAATTTCTGTCTTGGGCTGAAAAGGGAATTATATGTGGCATTTGCACGAATATTGCTTTTTCAATTTGTGACATTAATTTTTCCACATGAAGCCTTGTATTTATTTTAATAACTTGCATCTTGCTATCATTGTTCCACGTGTTCCCGAATGAGAGTCTTTCTTTTTTCACACAGCATTGGCTTTTCAATGGGGTAACTAAAAGTGAAATCCTGCTTTTGATGTTAGCACACAACTTGCTGTGCCCACACTTCAACTGAATAACCAAGTCTCCTGGGGCAATGCCAACTTGTAACAAGGAGGCAGAGGAGCCAGAGGAGGCTGTTATGACTGTAACGAGGAAAGGAAGGAATAGGAGTAATGGTGATTACTGCTAAGTAATCATGACATAACTCCCACGCCCTTCTTATGTCCCTTTCATTTACACTTGAGAAGGATGTATATTTTTAGATTTGCAGAGTTAAAGAATGATATTGTCACTGGGTGAAGTTCCCTGCCTCTGAACCGCTGAGACTTGGACCTTCCAAACGATCATATTTTATGATATCTTGCATTTTTATAGTGCCTCCTGCAATAGGTAATAGGTTATGGGGTCGAGGCACTTTGCCTGCCAGAGAGGCAAAGAAGGAGTATGATAGAACATTTATTAGTGGTAGGGAGACAAAGTGGGGTAGAGAGTTGTATGAGGAGAGGCGACAGATAAGATGCTCATGAAGGCATGAGAAGGAAAAGCTGGAGGTGCTATGTGTAAAATTGGAAATAGTTCACAAACATGTGAGGGTTTGAACCAATGGCTGCCCTAGAAACATCCCCAATAAACAGATCTTGGGCCTGGCTCAAGAAACCGCCATCCTCCTTGCGGATTGAACCTGGATGCCTGGGAGGCAAAAAGTAGTTGGTGAAAGAGTAAACATAGGAAATATTAAGCAAAGTCTACCTGGCCCACTGATACCAACAAAGGTTTTGTAATTTTGCCTGTTTTGTTGTAATTAACAGACTGCCTGATTTCCACAATACAGAAACCTTATCTAAGTATGCTAACACTGACCGCTTGACATCAAGACAATGTGAGAGCTCCTTTCTTGGAGAGAAAGGATTAGGCTAATTTGTGGGACCAATATTGTGGGACAGTTGAAAAGTTGCCTACAAGAGCGATCACAACTGAGCTTCAATGCTTCTGGAAGGACATTAAGCAACTGTCGTACCGAGTGGGCAAGCATCTAGACCTGCAGTTCGGGAGTGAGAAACAGGCACTTGGATGGATGGGGGTGTTTGCCAGACCAGGCACACTGAAATCAGGGCCAGAGAAGGGAACTGCCCTCCTAGGCTAGAAGGGGGCTATCAGGATTACTTACACCCCAAAATTCCATTATCCTGGAAATAACGTAGGGAATCCAGATGGTGTGGGGGAGCATAGAACAACTCTGTTGGCCAATTCAGTGATGATACATTCGTCCCCAAGCTTGATAGTCCAGGAACTGTAATCAAAATTTGTCCCACTGGAAATACATCGGAGTTTCAGAAAGGTCCAAAATCAGATTTCTTTATCTCTGACACACTGGGCAAACACAAGTTGATTCAGAGATATTTCACAAGACACTGCAAACACACTACTCACTGTGACTGCCATGGAATTGTTCACATCCCTGATGTGAAGAGTTCAGAGTGATAGGGGATGGAGTTCTGCCCCGGTCCATTTTTGGGCATTGTTTTTGCCAATAACGTGGACATTGTGCTTTCTTGCCTCTTGACGTGGGCAATTTCCGATTGGTTGTCAGTCTTAGCGGACAACTTTTGTGTTCTATCCGATTTGAAACGCTAAGGAGAGCAAGCCATTTCACTGATTGTTACCTCAAATTTGAAGAACTTCCCTTTTCCATCTTGAGCTATGAGCAATGTACTGTTTCTTTTCCAGTGGAGCACCTATTCCCCTCTTGCTGGCATCCATGTTTATGACTGGAGAAATTGTTGAATGAGAAGGAATTCCCATCTGTAGATGTTAATTAATCTCTTATCAGTGTAGGTGGTTTCCAATCGAGCTGGTGCATGGGTACCCTGAGTTAAAAATCCTGGTTCTCCAGTTTCCAAGGACATTTCAAACTGGTTACATACCCCAGATCAAACCCTGGCTCAACGCTACAAGGCTTATCCCTCTACTTTCCGGGGAAAAACTAAGAATTTACATATAAGAAAGAAAGAAAATCAAAACATAATTCAACACCTTTTAGTATGGGCAATCACTGTCCCAATTATCCCACATGCATACAATTCACAAGTATTAATAGAAATACAAATACTTTTATTGTGTTAAAATCCTCAATAATTAAAAAAAAATGGGTAAAGGTGCACAATGTGTAACAAACCAAAAAGCATCCACAATACATGAAAAACTATTCACAATACATTTACATACAAACATCGATACAGAGTTTGATTGAAACCCCAACACCTAGGCCTTAGAGGGAACCAATATTTGGCCCGGTCGTGTTGTGCTGTAAAATGCCCAACATGTTTCAGCCCCTACAATTAATTAACGGAAACTTCTTCAGGGGCTAAAAAGCCACAAAATCTACATCGATTTATGGATGCGCAACCTGGTCTCCACATCCTAACAAACACCCAAAGCACTAAAGCGTAAAAACTGCTTCTAGTTCTTGGTATTTTCTCTTTGAGTGCACAAGTGCACTCTTGCTCCTCAAAGTAGGGCAGGAAACGATCATGGAGTCAGTAACGGAAGGTGGAACCGTGTGTAAGAGGAAAATGACGGCTTATGGAAACAAGACCCAAGGGCACATGGGACATAGTTACACGATTCCTAATTTTGACACCCAGACTGTCGTGGACCTTTTGCAAACAGTGTATTGGTGGAGGTCATCTCACAAGACCACTTTTGGGAATACATTTCCAATTTACATATTTGAATAGATGTTGCACACAGCTGGGGAGAAACGGCTTATTAATAATAATAATAATAATAATAATAATAATAATAATCTTTTTTATAGCGACGCTAACCACCGGATTCCAGTTTGAGAGCTCTTGGAGAGCTCTTGGTAATTGATTTTCCTTATTGCTGTCATTATTTCCCACAATGTGGTAGTCAGTATACAAAACTAGGGTGGCTGAAGGGCTGAGTTGTGCCGCCCTAGGTATCCATGCACAGCATCCCCCTGGTGCCAGGGTGAGCACGTTGTGCTGAAGATATGCTCCCGGCAATCAAAGGGTCTATATTACTATTTGTTTTGGCTTTCATACTTTGTACATTTCTCTGACACACTCACGTGTAATATATTAAAAAAGTAAAATAAAAATATTCCCTATGAATGTAAGGAGATGGATCTGTTATTCTGCTGCGATAGAAAGGACCCAAATCACTGTCTTTCCTCTACCTGGTTCATCTTGGACAGACATCAAGAGTGCAGGAATAAGCGACCACTACTTGGGAGGAAGCACAGTCACAGGTTATGGGTGAGTCTTACTGTAGGCAAATAGTTGCAAGCACCACATATTTAGAAAACTCTGCCCTATTCCATAATTCCAATCCTGAAACCAAAAGTTCGAAGTATAATAATAATAATTCGTTGTGTGTACTAATTTACTTGCAGTACACAGTGCAAGATCAGACAATGCCTCTGGCAGACATTATCATATACATTAAATTGAAATGTGATTTGGTCCAGTATCTAGCAGAGAAATTGACAGTCAACAGTCCTTAGGTTGTTTAGGCATGTGTTTACCTACATAGAAAACGATGGGCCTCATTCCGAGTCGGGAGTAAAAAAGTGCTGGTATCCGCGGATGCCGGCACTTTACCGGACCGCCCGACCACGGCTTTGCCAGGGGGGCACCCTGGCTTACC
This sequence comes from Ambystoma mexicanum, assembly GCF_040938575.1. Classification (NCBI taxonomy): domain Eukaryota; kingdom Metazoa; phylum Chordata; class Amphibia; order Caudata; family Ambystomatidae; genus Ambystoma; species Ambystoma mexicanum. The sequence continues at coordinate 460,331,319 of NC_090941.1, forward strand.
TCCAGCTGGAGGTAACCCAGGCACCCTACCGTCAATAAAAGCCTGCCGGTGTCGGTAATGATGGCAAATCCCCTCATGGAGTACTCGGGGACTCCATGAATGGGGTTTTACACTGTCCCGCCGGCACTCGTAATCCGCCGGCAATGCCGCCGGACCAAGTGCCGGTAAAGGTAAGTACTAGATGCCAGTATCCTGGTGGCTCTACTGCCAGGATACCGGCAGGCTCAGAATGAGGCTATAGGTCTCCAAGCCTTGGCCACTTACCTCCAATGCGCATCTGTTGGGAAAATGATAGTCACACAATGCAACATGAGAGGCTACAATGATGCTATATCTGCATAATTTAGAACATCTTGAAAAGAAAAAACATGATCAGGAAGCAGTACTCTTAGTTTTCACAAGCTGACTTTCTTGATACCTGCATACGGAGCATTGCACAATAAGTATCATCTAATGGTATAGGGAATGCAATTTTAAAGCATATACGAAATGTTGGCCTGGATGAACTACTCAAAGATGGCCCCACTGTCAGGCCCGGTCTGGCCTAGAAGGCAATGCCCGAACCAAATACACAAAATGTTCGTGTGGGCCAGTTTTTTTTTATCAAAGTGCGTGACGTTTTGGCTCATGTGGGCCAATTTGATAAGTTACTTCACCATTGGGCTAGTAGCTTTGACCAGTGTTACTGAAGAAATATTGAATAGAATGCACAATGTGCATGATATTTTATCAAAAAACTCCCCCCTGGGTACTACTCAAAAGGTCTGTCATGAAAGAAATGAATTGCCATTTGCAACAGTGGGCCACTTTTTAATTGGTGCCCAAGACAATGTTATGCCCCAGTCCCACCCTGCCCACCATAGTGCATAAATGTCGTAACAAAGATTTGTTTCACTATGACAATGGTACAGGTTTCTGGTGCTGAGGAATCCTGGATGAACTTGTGAAAAGTTTCCAGATCTCGCGTGATGATTTGTAATCTAATCATGAGCCATGGATCTTGTGAAGAATAACAGGTTTATTCATCGGGTTCATTCAGCCAATGAGAGCCCACACGTTTCTTAAATCAAGTTAATTCAGCTATTTTGGGCCTTTGTGGCTTTTGCCAAGATGTGAGTGAGGGTGTTTCTCATTGAGGGTGTTTCTCAGAGCAGCCGCACACTTGTAAAATGTTTGGAGGGATAATGAAGCTTTGGAAAGAGCTTTGGCTCTTTTGAAAACCTATCCTGCCACATCCCACACTCCCCAGCGGACAAAGTCACTTTTCATCTCATCTACAGACCACCTATGCCCAACAACTCCTTCATCTGAGATTTTACAGATTTGGACACCACCATGTCTCTCACACATGCCAACAACATCTTCCTCTGTGACTTCAACATGCCTGGCAACCCAGCAACCACGTCACTGAAGCAAGTTCTCCGCTGCTAACTCAACACACTTAACCTCACACAGCACACGAAAGAACCAACTCACAGGAAAGGTAATATCCTCAACCTCATCATCACTGCACTGCCCATCCTCCATCACAACTCTCCTCTTCCGCTCGACTGGTCGGACCATCTAGTAATCCCCTCTGAAATCCGTCACACCATACCTCTGAAACATATTGCAAACCAAGCAACCAAGCCTTCAGATCCTTTTAGAACTTCCCAGTGGATGCTCTCACAGAAGACCTCACCAAACTCCACCTCACATGGGCTGATGTACCTCTGAAGAACCAGGACTGCAACTGCTTTTTCCAAGAACTCAACACCACTCTCATAAACAACATCAATCACCATGCCCTAGTGAAATAGAGCACCCTCAAGCTTAAACCTCCATCACCGTGGTAAACTGAAGAACACAAACTCAACAATTAAACCATCAGAAAACAAGAAATTATTTGGTGAAAGTCCTGCAGCGCATCCAACCCTGCCCTGCCCAAGGAACTCTGTGCTACACGCAGGTGATTGATCAACACTGCCAAAGTCATCTACTACCAAAACACCATGCCCAAGGACAACAATGACAGCAGAGTCCTATTCTAAGCCATTGTTCACTGCATCAACCCTCTGCATGACCCACCTGTTGCATACTCTATTGAAAAATCCATCGGCATCAACTCTTTCTTCATCAGCAAGATCAACATGATCCGCCAACACATAGACACAAATGCCACAACTGACAGCACACTACACATCCCATCTCACAAAAACACAACTATCTGGTCAACTTTCAAGACACTAACTATGGAAGACCTCAATGTCACCTTAGCTTCCCTCAAGGCCACATTGTTGGTGAATGACAACCCCCCTGCCTCTGTACTCAAGACCCTTCTGACTAAAGAACTCCTCCCTTACCTGACAATTATCAACAGCTCACTAACTCAAGGCACCTTCCCCTCGACCCTCAAGAATGGACAAATCCTCCTGCTTCCTAAGAAACTATGCAGTAGCACCTAGAGCGTATCAAGTGCTGTATGGGATTACCATAACAACTAATTATGGGCCCAAATAACCAGACACACTCGAGGAATATGGCAAAGTACTACTTTATTATGAGTTCAATAGAGAAGGGAAATCTGGCAAGCATAACAAATCGCAGCTTACTCACTCTCAAATTACATATGCACCACACAAAGGCTTTATACCTGAATACACATCAGGTATGATGTCATTGTACGAAGCAAATAGTAAAAACCTATCGGGCTGATCTACATCACCGCATGGGGATCAGCAAGATTATCCTCATCTGGTCCAAATCCTATCTTGTGAATTGCCAACAGTTCATACAAATTAATTTTGTCAGATCACCAACTCTACCCATGACTTCTGGAGTCCCATATGGATCTATCCTGTTCCCTGTGATCTTCAATCTTCATATGGAACCGTCAGAACCCTCCTTGCTGCACACAACATCCACATTCACCAATACGCAGATGACAGGCAGATCTACCACAAGTTATCCTCCATCGAACACCAACACTGAACACCCTGACATCCAGACCTGGCTGTCTGCTATGTAGGTCAAGGGATTCATGCCACAAATGCCCACTGGTGCCAAGTCTCTTGGGTTCAACATCAACAGCCACCTCACATTCCAAATGCACATAGCAAGGAAGACACATACGACCTGGTACCAACTTTCTCTCCTGCAGAAAACCAAGCTCTTCATCACAGAAAACAACTTCAGATCCACTGTCCAAAACTTCGTCCTCTCCCACATGGATGGTGGCAATGCCCTTTTGGAAGGTCTTCCAGCGACTACCCTTCCACCCCTGAAATGTGTCCTGCATGCTGTGGCAAGACTCATTAAAGGACTCTGCAAGTTCAACCACATCACCCAACCCTCTATGAACTGCACTGGTTCCCACTGCAAGCCTGTATAATCTTCAAATCCTGTTGCATCATCTACAGGGCTGTCATCCTGAAATCCCCAAGCTACCTCACTGAGAAACTCAGCTTCTCATGAGGCCTGCAATCCACCAGAAGGAAATGTGCAGACTTCAATTATGACGGTGCAGGAAGGAAAGAACCAGAAGACAGGCCTTCTCTGTCTAAGCATCAAGACTCTGGAACCACCTCCACATCAATATCGAACCCGCCCCATCACCTCTACAGTTCAGGAAAGAGTGCAAGACCTTCCTCTTCAAGAAATGGCCCCTCCTTGACACCTAGGTCCACACACCCTACACTCTGCACCCTAGCTGTGGCATGGTGATCTGCTCCCCACTGTCTCCCACTGGTTGCTTGTAGAAACCTTGCTGTCAATTGGCCACCCTCACGCTCCCCTGTTAGCTCCCTGCTCCTTTTTCACTACTTCCCTCGATGTTTTCTATCCCCTATGATTGTAAAGTGCTATGTTGCTTCCCGAAGCTAAGTCCTCACTCAATAAATATAATAATAATAATAATAATAATAATAATAATAATAATAATAATAATAATAAGTATAATAATTCATAATAATGGATCAGTGTTTTGAGGCGTTTGGTGGAGTTTTAGCTGTTTAGGGTTTGTCTTTCGTATAGGTTGTTGGTGTTTAATGCCTTTTGTAGCCAATTTGTGTGCCCCATTGTTTTAGTATTCTTTTCACTGTGATTGTGTGTTGTGTTAGTTTCCACATATGGAAAGGAGAAAAAGAATAGTTTTTTTCCTCCTGTGACCAATCACTTCTGTGTTCCGTTATGCAATTTTAAAAAAAGAAATCTCACATACACAGATTTATCTCTAAAAAAATGGTTTGCCTTTTCCTAGTTTTTCCAATATGTGTTTGTCGTAACTGTTTTGCAAATAATTGTAGTAGTATTTTAGTGGTATAGTATTGTATTAGAATAGTCTTTTTCGTTTTTGTAGTAATTTTAGTAGTAGGATTGTTTGTTCACTTGTTATATCGCTTCAGATTGTGCTGTTGTTCTCATTGGTTCTCTCAGGGCTACTTTTAATACACACTTTTGTAGTCTCGGGTTGTGCACACAGGTCTCAGTGTTGCCATTTCTTGCACCTGTCTTGGAGTATCTGAGAAGCAGGAAGGGGAAGGTGAAGCATGTTTGGACAGGGGTAAGAGGAGAAGGAGGAGCTACATTTATCCTTGCAAGCGAGTAGGAGGAATCCCTCTAGTGGATGAGAAAGGGGTAAACCTGTGTTCTTTTTGGGTGGCGGATCACGAAGTAGGCCGCAGAGAATCACCGATCATCTGAGTTTGTGTTTGAGGCTGAGGCTTTGGGGAGGCTTCAGAAGAGGAGGCAGGGACATCAGATTAGGTCTCTGCAGCAAAGGTCCCACAGAGGCAGGGGAGAGAGGAACCCATGTGGATGCCACCATAGATGCATTGGAGGAGCAGGAGTTCCTCATATGGGTGGAGATTTGGGGCACAAAATAAGCATGTTGAAGGAGGAGTTTTGAATGGATCCTGTCTGCATGGGGTGCATAGCAAGGGAAGAGGTCTCACTCAGCAGGATAAGGCCACGGCTAAGGAAGTGGGGGGCATCCATCAGGGGGAAGCTCAGATGGGGACCAGTCTGATGTGCTGCTGCAGGAGGTGATGGACCTACCTGTGGGAAAGGAGAAGCAAGTAGAGAAGGAGGTGTGGAGGAAGAGTCACTTCCTGTTCATGCCAGGGTGGAAGAGGCAAGTCAAGCACAGTAGGAGCCACAGAGAGCAGCATTCAAACCCACTTGCAAGGCCCATAGGGTTCTGAGTGTGGGACTATTTTCCCCTGACAACAAAATGGTGAAATTGACCCCCCAGATATTGCTAGAGTCATGTTCTTTATGTCAATGCTGAGACCTATGTGTCTTGAAAACTCAGAGGAGAATGTCTTTGGGTCTCACTTCACTTTGCGTTCTGGTCAAATGGAAATAAGCATTTTGTTAAATTGTGTGTTTTAATATTTGAGTTCAAAGAAAACAGTAGTAAATGCATGTAAGTGATTTCAATTCGGCACTTCACCTAAGTCAACGCCTAGCGTGTAATGCACAACTGAAATCCTTATTTATTAGTGTCTAAAAGTTATTTTATTCTGAACGATGTACCACTCATATCGCGCCCCTCTCTTGGAACCCCCCGGTCACACTGAAACAGGAATCAGGCTGGTTTGCAAAGTTAAAATATTTATTTATGTAGTTACAATATAATCACACTATGTTTAATGGGTATACAATGATCACCAAAGGGGTGATGTAACCCTAAGCAATCTCTTTAATCACAAAGAGTAATAGTGAGCAAAACAATTCAGCACACTTGTGTGTGTGTTCAGATCAAATAGCAGTGTGGTTACTAATTCCCCTTGCACACCCCTCAACCCCCCCAACAGGCAATGTAAAGAGATAGGAGGAGAGAGAGCAGGTATTCAGGAATGCAGAATTCAACAAAATCTCAATTCCAATTTCCCCCCAGCAAACACAAGAAAAAAACAGCATGGATTGGCAAGCTGTCAAAAATGATTTTAAAGTTATCTTGAGAATGGAATGGGTAAAAAACACAAAATATGGTTTAAATTGCTGAAATTGTTTACATTCTTATGGGAGCCACTTTAGATAGTTGCAGACAAACACTAGCAATGATTTGATACTAATAAGGAATGTGAAATCTTAAAATTGATGTCGGGTGCAATCAAAAGCTGTTTTACATGTGACAGAAATTTCCTAAAACAGAATTTGCGGCAAACATTTCCGCGCACGGTAATCACGATTGCGGAAGAACTATATGGATTTGGAATGTGGATGTTAGCTACAAGCAGACATTGACATTTTTTTTCTAGCGTAACAATTGAGGAAGTTATGGACGTTTTAGTGGAGGTTGTTTTTCTGAGATAGGCGCAAGAATGGGAAAACAGGGATGCACTTTTAAAAAAAAAACAAATAGGATTTCTTATACTAGATTATGACTATAGAAAAAGAGAATGCCACACATGAATCTTCACAGTCCTGGCCAGAGACCCCTCACGTGGTGGATACTCATTTTCTTTCTGGGATTCAATTTATTTATTCACACTACTAATGATTTATGATGTTAGAAAACAATTGAGAGAAATTTAGTGCAAGGAAAGCTCGGACAATTCAAAATACTCCTAACACTACCGGTTCTGAATACAAGAGAGGATGGGTTTAAGACAGGGATTACTATGGACAGTACATATGCTAGTGACACAGTTCTATCTATAGATACTCACTAAATGTGTTTCAAACTGAACCGTCAGGGCTTCTGGTCAGGGATTCTGGTTCTGGGACAGACTGCTAGGCACACTGGATTAGACAGGGTCTTCAATGGTTCTGGTCACAGCTCGGCACAGGACTGGATCAGGTCTGCAATGGTTCTCTGGTCACAGCACAGCACAACAGTATTGGATCTTTTGGTTCTGGTGAGAATTCTTTTGTCAGGAAAGCAGTTACAGTACAACCCGGCTGTTTCTTTTGTTCCCCTTAGGTTGCTGGGGGTGAATTCTGGAATCTTAAGGCCTAGCTGGAAATGGTTCAGCTAATGGAATGGGCCTTTCTTCTTGCCAAGTTCTGGAGTCAGGAGCAAGGAAGATGGATAGTTCTGCTTCAGGGTGCTTCGCCAGGATCAGGATATTGGGTGAATTGTGTGTGTCTCTAAGTCCTCAGCTGTCTCTTTTTATGCTTAATATAAAGGGGGTGTGTGCTGGTTTATGCTAAGCGCGCCTCTTAGGCAGGCGATTGGCTGGAGTCTCTTCTCTCCCTTGATTGGAGAAGAAAACAGGGTGTCACCATGATGATGTGGGTTTATGAGTCAGAATATCCTCCCCTTGTCCCTGTGAACATAAAATCTACTTTTGGTACAATACATATTTACATGTGTGCAATATTTATAACAACAACATATATAGATTATATATTTTGTGTAGCAGATACTCCTCCAAACCTCGTCACTTTAGGATCTTGTGTCTGCTTTTGAGAGAATTTTGCCCTTTTTGTCCGGAACACAATATCCAGTTTATCAGAAAATATGTACAAATGTGCGCATTGAATGAGGGCATACGTGTATGAAGTTTCATGCTTTTGGCATGAATACATTTGGTGTAAACCCTTATGTTCCGCTGTTACTTCCCAGAACATCTCACAGAGTTCTGGCGTCTCTTAAAACGTGCCTCCAGAAATCACATTAACAATGCTGTTATTTCTATAATTTTCACAATTTTACACAGTAATTTATCAGTCTTTTTAAAAATGTGCTTTTGTCCTTTGTTAAGCAGCAAATGGTGGTTTGTCTCTGCCTCCTTCTTCTCCTGGCAGCTCAGAAGTAGTCTCCTCCCAGTTCTTTCTGGGAGAGGCCATTTATGACTCTTCACACTTTGCATGTCCTTTCAGCCAGAGGCTGTCCATTGTCCCCTTCCCCTGCAGCCCCACATTTTCCTCCCCTAATCTAATCATCACAGAGGTGTGATTTCCTGGTGGAGTGAAGCAGAAGGGAGGTGCCTGGCCTCCGTGGGCGAAGCTGTTGGACTGGTTTGATTGCTTTTAGGCAGGCTTAATTTCAATGTCATTCTGTTACATTTTTGTAATTTCAAAACAAGCAGCTAGAACACTTATTCTAGATTCTAAACCATGGGATTAAACAGTTACAATTTAGGTTACTCAACAGGTCACTTACTTTACAGACATTAGATTTCAGTTGTACAAGTTTCAATTCTATCATGCAATCTACTGACAGCTGTCATGTAGGCAGCCACAGGAACTGCGCCCAGATTTTGACAGATTTCACAGGCAGGCACATTTTTGCTGTGAATGTTTTGATGACAAATTCTGCTTTTCAGGACATTGTCTGTTCATAATGATTTCTTGAACTAAGTGACTTGTAGCACCCAGCAAGAATATTGGATGTACCGGCATTCTGCAGTTTCAGCAACCAAGAAAAAGATTTAAAAACAAGATTCTGGATTTCTTTCAGCAAAGCACTGTTTTTCATGCAGGCTTCATTTTTACTTGTTGGGCAGCCCAGTGACCTGTTTCAGCATTGCGCTCTCCGTTCCACCACTGACACCATGCATGGTAGATTGGGCAGCTGTCTTTTTGTGTTGCAAAAGCACGATTTCCATAGGTTTTGGCACACACAAGGGGTTTGCGGCCATTTTGGTAACTCTGGCACCATCAGAACACAGGGATGCTGCGGGGCAGAGCATAAGTGGGTTAATACATCCCACATGCTCAAACTGTGGCCTGGTCTGTGTTAATGAAAGGGACATCTTACATCTTACAATGAGGCCAGCTTGCAAAGCCTTTTTTGCAAGTGCACATGCATCTGCACACTTGAGTTGACATGTATACACAAACTGCAATTGATTCACAAAAGGGTATAAAAAGTTAATGCTGTAGCAATGCCTATATGGCAATTGTGCTGCATAGCCACTATCTGTGCACATGCACATGTGCCAATGAGTTAAGGGAACAGGATGGGTCTTGCATAATCAAAATTGGAGTCCCTGAAGAAAAGGGCAGGAATAGGCAATATATATGACGTTGTATGTAATAGCACGCAGGATGCCGATTTCGGTACGATTTCAGTTCGAGTGTACGCAACAGGGCACTCTTAATAATGCCACTTTACGTTGCATGACTATACGCAATTGAAACCTAATGCAGGAACATATATAGAATCAACAATCAGTAAATATATAGTTTGTGATAGTTTGTGATTAAAAACATACCCAGTATATTAGCTGGGAGAGGGAAATCACTGACTAAATCCATATGATGTGAATCAACAGTCTGTAATTATACTGGTTGTGGCAACAATATCCCACACTATCTTGCCAGCCGAAGGTAAACAAAGACTGGATAAAGGATATGACAACTGATGAATCATTGAATACTTATCTATTTGCCAATGTAAAGCCTTGAAAAAGACATTTCCCCCTACCTTAACCTGTCCCCATACCCCACCCCCATGATATGATGATATGATATGGCATTTATAGCGCTCCTATACACAAGTGTTTCTATTTTATTTAAATGACCAAAAATCGCTAACAAATTCGACCCAAAAAATGTGGTCATTGCTTATTAGGTATTTTTGTAGTCGATCATTTCTGCAGATACTGGTCAAAGCACGTGTGGGCTTGGTTTAGGGCACAGTATGGTTTTGTTAATATAGCAATGTCACACTCCCATTGATTGTTTGGTTATATATTAAAATCAAATAATATGTTGGGATCAGCACATTGTCTTTGATGTTATCCTAATTTCTAATATACACACCTTCAAACCTACGGACGGAAATCAAGGAGATTCAAAGAAAATCACTTATCCAGCATCACCTTCGTTCCAATGAAAAATCTACAATGTAGTCACTCAAACAGCCTAGGCCCTAGGGTCACATCTCGGGATCTGGAGACTCGTCCTTGGCCGAGAGACTGCAAGCCTGTTTTGCGGAAAGGGATGGTATGCACTTGGTTATTGCTCTTGCCCGTCATCATTCTCACTCGCTCTGGATTCAGGATAACAGGTAAGTGCATTGGTGAGTGAGAGAGTATGGGAACAGAGAGGGGTGGTTCGCTGCACGGCTCCCCAACTAAGCGCTATTTCACTGTCAAGCCGTTTCTTTCCCCTACCACTCCTGTTTCCCTTTGAACAAACATTTTCCACTTCCCCGCCTTCCCTCTCTTATATTTCCTATGTCCTCCTTCCACCACAGCGATGAAAAGATGATGTTAAGCGGTCTACAAGCAGGGTCGTGCTGGGGCATACAATTGTCTCAGGCACCAAAGAAAAAGTGGCTTATGGTTACAAATGACAATTTATTCCTTTTGTGGCAGACTGTTTGAATAGTACCCAAGGGGTTGTTGCTTGATACAATGTAATGCAAATTGTGTAATGTAAAGAATATTCAGCAACAATGGTCAAAACTACAAGCCGCATTGTGAAGTAACTCATCAAACAGACCCACATTGGCCAAACAAGTGGGCCACTTGGATGAAAAATCTAGCCCACAATAGCATTTCACGTTTTTGGTTTGGGCATTGCGCTATAGACCAGTCCGAGCCTGTTTATAAGAAACGTACATACATACGTGTCGACATCACCAAATGCGATCCTGTCGCAAACTGACCACAGATCTGCTCTCTATAGATTGTGTTTTAATGAGGATTTCTGAAAAAGAGAAAAACAAAATCTAGTTATCTTAACACAAAGCACAATAACAATAGGGAATTATTTGAATAAATACACGTGTACCTTAACAGGTATACACATATTGTAAGAAGCTAGGGGAAACAAAAAGAAGCTTAAAACCTCTTCAGAAAAGATTACCTCTTTACATGGACCCTTTCCTGGCAGTCAAATGAATGCAGACAAAGGCCCTAATTCACAGAGCAATTTCCAATGGGGTTCTGCCATTGTTTATTTTATTTTATAAAATGTTTGCATTTGTATAGCACGCTAAGCCCAGGGGCATCAAGGTGCTGAGAACATTCAACTAGGTTACACGTTCAATTAGGTTCATTTAGGTGAGTTAGGTGGAGACTTGTCACAGAAATGAAATCAAAGATCAAGTTACAAGGTTAAGGTGCAATATAGAAGGCCAATCAGATAGTGCCTTCCCTGAAAAGCCATGTTTTCAAGTACTTCCGGAAGGCTCAGTAGGATTGTTCCACCCACAGGTCATGAGGGAGGGCATTCCAAAGAAGTTTAGTGGCAATGAAAAGGAAACTGGACCCTCCAGCTTTAGTAAGTGTGAATTTCGATGTAGGCAGGCGTTTGGTGGAGGCTGTTATCGTGTGTCTCCTTGATTGGCATTTCGTAAATTTAGTGGAGAGGTAAGGTGGTGCAGAATTAGACAGGCATCAGTGGGTGATTGCTAGAGTTTTGAGGGTGATTGCTAGAGATTTGAAGGTGATCCTGTCACCTGGGCATTTCTTCTTGCCTTGGTGATGTGTGCTTGCCTGGGGACGTTGAGAGTGGCACATAGAGTATTGTTCTGTATGACTTGAATTTTCTGTATGTTGCGGGTGGAGATCTCTGTGAATACTGCATTGCAGTAGTCAAGTCTTGAGCCAATGATGGCTCTGGCGATCATTAAACAACTGTCAGGGGTGAGAAATGGCATTTAGGCGTTAATGAGTTTGGATGTACATGCTGCTAAGGATGGGATGGTGTTCACTTGGTGAGTGATGCATCTAGGTATACGCTCAGTGTTTTGACTGATGAGGAGACAGGGATAATGAACCCATCAATGGAGAAGGATCTGTACCGGTAGGCACATTTTTTGAGTATAGGTGGTGAACCCACAAGAAGGATTTCCATCTTGTCATCATTAAGACACAGGCGGTGCATGGTCATCCAGATCTGGATGGATTGGTAGACTGAGTTTAAGGTGGCGGAGTCAGTGTCATAGTTTCCAGAGAGCGGCACGAGGATTTGGGTATCGTTCTCATACTTATTATCGGAGATTCCGATAGTATCTAAAAGGTCAAGGAGGGGTTTTGTAAAGAGTTGGTGAGACGCAGGATCCTTGGGGTACTCCGCAAGAGATGGGTGCAGATGGGGCACATAAGTTGTCTGTGAACACTTTGATGGTCCTGCCTTCCAGGAATGAGGTGAACCAATCTGTTGCTTCAGGCGAGAAACTGGCTGCCGACCTGAGGTGTTGGCACAGGAACTTATGGTCGGCCAGGTCAAACGCAGCTGAGAGATCCAAGAGCAGAAGAAGGACAGGTTTGCCAGTGTCTCTGATCACATCTAACAGGTGCTTTCGGTCGAGAAGGGCCGACTCTGTGCCATTAGCAGGTCAGGATCTTGAGGAGGAACCTGACTATGGTAATGGGTCTGTAGTTAGTAGGTGTGGCTGGGTATAGGGTAGAACCCAAGCTTCCTTGAGGGATGCTGGAATGGGATCATGGATGCATGATGAGAACGATGTGTTAATGAATTTGATGATAAAGGAGGTTAAAGAGTCAGCACAGTCTAATAATTTAATTATTCAATCTAATAATAAAGTTAGTAAAAAAAAACAATGAAAAAAGCTATAAAGTTAGTAAAAAAAAATAAATTAAAAAAAAAGATGATGTCACCTGGGCAGATGTACCCTTTACATCTGGATGGTTTGATCCCTTTCAGGATGGAGGAGACTTCAGCTTGGGTGACTAGCTTATAGTGAAATGGGGGTGTGTTCCGTTTGCTAGAGGGGGAGTTGTAAAGAGGCAGTTTGGGGTGTGAGGAATAGAGGCTTTTCTGGCAATGATCTTAGATTGAAGGGTGGCAATTTTGTCAAACAGGGCACTCTGAATTTCCATGCAGCAGGTTTCATCTTTAGCAAAATTAGTAGGAGTGGTGGTAGGGGATTCTAGCTCCCTGAGAATAGTGAATAACTCGCGAGTGTTGGAGTTGGCATTGGTAATTCTGGTGTTGTAGGTGGTCGATTTGTCCTGAAAGGAGGCTAGTTTGTCTTGGCCGCTGTTATGAACTGCTGCTTGTTAAGGTAAAATGGGATGTTTCTCCGGTTAGTTTCAGCCATGTGTTTTCTGGTGCAGAGTTCAAGGAGGTCAGCCGTGAACCATGTGTTGAGGTGAGTAGAGGGTTTCCCTTTGCGTAAGACAAGGGGGGGCACTCTCTCTACAGCTTTGAGCAAGGTTGTGAGGTAGAGTACCACTAGGAGGTCTGGATCTGAGTCAAATGGTGTTTCTTGTTGCAGTGGGTAAAAAAGAGGTGAGGTTTTTATTAGTTTACGAGAACTCTGTACCATAGTGGGAGGTAGGGCAGTGGTGGTATGTGAGATACAGGTGATCAAGTCCACCATGAAGGTTGTAGCATAGTGATCAGACCAGGGACAGGCTGGTTGGTGAGAATGGAGATATGGCAATTGAGGTCTGTGATCCAATCCAAAGTGCGGCCTTTAGAGTGGGTTGTGGTGCTAACACAGTGGCTGAATCCAAGGGCACTAAGCAAGTTTGCTGTAGAGGTTGCATTTAGGATAGCAGGTTAATTCAGTCATAAGTTAAAGTTTCCAAAGAGGATTCTTTTCGATGAGGGTTTGATGTTAGAACTCATGGTGTGGAGGTCTTCTTCAAAGGAGAGTGTGGGTCCATGTGGACGTATACTACATGAAGCGTGATTGCAATTTAGCTGTGAGTATATCACAGAATGTTGATATGGAAGCGTTAGTTTGTCTTAAGTGCTCGCCCTTGTGAAAGAAGCCCAACGAGTGTACAATCTACCATAAAATATCAAGTTCCTTTCTAAGAAAAATCCTACATCGCTTTAGCGGATTAGGCCTGGTTGAAGTACACATAAGTGTGAAACCCCTGTAGGCCAGAAATCTCTACTTAGATTAGCAGTATTCAATGTAAACCTGGGATTGGATGTGCACCCTGGAATTCAGTTCCTGGGTGCATTATAATCTAATTGTATATACACTGAAAGTAAGAGAAAAAATGTGTAATGACAATAATGTATTTATTATAAAGTAAAAAAGGAATGTTAGGCATTTTCTCTGCTTTCATCCACTTTCCAGGCCTCTGCCTCCATTTTCACTCCTTTCTCCTGTGTTTAAGTCTTTTTTCTCCTTTCATTACACCTTCTTCGATCACCTTTCCAGGCCTCTCCTGTACCTGGTTTTCTCTAGCGACCTCTGCCCTGCCCTCTTTCCCGCCCCATGCCCGCCTCCCCTTCCCCTGATTGGGTCCTCCTCAGAAGGAGCAGCCTCTTAACAGTGTCCCCCAGGGAAGCCAGCCCTGAGCAGCCTTCGGCTAAGGGCCAGAGGCAAAGGGCTGCTCATACAGAAGCAGCTCCAGATGGTGTCCGCCGGTGTCAACCGGAGAAGCAGGAAACAGGCAGCCGCCAACCAGAAGCAACAGACAAAGTGGTGCGGACAGGGGGCACAGCATTCACTGCGCCACACTGAACTGGCCCACCTCTCTCATATCTTATCTTCCCCACGTCCCAAGAGCTTGCAGCCTGCATGTACCCATTTCTATTTAGCAACTGTTGCCCCCTATAGACTCACTGAGTTGTGAACTGTGTTGCATAGCCATGTCTCACATCTAGGAGAACTGTTAGTTAGCAATATCTCACATTTAGGTGGACTGTATTATAACTGCGCTTGCTAGTTGAGACAGAAATGTGAATATTAGCTTGCACCACATCTAGACAGAAATGTGAATATTGGCTTGCGTCACATCTAAACAGAAATGTCAATATTGGCTCATGTCACACCTAGGCAGACATGTCAATATTGGCTTGCGTCACATCTAGACAGAAATTTGAATATCAGCCATTTGTCCCATCTAGGTGAACTGTGTCAGTTAGCCCTTCGTCACATCTAGATGAACTGTGTTAGTTAGCCACTCGCCACATCCAGGTAAACTGTGTCAGTCAGCCATCTGTCACATCCAGGTGAACTGTGTCCATCAGCCATCTGTCACATGCAGGTGAACTGTGTTAGTCAGCCACTGGCCATATCTAGGTGAACTCTGTTAGACAGACATTTGTCATCTCTGGGACAAACATTGTTGCTTAGCCATCACTCACATCTGTGTGAACTAAAACTAACATTCAACCCTTTGCATACACCTCTCACATACTGCACTAAATACATCCAGAACTCCTCTGCACAGAAAACTGCACAAACTTCACAACACTGCAACAACAAGACATAGGGTGTGGGAGGTCAGGTCCATTTTTTTTTCTCTGAGGTGTATCCTGGACTGTGCGAGGGCCTGTTTGCTGATTTCTGAGGCAAGGATCTGTGTGTTGCTCCCTGAGGTGTGTTGCAGCCTTCGCGAGCATCCATTTGTTGACCTACAGTTAGCTTACACTGTGCGTCGGAAGGGCTAAAGCCACAACGTGAGATACTGGTGTCAAAAGTTTGAATACTAGTCCATCAATAAATGTTGTTAAACCATAGTTAGAGTTTAATGACTAAGGCCACATGACGATATGTCATATTGGTGGGGGCCTCTTTTAACATTACTTTTGGGCACCACCTTTGCCCTTTCACATTTTAGATTGTTGTGTAGTAGTATGAAGGGCTATTTCTAATTGCATTCTAATTGCATTTCATTACTTTAATGTACACAATCCAGTAAGTGCCATAACTGTATAAAGTATTGATGGTTTATTTAGCTGCATTTTATTATGCAGTACGTGAGTGTGCAGTTTTTAAAGCTGGATGCCAAAAAAGCATTTTTAAAAGGGGGAGGCGGGATGATTGTAAGGTGAGTAAGCCTCTGAGAGAGCCAGCTTTTGCTTGAGTATAAAGATATGGAGCAGAACACACATCTGTTTTCCCGTTGGCAATTAATGTCTAGACACCAGGAAAGATGTCTTAGACAAAATGTTGAACCGTACTAATAACATTCTTTAGGAGATAATTAATGAAGTGTTTTATGTTGGTGCCAAAATGGAACATAGAGAGGTACTGAAGTCTAACAGGTGTGGTTTGGAACCAAAAATACTCGAAGGGCCTGATTTGTCGAGATGTGTGTAGAAATCCTGCAAGGGGCGCACACCGAGAAGGACACTGTGCGAGCCTGTGCGCAGAATCATAAATGCGCAGCTTGTATATTCATGGAATTTACTGCGCAAAGTAACCGTATTCCCAAGTAGTGTCTGGAAAGCCCCCTACACGCCCACACACAAAGCATCAACAGTCAGAATAGCTACCTCTGCACGCTCCCCAGGCGCAAATACAGGCATCCTTCAAACAGTGTGTGGGGTCCTCGCAAGCAGGCCTGCATCTCAGCGACCCTGTGCAGGGTGCTCCGTAACTGTTCCCGGCACCCCAACAACATGCATATGAAAAATCGTAACTCAGTCTAAACTTGGAAAATCTGTGTGCGAACCCCCATAAACCATTCCTGCACCCCCCCTATACTGCTTACATGCACCCCTAAGTTAAATCGAAACCCTGGTTGCATACATGCACCCCTAAATCTGACATGCAAACCCACCCCTGTGCTGCGAATCCTATGCGCAAGTGTACTTACGCCTGCCTTCGGGTGGTGTAGTGATCGAGGGATTTGCTTGGGCATTCCTATGCTGAAAGCCTGCGTGGATGTTTCCATGAATACGTGTCTTTTGGCGCAAATGTGGGCGTACGAGGCACTGCTTGCGGGCCATCCCACGTAATGCCCACTTTTTCGCATGTTCTTCCCCATTTTCTGATTTCCGCCCTCTTCCCAGCCCTCTGCACAAGCCACGCTCTGCGTGGTGTCTCTCGCAAGGCGATTGAAGGCTCGCACAGGAGTTCCGGGCCTGCACGAACTCCACACAAGTCCCAAGAAAGTCCTGCGCAGTCGGTTCCATGAATCGACAAACGCGGATTTGCACGCAAGTCTTTTATTTCCCACAAAATAATTCCATGATTCTGGCCCAAAAAGATTAAGTGATAAACAGCCAGAGCACTTCAGGACACTAAAAAGAATAGTCCCTGGGGTTCAAATTAATTTTTCCAAGGGGTCAAAAGCAGGGCCATAATTTCGTAGAATAAATTGATTAGCTGCACACCGATTCGAGCGAGAGCTATTTGTTGTCAGTATGTCAGGCAGAGAAGAAGGTACTTTTGCATTCACACGAGACAGACAGAGGAAGATGGATCATGGGAGCCTGTAACGCAAAGCATGCAATGAGAGAATGAGACAGAGGTAGGAATGAAAGCTTCCTGTATCGGGAATCTACACTGTGTTAGGCATTACCGGATATTGCGATAACTGGGTCAAGCTGTGAAACTCACACACAAATAGATCCATGTACTATCACCATCAGATAGCAGACAACCTCTTTTTTACAAGTGTTGTTTTTGAATTTGAAATAAACAAAATTAGTCTTAAGATATGTATGGATGTCCTAACAAACCAGGAATGTTTTAGTAGCTCTCTTTCTAAAACAAGTCCTTTTATTCCAAACGGCAGAAGGTCCCTGGATTGGTTTGAATAGGGTGAGCTACAGAGCTTGTGGTTCCTGCCCACAAAGAAGCTCCAGGACCACTCCCCAAACAAGTCCTGATTCTTCAGCCATTCATGCAGTCCTACGTATCACGTGGTCCATACCCTCTCCAGCATACTTACTTTCGGGCTGTAGCACAAAGATGGGGGTCTGGGTTGCAGCAAACTTTTAGGGCAATCCCTGTGCTTGTGTTGTTGTGTGCAAAGTGACAAAATACTGGTGCAGGAATACCTGCATAACTGCATAGTTATGGTGGCCATGATTTGGCAATAGTTGCATTGCCACTGTTAAAGGTAATGATGCCATTCACAGCGGGTGTTCCTCCGGCATTAACCAGACAGTGCTACAGCTTTGGCCTGTATGGTTGTAACCAGCATCATGGCAACAGTAACAAAGTGCCTGGGTATGTATGATGCATTGGGTTAACGCAGAGCAAAGTTTCCTAGGTATGGGACGACAGGAATTAAAGACTATTTTGCCCTATCCTTGAAGAAAAAGTGTAAGCAATGTGTGGCCTTTGCCATTGATTTGCTCGGGTACTGGGTCCATGAGCGCATACAGTTTAGTCATTTCTATCTGCTTGAATGTGGTATTTTTCTAAGTGTGTGCTTCTGCTCAGCTAATGGGGTAGCGGACAATAAGCTTCACGTCTTCAAAATGGAAATGTCATGTCAGTTGCTTCGGTGAACCAGCAGCTTCAATTGCAAATGGTTTCAATCATGCTTCATGGAAAATAATGCATCGAGAATCACTTCCTCCAAAAGCCATGTTTCCTAGGTTAATGCTGCTGTTTTTCTTATCTAAGACTGCACTTCCTTTCAGATATGAATGTCATATCGCACAAAAGAAGAACTCACGGTGGTAGAAAATGTGTGAGGCAACCCTGCGAGGTGAAACATTGCAGCACCATTATCAAAGAAAAATCGACTTGGATTCATCTGAACATAATAATGAGAACCTCTGGGTAGCATCGTCAAGCAAAGGTAGGTTTTGGTGCTTCAAAAGAACTAGTAAAGACACCCATTGTATGAGAGATTTTATAGAGGTTTTGAATTCACATATGTGGTACTCAGGTTGCCTGGGATATATTGAAATCTTAAATTGAGTGGGGCACTCAGGGTGAAAATATGGGGAAAGATAATGAAGTGAGTGATCAGTGCTGAAGCAGTCTTTGATTCTAGACCTACCCTTTTACTGAAATGTGCAAGGTGCCTCCGGGAGTGCTCCTAAGCAAAGAAAATACACTTCCTGTTGGCCAAACTAATATCGCAGCAGAGCTGACTGTTAGCAATGGCATCCGGACAAAGGACAGAGCCACATTGTTAATGTGTTAGTCATTGGGTCCAGTTGTAAATGTCATAAAAAGACTGGGTCTAGGATTCAGCTTTCAGTGTTAGTACAATTCAAATATGCATTGGTAACATCCCGGATTCTTCCTGCAGTAGCCACTGAGTTATGCCAGATATGCGCCCCTAGGGAGCACCGTTTCCTGGGTCTTTTCTGACGAATTGCTCCCATCTTCAAGGAGTTTGATTGTTTTATTCACCAGACTGGTAGGTTTGACAACAGGATATATTAATTTCATTCTGTTTAAAAGCTTTTAAGTATTGATCCATTAGAAAAGGATTTAACAAAGTCAGGAACATGTAAATTGCCATTTACACTTAAGTAGTAAATTGACATTGGTATAGTAGTCAAGCAATGATGCAGTGGGTACTGACTAAGCAATACCCAATCGAGCAGAATATTGCATAACCTCGGCAAATATAATAGCAAAGGTGACTATGCAGATTAAATGTTAATATCAAGACTAGTGTAGTATGTATCTAATTGTGATGGAATGTGCACTAACCATGTTCATGTTATGTTGTATGATATGATGTGATAGGTTATTTATGACATGCTTAATACCTAGAGGTTTCTAAGCGTGGACCCAGGGATTGAACCTGTGGTGCCCTGTGTCGTCTTGCTTCCAAGGCGAGCGCGTTGCCCCTGGGCTATCCTCCCGAGACATGGTGTACATGCTGGGGCACAGTTTTCACAGAAGAAATGAGATGGACAAAGACAAAGATGACATTCTAGAGCATTCCCTAATTCCAAATTCAGCAGTGCCACGGCTGACAATGGAGAAAGATCAGGTGTTCCTGATAACAGGAATCGTCCTGAGGTCATGGATGCTCCAGTTCAATAGGCCTCCATCCCCTATAGATCTTATGAATCTTGGTCTTATTGCTGTGTTGAGCTAGAACCAGAACCAGCTGTGGCTATGCAATATTTTAGTACTGGCTTATTGATTCTGACTGTTATGTCATCTGTGGCTATGCAATAATTTAGTACTAGCTTATTGGTTCAGACTGTTATAATCTATGCTTAGTGCTGTGTACAACAGTAGGTCACAATATGACATGACAATTAAATATTCACAGGTCAGGTATTGCAGGGTTGATGACCACCTCAAGGCTGTATGCAAGAACACCCCCATGCAGGCGCCCCAAGGAACCTCACCCAGGAGCAACATCCAAAACAGTGCCTTGATGACAGGAAGCCCTGTTGAGAATACCAGAGATATTGTGACAGGTGACAGGAAGCAATCTCAATGGTGAAACAGGTCGCCGGACAGAAGAGGAACCTACAGAGCAAGATGAAATATACGGTATGTGGAAGTAAGATCTCATTCAGGGAGTAATTCCTCCTCATTCCAGATTGATCAGCGGAAAAGTGGCTACGTGTGGGCACTGGGCAATGGGATCACCAAGGAAAACAGCCCCACATTGGTCCTACAAGTAAATGAAACCCCGACTGAATTCCTGATTGACACTGGCGTAGCAGAGTGAACGTCATGAGTAAGGAAGCATACAACCAGCATCCGCACCTGCCCAGGCTGAAACCATCTACGGTGGACATATTCCTTTATGAATCCAACACACCATTGCGAGGGATGTTCACGACTGTATGTGCCCACAAGTCCCACACAGCCCTCATTCAACTACACATGGCCATCGGCATGGGCCTTGTCCACATTCTATCCATTGCAGACGTGTATTTGCACTATGTCATCCACCAGAGGAAGCCATTCCCGGTGGAGTGGCAAACACTCCAACAAGAATCGGCAGCCAACGCGGCCCTTGCCATCATCGCACAGTTCAACGGCCAAGGAAGAATGAAGTATGCCAAGGACATGGCCACACATATTGATGCCGTGTCTCAAGACGACGTCAAAAATATGTTTCTGGTGCAGAATGAGCTCACTGTCATGGAAGACCACATATTCCTGAAAGGGTGCAAGATTGTTATAGCCAAGTCCTTGAGCCAGCAGGTCATGGATCTGACTCACAAGGGGCATAGTGGGGTGTTGTCCACAAAGATGCTGCTCTGCCAAAAGATATGGTTCCCAGTTCTGGATCAACTGGTTGAAGGAACCTCGAAGAACTGTGCCATTTGGTGTATAGTAGCACCACCTCCACGCCCAAACCCTCTGCAGATGTCGCCACTGCCAGTGGGATTCTGGGAAGAGTTGGCGATCAACTTCTTTGGCCCACTCCGTGATGGCACGTATGCACTTGTGGTGACGGATGAGTATTGAAGATTCCCAGACGGTGCCAATTATATCATCCATGGTAGCGGAGGCAGTCATATCTGCCCTGGACCACATAGTGACAGCATATGGCATTCTAAAAGTCAATAAGTCAGACAACGGCCCGCCATTTACCAATCTGAACTTTTCCAACTTTGCGCAGTATATGGGGATAAGATCACACCTCTCTGTCCCCAGCCTAATGGCACGGTCGAGCGGTTCATGGGAACATCAAGAGGGCACTGCAAGTCACCCATGTTTCTCACAAACTTTTTGAACAAGCATTATACCAACTCCTGAGAGACTAATGAACCACACCCCACAGCACCACGGGCAAATGCCCAGCAGATCTTATGTTTTACGGGAGATTGAGGACTTGTCTCCCTCAAGGTCCTCTCGATGGTGAGTCTGCACTCTCTGAGCAAGAAGAAGGATTTGAGAGAGAAAATGAAGATGAAGTTGGCAGCCGATATACGAGAAGGGTGCCTGAGAAAATCGGTTGAAGTGGGAGAAAGAGTAATGGCATGCCAGACACAGCAACGGAAAGAAGATTCCAGGTTTGCACCAGGTCCCCTCACCATCACACAAGTTAAAGGCTCTACGATCTCTGCAGAGGACAATAATGGGCGCAATATCACTCGAAACATATCCCACTTCAGGGAATACCGAAGAGACATGGAGGAGAGTGATGGCGTATGGGAGGAGCCATGGGAGGAGTCTTCAGAGGTCTTGTTCCAGGGAAAGTCGGATGATTCCTACTTAGGAGACGGAGAGGCGCCTGATGAAGAATGCAGGGATGTGGAGTTCAGACACCCACCCCCCATCCCACCCCCCCCCCCCGAGATACAGTACAGCTCCGCCATGAGAAGGACGTCCAGTCTGGGCCAAAATCAAACCTGTGATCCTTATTGCAGAAATGGGTTAACATGTTTACTGTTTTTTAAGAAGGGGCAAGGTGTCATGCTCTTGACATCCATCATTATGTTTGAGGCGGGGCTAGTGTGGGGGCAAGAAAAGGAAGTGACGAAATGGGCCAGGAAGCCTCGGGGCAGAAGTTAGTATTCATTAAAGTTGAGTTCATGCTGGTTATCACATTGTGGGCCTCCTGTTGGCCACGCGTGCAGCGCACTCGCAATACTGCATGGTTGTGTCCATCAGCCCAGACTGCTGGAGTCTGACACAAGTACTAACCAAAAAGAAATTCTTCTTTCGGTCAATGCCCTTTGCGCACCCGACTCACTTTGCATTATGAGCAAGGGCCAGAAGTATAAGGTCCAGTGTCCATTGAAACTCGGCTTAATAGAACAGGGTACTCCTTACTATAAAACACCAGAACCTTAAAGAAATACATTTAAATGAGCTTCTCTATTTAGGCCGTGAGTGTCTTTCATAGGCCCAGGGTGGTAGCAGCGCATCACTGTGTATTTCACGTCTGTGCTGTGGCTTTTGTGTGGCAATGCATCCTCTATCGAGTTCTGAACACCTCTTGCA
The DNA here is from genome assembly GCF_040938575.1 of Ambystoma mexicanum. Taxonomy (NCBI): domain Eukaryota; kingdom Metazoa; phylum Chordata; class Amphibia; order Caudata; family Ambystomatidae; genus Ambystoma; species Ambystoma mexicanum. Next base: position 460,353,760 of record NC_090941.1, read on the forward strand.
ACTGGGCTCCAGCGTCTCCAGGCTTGTGCTTGGTTGTCCGCCACCCAACGCATGTACATAAGGCACAATTCAAAGAGCATTACTTCATTACCAAGCAGCGAGATGTGCACGTGGGTATATTTGCACGCTTAATTGTGGCTTTTGGCAGTGACTATGGCTGTGCTGATGAAACTGGTGGTCCTACATTTGCAGTTCGGGTTTTATGTGCAGAAAGATAAGTGCTTCTTTGGTTCTGTGAGTTGTGATGGCCCGTGTTTCATTTTATAAAGTGTGATTGGAACCCTTTTTTCCGCACTACATTGTTCCAAGCGCGTGCCAGCACGTCACACACTTTGCGTGGAAGTTTTATCAGCCTGCTCAGCAAAAAAAACCAAGAGAAAAGCAATTTACCTCCACCCATTGTAAGTACATATTGCAGCAGCTTTCCGCTAACGCCGAGTGCCTTTGTTTTATTATTTAAAGCTCATTCTGATCCAGTGACTTCTTACACGCTTTGGCGTTTTTAGTGGGCCTGGCCGTTTCTGCAATGTAAATTCGTGCTGTAAAAGCCAAGGCGATTATAACCCGTTTCCGTATGTTGCCGCCGTACAATTGCGACTGGAAGGTGGAGGTCCCCGTGGGTGGCCGTGAGTGGAAGGCTGCGGGACAGCCAGCCATCTGCACAAATGCCCCTCGCGCAGCAGACTGCGAGGTGTTAATAGCCCTTAATGTGCGAACGAGCACATGGCGCGCCTCTCGCATTCTGTCATAAAAGAAACAAAAGAGCGGGAAGACGGGGCCTAATGAGCAGAATCTCTGTTTGCACTGCTGCATGCATTTAGCTCTTCACCGGTTTGTCATTCTGACACCATGAAAAAAATAATATATATATATATATATATATACCTATTCTAATGGGTCGTCTGCAATACACAGAATAAAACGGAGAACAATGAGAAAACACACAAGCACATCAAAGAGCGAATGTTAAAAGGATTAAATTGCAGACGTCATCGGCCTGTCAGGTGTCTGTCAGCAACCCGGAGTATGAAATGCACTCTGCGGTATTCATTATCGTTTTGGTTTTTTAAACCTATCTTACCTGTATCATTTTCCTTCAGCTTCTGAGTCGCCCCTGTTTTCGGGATATAATGCGCCATTATTTATAGTGCGCGGTGGCTGTCATCGGGTGTCATGTATGTAAAAGGCGCAGCAAACACGTCTAATCTATTTAACTAGGCGAAGCACAAAGGAGGAAACACTGCTCCCGCGGAGAATGCAAGCCATTAGCCTCACTCCTCGGCTGTGCAAAGTGAGGCACTAATGGCGCGAGCGTGACCTGGCCAAGGCCTCCTTATCTAAGATGAAGACAGACATGGTTTGAGCACAAAAGACAACGGGGCTGCTTTACAAAAATGTTTTAACAATGGCAAGTCCCATTGAAAACATGTTTGTAAATCAGGCTCAACCACTGGTCTCAACTGTGCTTTAGGGTTATTATTCGTATGTACTTTTAAAATGGACGTTGAACTAACAATCGGGAATCAAAAATGCCCAGACTCGCTTGAAGTGGAAAAAGTCGCTTTAATGTGAGAGGCCACAGCTTACAAAACACGCTAACCTGGCTCCCTGGCCCTACAGACTAACAAATCAATTAACAATCGCCAAAACAATTAATTAATTAATTAAACTGTTAATAATTCCTGCCCCCTGCTCCCTCCTCTGACCCCTCAATCCTCTCAACCTTCATTCCTGTTTCTCTCCCATCTTCTCCCTGAGACCACGGCACTCCTTCAATACCTCTTCCCACTCTGTGTACCCCTAGGCTAGCCTGTTCATGCAAACAGCGCCACCCCCCTCCTTTACTGCACTAGTAGACCATTTTGCTTAATCCAACCATCCTCCAAAGGGCCATGTCCCCGGCAACCCTTCGTTCCTGCTCCCTCCCCACCAAACTCCCCTCAACACCAATCTTCCTGCGACCTATTTTATGACTCGGGAGGATACCTCAGGGGCAACGTGCTCGCCTTGGAAGCCAGAGGACACAGAGCACCACAGGTTCGATCCCTGGGTCCGTGCTTAGAAACCTCTGGTTATGAAGCGCGTTATAAATAGCCTATTATATCATATCTCATGATCTGCAGCCAGGCTGACCTGCCACATCAGCAACAACATGAAACCTTTAACATAAACATTGCCCAATTCTAAAAGCCTCAGCCTATCACACAATGCCGCCGCCCACTAATAATCGGCTACCCAGCATCCTTCTCCAACCTCGCCAAAACAAAGGGGAACATTCAAAAAGCCTCCCCTGACACAGTACCCAGCTAGAAACACTAAAGCGGCGGCAGGGCAAGGGACTCTCGTAAAGCCTCCCACGATCACTTGCTCCTGGATCTTTCCTGCCTCTTACAAACCCAGGAAGAGGGCCAGTTATCCTGTGGCCAGCTTGCTGGACTGTGTTAAATGTTAAAGGTATTTGTACCGCGCACCGTCACCAACGGAATTGGTCCCAGGCGCTCAGGCGGATCTGTAAATGATAAAGGTGGGATGGGTTAGTAGGTTGAAGAAGGGAGTAGGATAGTGAGAGGAGTGGTGTGCTGTTGGCAGCTTCAACTCAGTATACACCGGGTGCTGAGCTATGGTGCGGGTATCGGAGTCAGTCCGCGTGTGCTGTTGTTCCGGTTTATGTGTTGTTGCAGTGTTGTGAAGTGCGTGCAGCTTGTTGTGCGAGAGATGGTTGTGTGAGTTTTTTGAGTGAGATAGGTATGCAGAGTTTGAGCTTATATAGGTTAGTGGGTTACCTGATCTTTACCAATGCTAGCACTCGTAGTTCTGAGGAGCGTGGCACTTGTTGGAGCTCACATTCCAATCTATACGCGGCGCAGGCCAATGTTTAGGGCTCCATACAGGTGTGGTCATGCCAACATTCACACTTTATCTAGACGCGACACAGGCTGGTGTTCACGGCTCTGAGTGTGGCACATGCTCGCGTTCACGTTTTCTAGGCACGGGCATGTTATCCTTCAATCGATCCTATCCAGATGCTACGCGGGCCAATGTCTATCTAGATGCGTCTGCCGGTCTGGGTGTGTTCGTCCGGTATATACGAGCGGGGGAGTCTGGGTCTGGGTTTCGTCTGGGTCTAGGTTTGTGGTCAGTCTGTGTAGCCTTCCTTTGTGGCTGTTTTCCATGATGTCTTGTGCTCTGTCGAGTGGTTGGTTCTTTAGCTTGAGTGTTTGTTCAATTTGAGAGTGGCCGAGGTTGGAGTTGTTTTCATCATTGTTTTGATGTATGGGCATTCTAGTTTGTCTCCGTAGTGGTTACGCTTTGAAGAGCCATGATTTGAGGAGTTTCCTGAATGCTAGGTGGTTTGTTGTATTCCGTATATTCTTAGGTAGGTCATTCCACGTTTTAGGTGCCTGGTGAGAGAAAGACGATCCTCCGAGTTTTTTTCTGTTGTAGGGTTTTGTTTCCAGGCGTATGTCGGTGCTTGATCTTAGTGTTCTTGTTGGTTGATGTAGGCGTAGTTTGTCTCTTAGGAATTCTGCGCCTTGTTTGTGTATTGCTCTGTGCGTGATGCACATGGCTTTGAACTTTATTCGCTGTTTCAGTGGTAGCCAGTGTAGTATTTTTCGCGCGGGTGTGATGTGTTCTCTTCTGGGTAGCTTGAGGAGGAGTCTGGCTGCTGCATTTTGTATGCGTTGTAGTTTTTTTAGAAGTCGTTCGGGCATGCCCAGGTAAAGGCTATTGGCATAGTCTACTCTGGACATGATCAGAGCGATGATGGTAAGTGTTTTGTTGGCGAACGACAGGAACGGTAGGATCCTTTTTGCTGCTCGCAGGAGGAAGAAACATTTCTTGATTACCGAGTTTACTTGTGGCTCAGGGTGAGGTTGTTATCCATCAGGACCCCTAGGTTTTTTACAGTTGATGATGGTTCCGGTGTAGTGCCGAGCTCTCTTGGCCAGGGGATGTAGTTGATGTCTCCTCCCTTTTTTGAAACAATCATTATCTCTGTTTTGCCTGGGTTGATTTTGAGATGGTTGAGGTTCATCCAGTTGAATATGTCACGAAGGCAATTCTCTAGTGTGGTGTTTTCTTCTCGGGTGTCTTGTATGTTGAAGATTATTTGAGTATCGTCGGCGTAGTTGTAGCATGTGAGGCCGTGTTTTTTGATGAGTTTGATTAATAGGTACATGTAGATGTTGAATAGAAGCGGGGAGAAGGATGATCCTTGTGGTACTCCGCACGTGGAGACTCTTGGTTTGGATTTACAAGGTTTCATCCATATTGTTTCTGTTCTGTTTGTTAGGAAGGATTTGATCCATAGTAGGGCAGTGTCTGTTATCCCTAGACCTTCTAATCTTTTTATGAGGATGGCGTGGTTGACAGTGTCAAAGGCTGCGGACAGATCCAGGAGAATCAGGGCGGTGCTGTTGTCTGAGTCTGCTTTTGTTTTTAGGTCGTCCCATATTGAGAGGAGAGCCGATTCTGTTCCTTTCATGGGTCTGAAGCCAACTTTTGCCTGGTCTAGTAGGCAATGCTCTTCTATGAATTCTTGGGTTATTTGGTAGACGTACGTTTCTAGCAGTTTGGCTATGTAGGGTATGTTGGAGATGGGTCTGTAGTTAGATGGGTCCTCCACGTTTCCTGTTGTGTCTTTAAGTAGTGGCTTGATGTAAGCTGACTTGAAGGCCTGCGGTACTTTGCCTGTTGAGATTGAGAGGTTGAGGAGATTCCTGTGGTATTCCATGGGGGTTCCTTGTTTCAGAATTGTTTTGTATATGTCCGGGGGGCAAGGATCTTCAGGAGAGCCCGATTTGTTGCTTTGGTTTACCAGTTTGACGAAAGCCTCAACTGATATTTCTGGGAAGTTTCGTAGCTTGTTTGTGTGTTCCTCGTCTGTGTCGGTGGGGTTTGAGCTGTGAGCGCTTGGTTTGTTTTGTATGGTGTGTTGGATGGCGGTTATTTTGTTTTTGAAGTGGTCTCCGAGGTCCTCGCAAAGTTTTGTCGATGGGATTGGCGTGTTGTTGCAGGCCGGTGGGTTCTTTATTTCGTTTATGATTTTGAATAGTTCTTTTTGAGCGTTTGGTGCTCTGGCGATTTGGTTGTCGTAGTGTTTCCTCTTCGCTTTTTGTATTTCCTTTTTATATGCGTGGATCTGTTGTAGGAATTTCAATTTGTTTGCGGTGGTGTTGTTGGTCCGCCATTTGGCTTCTAGTTTTCGGTTTTTCCTTTTCATGGCATTGAGTAGTGGGGTGAACCATTTTGCTGTAGTTTTCTTGCGTGATGGGGTGAAAGGCTTTTCTTTGGCAATGTCGTCAAGGGTTGTTGCGATCCAGGTATGAAGTAGGGCAACTTTTTTGTCTAGGTCTGCTTCTTCCATGGTTGATGCTTGTGGTATGCTGAGTTCTAGGAGCACGGTTAGGTTGGAGTTTTTTATGGTTCTCCAATTTCTTTTCATCATGATGGGTTGTTTTTCTTGTTGCTTTTTTGTTGGGGCGGCCGTTGTGATTATGAATGGAATAATGAGGTGGTCGCTCCAGAGTATTTGGATTGGGGGTGCCGTGGTAATGAGATCCTTGTTGGCGAAGATTGCGTCAAGTGTGTGCCTTGCTGAGTGGGTTGCTCCTTTGACTAGTTGTTGTAGGTTCATGGTTGCAAGTTGGGCGGTTAAGGATTTTCGTGTGGTTGTGGTTTCTTCGTCGAACCAGATGTTGAAATCTCCGAGGATGATCAGATGATTGTACTTGATGGCTAGGGTAGTGATTGCTTCCGTGAAAGCGTCTATGAAAGTCACATCGTAGGTTGGTGGTCTGTATATCAGAATGAATTTCAGGTTGGTTTTGGGGTTTACTGAAAGTCGTAGTATTAAGGATTCGCATGTGCCGATGTTTAGTGGATCTTCCAATTTGATGGCCAGTTCTTCCTTGTGGATGATCGCTAGTCCCCCCCCCTTTTTGGATTTTCTGTTTGTTTGGATGCATTTGAAGTCTTCAGGCAGGCAGTTTTTGAGGGTGATCTTGTAGTTGTCGTCTAGCCATGTTTCGGTTACAAATAGGATGTCTATGCCTCCTTCTGATAGCAGGTCGTATATTTCCGTTGCGTGTTTGGACATTGACCTTGCGTTTATTAGGTTACAGTGGATTCTCTGGGTGAGATTTTGTTTTGAGGTTATTTGTTGTTTGAGTTTGTAATTGTCTGTTTGTGAAGTTTCCGCATTGATGTTGGTAGGATGAAGAACGGCGACAGCTGCTTCTTCATTGAAGCGGTCTAGTAAGTTGGTGACAGGGCTGATGAGTCTTGGTGTTTCTGCTGCGATGCTACTCGGATGAAGATCAGCAGTGGTTTCTTCATTGGGTCCGATTGTTGGGTGGGGGGTGGCGTTGCTGGTTGTTGGTATTTCGCCGTATTGTGCAGGGCGTAGTGGGAGTCAGTGTTGTCCTCTGTTCTTGTAATGTAAGGGGTAATGGGGTCGGTGCCCTCCCACTCTCTTGTTGATTGCAGCCATCTTTTTTCCGCGTGTCTCAGGAAGTTCTTAGCATGTTTCGAGGTTTCCGTGTTGGGGTGTCAGTGTACCGTGGTTGTTGCGAGGTAAGGTGTGAGGTATAAGGATTTTTCTCTTGTGGATTTTGTTCCGGTTGTGGCTGCTTTAGGCGTGTTTTCTTGCGGGTTCTGTCAGTGTTGTGTGTTCGCGTCTCTCGTTGCTCGATCTTGTTCTCTTTCTCGGCGTCCTTTTCTGGTACGGGCCATTTTTCGGTCTGGGTGCAGGCGTAGTGTGGTAGTTGGTCCTCTATGCTGTGTTGTGCGGTCGCAGTGACCTCGGTTTCCTTCTCTGGGTACGCTGGGGTGTTCTCTGGCTCAGTGTTGCTTTCTGTCAGAGGGTGGGGGGTGTTTCCTAAGGGTACACTATCTGGGGGGGTTAGGGTGTTAGCGGTCTGCTGGTATGGGATTTAATTGAGTTAAGTAGTGGTGGGTTTCCGGGATTGGTAGGGTACTGAACTAAGCGCAGTTAGATTATTTGAGAGACCTGTATAGTGGGTGGGAGTCCTATCAGTGCACTCTAAACATCATACAGTGCAATTAGGAGACAGAACCCCTGCTATAGTGGGAGAGAGGCCTATCAGTGCAATCTAAACTTCATGCAGTGCAATTAGGAGACGGAGCCCCTGCTAAATTTGAGAGACCTGTATAGTGGGAGAGAGGCCTATTAAAGCAGTCTAAAAATCATACAAGGCAATTAGGAGACAGGACCCCTGCTGGTTTTGAGAGACCTGTATAGTGGGAGAGAGGCCTATCAAAGCAGTCTAAAAATCATACAGTGCAATTAGGAGACAAAACCCCTGCTAAATTCGAGAGACCTGTATAGTGGGAGAGAGGCCTATCAGTGCAACCTCAACATCATACTCAGCAATTTGGGGAGAGAGCCCCTGCTAAATTTGAGAGACCTGTATAGTGGGAGAGAGGCCTATCAGTGCAACTTCAACGTCATATACAGCAATTTGGGGAGAGAGCCCCTGCTAAATTTGAGAGACCTGTATAGTGGGAGAGAGGCCCACCAAAGCAGTCTAAAAATCACACAATGCAATTAGGAGGCAGGACCCCTGCTGGTTCTGAGAGACCGTATCGTGGGAGAGAGGCCCATCAGTGCAACCTCAACACCATACACAGCAATCTGGGGAGAGAGCCCCTGCTAAATTTGAGAGACCTGTATAGTGGGAGAGAGGCCTATCAATGCAGTCTAAACTTCATACCGTGCAATTAGGAGACAGAACCCCTGCTAAATTTGAGAGACCTGTATAGTGGGAGAGAGGCCTATCAATACAGTCTAAACTTCATGCCGCGCAATTAGGAGACAGAACGCCTGCTAAATTTGAGAGACCTGTATAGTGGGAGAGAGGCCTATCAATGCAGTCTAAAAATCATACAATGCAATTAGGAGACAGAACCCCTGCTATAGTGGGAGAGAGGCCTATCAGTGCAATCTAAACTTCATGCAGTGCAATTAGGAGATGGAGCCCCTGCTAAATTTGAGAGACCTGTATAGTGGGAGAAAGGCCTATCAATGCAGTCTAAAAATCATACAATGCAATTAGGAGACAGAACCCCTGCTATAGTGGGAGAGAGGCCTATCAGTGCAATCTAAACTTCATACAGTGCAATTAGGAGACGAATCCCCTGCTAAATTTGAGAGACCTGTATAGTGGGAGAGAGGCCCATCAAAGCAGTCTAAAAATCATACAGTGCAATTAGGAGACAAACCCCTGCTAAATATGAGAGACCTGTATAGTGGGAGAGAGGCCTATCAGTGCAACCTCAACATCATACACAGCAATTTGGGGAGAGAGCCCCTGCTAAATTTGAGAGACCTGTATAGTGGGAGAGAGGCCTATCAGTGCAACCTCAACATCATACACAGCAATTTGGGGAGAGAGCCCCTGCTAAATTTGAGAGACCTGTATAGTGGGAGAGAGGCCTATCAATGCAGTCTAAACTTCATACCGTGCAATTAGGAGACAGAACCCCTTCTAAATTTGAGAGACCTGTATAGTGGGAGAGAGGCCTATCAATGCAGTCTAAACTTCATACCGTGCAATTAGGAGACAGAACGCCTGCTAAATTTGAGAGACCTGTATAGTGGGAGAGAGGCCTATCAATGCAGTCTAAAAATCATACAATGCAATTAGGAGACAGAACCCCTGCTATAGTGGGAGAGAGGCCTATCAGTGCAATCTAAACTTCATGCAGTGCAATTAGGAGACGGAGCCCCTGCTAAATTTGAGAGACCTGTATAGTGGGAGAAAGGCCTATCAATGCAGTCTAAAAATCATACAATGCAATTAGGAGACAGAACCCCTGCTATAGTGGGAGAGAGGCCTATCAGTGCAATCTAAACTTCATACAGTGCAATTAGGAGACGGAGCCCCTGCTAAATTTGAGAGACCTGTATAGTGGGAGAGAGGCCCATCAAAGCAGTCTAAAAATCATTCAGGGCAATTAGGAGACAAACCCCTGCTAAATTTGAGATACCTGTATAGTGGGAGAGAGGCCTATCAGTGCAACCTCAACATCATACACAGCAATTTGGGGAGAGAGCCCCTGCTAAATTTGAGAGACCTGTATAGTGGGAGAGAGGCCTATCAGTGCAACCTCAACATCATACACAGCAATTTGGGGAGAGAGCCCCTGCTAAATTTGAGAGACCTGTATAGTGGGAGAGAGGCCTATCAATGCAGTCTAAACTTCATACCGTGCAATTAGGAGACAGAACCCCTGCTATAGTGGGAGAGAGACCTATCAGTGCAATCTAAACCTCACACAGTGCAACTAGGAGAAGGAGCCCCTGCTAAACCTGAGAGACCCGTACAGTGGGAGAGAGGCCCATCAAAGCAGTCTAAAAATCATACAGTGCAACCAGTAGACAAAACCCCCACTAAATCTGAGAGACCTGCACAGTGGGAGAGAGGCCCACCAGTGCAACCTCAACATCATACACAGCAATTTGGGGAGAGTGCAGCACCCAAAATCCCCCCGTGGGAAACGCTTGTGCGTACCCCCCCGTTCCCATTGGGCTCATTGCACAAAAATCCCCAGACTCGCTTGAAGTGGGAAAGGTTGCCCAAACAATTAATAGATTAAACAGTTAACAATGCATCACTTCCTGCCTCCTGCTCCCCTCCCCTTCAATTCCTCTCAAACTTCATTCCCGGCTTCTCCCTCCATCTTTTCCCAGAGGCCACGCCCCTCCTTCTTCAATTCCCCCCATTTGTACCCCTGGGCTAGCCTGTTAGTGCAAACAGCAACATCCCCTTCCTTTACTGCTCTAGTACCCCTTTATTTTTGCTTCCCCCAACCATCCTCCAAAGGGCCATGTCCCAGGCACCAGAAAAACCCTCCCCTGAGGTGTTCTTTCTGCCCCCCCAATCTCCTCTACCTCCAACCCTTTATAGTACCCTCTACCACTAACCTAACATCAATCAAATAGTACTGGTTCCCCATAAGTGACAATTGAACTCCAGCATCCGGAAAAAAATCAAAAGCTTCATATTTGATATCCGGGTGCGTGAGTGTCTGCACCCCACAGGACCATCAGAACTTCAACATCTCCTTGTTGATCATTTTCCTTGTCCGTTCTACCGCTCCTTCCTTCACTGCTCCCCTTCATACCCTCCTTGGCATCAACACAGTCCAAACCAACACAACCCCAGGCCAAATTTCCCTCAACCAACTAAGGTCCCGCTTCATCTTCTTTAACAATGCCACCTGTATCCCTAACAAAGTCGTTCTGCCCGGCATGTAAAACCAGAACCGCCAGCACCCCATGAACCTCTCTCATACCCACCAGCATAGACAACAGTTGGTCCCACCTGAGCCCCCACCTCAGACCATCTCAAGAACGCCATTTTATAACTGCAACACAAAGACACTGATATAAAATGGTTTATACTTCAGCACATCAATAACACGATGAGAGGTGGCGGTATTGATAGGACATTACACCGTATTGAACAGAGATGGATATACACTCTTGACACTGTGAAGAATGGATTGAATATATCCGTTGAATGGAACAATCTGATAAAGAATTAAGTACAAATACTAAGTAAGTAGCGGGGATGGATTCAGACACCATATTTTGTGCCTAACCTTACTATCTAGGTCAAGTTAACCACTATGTGTCTGTCTGTGGTGTCATCTTCTCTCAATTATCCCCTTGTCACTCATGAGTTTATACAAAATATCATGTGTGTGTACATATCTCTTTGCTGATACATCATGAAGTAGGTAGCAGACACTGATGCCACCGTGCTGTCGAATCCATTGTAAATTCTACGTATGTATGACAATTATATATTGTTTATATGCAATGTATGTGATGGTGCCCCAGTTCCTCTTATCAGGGGGCTAACTTTATAGACTCTTTAAATATTGATATTTACCAATGTAGGTGTTGTCTTTGCTTTTGCCACTTGTTTTTACTCTCTCTGGATTAGGAGTGTTTCCTTCCCCATTACTCTGTCTGAGCTATTCTCTGCGAATTAGGGAGGTGCTATTTACAACGCGGTAACATACAGAGCAATGGGCAGCATATGGAGAAGCTGTAAGATCTACTTCATCATTTATAGTGTCTCTCTCTCTCTAATTATTCTTGGTTGTTTTTTGGGTCTTTTTAGGTCTAGGAACATGTTGCTCTTTCATTATTCCAATTATTTAATTTTTTGTTTTTTCGTTTCTTCATTTTTATTATTTTTTTTTTATTTTTTTTTTTTTCATCGTTCCCATTGTGTTTACTTTTTTACGTTTACTTTTCACTATTCACTTACACTATTTGGGTGTTCTCTGGACATTTGTCCTATGACAAGCCCCATTTAGAGTGGCCATTTTCAGTGGCTGGGCCTTTTGTGCAACGCGGTTAGTTTCAGTGACTGTGTCGTACTTGTAGCCCCTTTTTTGTGTCCATGACAGTCAGGATCCGTTTGTCCCTCGTCTATGTGAATGAAGAGAGGCGGGTCGAGGACACACGCGATACGTACACAGGGACACCTGGCATCTTACTACTTCAAACACCGGTGTCCGCGGCGAGACATTAAGTATCGTGCTGTCTGCCGACCGAATTGAAAGGATTCATTGTCTTCGTATGGAATTACGCGGTAAGCATTTAATGAGCGTTGCTCACGAGCGGGAGCTGGCGGTGGCGGCCGTATGCTTCAATCTTACATGGTTCTGTGCATGCATCACGGACATATCCCTCCGAGATATCCTGCACGCTATTAAGGGTTTCTTTTCTTTTTCTTTTCCTTTTCTCTATGATACACAGAAGAGGCAAGAGATAGAGAGAAAGAGAAGATGCATGCCGGTCGTGACTGTTTGGGACCGCTAGATCGGTTTTCGATTTAAGCACGGGGAAAAGCGCCATAGTTATAATGGGGTACTTCCATCTGTTAGGAGATTATTTGTGCCGCCTTCATTCTGCTTGATAGTAGGTGGGGCACAGCCCCCTTGTGAATTAGACATTTTACTTAGTGTACTCTCCGTTCTGTCTCTGTTTGTTCCACAGTGCTACAGTGATGTGGCGGCACACGAGAAAAAACTAAACAGAGGAGATATTTGTGGAAAAGAAGTCTTAACCAGCAACAGTGTTAGTGTAAGTGTTTGATCTTGAATTTGAAAAGAGAGGTGTCTGGTCACACGATAGACACCTAGAGGTAATTCCACTTTGGTTTTTATATATCCCATAGGCTTTACAGCTAGTTGAAGTACTTTGAGAGGAGATTTCCCACGCCCTGTCTTGCCATCCCGCCAGTAATCAACGTGGGGGTGAGTTAGGGCCGCTGTGCCCATTTTTTGACAGCACACTGTGATATTATGTATCACCGATAAAATAAATAGGGATGACAATCTGGCTTTTATTTATTTTTTAGATGTATGCCTGGCCCTTACATGTGGAATATCGGGCGGAGTAAGTGCTCCTTGCCCGATGTCCTGAAGAAGGTCTTTTGACCGAAACACGTGTCGACGTGATCTCTATGAGAGAATTTTTGGTGATTTAAAACACCAAGAAAGAAGTGACACCCGATACTATGGACTGGGTCATCATTTAAAATGTTAATATACATGAGAACAAAATCATTTCTGTAATCATTTGTACTGAATAGCAAAATCTGGTGCTATTCTCACATTAGGGTGTTTTATGGTCCGACGTTTGAATGAATTTTATGAATGTGAATACTTAAGTAGGCATGAGTGGTTTAGAATGATTTGTGATGTATTTTATGATGAACTTGTATAACTTTTTGAAATTAAAATATGTGATTTAAATAGAAAATAGCCAGTGTCATCCGATTCCACTGATCCAACCTTTTCTTGTTTATTGCACACATTACCTGAAGGATCAGTGTTGCAGGTACACCCCTTTATTTCTCTATATGTACACTTTCAAAGCCATGTGCATCACTCTCCGTGCCCTGCACAAGACAAGACCAGAATAACTCCAACATAAGCTCTCCCCTTACCAACCAATAGAAACTTGCGATCAGGTACTGCACTCCTCCTTGTCAGCCCCCCGCTTTCAAATCAACAAGACTAGGGGTTCCTCCTTCTCCCTCCAAGCCACCACAATCTGGAAAGTAATTTCCCTTAGCATCCGCCACTTAGAGGATTACCTTGACTTCTGCAAGGTTCTCAAGACGTGGCTTTTCCCGGCTGCATCCTGACTATCCCATTCGGCACATCAGGTTATCTAACCCCCAGTCAGATAGGCTGAGGCAGCAATGAACCCCTTATAGAATGTACTGAGAGATGGAGGGAATAAACTCCAGCAGACCACAGGACATAATCTGCACCACATCTACAAAACCAAGAAATCAGCCAGGACACAAGGGTATGTATTGTACTCCATGTCAATGGAAGATAGACGCAGGCAAGACCTCCCGCCCACACACATCTTCTATCATACACTATTTGAAGACACATTGCACAACGCCTCTGCCATCAGATTGCAGTTATGTCCTACAACCAAAATGCTGTCTAGCTGGACACATAATCAGTCTCTGCACTCGCATATTCTCCCGACAAACGCACATCACCCATCCACAAGCCAACTCAACATGGGTCACTAGCAGGGACTTGACCAGCCCTACCTACGTTTGTAATGGCTAAAATGCATGCATGTATTATAAATTCCTCTGACAAATTTCCCATACATTGGACTTTGGTCACCCAAGGGCATTCGCCCACAGCGTTTTGAGGCCATACCAATGGGAAAAGGTGCCATATAAATGACAACCTATGTCACATTACATTCAATATTTTACCAGAAACAACCCCTTTGGCTAGTACTTAAACAGTCTGTTCCTTATAGTAATAAATTGTAATGTGTGATTGATGGCCACTTTTTCATTGGTGTCTGGGCTGATTTTATGCCCTAGTCCGACCCTGCCTCTGTTGTGTTGATTAATGAGGTGCTGTTTTCAGGGAGGGTGTTGTTGGTGGTCCTGAGGGATGCATTGATGGCTTGTTGTATTGCTTCTATTTTTGCTCTTAGATGGGCCGTCATGGTCATACATAGGTTTTGCGAGGGTACAATGTTTTCGTTTCAAGAAATTGTTTTTTTATTTCCTTGATAAGTCTAAACATTTTTTTTTTGTGGATTTGTTGTTGATAGGATTCTCCTGGCATTATATGCTTTCTAGGCTTTCAGGACTGTCGATTTGTATGGCTGAATATCCCAGTAATTTGTTTTGTCCAGCTGGTTTGTCCTTCATTGCTTTCCTAGTTTACGGTTTGTTTTTTGAGTTCCCTCAGTCCTTCTGTGAATCATCTTGCTTTTACTTTTTTCGGTGTGGGTTTGCAGAGTTTTAGGGGGTTAGTCGTCTAATGCATCCTTGATCCAGGTGTGAAGGTTCTCTTCAACTGTGTCTGGTGTCATTTCCTTTAGGTGAGAGGTGTCTGGTGACGGTCGCTCCATATAATTTCTACCGGCAGAGCGTTGGTTGAAAGTTTATCCATGCATAAAATTGCATCTAGAGTATGTCCTGCTTTGTGAGTGGGTCCATTCACTCTTTGTTTGAGATGAAGAGTTTCCAGTAGGGGTGCTGAGGGAATTTGTTTTGGTTTAATTTTCTCTTTCTAATCCTGATGTTGAATTCTCCCAGAACAATTATGTTACCCTGATTTATGGTAAGAATAGCTATAGCATCTGTGAGCTTTACAGCGAGGTTAGGATTATAGGTGGGCAATCGGTAGATTAGAAGGACGAGTACTTTGAATTGGTCATTGAGCTTGAGGATGACTAGGAGTGATTCACTGTCTCCTATGTCTCTTGAGGGCAGTGATGATGAACTGATATGATTTTTGTGTGCTAGGGCGATTCCTCCTCCTGAAAGTAATCGCTTATGAAACCATACCAGACAACTACAAACTATTGCAATCTGAGAGCCATGTTTCTGCAAAGAACAGAGCGTCATTGCGGTCTTCGCTTTGGAGGTTGCACATTTCTGATATAAGTAATTTATAACGTGCCTATACACAAGTGTTTCTAAGTGTGACAAGACAAGGGAGGGAAGACAGAGGGAGGACAAAACAAACAATCTTGCTAGGCCTTGTGTCATTCAGATTGTGCAAGTGTGATAACGCAAAGTGCAGGGCGGAGGGAGAAGGGGAAAGTGCCAGGGAGAGGGAAGGAGAAGTGCAATCAGGGGAGACTTGCTCTGAGTAAGTGCAGCCAGGGAAGCGCAGCTCTGGGTAGGTGCAAGGAGGCAGGGGACTGTAGGGTTACAGTTACAGCCCCTAAGTGTGCAGTAGGCCCAGAGGCAGTGCAGGAGCAATTGTTTGTGGAGAAGCCTGGTACCCAGTAAGACTCTGAGGGTAGCCAGGCAACCAGTCTGTGCAGCCGACACGTAAGTCAACAGGGGAGAGAGAGAGAGGGAGAGAGATAGAGAGAAAGCTGTGGCTAAAAGTAAGGTTATGAGCTGCTTCCGGAACTTCAGGTGGTCCGGCTCAACTTTGAAAGTGGCAGGGAGACCATTCCAGAGGAGAGAGGTCTACCCCCACTCTCTGCCTGGAGAAGCATCTGACCCTTAGAGTGTTAGAGGTGGCAGAGCGAAGGGTTCGAGAAGGAAGGTGCTTTGGAAGAGAGAGTTGGATATAGTGTGGTCCCCGGCCTTATAGGTTAGGATTATAGGTGGGCAATCGGTAGATTAGAAGGACGAGTACTTTGAATTGGTCATTGAGCTTGAGGTTGACTAGGAGTGATTCACTGTCTCCTATGTCTCTTGAGGGCAGTGATGATGAACTGATATGATTTTTGTGTGCTAGGGCGATTCCTCCTCCTCAAAGTAATCGCTTATGAAACCATACCAGACAACTACAAACTATTGCAATCTGAGAGCCATGTTTCTGCAAAGAACAGAGCGTCATTGCGGTCTTCGCTTTGGAGGTTGCACATTTCTGATATAAGTAATTTATAACGTGCCTATACACAAGTGTTTCTAAGTGTGACAAGACAAGGGAGGGAAGACAGAGGGGGGACAAAACAAACAATCTTGCTAGGCCTTGTGTCATTCAGATTGTGCAAGTGTGATAACGCAAAGTGCAGGGCGGAGGGAGAAGGGGAAAGTGCCAGGGAGAGGGAAGGAGAAGTGCAATCAGGGGAGCATTGCTCTGAGTAAGTGCAGCCAGGGAAGCACAGCTCTGGGTAGGTGCAAGGAGGCAGGGGACTGTAGGGTTACAGTTACAGCCCCTAAGTGTGCAGTAGGCCCAGAGGCAGTGCAGGAGCAATTGTTTGTGGAGAAGCCTGGTACCCAGTAAGACTCTGAGGGTAGCCAGGCAACCAGTCTGTGCAGCCGACACGTAAGTCAACAGGGGAGAGAGAGAGAGGGAGAGAGATAGAGAGAAAGCTGTGGCTAAAAGTAAGGTTATGAGCTGCTTCCGGAACTTCAGGTGGTCCGGCTCAACTTTGAAAGTGGCAGGGAGACCATTCCAGAGGAGAGAGGTCTACCCCCACTCTCTGCCTGGAGAAGCAGCTGACCCTTAGAGTGTTAGAGGTGGCAGAGCGAAGGGTTCGAGAAGGAAGGTGCTTTGGAAGAGAGAGTTGGATATAGTGTGGTCCCCGGCCTTATAGGTTAGGATTATAGGTGGGCAATCGGTAGATTAGAAGGACGAGTACTTTGAATTGGTCATTGAGCTTGAGGTTGACTAGGAGTGATTCACTGTCTCCTATGTCTCTTGGGGGCAGTGATGATGAACTGATATGATTTTTGTGTGCTAGGGCGATTCCTCCTCCTCAAAGTAATCGCTTATGAAACCATACCAGACAACTACAAACTATTGCAATCTGAGAGCCATGTTTCTGCAAAGAACAGAGCGTCATTGCGGTCTTCGCTTTGGAGGTTGCACATTTCTGATATAAGTAATTTATAACGTGCCTATACACAAGTGTTTCTAAGTGTGACAAGACAAGGGAGGGAAGACAGAGGGGGGACAAAACAAACAATCTTGCTAGGCCTTGTGTCATTCAGATTGTGCAAGTGTGATAACGCAAAGTGCAGGGCGGAGGGAGAAGGGGAAAGTGCCAGGGAGAGGGAAGGAGAAGTGCAATCAGGGGAGCATTGCTCTGAGTAAGTGCAGCCAGGGAAGCACAGCTCTGGGTAGGTGCAAGGAGGCAGGGGACTGTAGGGTTACAGTTACAGCCCCTAAGTGTGCAGTAGGCCCAGAGGCAGTGCAGGAGCAATTGTTTGTGGAGAAGCCTGGTACCCAGTAAGACTCTGAGGGTAGCCAGGCAACCAGTCTATGCAGCCGACACGTAAGTCAACAGGGGAGAGAGAGAGAGGGAGAGAGATAGAGAGAAAGCTGTGGCTAAAAGTAAGGTTATGAGCTGCTTCCAGAACTTCAGGTGGTCCGGCTCAACTTTGAAAGTGGGAGGGAGACCATTCCAGAGGAGAGAGGTCTACCCCCACTCTCTGCCTGGAGAAGCATCTGACCCTTAGAGTGTCAGAGGTGGCAGAGCGAAGGGTTCGAGAAGGAAGGTGCTTTGGAAGAGAGAGTTGGATATAGTGTGGTCCCCGGCCTCAGAAAGCCTTGTGGACAATGCAGAGGGTCTTGAACTTGATCCTTGCAGCCGCCGGGAGCCAGTGGGGAGGTTTCAGGGCTGGAAAGATACAGGTAATACAATAAAGAGCAAGATGATATGTGTTGTTTACTTGCCTCCAACCCCCTCACACAGGAACTCTATAAGGTTTTCCAGCATCACTAGTCCTGACAAAATGGACCGTCTGCTATAACTAATTTACACAAATGTATGACAAGTTTATTATTCAAATAATTCAAACTGAATTTAAACAAAAAACACTACCCTCACCTAACACAGTGTACTAAACATTAAAAAACAAATATAAAACAAATATAAAACATCAGATAACTTATTTATACGACACAGAAGATATCACATAACACACAAAAAAATCTCAATGTGTCACTAAAACAACAAGCATCCCAACATGTTTCTGTTCTTAACTGCCCAGTTCAGGCAAACATTCTTCAGGGGATAAATTTAAAAGCATCCACTAATCTCTTCCACACCGTGTTGAAAGGGTAGATTCAGGCACCCAAGAGGGTTGACTCCTCTGAATCAAGTGCTGGCCGAGTATGTGTGAATGCTGCAAGTGGAGTGAATAAACCCCTCCGTGTGTATAGATTGACTCTGTACTTTATTGCTTGATGGTATGGATGTTTCCATTTCAACTTGTTCATTACTGAATCGTGAACTGCAGTCTTGATCCCTACATTTGTGGAGGTTTGGCGATACTCTAGCGGACTGTGACGCTTTGTTGAAGTATTGATTTCTCATTTGGAGGGAAACCAGCAAATTTGTCATCCTGTGACGTGCTTTGAAGTTTCACCATTTACAGGCTTGGAGGTTGTTTTCCTTTTACCCTCTTGGGTGCCTGAATCTACCCTTTCAACACGGTATGGAAGAGATTAGTGGATGCTTTTAAATTTATCCCCTGAAGAATGTTCGCCTGAACTGGGCAGTTAAGAACAGAAACATGTTGGGATGCTTGTTGTTTTAGTGACACATTGAGATTTTTTTGTGTGTTATGTGATATCTTCTGTGTCGTATAAATAAGTTATCTGATGTTTTATATTTGTTTTATATTTGTTTTTTAATGTTTAGTACACTGTGTTAGGTGAGGGTAGTGTTTTTTGTTTAAATTCAGTTTGAATTATTTGAATAATAAACTTGTCATACATTTGTGTAAATTGGTTATAGCAGACGGTCCATTTTTTCAGGACTAGTGATGCTGGAAAACCTTATAGAGTTCCTGTGTGAGGGGGTTGGAGGCAAGTAAACAACACGTATCATCTTGCTCTTTATTGTATTACATATATCTATATCCCCGTTGGTGGAGTAGGATGTCTTCATGTTAATAGGGATTCTTTATACCTATTTAAACATATTATCTGGAAAGATACAGTCCATGGGCTTGAGGCCAAGGACAAGTCTCGCAGTCTGAGGAGGTGCAGCTGGTAGTGGGCCTTCTTGGCAAGGTCTGTGATGTGAGGAGAGAAGGCGAGAGTGGAGTTGAAGATAACTACAACTTGTTTGCCTGACAGGACGGCAAAGGAAGAGTGCCCAAGAAGGGCAGGCAGAGTGAGAGAGGGAAAGTGGTAGCAGGGGTCCCAATTAGAAGAATCTCTGTCCTACTGGCATGAAAGCAGAGATTGTTGGAGGCACACCAATCCTGAATCACAGGTAGACAGTGAGGCATGAGCGGGAGAGTAGAGGAGGCTGAGGAGAGCCTGAAGAGAGCTGAGTGTCATCCACATAACACTGGAAGTTAGAGGAGAAGGTAGAGAAAAGGTGGGCCAAAGGGGCCAAGTAGACATTGAATAGCCAGTGTAAGAGGTTAGAGCCCTGGGGAACACCACATGTGGAGTTGGAGGGAGATAAAGGACTCAAGTTGGACATGGGGGGGTCGATCTAGGAGAAAGGAGGTCAACCTGATCATGGAGTCAGTTGATTAGGTCAAACCAGAGGAAGGTTCAAGGATGCTGAGGCAGTAGGAAGGTTTGAGTCAGGATTAGTGAGCAGATCTTCACAGGTGTTCAGGAGAGCAGTTTCAGTGCCTTTGGCGGCTCTGAAGCCAGACTGATGGTCATGGAGACAACCAGCAGATTCAGTGTGGAGTGTACGCTCGGCGATGGCCAGCTTTTACAGGAGTTTCCCCAGAAAAGGAGTTAAACCTGTGTCCACCACCTCTGAAAATGAGCCCCCCAGTGTAAAATCTGGGTTCTGTATCTCCCCTAACACCCAGAGCTCAACCCCCCCCTCCACCAAACCCTCTCTCATCATGAACCCCCCCCCAGCCACTACTGAACCCCACCTGAAATGCGCCATGATTAACGCTAGGTCCATCAATGCCCACGCCCTAGACATCCACGACCTCCTAATCTCCCACGACCTAGATCTACTCATGATCTCAGAAACATGGCTACATGAGGCCTCCGGCCCGGCGCTCTCCCTCGCCCTACCCCCTGGCTATTCCATAACTAGACAAGATTGCCTCTCCAAAGGTGGAGGTGTAGCAATTATTGCCAGAGACTCCCTCTCTATCAGAAAGGTAGAGAAATCCCTGACCAACAATAACAGCAACTACCTCCAAGTCAAAATAACCCTTTCTCCCCACTGCACCATTACTGTGCACACTGTCTACCGCCCTCCAGGCCCAACAGGAGACTTCCAAGCCTCTCTCATCCACCTCCTCTCTGACAACCTGAAAAAACAGTCTAAAGCCATTCTCCTCGGGGATGTCAACCTAGTGCTCCGGGATAGTAAGGACGTAGCAGCCAAATCCCTTGACTCTGCCCTCAATGCTCTAGGCTACAAGAACACCATCCTTAGCCCAACTCACACTCAGGGCAGAACGCTCGACTGGATAGCACAGCACAACTGCCCACTCATCATCACAGGTAACAATCCCACCCCGTGGTCTGACCATCACATCATCACTTTTATCATCCTCACCTCTAGCTCCCCTGCTGCCCCCTTACCTCAACCGCTCCCACCCTGCCTCGCCAGAAGCTCCCGCCAGCTCACTAAGGAAAGGCTACTGCCCTTCCTCCAAGGCCCAGCCTTTAGACCACCTTTTTCATCAGACCCAGAAACACTCGCAACAACCTATGATACTGCCATCAAAGCAGCTATCAACTCCATTGCCCCTCTCAAACCTCGCAAATCCAAACCCACTAACCATTCCAACTCTTGGTTCACCCCTGAGCTCCTCACACTCCGCAACGAGAAAAAAGCTGCACTCACACAGTGGCAAACGTCCCACTCTGAAAAAGACAAGATGTTCTTTAAAGCCCTATCCACCAAATACAAAAAGGCAATCACTCAAGCAAAGGCCAAATCCTTTGAATCCAGAATCTCGGAAGCCCAATCTAGCACAAAAGAAATCTTCGCCATTTTCAGAGAGCTCGAGACACCCACTCCCGCCCCCCAGAATTTCACCAAAGACAAAGACTGGTGTGACGAAATACAAACGGCCATGCAAACCAAATTAAGCCTCCTCAAAAGCAAAATACTAGCCACTAAACAAGCCCTACCCAGTATGCATATCCCTGTCCCACCACCTGCCCCGGATCCCCCCCTACCCTTCTCCTTCAAACCCATTCAAGAAAAAGACATCATCAACATTATGAGGAACATCAAGCCCTCTAACTGCAAAGGTGATGCATGCCCAGCCTCCATTATCAAAGTCTGCACGGAAGCGCTAGCTCCCTTCCTAACAGCCTTTGTGAATGTCTCCTTTACCACAGGGAAAGTCCCCGCCTCCCTCAAGGAAGCTTGGGTCCGCCCTCTTTTGAAAAAGCTAACTCTCGATCCCACCTCCCCCAACAACTACAGACCCATCACCACTGTCCCATTCCTCCTCAAAATATTGGACAAAGCAGCCTACCTGCAGGTCCAGCACTTCATTGAAGTGAACAAACTCCTTGGACTCCGCCAATCTGGCTTCCGCCCCAGACACGGGACCGAAACCGCCCTACTTGACCTGAAAAACCAGATGGACGATGCTAGAGACATGGGTAAACCAGCACTTCTCCTACTCCTTGACCTATCTGCGGCCTTCGACCTTGTGGATCATGGCGTCCTATGCCACCACCTTTCCTCCGCTGCCAAATTCTCCCCAGAGGCCACAGCATGGATCACCTCCTTCTTACAAGACAGAACCATGCAAGTATTCTCTGACCTAGCCGCCGCATCACCAACTATTATACTTTGTGGTGTACCCCAAGGTTCCTGTCTCTCCCCCACCCTATACAACATCTTCACACTACCCCTCTTCCTCATCCTCGACGCTATGGGCATCTCATACACCAACTACGCCAACGACACTCAGATCCTCCTCACTCTCACAGGTAACTATGACACCGACTCCCTGACCCTCAACAACCTCTACAACACCATCCAAGCCTGGATGGCAGACAACGGACTATGCCTCAACTCTGACAAGACGGAACTCCTCCTGGTAGGTTCCCCCGACACGCTAAAAGATCTAGATGCCCAATTCAGCCACTTCACCATTGACTCCATTCAAATCCCGGTCTCCGATTCTGTCAAAACTCTGGGAGTCTACCCAGCCTATCCATGGATAGACAAGTCAACACAATAGCATCCGCAGCTGCATATCATGCCAAACTTATCAACGCAGTCAGACCCTTTCTCTCCAAAGAGAACTGCACCAACATAGCCAGAGCCATCACCGGCTCTAGGCTAGACTACTGCAGCTTACTCTTTCTAGGAACCTCCAACAAAAACTTAGAGAGACTACAAGTAATACAGAACAATGCTCTCCGGGCAGCCCAAGGCATTGCTAAAAGAGAACACATCTCCGAAGCCAGAAAACTAGCC
Organism: Ambystoma mexicanum; assembly: GCF_040938575.1. Lineage (NCBI taxonomy): Eukaryota > Metazoa > Chordata > Amphibia > Caudata > Ambystomatidae > Ambystoma > Ambystoma mexicanum. Next base: position 460,376,156 of record NC_090941.1, read on the forward strand.
CACTGGCTCCCAATAAAGGAAAGGATCGTATTCAAAGCCCTAACACTGACCCACAAGTGCATTCACTTCACTGCTCCAGCATACCCCTCTCAAAGGATCCACCCTGTCTCCACTACCAGGCCAACCAGATCACCGTACACCAACATGCTCTCTGTGCCACTAGTAAAAAGAGTAAAAGCGGGCGGATCCAGCTTCCCCTATCTCGCGCCCACTCACTGGAATGCCCTACCTCCCACTATCCGTGGTGAGGACTCCCTCATCACCTTCCGCAAAACTCTGAAAACTACCCTCTTCACATAAGGCCCGACACATCAGCACGAATACTTATCATATATGTTGTAATATACGACCAAATGCAATATTTGTAACAACAGTATGATGTCTTGTAGTATTCATAATGTGTCAACAATCGCTATCATGTCTGTACCATGTAACTAAGTTATTGCAAAAAGCAGCCGTTAAAGCACCAACCCGCTAAGGGACCTCGTAGTAAGGCGGTAATGGTTAACGGTCACCGTTACCATTAACGGTGGCCGTTAACCATTACCGCCTTCTGTGTAATGAGGCCCAATATGTCAGGTGGAAACATTGTGAATGTGGTGGCCGGCTGAGGGAAAGAGCTTAAGGCGGATGGCTTTGCACCGAGCGGCAAGGTGACATCATCACTAGGTGAAGTTGCTTGGTTTCCGGGGGTCCTTAGGGATCCTGGGTCTCGGGCATGCTATTAGAGGGGTAGGAAGTGGTACTCCACCCTCTTTGTCTGGCTCTTCCAAAACCTGGCAGCAAGGAGAGCAGAAGCTGGGATATCTATTTTCTCACTCACTCACCTCAAAATCAGGGTTAGGAGAGGTACGGTTGGAGTCATGGTGTGAGGTCAGGGTGTGAGCGGTATGTTTAGCATGTTGCACTGATATATATTGCTCGCAATCATTTTAGGTTACTGGTAGAGAGATTTTTCCTCCTATTTGGCGGTCAAGGCTTGGGGCTTTACGGTGAAGCAGTGAGGGCTGGAGCATTTTGCCCTTCTTCCATCATCTTAATCTTGCTTAAATTCTGGAGTCTCATCTCATTTTACTTTAGACATGCTAATGTGTGTGTGCTTACAATACACTTGTTTCATGGGTGCCCTATTGCCCCTAAGAAGCAGTCTTCATTGAGATAACTTATTTTTCATTCGGTGTAGCGGCCACACTATGCATCACTTCTATGTGGACTGCTTTCAAAGTGCACGTGCTGTAATTTCCTGAAATATCTTTTTAAACAACTTTGCATTTTTTTCAGTTCAGAGTGTCTGGAGTGCTTCTCGTGAGTAGCGCGGTGACATTTTTGTAATATGACAGAGATATGCGGTTATCATGCAAAGAGATACTAACTGAGCAAACAGATGCTTTATTGCCTCTGGATTTGTATTATGACAGGGAACTACTGGAATGATGTGTGCATTGCAGTTTGCAAATGTTTATGGATAGCTTTAAGGAAAATGAAGATAATGTTAAAGAAGTCAGAACGAATTTAGTTAAAGTCAGTGCATGGTTTAAGCGAATTGCGTGTGCACACATTAGCTGTAATTATCAATAATCCAGAGCAGTCAGGATCTGGCAAAATCTTAGGGAAACAGACCAAATAGATTGCTCTATTCCTTGAAAAGCATCCTGCCTGTGGCATTATGTGGTACCACTACATATTATCCCCACCAAAAATATTGCGTATATTTATATATTGGTCGTCTGGAGCAATATTTTTTGGGGGGGGGTAATTTTGGGGGTTTTTTGGGTGTGGGGGTTGCGGGGGAGTCCCCCGCTCCTTTAAAAATAATGCCAGGGTTGCAGGGGTGTCCCCTGCAGGTTCCATGCCTTAATAACGCTGTAAAAATATGGCGATATTTTTGCGGGGATATTAACACATGGAACCCATTATGTAAAACGTTTCAGGCTTGTAGATTGCAACCATTAATAATAATAATTTAGCATTTATATGGCGCTACCTGCTTATTATTACCCATGGTGTGTGGTGCTCATTTATCGACCTCGGAAAGATGAAAGTCTGAGTTGGGCCCTGTCAGGATTGGAACCCACGTCAGCATGCTCTTGGACATGTGTCACTCTACTCGCTGTGCTAACTGACCATTAGCCTTCATTGGTGAGCTACAGTGCCTTGGCACTCGCGAAAAACTATTTAGGCTCTCTGGCCCAGTTATTCCAAATCTGTGCACCTATCTAAATTCCAAAGGAACTGGGGCCTCATATCATTTTTTTGTTGTTGATGGGATTGTTCCATTGAAAACGCTTTTGTAAATCAGCGTCATGAAGGCAAAATCAGTAGGATGTAATGCCTCACCCAAAGATGAGCATGTCTAGAAGTTGAGAGCAGCTCAAAGCCTCCTGTGATTCAAGAAGCTTTCTAAAATTCAACTCTTCAAGGAGGCATTGCTGCAAGTTTTCATTTTAGGACCACTGGTAGAGGCCTTCCCCAGATATTCATTTACCTACAGGTCTTCGGATTCTGGGTGTCAGTTGAATGACACGAGGGGAGGTATGAACATATTCATAATAAAGCAATGCATAGTGGACATAAGGCAGGGTCTGCGACATTTGGTTTTCCAGATGTTTTGGACTACAACTCCCATTTGCCTTAGCCATCAAAGTCAGTGGTGAGGGATCATGGGATTTGTAGTCCAAAACATCTGGAGATCCAAATGTTGCAGACCCATGACATAAGATAACATGGCGTGGTACAAAAAACCTGCACAAATCTAAATAAATGTAAACTCATTTGGAGTGATGATGAAATTATTTATTCATGGGAGGCCCATGGATCCCTAAACTCAGGATTAAATCGTGTTATCCTATTGAAGTCGAAAAATTGGGTTGTTTCTGGTCATAATCACACTATGGTCCTAATTAACAATCAATTGCACTGGAGCAAATCAGGAGATGTCCTACGTATGTCAGATTTGCTCCTGCTACTTTTCACTTGATTCAGAAATGTAAACTAGAGCACAGCATGAGCTGCCTGGAGCCAGAGCCGGCTTTAGGGGGGGCGAGCCAGGCGACTGCCTGCGTCGCCACGCCCCCCACGGCGACTTTTGCCCCTGCCACGCCAGCTCGGGGGAGTCTTTCAAGGGCTCCCCTGAGCTGGCGTTGTGGGACAAGGCGCAGCAGGCGGCCTTTTAGTGTAAAATGTGCCCACAGTGGTGGGTGCATTTAAATGCGCCACTCTGCCATGGACACTTTTCACAAGAAAAGGCGCCATTAGCCCCCCCACCCGAGATGGCAGCTCATTCAATGACAATGGGGTGCTAATGGCACCTATTTAACCTCCTCACCTGAGCCAGGAGGTTAACAAAAAAAAGGTTGCCTATCCTGGTCCCGCCCCTTTTGCCCCGCCCCCTGTTAACCAGGGGGGCGCGGTGGGCAAGGGGGGGGCGCCAGTTCGCCCAGGGCGCTGCTGCTCTTAAGGCCGGCCCTGCCTGGAGCATTTTACAGATACCCATGAGCAAATCTTTGTGAATCGCATTTGCAGCAGAGCACATCAAAGATGCTACTACACCCGGGCCCACCCGGATGGGAGGCCCGGGGCCGTAAGCTGGCAGGTGGGGGGTTTGTGCTAAGTCCGGTGGGGCAGTGCCTTTTGGCGCTGCCCCACTTAGCATGCACATGGCGGGGGACGGGCTGCTGGGTCCCTTAACAATAGGAACCCAGACAGCGCGTCTCCCGCACAGGAGGGTGAGGCGAGAGGGGCAGGTGACAACCTGTAGTCCCTGCCCTCTGTCACCTTGCCCTCTATACTTCAAAGGCCTCCCTTCCCATCCTGTCGGATGCTGAGCGGGGGCCTTTTGAGGTTCAAAGAAAGGGCCGCCTTGCCCCCAGGCCGAATTTTGCCTTTATCTGGCGGGGGCAAGGTGGCCCTTCTCATGCTTCCTCCCCGTCAGCCACGAACAACAGCAGGACGGCTGCAGGTCGGAACTCGCCGGAAAAGAACACGCTTTTGAGACTGGAAGAAGTCTCTGCACCCCTGCGGTGTCTTTCATCTGGCCTCAGCGGAGCACTGCTGGACGTTAGCTGCACCAGCCCTACAGACAGCGACGCTGCTCAGAGAACAAACAAGCCGTCGGAATACAACTGACGGACAGGGAACTGAAGAGTGGCAGCAGGAGGCACAAAACTGGTCCGGGCACACATTCAGGAGTGGAAGCAGCAAAGAGGAATATTTTTGCCCTCTAATTCCCCAAGGCACGGCAGGTCTTTTCACATTCCCCAAGCAGCGATTGCCAACCCGGAAAAGCTTCAATGCGGCGACCTATTAACCCTGCGCAGAGGCGCTTGGAAGGGTGGCTTTCCCTCCCAAGCCCCTCCGACACAGTTGCGAGTATGACAGCTGTTCTGGGGACACTGAGGCGACGCTGCACAAACATAAGCAAGAAAGCAGCCCGTGCCTGGAACGGTAAAGGCTAAAAACCTCAGCTTTGGAAGCAGGTCGACACAGAGCAACCTCGAGAGAGGTAAAACTCGAACTGCGAACTTGGTATACATAATATTGAATTTTTCCGCATTAGCACATCAGCACATTGCGGAAGGCAGCCCTGCAGAAAGTGATCTCTGTAAACTCCTGGGGAGCTGAATGCGGTGATAATAATAAGCCGAACTGGGCGAAAGAAAAGGCTCTACATTAATCGTTGTTTCCAGGCCAAACCACCACAGAGTAGGACCACGGTGGTGCTGACAGGCCGTCTCCTTTCCAAAACACAGCACCAGCAAGCATCTGCAGAGAACGCAGGCAGCTCTTAACTCGGCAAAAAAGCGCAAAACAAGTTTTTGGAAGTAGGAAGACACGGAGCAAGAAGTGTAACTCATAACTGGTGCCATAAAGAAGAAGGAAGGCACCCTACATCATATGGTAGTGCTTGACCCCTGGCAGCATTGGTCAGAAGCGAGCACACAGGGGCACAGCTCACTAAGTGGGCAACACAAAGACAGCCCACTACAAACTAGCACTCAGAGGCCAAAAGAGGAAAGTGATGGCCAACACTTTATCCCTAAAAGAAACACTACTCCTGGAATGGGCCAAAGCAGCGGAAGCAGTCCATGGCATGGACGTGGTGCAAGAAAGAATGGCAGAGCTTGCATCCACCAGCCTCAACGACGATGACACAGACGCCCTGGAAGATGAGGTCGATGGCGATGAGGGGTCTGTAGAAAGGGAGCAGCCGGCCAGGAAGAAGCAGCGCCTTGACATCCGCAGCATGCCCGCCTATACAGACACCCACCCAGGCACCAAAAGAAAATCAAAATCAGGTACTGTGAAAAGCAATGATTTGGGGCCTATGCTAGAACAATTTTTAAAATGGCACAAGGGTGCGGGTGCTGGGAAAAAGATGAGGCACGGGGATGACTCGAGCAGCTCCAGAAGCGAGAGTGGCAGCACGGACACAGAGTCGGAATCTGGGGGCGAGGATGACCAGGGCCACCTTAAAGCATGGGTTGGGCCTAGCAATGATGTTATGTCTCCAAGCCCACTTATGACTAAATATGGGAGGCGCACACCTGGCAAAAGTGTAAATAGAAGCCTAAAAAAGACTATTGCATGGCACATAGAGTGAAAAATTAAGAGAAAGATTTGGAAAAAGCAATTCATTGATATTTTTTGCCTATTGGAATACGAAGAATCAGGTTTTGGCATTTCAAAAAGGGATAAGAAAGAGGAAGAAAAAGAGAGAGCAAAGAGGCCCACACTGGAGTAGAATAGTCAGGACTGAGAAGCCTCTTTTCAAATCCTATCAACAATCATCCTACAAAAATACCCAGAAGAGGGCACTGCACTGATTGCCTACCACCACAGAATTTTGGAGATTCACAAAACCTTTGGGGGGGGGGGTTCATGGCTGAGCTATGATAGAGAGTCCTGGAAGGAGATGCAGAGATTCCCTGACCTAGTTAAAAGAAAACTCAGCTCAGAGTGCTCAGAATAATAAGGACCAAGAGCAGCAAAGCAACAAAAGGGATAGAAACAGGCAGCATAACCAGCATAGGTCACAACAAGACAGTGCAAATGCCAACAAAAACAAACACTGTTTCGAAGACTGCCCCCAGGGGGGCAAAAAGCGGGGCAGAATCAAGGGCAGTTTGGCAACCGCAGCACGGGGGGCAAAGGGAGCACCCCGGGGACCTGCTGGTATTTCAACAGAGGGTCATGCAACAAGGGCACTGAGTGCAGATACAAGCACCAATGCAGCACATGCAATGGTGGCCACAGCAGCAGCGACTGCACAAAAGCCTCTCCCTCCAGGCCCAGCCCAAAAGTCACAGAGGGAAAAAACATGTACCAGTTATAAGATGGGGGCCTCACCAATAAAAATTTACCAACTAATAAAAATGTTAGAGAACTACCCTGACCCTGCAGCTAGATAATTCTTGGGTCAGGGCTTCAAAGATGGGTTTCAGATCCCATTCAAGGGCCAGGGATCTCCCACTATACCCAAAAACCTAAAATCTGCCTCTTCCCTAGCCAGCATAATAAGAGAATAAATTGGTAAAGAGCTAAACCTAGGGAGGATTGAGGGTCCCTTCCAACACCCTCCTTTCATTGAGTTTTTATGCTTCCCCCTGGCCATTGTGCCCAAAAAAACCAGCAGGGGGAGTTTAGGATGATCCACCATTTATCGGACTCACCCGGAAGCTCTTTCAATGTTGGCATCCTTGCCACTGAGGCTGCTGTCTCTTACAGCTGCGTGCAGGATGCGGTTGACCTAGTAAACCTGTCAGGTAGACACGCTCTCATGGCGAAAGCCGACATTAAGTCAGCATTCAGGCTGCTGCCTGTGCACAAGAACACTTACCAGTGGCTGTGTTTCCATTTTGACAACAAATTCTATTTTGATAAATGCCCCCTCATGGGCTGTGCCATCGCGTGTGCCTACTTTGAACAGTTCAGTTCTTTCCTACAAAGGGTACCCCAAGAGGCCATGCCTAGAGCCAGAATGGTACACTATCTAGATGATTTCTTCTTCACTGGCCCAGCAGGGTCTCCCCTATGCAGCTCATCCATAAAGTTATTCAGTGAAACCATGCAGGCATTAGGGGTTCCACTGGCGCCTGAGAAGACAGTAGGACCCTCCACCACCCTGTCATTCCTAGGCATAGAGATTGACTCTTCCAAGAGGGAATGCTGCCTACCCATAGACAAAATAGAGGACCTTCTAAAGACAATAAGGTTAATGACAGGCAGGGACAAGGTGACGCTGCGGGAAATACAGTCCCTTGCTGGGAAGCTCAATTTTGCTACCAGAATCATGTTCCAAGGCCGGATCTTTAACAGGAGCCTGGAACTAAAAATGAGGGGGGTTACTAAGCCACACCACCACATCAGATTGGGCAAGGAAATAACACAAGACCTGGCCATATGGGAATCATTTCTTAACAATTTCAATGGCCAGGTGATATGGCGCAAAACCATGAATGGAGCAGACAAAAGGTCCTTGTTCACAGATGCGGCTGGCAGCAAAGGATTTGGGGTATGTTTTGGTAACAAGTGGTGCGCTGAGCACTGGCCTCCCTGCTGACAGAGGAGGGGCTGGTCCAGGAACATCACACTGCTAGAGATATTCCCCATATGGATGGCACTCTATTTATGGGGGGACTTGTTGGCCAGCACAGAACTGGTCACATGGTCAGACAACATGGCGGTTGTACACATTTTAAACAAGGGTGCTGCCTCCTGCCCTCTGGTGCTAAAAGTGTTGAGAGAAATGACAAAAGTCACCCTGGAAAATAACATGGTAATTATTGGGCGGCACATTGCAGGCAAAGATAATAAGGCCGCTGACGCTCTGTCCCGTTTTCAGTTCTCCACTTGCAAGGCACTAAACCCACAGGCAGAAGCCAGGAGGACAGCAGTTCCAGAAGAGGTTTGGGCCATCATGGACACATCCAAGGCAGCCCCCGCCAGCCAGCGGGTCACAGCTCTTCCATGAGTTGCCCGCTCCCAGCTCTACCCCCCCCCCCCGGGCCCGGGAAAAAGGGGGTTGCCTTTCCCGGCACCACACTCCTACAGGTGAGCCTAAAGGTGTCCTAGGGGAACTGGCCAATAAAGGCGCCGGCACAGAAAACTGCCAAAATGTACAATAAGTGCTTGACTGATTTTGGAAACATCACAAAAGTCACCAACATCAGGGATATACAGGAAAGCCATGTCAATGACTTTATGGAGTGGGCTTTCAAACAAAGCAAAAAGAAGGCATGGGCTTCATCCCATCTGGCAGCAGTTTCATATTACACTAGATTAGCGGGGGCACCCGACCCCACCCACGGCGCACTAACCAGATATGCTCTCAAGGGTTGGTCCAAAATGGAAGGGGTCAAGACAGACACCAGGCGCCCCCTCAATTTTGCTAAATTAAAAATTCTGCTAGACACCCTCCCTGCAGTATGCAACAATGCCTACGAGACCTCACTATTTAGAGCTGCCTTCACACTCAACTACTCTGGGGCGTTCAGGATCAGCGAGATAGCCTCCAAAAACACAGGATCAGAGGTAGGGCTGTGAAACTGTGCAGGTCCAAAACTGACCAATTAGGAAAAGGCAGGATCATCAACCTGTACTGCATTGAGGAAACAGAATATTGCCCCATCTGCACCACCAGTGCCTTCATGAACAAGCGCCCCAGCCGGGGGGGGGGCAATTATTCACACACAAAAATGGGTCTGCCCTCAGTAGATTCCAGGTGAGATCTGTCCTCAGGAAGACTATAATAGCTATAGGATGGAATCCTACTGAGTTTGGATCCCACTCCTTCAGGATAGGAGCAGCCACTTCAGTCTGGATGGGGGGGTTGCAAGAGAAAGCCATAAAAGGGATTGGGGGTTGGAAATTGGGGGCTTACAAAAGATACATCAGGAAAGACTTGACCTAATAGTATCCTCCTCCCTCCATACCCCCCCTCCACCCAATTATCTCATCATCCACCCATCCCGGGGGCAATGACTTGCCTCAGCTAGGCAGGAAGCTTCTTCTGGCTTAAATCTGCACCTCCCTCAGATCCCTGGCCCGCATGCTAAGACTTCGAACAGAAGTGATGATGTCAGAAATCATCCCGCGCCAACATTGGCATGGGGCAGAGTGCAACAAAGCCATGGAGATTTCTAGGCGCAAACTGAACAAAGTTGTGGCCGATTTCTGCCTTTTTCTTAGGCCTCAAATTTATTAAACATGGGATCTCGGTACACAACCAGGCCATGTTCTGCAGTGACGGGGTTCACCTGTCCATTGAAGGCATGGACATCTTCACCAGGAAGATTTACTGGACCCTGGCAGCCAGAGGCTGTACTTAATTCATAATCTCCTATTTTGGGGGGACCTGGGAGACGCCGGTCAGAATCCCCTCAGGGTGGCGGCGGGGATCAGCCTCGAGCGGCCCCTAATTGGGATTAGGGGCCCCCGCTCACCTGTTCCCTCTGTCCCCAAAATATAGTATTGTTATCCTTATGTGATGTTATGGCTGGTTTTTCTTTTGCACCATGGCTGGTACTAAAATAAAGCTTGTGGCCAAAAGTTTTCCACCTCACATCCTGGTTTTCAGTCGCCTCATTCCTGCAACTGTCATTACTGTATTGCCTGTCATGTCACACTTGTCATCCATGACACCTGTCACCCGCATGCTACTCCCCAGCACAAAAACACTTCCAGGCTTATACACCCGGGCCCACCCGGATGGGAGGCCCGGGGCAGTAAGCTGGGAGGTGGGGGGTTTGTGCTAAGTCCGGTGGGGCAGTGCCTTTTGGCGCTGCCCCACTTAGCATGCACATGGCGATGGACGGGCTGCTGGGTCCCTTAACAATAGGAACCCAGACAGCGCGTCTCCCGCACAGGAGGGTGAGGCGAGAGGGGCAGGTGACAACCGGTAGTCCCTGCCCTCTGTCACCTTGCTCTCCATACTTCAAAGGCCTCCCTTCCCATCCTGTCGGATGCTGAGCGGGGGCCTTTTGAGGTTCAAAGAAAGGGCCGCCTTGCCCCCAGGCCGAATTTTGCCTTTATCTGGCAGGGGCAAGGTGGCCCTTCTCATGCTTCCTCCCCGTCAGCCACGAAAAGCAGCAGGACGGCTGCAGGTCTAAAAAAACATCCCTCCCACCCTGCAAATAACTGTAAGGAAAGCTATAGCGAGGGCCAGGTGGAATATGGAGCACAATCATAATAATAGGGGAGGCTAAAACGCCTCACTTTAAAAATAAACATAAATATTCAACTCCAAGAAGGGCTTTAAAAGATACCGGGGGGTCTTTTGTCTATTAGTTAATCTTCTAGGAAAATACAGTTATAGAAGACCCAGGCGCTCAGAATCCACCAGACAACATCAATACAGATGGGAGCTCTAGGGGTCTTCTAAAACTGAAAAGGAGAGAGGAACTTGAGCAGAAACATGTACTAGTAAGCCTCAAGTATCCACCTCCATGCATGCAGAGGGGGGGCCTCACCACAAGTGGATCAGGAGCAGGGTAAGTTCCTAGTAAGGCTCCGGAACCCACCCCCTCGAATTTTAATCCAAGATAAGCGCACTGGGGTACGCAAGTGGATCGTGGGCAGGGGAAGTTCCCAGCTAAGCCCTTAGAACCCACCCCAGCAGCGAAATAGCACAACACAAACGGATCGGGAGCTGGGAAAATTCTAGTAAGGCTCTCTTTTTTAACCCACTCCAGCTGTAAAAACAAGCAGCCTTAAGCGCTGAGGGAGTCTCACAACGCAAGTGGATCGGGAGCAGGGTAAAAACCTAGTAAGGCTCTTTGAACCCACCCCGGCCGTAAAAACAAGCAGCCTTAAGCGCTGAGGGGGTCTCACAACGCAAAGTGGATCGGGAGCAGGGTAAAAACCTAGTAAGGCTCTTTGAACCCACCCCGGCATAAAAACAAGCAGCCTTAAGCGCTGAGGGGGTCTCACAATGCAAGTGGATCGGGAGCAGGGTAAAAACCTAGTAAGGCTCTTTGAACCCACCCCGGCTGTAAAAACAAGCAGCCTTAAGCGCTGAGGGGGTCTCACAATGCAAGTGGATCGGGAGCAGGGTAAAAACCTAGTAAGGCTCTTTGAACCCACCCCGGCTGTAAAAACAAGCAGCCTAATGCGCGGAAGGGGTCTCATAGCACAAGTGGATCAAGAGCAGGGAAGACCCTAGTAAGGCTCCTAGAACCCACCCCCGAGGAAATAACTAGCCCACAAACGGAGCGTGGGGGCTTCAAAAACTCAAGTGGATCATGTGTGTAGAAAGTGCCAAATTCATCTCCAAGAGTAGACCAAGAGGCTAAAACGCCTCCATCCATGGAAAACTACAAAACACATGATCAAAAAATCAAAATGGCTCTAAGAACACATCCCGAGGAGTATCAAGTGGAAAGCGTCACAACGGGGGGTTTTGTTTTATCAAGAAATGTGGATCAAGAGCCATAACTTCAGCGAAAATCACCCTGTGAGCAAGAGAGGGCGCAAGTGCTAAACCTGGTCAGGTTGGACAGCAATAAAAGGTACATAAGCGCACACCTGCCCACCTCACTTGGAAAGGACAAGAGAAAGCAGGCAGAACCTGCTCCAAAAGACAAGCAATTTATGAACATGTCACAGCTCACAGGCTGGGGCCAAACAATTGTCACAAGCTTTCATATGAATAGCGGCGGGGATCAGCCTCGAGCGGCCCCTAATTGGGATTAGGGGCCCCCGCTCACCTGTTTCCTCTGTCCCCAAAATATAGTATTGTTATCCTTATGTGATGTTATGGCTGGTTTTTCTTTTGCACCATGGCTGGTACTAAAATAAAGCTTGTGGCCAAAAGTTTTCCACCTCACATCCTGGTTTTCAGTCTCCTCATTCCTGCAACTGTCATTACTGTATTGCCTGTCACGGCACACTTGTCATCCATGACACCTGTCACCCGCATGCTACTCCCCAGCACAAAAACACTTCCAGGCTTAAGGCAGTCCTAAGTCCTAGATTTGCTCCAATTTTATAAGGCAACTGGCGCGCATATGAGATGTTCAATGGCTCTCCCGATTTGATCCGGCAAAAATCTTTGTGATGCAGGTACCTACAAACAGAATTGCTTTGTTGATATTCTCATATCAGTACACTGGGGAAACTACCCACCCCCAAGAACAGTGCAGGCTGAAGGAGTGCTCGGAAAGAGTGGAGAATAACTCGCGCAAACAGAGCGCTGATTTTAGCAGTAGCAGAGCAAATGGATTCCTTTTCTTGCCTAGTTTTAAAGGGGTATTGCACTTTTTTTTTTTTTTTTAAAGATAACATGAGTCATAAAGTCATTGGTGGAGGTTTATGTAACCTGTGTTTAGCCTTGTAGATGGAACTGGCCGTGAAAAGAAGACTTTCTTTACCATGTTTCTTTGCTTTCTGTATGCTGCACATTTGGGGACTAATTGTTGAAATCCATCAGAGGAACATATTCAAAGAAAGGAAAACTCTCACTAAAAGCAACAGGGCACCGCTATAGCATCGTAGTCGAAGTGGGTGGGAGCGTTCGGGAGCGGTGCTCCTCTACTTCTTTTAATTAAGTTTTACCATTCCTATGCTGTTATTTGAAAAAGAAACCGTTCAGGAACGGTTTCGTTTTCAAATAAAAGTGTAGGAAGAAGTTGAAACTTGCACTTTCAGTGCACTGCACTGGACGCTCCCTTAAACAGCAGGCACATTTGTTTTGGGGTTTGTATTGTGCATGGGAGAGGGTGTGGTGATGAGGTTTGTGGGGAGCAGTGCAGGCTATCAGGGAACACAGTTCCATACTTCTGTTCATGCACTGGGACCACTCATGCGAAAAGCTGAGAAGGCAGCACTGCCCGCAAAGAGGCAGACTCTGAGATATCTCCTGCATATGCTGTGCTCCCCCCCACACCTGACACAAGTTACATTTGCCAGTGGATGTGTGGGTGCCGGGCGCTTTTTTGGAACGGAGCCGACTTTGGCGCTCGCACATCAAAGGCACGGGTTGGTCCCCTCATCATCTCTGCAGGAGGGGAATGGAGATAAACACGCAGCACGCTCTGCACCCTGGGGGGCAAGTGTCAAGGATTCACACCCAGCGGCCGGCAATTTGTTCCTCTTGTTCGATTTGGTGCAAGGGAAGGCGTGTAATGTGAGACCGTAAACACGGATTTAATTTTTGTCTCAACAAAAGGCCACTCTCCACAAGTTGCAGCAAATGTCTAGTCTGTGCCGAGTAAAATGAGCCTGAGGACTATCTCACAGAGCGTTTTCCAATGGGGTTTTCCCATTATAAAACATTTATATGAATTAGGACATTTGTGGCCGCAAAAAAAAAATGTTTTTAAAAAAAAACAGTGTTGATCCTGCATCTTAATTCCTGTGAAGAGTACAGGGACAGGGCTTTCATCTCAGGAGAGGGAGAACGCATGAAAGAAGCAGGCCACCCAAACAGATCGGATAAGCTATGAAATGGCACCAGGGCCTCGTTCATCACATGCAGCTGAAAGTCAGAATGTCTTTAGTGCAGCGTGTGCGAATGAATTATCTTACTTCTGATAGAAGCTTTATGGTAGTGTAGTGTCTTGGATAAAGAGAGTGAAGCAGCAAATAAACCCAATTGTGGCTGGTTCGAGTCCAGTATACCCTCCACACGTCCACAGAGGTCCAACCTGCAGATTTTGAAGCTAGGGAAAATATCAGGGGTAGCCCATACATGATGGGAGATGGTGTGCTACCCATTATAGAATAGCCAAGCCCGCTCAAGCACCCGATGACGCGCTCCTGGGCTGGCTTTGACTGTCAAAGAGAAACTGGGCCTCATTACAACTCCGGCGGTAGCCGTGTCGGCAAAACCGACACGGCTGCCGTCGGAGTTGCATTTTTTTCGGCACCCGCGAATGGGCAAGGCTCGGTCATACCGAGTTTGGTGGACCCAGTAATTGCCCATTCACGGGTGCCGGCAATAAGGGACTCCCCATCCGGCCCCATAGGGCTAAAAGTGAATGGGGACGTCGGATGTACCGGCACCATTCAGGAGGGTGCCGGTGCATCCGACGGGCTGTGCTCGCGTGTGCCGCTCTGCCCGCCAGGTCAGACCTGGCAGACTGACAGGCGCCCACGAGCACAGCTCGTAGTATGGCGGTCGGGGAACTACGGTACCGGCATGCTTACCGATACCGTAGTTCCCGGACCGCCATGCTTATAATGAGGCACACTGTGTTCTTGTACCACAGAGCAAATGGCCAATGGGTTGACATGGGAGAACCAGGGAGTTTGTGGGTCGGACCGAGCCAGAACAGAGTCTGGGGGTCTGGCCGGACTCTTAGGGCCCTACACGAGCTGAGCCCAGGAAATGCAAAATGGGAGAGCGGCCTGAGTCAGGGGCTGGGGGTAAGAGAAGGGACTGGGGGGTAATAAAAGGGGCTAACTAGGTTTGGGGCAAGAAAAGGGACTTGGGCAAGAAAAGGAGATAAACAGCATTGGGGCTAACACAATTGGCTAAAGGTGTTGGGGGTGACAAAAGAGGCTGAATGGGGCGGAAAGGGAGCTGGGGAAAGAAAAAAGGGGCTAACAGGGACTGGGGCAAGAACAGGCGCTAAACCGGGCTGGAGTGGGCAAGAACAGGGGTTAAACAGGAATGAGGAGGCAAGTACAGGTCAAGAGGTGTCTGAGGGTAAGAACAAGGGCTATCTTCTAACAGAGATTGGGGCAACAAAGGGGTCTAAAAGGGCTGGAGCAACAGAAGGGGGCTGAGGGCTAAAGGGGACCTGGGCAAGAACAGGAGCTAAACAGGAATGAGGAGACAAGTACAGGGCAGGGGGGGCCTGAGGGCAAGAACAAGGGCTATCGTTTAACTGACTCAGATTGGGGCAACAGAGGGGTATAAAGGGGTTGGAGCAACAAAAGGGGATACGGGGGAAGAACAAGAGCTAAAGTGGGCTGGGCCAGCTAAAGGGAGCTGGAGGAAGACACAAGGGGCTGGAGGGCAAGAAAAGGTTTGGGCAAGACAGGGACAGTGACATGAAAGCAAGGGGAGTAAGTGTTGTAGGAGCACAAATAACTCTTTATGTTCCATTTTTCTAACCTTTAAATCTTCTGACAAAGCCAGCTGCTGCATACTCATGTCCCAGCCAATCAATGGACGGCTGGGGTGGACAAGGAAGTCAGGTGGCCGTGCTCCTGTAAGGGGCTGCCTGACTTCCTGTCCTGGACACCTGACTTCCAGTCCTGCCCCACCCACTCATTGATTGGACCAGACAGGACAGGCACAGGTTTTCTTTTTACATTTTATTTTCCCGGGGTCGAGTGGGCAGCCCGTGGGCCCGCGTGCCCCCATGCTCACCCAGTTCTAAGAATTGACCATGCTAGTCTAGGGGCGTGAGGAGGGGGATTTTGCTTCCACAGCCTAGCATGGCCTGCTGTGGATGCAGGCTGGGGCAGTGCAGGCCAGAATGTTCATAGGGCATGCTACAGTATCTTGATGCATTCAGAAGGCTTGAGGCATAGAGACTATGAAACTGGTAAAGGGCGCCACATGAATGCAAGTGCAATACAATACAATAGAGCTGTAGCTGCTAGCGCAGGGGACCCTCCAAGGGAAAGGAGATTATTTTTGAGGGCAGATATGAGTACTGTGAAAACTGATTTCTTGGTATTAGAGGGCCTGAGTGAGAAAGGTGAAGGGTTGCATTGTGAGGCAGAGCAGAGTGAACGGCAGAAGAGGGATTTGACAGCGTAATTGAAATCAAGTTTCAGAGACCAACAATCTCGAGAAATGGGTGTACAAAGAGAGGGGGAGCGAGCCCCTGGATAGATTTGAAGACTTGAAGGGGGAGCAGTGATGTCGAGAGAGGCCAGGAGAGTGGAAAGCGTGGGCACAGGTGGGGGATGATCGACGGGGAGTTAGAATGCAAGTTACAATATTAATCTTACTGATGTGTAATGAAGTAGAGAGGGAGGCCCAGGAGAGGGCTGTGCGTCAGAGTCTTCTGAGTACAGGTATTGGGATTGGGGTTTTATGGGTTGGTAAGTAGGATGTGGTGCAGCTTCCTAATGCCATTAAAAAGGGAATAATATGAGGATTATTTGTACTGGGTTAAAGGTTTGACTTCCTCTTTTTCTAAGGTCATCATCTTTTTGAGACGGCTGCAGCACAGGCTTTCGCTGCAGTATTTCATGGTTTATACCCCATGCATTTCTGGTAAAGAGCAGGGTCGGACTGGGCCATCAAATTGTCTCGGGCACCAAAGAAAAAGTGGCCCACATTTGCAAATGGCTATTAATTCTCCTTTTGTGACACTGTTTGAATAGTACTAAAGGTGTTTATTGTTGATAAAACGTGATGCATTTTAAAGAACATTATTCCGCAACACTGGTCACATTCTACTAGCCGCAGAGTGAAGTAACTCATCAAACTGGACCACATCAGCCACAAAAAGTGGCCCACGTTGGACAAAAAAAGTGGCACACACCTGCATTTTGCATTTTTGTTTCGGCCACGGGGCTATTGCCCTGTAGGCCAGTCCGTGTCTGGTAAAGAGTTGTTTTCGGGGTCTTGGAACCACTAGGAAAGCAGGTCTTAGCATGGTGTTTCTCTGCCTTTGGAAACGAGGGGAAGTGTGGCCATGAACCTCGTGGTAAGCAGACGAATATCTGGGGACAATGAATACCACACAACAATGTAACACTTTTAATATGTCATGGCGACTGCTCTGTATCAAGAAGTTGGGTGTGTTATCTTGCTTTGGATTGTGCCTATTGTGAATTTGTGTGAGCTCAATTTAGAGGCTGTGATTGTTATATGGATGTTTGCTTTTTTTATATAAAAGTGTAACCTAGCCTGAAGTCATGACGTTCCAAACTGTCATGTCACTTATTGGTTCTCCAGGTGAAGCTACATATGGTTGCTTGATGCGTAGAAGGATGTTGATTATATTGTTTGTTCTTCTGCAAAGTCATCTTTATTAAACAAGCAAAGTGGCATAGATAATGTCTGGGAAGCAATGCCACTATTGGCTCGAGCACAAAATAAAGATGTGTGGATAGTGTTTGCTCATTTTCCGGAATTTTAAGAAAAATGATGAAGAGGATTTTAAATAAGTCAGAACTACGTGGCAGGTTTGAATCCAAATGCAACATCAGTATATTGCTATATTGCTAGTACTGCGGATGGCCCTTATGTGATAGTCTGTTTTCTATTAGCATGTTTATAAGCGCTGTAGAAGCTGTGGATGAAGGCATTCATTAAGATGATAACAGGGTTTAAGATAGCACGTGGCTTGCGATCTGCCCTCTCTCGTGTAGGCCCATCAGTTAGAATCCCAGAGCTGCTGACCCGTCCGTGTATGCTTTTGAAGGTGAAAAATGAGTTCCATTGAGTAGTGTGAAAATAGGGTGCAGCATTTAAGCACCTATAGACTATTCAATATGGTGTTATTTCATAAGAACATTGTGCGGGTTACATGTAAGTGAGGTACTACTCGGCAACCAACTGAATACTAAACTCCAGTCAGTTTTTCAGGATATTCACTATGAATATAAATAAAATCCAGTGGCAGCTGATGAATTTTTTTAATAAGTGGGGCGGGAAGGCTTTCCATGGAAATGTCCATGAGGCTGATACAATTAAGAGAGTTATTGTGGGCGAGAGAGTTCGGGTGCGAGAGGTGTCTCCCCTTGAGAAAAGTTTAATACTAATGGGTCTCATTTTAAGTACAGCAGTAAGTGGTACAAGTTGTGATAACAGAAGCGGTGCCACTTTTACCACTACGTCGAATTATGCTTACATGAAAATATGCGCTAATTCCACTGGTGGAATTACCACCAGCGGAATTACCACCCGGCGGTAATTCCTCCAAGAGCTGTCAGAATTAGTGCCGAGGCAAATTCCATCTGCTGAATCACTGCCAGCAAATTAAAAATGGTATTTCGGCAGCATTACAAGTGGATACACTGCAGAATTACTGCACAAAATCAGTGGTAATTCGACCTAAAATACAGTTACCTCCACCTAAAAGGTGGATGTAAACGCAAACAGGTGATGGAAATCAAGTCACAGGTGCACCCAATCCACTCAGGAGGAGGACATAACGTCCCCACCTAACCCCAACACATTTTTCAACACCATGCTGCCACTAACTGTTGCAACCTGGGACATACAGCTGTTCCTGCTCCACATTGAGCGGCACAGGCTGGAACAGCAGCACAGGGTGCGGAGAGGAGGTGGAGGAGTTGCCATGCAAGACAAGCACCCATACCTCGGGTCAGGCCCTCAACCTGGACCTTAACTGACAACCAGCGGATGACTCTGTAATGCCTGCACACATGGAGAGGCATAAGCTGATGACTCTGTAATGCCTGCACACATGGAGAGGCATAATGGGCAACGCACATGGGTACTGGGTGAGTACAAGGGCCATCACACAAACTCATCTCGCAGCACCAGTGAAATGCAACTTGAAGGGGGGACATTATCACAACTGAACAATGCATTTTCTGTCAAGGCCCTGTAGACACAGGAACTGCCCCCTCACCCCGCACATGACAGCTACCAACCCACTGGACTAGGGCATGCTGGACAATGCAGTAGTATATCTGAGATGCATATTGCCCCAACAGGCAGGCAATACACCTAGATATGAATGCATGAACCACAATGCAATTCAACACATCCCCACACATCGAATGTCACATTTCAACACTGCACAAAGACAACACAACACTGGCAGAGCGTTATGCCATGTATTCCATCAACTAGTGTGTGAGGCCATAATGGAAAGAATGCCGACCCGACAAACCTACACAATTTCAACTAATCACGCATTAGGGCACATGCATGATAGCAATGCACAGGCCCAACACAGCCAATATGTATTCTGACATGTCAATCACAGACTACAGACCAAGAAAGCAACGGGTGCTGCCCGTGAGCTTTGTGCATGGTGTAACATGACAATGCACATGTTCCCCCATAGTAAATGACCCTATATACAAGTACTGTAATGGGAAATCATGTTGTATGAAACATTTTGAAAAATGCATTCACAGAGTATCATGAATAGTCAACATATTCACAATGCAACTGGAAAAAGTGGCTTTGGTATACGTTGTTCTGGGGGGCGACGCCTTATAATCCCTGGAGTAAAGTGTTGGTATTGTATTCCTA
The DNA here is from genome assembly GCF_040938575.1 of Ambystoma mexicanum. Classification (NCBI taxonomy): domain Eukaryota; kingdom Metazoa; phylum Chordata; class Amphibia; order Caudata; family Ambystomatidae; genus Ambystoma; species Ambystoma mexicanum. The sequence continues at coordinate 460,395,291 of NC_090941.1, forward strand.
ATAGAATGCCATGTCTATAAGATCATGTAGCAAATACACGGATGTCGCAGGTCACTGTATCCAGACAGTAGTAAAGCCTAACCGTCACCATAAACAGTGTAAATAAAAAGAGATTCTAGGACTCAGCGCCATCAAAATATATGTTTGTTTAATTGTGTTGCATTGTCACACATTCAAAACGAAAAAAGCCCATAAACGATAACATGTTTCGGCTATGCTAAGCCTTTTTGAAATCTGGGCCGTAGTAGTATGAGACCAATCCAAAAGACTATTGTCACTGTAGCAGTAACGGGGTAAGATCCCCAAAACAGAATCTTCACTCTACGAACAGACAGTCACACGCGTCCCTGCTTTTGCTGACGCTTGTGACTGTCTGTTCGTAGAGTGAAGATTCTGTTTTGGGGATCTTACCCCGTTACTGCTACAGTGACAATAGTCTTTTGGATTGGTCTCATACTACTACGGCCCAGATTTGAAAAAGGCTTAGCATAGCCGAAACATGTTATCGTTTATGGGCTTTTTTCGTTTTGAATGTGTGACAATGCAACACAATTAAACGAACATATATTTTGATCGCGCTGAGTCCTGGAATCTCTTTTGTTTTACAATATCCACAATGCACATTGCCTGACATCTGTGACCTTTGCTCTTGCAGTTAATTTGGATAAACCCAGCTACCATGGCTAATGACACCTGCTTCCATGTATGCCACAGGAGGTGGCCTACACTGATGCACACATCAGGATGAGGCCATGCATAGAGTGGAGCTTTTGGCCTGCAGAAGGGTAATTTTCAGTGTCTACATCGGACCGGAGGGACCTTGATGCACAGTCCAGAGAAAGTTGATCAAATATTTCTTGTCGGTACCATGCTGCACAAATTGTCCCCCTGCCCTCTGATGAGGACATGCCACCCCCCGAAGTCAGAGATCCACTACCTGCAGGTGCAGTTCTGTGAGACAGTGCGCAGGAGTAGGGAAGGGATGGAAGTCTGGTGCGGCAAAAACGTATATGCAATTGTCACTGACCACATTGATAATCACATGCTGCTCACCTTTGTTCATAGGCACGTATAGAAGGAATCACATTCACACAAAAAGGAATGTCCCAGCGTTGCTTCTAGTTAACTTGTATTTAATACTGTGCTAATAAGTGTTAAAATCCCCAACATGATACCCTCCCCATATGCTCACACCCAACATAATACCCTCCCCACACCCTCATCCCCAACACAATACCCTTGCAGTCTGTGTGACAAATGTGTCCATTAAAGTTTCCTCTTGGCACCCTTTGTTGTGGGAGTAGCAGCACAAGAGATGCAGTGCTGGGAGGGCCTTGGTGGCGCGCTTGCCACAGATCCCTTAATGGAGGTGGCTGAAATGGAACTGCCCGGTTCACTGCCCTGGACATGCTGAAGGGTGAGGGTGATTGTCCTGGATATGCCGACGTTTGTGCACACAATTCCCGTACCCTGCGGCTCATGAGAGTGTCACTTGCAGTTCCCACAGCAGCACAATCAGACAGTCGATCCAGGGCACTGGCCACTCTCCTGAAGGCAAGGCGCACCACATCACGCATTGCCCATGCATCAGACTATTGCCCCTAAGCCATGCATTACATTGCATTATGCTGTCACTGCATTTGTCTGAGCCGCTCCCAGACGTTATCCATGGTGTGTTGTAACACAGGCCTTGGTTAGGGATGGTGTTGCATTCCCTGACTGCCAGGTGCCTGCTCACCAGACACCTTGTCATCAACTGTCTGTGATTCTGTGTCCTCTGTATTGGGCCAATGGAGGGTGCTGCGAGGAGACAATGGTAAGGGAGAAGACTGCATTGGCGAGTGTCCAGACAGGGAGGAGGATCCCTGGGATGTCTCTCTCACAGGGGCAGCTGGTTAGGAGAAGCCAGGCATACCAGTTTCAGGTGCTGCTTTGACAGCACTTTGACAGCGGGTGTGGTGCTGGTGTCCACTGGAGAGCCCTGTTCCACTGCCACAACTGTAGTAGGTGTGCCCGTGTCCCCAGAGGTGCCAGCAGCAGGGCCTTTGGACGGAGGCATGCTGGAGGTCTCCAGGTTTGCCAGACCCACTGATGGCCTCCATGGGAACCTGGATGCCTTGTGTGCCTGTAGGGAGACAGTAAACAGTGCATAACTACCCTTGTTTGAAGGATTTAGGGTGTGCTCTCATGCAGTGTATGAATGTACAATGGGGTCACAGTGACTTTCCACCCCATGGTGGCTTTCTACATGTGACAGGCAGTATGGTGGATTAGTGACATCATGTTTAAGTGGTTAGCTCAATTGTTGGGTAAGTGTGCCTTGCCTGGACTGTGTTGTCATGTACTTGATGGATGTGCAAGGGAATGTGTGCCAATATAGGTTTGGCCCATTGTTTCCTGCATAGCCTCTTCTCCTGTCCCACAAGGGATGCCATGCTGGCCATGAGAGTGTTGGTGTGACACTCATTGGGAAGCTCTCTTTAGAGAGGCTCCTGGAAGAGTGTGAATGCAGTTAGCAGTTCATTACCTTGCTTCTCTTTCACTTGGTGACTATGTGTTGTGAAGGACACTGCCTACTTTGCAAAAGCCCCATAAAATCAGCGAACAACGCGCTCCTGCGTGCCTGCTCCTGGCAGAGTGTGAGTGCAGTTAGCAGTTTGTTACCTTGCTGCTCCTTCACCAGGTCACTACGTGTTGTGAAGAACTCTCCCTACTTTGCAGAAGCCCCATAAAATCAGCGGGCAACATGCTCATACATGCACACACCTGGAAGAGTGCTAGTGAGAGTGCAGTTAGCAGTGCTGCAGTGAAGCAGTGAGTCTGGCCAATATGTTTTTGATGGAATTTCATTTTCTTCAACAAGCAGGGCTCTCCCTTAATAACCCTTGAAGCAGTCCTGCTGGGAGTGCATGCCAGGCTGTCATACTAAGCCAAGAAAATCAGTAAAAAGATCCTATAATATAAGGATCAATCACAAGAGGGTGGTGGTCTGTAAGGCAGTACCTGGTTTAGGGAGTACCTCAGAAAGAGCCAATGTATATGGCAAATTATGTATGATGCCCACACTCCCTGCACTGAAAGGGAAAATCACTAACCTTTTTAAAGACCGGACAAAGGTTGTTGCAACTGTCCATGCTATAGTATGCAACCCAGAGACTATGACTAATGCCCAATCTTCTATTTCATCTGAAATTGATACCAATAATTCCCTTTTGAATTTATGTTATTCTTTACAAGCTGAAGTTGTGCAACTGGTGAAACCGCCCATGATTATTGATAAAACCTTGTCACCACATGTAGTACTGGGCTCCCCCTCCGCACGGTATGTTAAGTTGCACCCCCTGCCTAATTGTCATTGTCAATGATCGGTTCGCTATGAAATCTTTATCTGGAGCATGTGGTGAGGCTAACCAGGTAGCAATGAAACATGATATGTCAGATAATCTTATCTCTGTGGCAACGCAAGTGGTATATGCCTATGAAGAGGCAACCCGTTTTGTGTTAAGACTCCTGTTGAAACTCTGACACCATATTTACTGCACTGTTCAGAAGCACTCTATGATCCTACATAATCTGGTGATGGGATAGGAAGATGTTGCAACTAAGGAACTGGCCACAGCCTTTCTGTTCATAGACCTCTTGTAGGAGGCCATGTAGGTGTGCCTGATATGGTAGTCCCCTTGGATGTTTCGGATGCTCAGATTATGGAAGTGCTGGAAGCTACTAAACTGGGGGGCGGTTTGGAAAATAAAGAGGTGGTAGAATATGATTTATTACCCTCCAGGAAAAAAAAAGGGAAAACTGAAAAAGAAAGTCTATCAATTTAAATCCTGGAATACACATGTTCAAACCCATCACTTTAGGAATAGAGGTTCCACCCTTTTATTATGCTCGGCTGAAGTCATCACGCTACAAGAAACATCTTTGGTGTTGGCGGCCACATATGATGGTTTTGTGAATTACAACAAAAAATTGTAGCTTACACGACAACAGGAATGTTTTAATGGTTGAAATTTCTCTTGATGCTGATGTTCTCCTAGTTGTGGTAAACATTTATAATCCCCACAGGGGCCACCTTACAGATAGCATTCAACACCATATATATTAAGTGCTGTGTGTAAGAGCACTAAGGGGGAACACAAATTGGTTGCTCTTTGGTGGTGACCTAAATGCCTATTGTCTAGATCAAATATCCCCAAGGGGGCTAATGATAGAAAATCCTCAATGGTAGTCTTCATTAGCTTGGTGGGGGTTCTTTGAAGATCGCGAGCTTAACATTCTTAATGGAGCTACAGGTGGAGATATTTCTGGCCTCCACTATGTGGAGCAGTGGACGTAAGTCTATAACCCTTGATTACATTGTTGTCTGTAACACCTTGCAGTGGAATGCTGTAGACAAGAATGTTTGCTTCACTGACTTTAGTGATCTTGCAATCTTAACAGCTAAATTCACCCTATCTTGTCCCTCAATGTGTCACTATCATAGGGTGGGCAATCTTACCATCAATGCTGGGGTGCTATAGATTGGGCTGGTCCGGCAAGAATTTGAAAAAAAATCAATAACTTCATGATACAGCCGAATGCAGATTATACATTCTTGGTTTCCCCATATTAGCTTTTTGATTGGATAAGTTTGATTACTTTTAAGTTTCTACTGATCAGTAAGTGTAAGTTCCATGGGAAGGGAGCCATCAAAGACATGTATTTGATAAAGAGATCAGTTACAAAAAGAGGCTGCTGAGACAAGAACTTAGATCTATTAATATTTTGTGCCTACCAGATGAGCTGACGAGAAAGAATGTGAGGTCATCTAAAAATAGATTCAGAAATTGGGTAAGATCTTATAAGGCCTCGGGGTACAATGCTGCCTGGCAATCTATGTATAATGTTTTGAAGACTGGTGATAACAAACAGCTTTGGTCATTTTTTAATAAAGGTGTGTTGAAAGCTACACCTGAGTTGATTTGAGGAATCATGAAGCCAATTGGTGTAGGCATTTATGTGGAATTTTTCACAAAGTGATCAAATCCTCGTATCTGGTCTAAGATGTTGCTGGTGCTGTTTAGAAAGATAGTGGAGAGTGGAGAAATACCGCATTCCTGGCGAATGTCCCATCTTATCCCTGTCTTTAATACGGGTATGCGAGAGGACCCGGAAAGTTAAAGGATTTTTGGCCTTGACAGACAGTACCAGCAAAATATTTGCCACTAGCATGTTGAGGGAAATAGATGGGTGGAGTCTAGTTGGGTCTTGAGGTGCCTTCAGCCCGGCGTTAGACTAGGCCTGTCTACCAACATGAATATCTTTGTGGTCAACACGTTAATCGAGCAGTACAGACCAAGAGATGTGTCACCGTTTTACGTTTATACGTTTATATGTGGGTTTCTCAGCAGCATTTGATGCCTTTAATAGAGTACAACTGTGGAGGATACTCCATAATTTGCAAATTCCGGCAAACCTAGCATATGCCCGTCAACGGCTTCACCATAATAACAAAACCTGTATATGAATAAATTGCTTGGGCACCTGTCTGCCCCGGTACCAATCAGCAGAGGGATAAGACAAGGTTGTCTTGTTGCTCCTGTCCTGTTCAATTTGTATGTCGCCGACGTGGGAGATTCGTTGAAGGAGATTAATAATGCTCCCCCTAGGTTGGGGATTGCTGACGTTGGCTGGCTTGGGTAAGCCGATGATTTTGTAATTTTTGAAGGAACATTTATGGGAATCAGTAAGTGTGCCCAGGCGATCCTGCCATTTGCAACAAATAATGATTTGAAGGTCAACATGAAAAAGACACAGTACATCAACTTTATTGAAGGTCGAATTGAAAAAGTACTTCATTATTGCTATTTCGGCTATGAGATCACTTCCATAAGGGGCATAGAGCCTATGTTGATCAAGAAAAGATCTAAAGCTATGGCAATAATGGCAGCCATTACACACTTCGCTAGGCACACTGCTAGGTACAGTTTGATAGCTATTATCAGGATTTACAAACAGAAGCTGGTTACATCTGTTTTCTATGCCCTCAAGACTACTGATGGTGATATTTCTGATTTGGCTGATAGATTGAAAGGGGTTGTTTGGAGGAAGGTCTTGGGCCTGACCAAATTTACCCCTATTGAAGCTGTGATGTTTCAGCTGGGCCTGATCTCCATTTCATCTCTGATTAATATTAATAGAGGTAAGCTCTTTATAAAGATCAGGTTCGCAGAGAAGGGGACCCTATTAAATATATTTTCAAGACTGCCTTAGTACATCAGAATAGCAAAGTACTAGTGGCATTTAAACTGTTAAATTAGTGTTTTTTTCAAACTCATTGACTGGTCCCCGGTTTGGGAATATGGCTTGTGTTATTTGTCAACATCTCTTATAGACAGTGCAGAGAAATTGGATTGGGTGCGTAGTCATGAGACGGTTTCTGAGAAGAGCTCCATATGCACCTTCTAAATGATTTTTTTCCTTCAAGAAACCACATTCATATATTTGTCAAATTCCCTCTCAGGCTATTTCTGTCACTGAGATTTAACAAACTGGGTGTCTTGGCAAATAGGGGTGCCTGCATGGGCATACCTATTGATGCCTGTACTTGTAGGCTGTGTCGTGATTGAAATGCAACTGAGACAAGTATACATGTACTAACTTCATGTCCGGCTATGCAGGTGACATATGATGTTTACTATAGAAAACATGCAGAGAAAATTAATGTTGTAAAGAGTGAAATGTTTTGGGTAAGGAGTGTCTCTGGTTTCAGTATGGTATGGGTATGGTCATTGCAATCATACAAGTATGGAAGATGGCTGATTTCAGACTGGGTAATAAGTTCCTGGGAACTATAGGCCCATCACCCAACAGTTCCTGGGAACTATAGGCCCATCACCACCGTCCCATTTTTACTAAAAATTCTCGACAAAGCAGCCTACCTGCAAGTCCAAGAATATTTGCAAGAGAATCGTCTTCTTGGCCTGCGGCAATCTGGCTTCCGTCCACGTCATGGCACTGAGACGGCCCTCTTAGACCTAAAGAACCAAATGGATGATATCAGTGACAAAGGCAAACCTGCGCTCCTTCTGCTCTTAGACCTGTCAGCAGCCTTTGATTTGGTCGATCTGTGTCGCCATTTAGCTACTGAGGCCAACTTTTCCCCAAAGGCATGTGATTGGATCACCTCCTTTCTCCAGCAGAGAGTTATGAAAGTATTCTCTGACTCTGCCTGTGCCACGCCTAGCCACATCAAATGTGGCGTCCCACAGGGATTGTGCATTGCACCTACCCTCTACAACCTTTTTACAAGACCCTTGTTCAGCATCCTTGAAGCCATGCACATCTCATATACAAACTATGCTGATGACACGCAGGTGCTTATCCCACTCACGGGGGACTATGATGCAGATCTGAACACACTCGCCACCATCTACTCCACCATCCAATCCTGGATGGCAGACAACTGGCTCTGCCTCAATAGCGAAAAAACGGAACTCCTGCTCATAGGGTCACCCACCACTCTGGGCAACCTCGATAAGCAGTACTCATCCTTCTCCATTGATAACATTCCTATCAAAGTCTTCAACAATGTCAAGACCCTAGGAGTCTACCTGGACGTCGACTTGACCATGGACAGACAGGTCAATGCCATTGCCTCATCTTCTGCGTACTACACCAAAGTGCTCAACGCAGCCAGACCTTTCTTATCTCGTCAGAACAGCCTTACCATTGCTAGGGCTATAATCGGCTCAAGGCTTGATTACTGCAATGCTCTCCTCATAGGAACGTCTCAAAAAAACCTCAACAAACTCCAGCTGGTGCAAAATAACGCACACAGGGCAGCCACAGTAACTTCTAGAAGAGACCACATCTCTGAAGTGAGAAGACAGGTTCACTGGCTCCCAGTCAAAGAAAGAATTGTTTTTAAAACCCTTGCCATCACCCACAAATGCCTCCATGAGCTCGCACCCCCATACCTATCCCAGAGAATCACAAGGCATACTGCCTCGAGGCCTCTCATAGAAGGCTATACCAATACGATTCTCACGCCATAAATCTGTAAAGCCTGTGCAGGCGGCTCCAACTTTCCTACATTGGCGCCACTCATTGGAACGCACTCCTTTCCCACCTAAAACAGATCAAATCCCACCAAGCTTTCCGCAAAGCCATAAAAACTAAGCTCTTTAACTGAAAGCTGTAAACCTAGTACCGCCTTTCTAAGGTAGTACTACCATACTGTAACTCTTTCTTTGCCCGTCACGTTTTTCATTCTGTATGTCATGTAATTTCTAACTAACTAAGAAGCCTAAGGGCGCTTTAACCTGTATGTCAAACCTCTTACATTTCCTTGTAACAGCGCCTCGATGCCACTGGGCTGCAAGTTGAGCGATACAAATGCAAATAAAAAAAAATAAATAAATAAGGGCTTAAATAGGCTGGTTGTTGCCTATGATAAAGTGCTTTATTTTATTCTGCTTTTTAAGGCCAATGGCCAAGCATATAGCATTGTTTGCTTTACCTGCTCTGTACATTCTGCACATTTGATATATTTTCTCTATTTCTCAATTTTGTTTTTGTGTTTGTATGGTTTTAATGGTATTATGCATGTGTATATATTTGTTTATTTGTAAATACATTGTGAAAAGTATAATTTGACCTAAAACACACTAAATAAATAAATAAATAAATAAACAAATAAATGAATACACAAAAAGAGCCCTTAATGCTACTGCTTTGTTGCATTTCTCAGATGTTTGACCCATCCATCTGCAGCTGTTGCATGTAGGCCATATGTGCAGTGTGTGGCAGCTCTTCGGCCGATGTGTTCTTACACGGGTGTTGAACGTGCTGGCACGAGGTGGCGGGGACGTACCTTGTGAATGGGGTACTGTCCATGATACCTGCTGTTCCATGGTTTCTGGGTATGTCCTACATGTGGATCACATCCCTTTGAATGGTGTGCCTTTTAGGGGTTTCATGCCTACTATGCCCCTTGATGTACTGTCCCAAGGTGTTTTATGTGTTGTTTCTCCATTGGCTGGGTGACTGCAAGTGTGTCTGTTGCCATTCCATTGAAGTTGCTATGCATGTGCCCCATGATCCACTCATGAACTCACCAGGTTCTTCCCGTCTGGTGGCTCCCACCTCTGCCTTACCAAGACCTCCAGGCCCAACATGTGGAGGATACTTTTCACCCTCTCCTCACACTGTGTGAGCTGCAGTGGGGCCACAGTTCTTCCAAATGCGGCCACTTTGTCACTACTGTGGTTGTAGATGAGCATTTGTACCCTGCCTCTCAGGTCGTTCCAGCGCTTCCTTATTTTTTCGCAGTCCTGTGGGACATTTCCCATGGCTGACACCTTGTCCCTATTTTCAGACCATATGGCATTCTTGCGCTGGGGGGACATCTTTTGGTGGTGTGGCCCATAAAGCCCCACTGCATTGACCATCTCGGCCAGCACAGTGAGCTCCCGCTCAGTGAATCTTGGAATTCATTTGGTGCATTTCTGGCACCTTCCCTTTGCCTTTGCCTTACAAAATGTTTGGATGTTTTTTAGGCTTGGATGGCAATCCTTTAAAGGAGATTTTGAGTGAATTGCATTTTTTAAAATGGCCACCACTGTGCTTCCTGTTCTAGTGATGACGCTATTTCCGCTGGTGGTAATTCTGCCAGTGGAATAAGCGCCGATCGTATAGCAGAAATGGTAATTACTCGAATACAAGCAGAATTACAGCTGTGGACTCCATTTTCGGCAGTTATTCCGCCAATCCGAATTACCATTACTGCAATGGCATGTGCATGCTCCCGCCAAGTTGTGATACAGTGGTAATTCTGCCAGACACAATGGCAGCAACTTTAATTCCGCTGTGGTGGAATTACCGCCTTACTAGAAAAGAGCCCCAATTAGTTAAAATGATACATTTTACTGCACAATATCTGTGAACATTGGGTAAAAAGCACACAGTTTGCAACTCAGTAGCAGTGACCAGACACATTTTCAACTCATTTTCATGGAACCATTGGCCACAATATATGCCAGTATGAAGCACAAGCTCATGATGATTGTGCCCAAACCTGTGGTTTGCAATTATTCCTTCAAGTAACATCCTTGATCCCAGGCTAATAGACTCCTCTTTATTCCTCACACAAAATAGTTTTTCCAGTGTCTCCTGACTCCGCAGCACTGGTCTATCTCTGAGGTAGCTTGATTGGCTTTAATATGAGTCTGGCATCCACCTTTCCATCATGGCCGCTCTAGCCATGTTATATTTTCCTCTTTAGCAAGCTTCTATATGTCTCGGCTACCATGCGTTTCTGCATATATACACTTATTAGTGAGAAAATTACTTTATCTATTTTGCATATATGATTTCATCATATTTGATTACATGTTTCTCTTGTTATTTCAGTTACATCTTTATTCTTAAGTATTTGCATATTGTTTCCATGCATCTTTCTGTCTTCCCTTCATGACACACTCCGCCCTGGTCAAATTTCACTCATAGCTCTATGATGTCCAATGGTGTTTGACAACATCCTTCCACCCTTTCTTCAGTGTGAGGGTACATTTGTTACATTTGTCTGAGCACATTTATTCATCTCTCATGCATTCAATGTGGTATTGGGATAATACCTGGTGTCCCACATAGGCCTCTTCTCCTGCTATTCCAGTATGACAGAGGTGAGGGGGCAGGAGCTGGGGATGATGTATCTACCTGTTCCTCTACATTCCCCTCTATGGTCGAGACCTCAACCACCTTCTCCTCTTTAATCTTCTTCATCTTCTCTCCATACTGCAGTTTTTTAGGGATCCATGCCTTTGCCACCCCCTTCAGTTAACCTGCATTCTTTATATGTTAATCCACGCTCCAGGTCATATAGTAGCACTCCCCAGATGGTGGACAGAATATCCAACATCCTACACATTTCATATGATCCTTACGGTAGTAGATCTTTGTTCCTGGGGGTGTCAGGGCACTTTTCTTTATATTCTCACGAGTACTCTCCTCTTTTTGCATGTGTACACCAGCTTCAGCATATATCAATCATTATCTTCATCCCAATAGCTTGCTTGGCTGTCTTATGTAATTGCCCCAAAATGATGCTTATCAGACAGAATCCTAGCAATACCAACACTAGTATTGTTCCAAGTGGTTTGAAGGCATTGGCCAGCCAAGTTGGAATGCATGAAAACAGAGATGAAAAGCAGTCATCTAATGCTCTCTCATCAACTTCATCCTCCATATTCGTCTGCACGGTTGTCAACATACGTATTGGTTCTGTCACGGTTCCATCTTGTCCATCATGGGAAGCTGTGGAGGTACGGTAAGAAGACCCGACTTTGGGACACATGCCTCCTTCCATTGCTCTAATTAATTCCAGGACATACCTGATCTGGAGGGTCATAAGTCTAATAGCTCTCAGTTCTTCTCTGATTGCATTAAATCCTTTAATTGTTGCATTGATCATTCGCAGCAGCTCCCATCTAGTAATCTGCAGCCATTGGCATTTAATGAAGCCTGAAGTCCTGGCATAAATATAGATGTCATTATCATTGCCGTCTTGCTGAATAACTTATACTCATCTGGTATATTGTTATAGGCTTCTATGGACTTTTGTTCAGAAATTGTTCCCCATTTCAGCCGGCAGAGGTTGACCGACCTCTTCTTCGGGTGTTCATTCATTTTTTGGAAATTCATCAATATGGAGGTTACTTTGAGGGATCACTAAAGTTGGAATGTGTATAATCACAACTGAGCATACCTGTCCCTGTTTTTGGCAGATGCATGTAAGCTCTGCAACCAGAGGCCCAATTTCGATCCATCAGCACAGTAGTTCCTTTATTCATTACTGGCACTTCGTGCACCTGATCACATCCTATATTTTCTGCAATCATAAGCAGGCCTTTAGTCTTGAAGCATGTTTGTCACATTTCTTTAGTGGTATTATAGACACTGGTCCTGTTTCATTGTCAACCCATGTTAGTAGCTTAGAGTGCTTGGCCCATGACTCTAAACACATGTCATTTACTATTTGCACACAGCACTTACTGGTTCTTTCTTCAGTAAGTGTGCAGGGCAGGATAATATTCCTTCTTCCTATCCTGTACTGGTGACAACTCGTCCATTGTTCTTTGACCCCTCCCTCTGCTTCTTGATCACGTTCAGAATTAAAAGAGACATTAGTAGTCATAGTTGCAAAATAATAATGCATCTCATCACCTAAAGTCTTTGCTATACTGTGGGCATCAGTTTCTAACCCCGATAGAGGCACGTGAGGTGTTCTCATTCGGCATCCAGTCATTAACTCATGAGGAGTTAAGTGGTCATCTGAGCCAGGCTGATATCATAACGCATATAGCGCAAGGAGTAGGCAGTGTAACCACCCCTTCTTTAAAGTGATTTTAATCTTAGCTCTCCTCTCTTTAAGAAAGCCATTCAAATGTTTAAAAATTCTATTCACCTGTGAGTGATAGACAGAAGAGGACTTGTGTTTTATCCCCAATAAACGAGTGACCTGTTAAAATTGTTCATTTACAAAATGTAGCCCATTGTCAGATGGCAAGACCTCGCCCATATTCCATCTTGGAAGCACCTCATGCACAAGATACTTGGCAGCGCATGTGACATCCGGGTGCCTACATGGGTTTGCCTCGATCCATCTGGAAAAGTGATATACCACGACAAGCATATACATAGAGCTGTTGCATGTCTGCAGCATATCTATATAATGGGCCTCATCACGACTTCGGCGGTAACCCTTAAAATTGGCGGTAACGCTATTAGCGCTGATTTTAAGGGTCCGTCAGATCAAAAATCCAATTACCGCCGGTGCCATTACAGCCGGCGCAAGTGCACCGGCTGTACAAGCGCCGGCCATAACAGCGCCAGGAACCATTTGCGCTAACACATCAGCAATCACGAGTCCAGCGTAGGCGCTATTAGCGCCAGAAAAGCGGCAGACAATCCACCGAAAATACCTCCAGCAAAAAGCTGGAGGTAACAGAACACAGGCCACAGCAATAAGGGCCCAGGTGGAACCACTGCAAATCAGAGGCCTACAAAGGAGCCACCCATGCACAACACACAATCCCCAACACCATTACACCAGCAGGAGCAGGGAGGAGACAGCAATAAGGGCCCAGGTGGAACCACTGCAAATCAGAGGCCTACAAAGGAGCCACTAATGCACAACACACCCTCCCCAACACCATTACACCAGCAGGAGCAGGGAAGAGACAGCAATAAGGGCCCAGGTAGAACCACTGCAAATCAGAGGCCTACAAAGGAGCCACCCATGCACAACACACCCTCCCCAACACCATTACACCAGCAGGATCAGGGAGGAGACAGCAATAAGGGCCCAGGTGGAACCACTGCAAATCAGAGGCCTACAAAGGAGCCACCCATGCACAACACACCCTCCCCAACACCATTACACCAGCAGGAGCAGGGAGGAGACAGCAATAAGGGCCCAGGTGGAACCACTGCAAATCAGAGGCCTACAAAGGAGCCACCCATGCACAACACACCCTCCCCAACACCATTACACCAGCAGGAGCAGGGAGGAGACAGCAATAAGGGCCCAGGTGGAACCACTGCAAATCAGAGGCCTACAAAGGAGCCACCCATACACAACACACCCTCCCCAACACCATGCTGCCATTTGGAGCAGGGAGCCTTGATGTTGACTTCTACCTGCTGCGCCTGGAGCTACAGAGGCCAGGGCCCTGGGAGTGCAGGGGGCAGTGGGGATGAGGAGAAGGAGGAGTAGAGCAGCACCAGCAAGGTGGCCAGCCATCCCCAGGGTCAGGCCAACACCCTGGGCCCTGACTGATGGTCAGTTGGTGATGGAATATCGGCTGGACAGGGCAACCATCACCCAGTTGCTGGACACAATCCAGGGTGATGTTGGGAGCCGCATAGCCACCAGCACGGCAGTACCTCACCTAGTGAAGCTCGTGTCTGTGCTTCAATTTCTTGGGACTGGCAGCTACCAACATACCGTTGCCATGATGCATGGAATGGCCCAGTCCACATTCAGTGCCATGCTGGGACAGGTGCTTGATGCACTGTTGAATCATGTGAACAAACACATTGCATTGCCAGCCACACAGGCACAGGTGCACCAGCTGAAGGGTCAATTCTATGCCATTGCTCAAGTCCCGAATGTAATATCAGCCCTGGACTGCACACATGTGGCACTCGTACCACCCCAGGCACATGAGGCTGCCTACAGAAACCGGAAACAGTACCATTCCCTCAACGTGCAGATAACATGTGGCCCTGACCTCACCTTCAGCCACTGCTGTGCCCGCTACCCAGGATCCACCCACGACTCCATGGTCCTGCGCAACAGTACCCTGCCGGCGTACATGGAAAAGCATCGAGGCCAAAACACAAGGCTACTGGCTGAGTACAAATGTATACCATAAAGCATGTCAATCCACAACAGATGGTGCCTGTCACAGAATCCATTATTCCCAATAGGCAGCAGCATTACTGCAGCATTCACATTCAGGCACCTTGCACGATAAACCTTGGACATGTCCAACACAGCAGAACACACCCATGCAGGATGTAAGACATGTGGCAGCACAGTGACATATGGAAGCCCCACCACAATTAAGCCTCCTGTGTGAGTGGCACCATGGCTCCCAACACTGACACAGTACAGCAATCCCACCCTGCCCACCCTACAGTAATGGAATTCTAAACCATAAGCTGGCACATCCACAAATGCAACACACATAAGTAGGCCGAGTAATGACAATGTACATCCCACGAACACTGTCCCCCAAATGGCCAGGGAAATGCATGGAGAACAGTACAGAATAGTGACGACCAGAAAATGCAACATTAGCCAAATGGATTTGCAATGACACATGAGGCAGCCACTTCTGTCATGCAGAAGTAGATGGAAGGACCCCTTATCCTGCGACAAGTGAATGAGTACTGTTACATACAGAAACCTAGCCGTACCAAGTGGAGAGTACCCCATTGATTAAATCGTGCCCATAGGGCAACACACTCCACAATGTTATAGGCCAAATGCTAAAAATGGCAAAATGACACTGATTACAGAGCTCTGTACACCCACTGGACTTACCTTGTCCCCATATCGGCTTTCAGTTCCCTGCAGGTGATTCTGGATATCCCCAGTACACGTGGCTTATGACCCCTGTGTGTCACCCACACACGGCGGTGGAGCGGGCATACAACTTTGCCCATGACCATATACGGATCTTGATGGAGACCGCATTTCGACTGTTGAAAGCACGCTTCCGGTGCCTCGACCGCACGGGAGGGGCATTGATGTATGCACCAGAAGAAGTTTGCAAAATTGTACTGACATGTGCCATGCTGCACAACATCTGCTGTCGCAGAAATGTGAGGATGGGAGTGAGGGCGATGAAGTGCCAGAAGGTGTTGCACATGCACAGAGGATTGGGCTGAGGGAGGGGAGGTTGGCCAGACATGGATTGATTGATGGATTCTTTTAGAAATGGGTAATGTGTAAATTGGAAATATGTCACTTCAACATTGAATTGCATCATTAACAATCACTACTGTCCATGCATTGTGAATTTTCTAACGTGATTTATTTACCATCCAAAAAATCCCCCTCCCACCAGTGAACACCCAGCACACTAACCCCCCTCCCACCAGTGAACACCCAGCACACTAACCCCCCTCCCCCCAGTAAACAGCCAGCACACTAACCCCCCTCCCCCCAGTAAACACCCAGCACACTAACCCCCTCCCCCCAGTAAACACCCAGCACACTAACTCCCCTCCCCCCAGTAAACTACCCCCAACTGTGCTGATAGGCACATGTGTCTCATCAGGGCACCAACAACGATGCCATGCACCACTAGGATGGTCGCGGGCGCTTCCCTTTTCCGGGCGCTTCCCTTTTCCGGGCCCCTCTGGTGTGCGTGCCCTTAGGTGGCGCATAGACCGGCGCCTAGGAGATGGCTCTAGGGAACCCTCCGTGGGTGTGGTCGATGTCGAAGGGACTGAAGCAGTGGCCATCATGTGCTGTCACATGAGGTTGTTTCCCTCCTGTATCTTTTCAGCAAGTGCTGAGACTGCCTCCGTCAACTCCCTCACTCGTTGGCCAAACATTGTTCAACAACTCGGCGTGTATGCGCATTGTCCCGCGCTATGTAATTGCACCCATGCCTTATTGATGCACTGACAGCCTTGATGTGCCAGCTCTGCACATTGGCCATCGATTCCACCCTGGCCTGTTTGGCCTCAATGATGTTGAGTCGGCCCATCACTGCTGCCCCAGTGACGAAGGGCTCCCCTGGTGTGTCACTTGGTGGCCTGCGACTTGTGTGCTGTTGGGGGGTGGCTGAATGGCAACATGGCGCCAGCCTGGACTGGGCTGCCTGGCTCAGAGTGCCGGTCTTCTGGGCTCCCATATGATGGCGTGTCCACGTCCGGCTGCGGTGTGCGGACACGACGCACAGGCACATGTCGACTTCCTGCATGCTGTGTGCCTGGCCTTGGGCTTCCCTGGGGTGTGATCATCCCTTCAGCCTCACTGCTTCCGGGAGAGTGTTGTCCTACGGCATGATGGCCACATGGAGGTGTTGCTCCCATGTCGGGCTCCGATGCAGACCTCTCTCTCTCCCTCAGCATCGGGGCTGTGACTGTTGGCTTGGGGCGATCTGGCGGTCGCCTCCCTGCGGCCTTGTGGCTGCTGCTGCTGTCTGGTGGGGCTGCCTTGGGGTGAAGTGGGTGTTGGCCTGGGTCGTCTCCCTTTGGTGCGGCCTCTTTGTGGGGTGCTGGTGCTGGTGGAGGTGCGCTGCCGTGGGCGCTGTGTTGGTGTGGCCTCCTCCCCATCATCTTCATCCCGTTGGGATCGACGTGTGCCTGTTGGGTACATAGGGTGTGGTTTGAGTTCAATGCTACATATATTTGTGTGATGCAGGTCATGCCAACAAGTGTGATTGAAGACAGTAACAATCACGCATTCTACTTGCATTCTTTTCAGTCGCCATGTGGTGCTTGTTGTGAATGTGTATGGGGGTACACTGCATGGGAATGTCGGAGTGACAAGATTGCATGCGTGGTTGGGGTGCACTGCGCTCTGGGTTTTGGGGGTGTATTCATGCACACTCCAACTCTATGTAGCTGTCCTATGGCTATGGAAGTCTATCCCCTGCCCCTGTCATTCATGTACTGCATGTACAGGGTCGTTTGGCAGCACTACCGTTCTATGGATGTAGGCCTCACTTATGGGTGTATGCAGTACCTCAGACACATTTCTTCACATTCATTCACTCAGGGTCTGCATATGTGGTACTTTCAGCTGCATGTATTTGGAGATGGGACTCACCTGCCATTGGGTCAATGCCAGTGCCTGCCTCCGCTCCACCAATGCCCTCGATGGTGCCAACATCTATCAGGGCAGTCATTTTCTCCTCCCATGGTGTGAGTTCGGGTGGGGGTGGGCCTCCTCCAGTGGGCCTGCTCGCACTCCTGTGCTGTGACAGGATGCCACAGACTCACACGCGTAGGTCGTTCAGGCACTTGCGGCAATCCTCCCCATCCCAGGGCACGCGCCCCACAGCACTGACCCTTTGGCTGATGGTTCGCCATATTTGGGCTCTGCGCTGGCCACTTGTTTTACGCTGCTGCAGCTCCTCGTGGTGTATCTCAGCCTCCTCGACCAGTACTGCTAGCTCCTGGTCACTGAATTTGGGCTTTCTCACCCTGTCCAGGGCGGACTTGCCTCTAGTGCGCTCCTGAGACATGTTTTGGGCTTGGATCGTGTGGATGTCTTCCAGGGTCTGTGATATCCGACGGATTGTGATTTCCAAGATGGCCACCGCTTTAATTCCCGTTCCTGCGGTGACGCGTTTCCCGCGCGCTAAAAGCACGACATGGCAGTAGCGCACTGTGCGCCGGATTTAAAGGTTCGCGCTATTCGCGCTAACGCCATGGACCGGGGCGCATGGACGATAACTCGTGATCTGGCGGATTATCCGCCGGGGGCCTTGGCGTTAGCGCTAATTACGTCCGGCGGATAATCCGCCGCATTACCGCTGAAGTCATGATGAGGCCCAATGTATATGTAGATGCCAACATGGGCCATTGGGTCTAAAGATTGATGATCTCACTGTTAGCAAAGTTTGCCCTGCAGAACATTTCTGGCACATGATGCAATTTACAACAAACTGTGCCACATGGTCTAACAAATTTGGTGAAAACCAATCTTCTGCAATTGTAGAAGCAAGACTCTTGTGAGTCATTTGCACAGGCTACTGAAGCTGATCCAGTGCTACTGTCACTAATGCTAGAGGCATAACTGGCTTTCCAGTGCTCCAAATTGCCTCAGGAACATCCCCCCATTTTCTCCATAAGTCTTGCTCCTCTTGTGAATCTCGAGCTTGTATTTCAATTAACTGAACAATAGACTGCATGTTAGAGCCCTCCGTTACCAACATGCATCGTCATGCCATTTATTTAACACGTCTTAGTTCGAAATCAGACATATTTGTGAAATATGCTGCCTTTTTGGCTTGAGGATCTGCGGCTTCGTTTCCATGAGAAATCATGTTTGTTATTTTAGTATGTGATGTGCAATTTACCACTGCAATAGTCAATGGGAGCCTTAATGCTTCAATGAGTTTATCCAATAGGGCTGCATGCTGCACTGGTGTGCTATCTGTAGGGAGGAAACCCCTCCATTTCAGTGTGGCAAACATGCATGTACAGTTGACGCCACATAGGCGGTGTCAGAGTACACCATCTCTTCCTTATCCTCGTATCTTTGAAGTATGGCGATAAGCGCCACTAGTTCTGCAGACCGTGCTGAGCAATCCAAAGCCAATCTTGCGCTTGTGACAACCTCAAATTCACCTTCATGGTTCAGCTTTACTACAGCTGATCCAGTATGCCTTTTGCCAGTTGTTTGGTCAATTTTTGAAGAACCATCAATAATGAGAATTCCTGTCCCCCTGAGAGCATTTTATCTAACACTGGGAATGTCATCATAAAATTCAGTATACATTGTGCAGTCATGTACATAATCATCCTCCCCTCCTGGTTCTGCTATAAATGTTGCTGGATTCACTATTCTGCATCTAACAATTTTGATTACAGGGTTTGAGATAATTACCTTGTACCCTTATGCTCTATGCATGGTCAATGTACATTCCGGGTTTTCGAAAATAGCAAATACTGCAGGCTCAACAAATAATGTTATTGAATTCCCTATTGTAATACAAGGACCTTTTTCTGAATACCCCATTGCAACACTTGAAGCTTTTTCTATGGCAAATTCAGCAGCTACTAAAGCTCGTTTGCAAGGGTAATGCCCTTTAATTACTGGATCTAATATTCCACTATAGTAAGCCAATGGTTTGTTTCCATGTAATAATGTCATTTTCTGTGGAAGGACTGCTCTCATAACCTTTTGTTACGCTCACCTGGCTCCCATAGAGGCGTCGGTCTGAACTGGACAGCTGCGGTCTCCACCAATGTGACGCGTAGGGCCGAGATGGCGGACTGGACTGGCCCACCTAGCTTCGTTTGCTTGGCCCATAGGAATATTCTTCTGTAAATGGAGAAAGGGAATTAACCACCCGTGGGGTTGATCGTAAATCCCCCCACCCCCGCTGTTCTCCCCACAAATCACCTTTGATGTCCCCTCTTATAGTCTCAACTGATGGTTTGAAAAGATGAGCTCTCCATCCTGCATTGAGCGCAGGGGCGCGTTGATAACCAGTTGCTTCACTGGCTCGAATGAATTGGTGAGTTCCAGAACAATATTGACTCTGAAAAGTATGTAGTTCGTAAGAGTTCACATGTCTGACTTTCACTCTTGTCCGATTCCTTGCAGTTTGCAGCTTGACCCCAGCAAAGAGTTCCTCGTGGTAGTTGATGAAGTTCTGGTAAGGATTTGGCTTATCCTACACAGTTCAATAAAATAAGGCCAGAATGTAACCTGTGGCTTGCTCCCTTTATTCAGGTGTGGAGAGAAAATATGAAGTTCGGGGAATAATGCCTCCGGCGGTAAAATTAGGTAAGTCTATTGTGGTGAGAAGAGTTCCCCTTGTTTGTCCCTTCGTCTCACCTTGTTGTCCTTTTGTTCCCGTTAGGGGCCGGGGTACGGCGAGGATGCAATGGAGACTGCGCCGACCCATGAAGAGGAATAGTACCCCCGGCGGTAATCAGGTAAGTCTATGGGGGTAGTTACTATTGCCTCTGTTTATTCCCTTGGCTCACCTTTGCTGTTCTTGTGTTCCCCTTAGGTGCCAGAGTGCGGCGGGAACGTGCAGAAGGATACGGTGGATCGTGAGGATGCTGCGAAGGCCGGTGAGTTCAGCGCGGCGCTGCAGCAGGCGAGGCGGCGCACGTAAATGCTTCTTTCTTCCAGCACAGAGGCGCGGTGGATCCGGAATTCAGGTAAGGATCGAAGGTTTTGCTCTTATTCTAACCTCTTCTCCTTCTGTTCCTCCTTTTTTCTAGGAGCTGCAGACTCGAGGAGGGCGTGGCAGAAGACTGGATGCAGGCTTGCAGACACAGTGAGCGTTACGCTGCTGGATGCAGAATAACGTGAAGCGTGTGCTGCTCTTCGGGCGTGGTTTAAATAGCCTCCAAAGTAGTCCCAGGTAAGTATTCCTCCCCAGCCCCACCGAGTAAAAAATAGTTCCTAGGTAAAATAGTCCCTTCCAAGCCTCATTTGGCTTGGAGCTCTGCAGCATGGTCTGCATCAGGTAAGCTTGCAGCATGGTCTACATCAGGTAAGTTCTACTCTATGAGCCTGGCGCCATAGGTGCCAGGACCGCACCCAAGCAGACCCTAGCAGGGGTTTTTGGGCTTGCTCAAAATAACTTTATGCCTGCTTCCGGGGTTGCTGGACCTGGTCTGGTTCCCCGGGGGTAGGCATCATGACACCTTTCCATTTGAATGGGAAAATAAATAAAATTCTTTGTGATAATCTGGAATTCCTAACACATGGGCTGCACTGATCGCCTTTTTTAATTCCTCAAATCTTTCAGTCATTTCATCTGTCCATGTTATTTTACTTTTGTCTACCTCTGTTTCTTTAAGTCCTTTTTAAAGTGGTTATATATATGTGCTGTAATTCGAAAACCCAGGAAGTGCAATAATTACATAGGGCTAAAAACTATTGCTTTTGCATCAATGTTTTAGGTTCTGAAGTCTTCATACTTGCTTCTGAAATTTCAGGTGTCACTTTTCTCCCTTCTTGAGAGGTTAACTGTCTTATGTACATGACTTCTTCCTGACAATATTGTACCTTTTCCTTGTCTACCTTGTATCCTTTCTCTGCTAGTATGGTCATGAGTGGAACTGAGTCTTTTCTGCATCTTTCATCTGTCTCACTGCACACTAAAATGTCATCCACGTACTGAATGTTTGTACTTTTGAGCTGAACATTACCCAAATCCATCTGAAGGACCTTATTAAAGATTGATGCGGAATGACAGTAACCCTGGGGGAAAACAAGAATATTTCAGGTGGATATTTCTATATAAAAATGATTTCAAGTCTTGTGAGTCCGTCCTCATGGAGGTGAATTGAGAAGATCGTGTTTTTTAAATCTATAACTGTAAAATATTTGGCCTTTAATGGGATATTACATAATATTGTAGAAGGTTTTGGAACTAAAGTAAACACTGCTTGCTCTCCTTTAGGGGCGGAGATCCTGAATAAATCTCCATGACCCCCTAGTTGATTTCTTCACTGGGTACACAGCCATGTTACATGGGGACTCAGATGGCACCAATATCCCTTCTTTCTTTAAAGCCAAAATTGTATCGAATATACCTTCATCCACTTCTCTGGTCATGGGATATTATTTTTCTCATGGCAAAATTGCTCCTGATTTGAGCTAGATTTGAACTACTCCTACTCCTTTCAATAGGCCCATTTCATATGGACTGGTAGTCCATAAAATATTTGACACTTTCTCTAAGTTCTCCTGGAAAAATGACAGTTTCTTTTTACCATTGCCATTTTCTGCGGTATTTCTCTATTCTCCACTTTAATCCAATAAGTGAGAAAATACTAATTTATCATCTGAATAATCATCGCTAAAAAACTCTTTGTTTGTCAAGTCTATCAATCTATATCCTTCACTGAGGGATATCACTGCTCTCCATTCTCTACCCTCATCATCTGTTCCATGGACACCCACCCTTTCCTCTCTGACCACTGCTGCTTCTAGCTCTAAGGGGATCACCTATCCTTCTTCATCATCCATAGGTATCTCAGGTCTAAACAAAAACTCTTCAGGTATTCTTAATATATTACCTACCAACTTGGGTAACTACGATACTGAAACAGTCACTCTGTACAATCATACTTCTGGATCTAAAGGGACTCCTCGCAATGCCTTCTGGCCTGTAAAGGCTAATATAAACTCTTTCACATTCATCTAATGTATCCCTGGAGTGGAGCACACAATTCCTTTGTCAGTAAAAGATATTGTTATGTTAGATTTTGCAATCAAGGTGTTTCCTAATATGTTAACTGGTTTCTGTCGACAATATAATAATGGCATCAACATATTGTGCTCTCCTATAGAGATTGGTAATTTGTCTGTAAAAGGAACTAAGCTCATTACCCCAGAGAATCCCTGCACTTTCATCACAATGCCTGACATTGGGTCTTTTCCCTCACGGACACAGACATTAGTTGCTCCAGTGTTTACAAGGAACACAAATGTATTGCATCCTATCGTTACCTTCACCCTTCGTTCCACTTTGGGATCCGGTGTCACTGATAGTACTGAAAATATCAGGTCGCTCTGTGGGCTGTCTGATTGTGGATATAAATTCATCCCTGTACCTGTGAAAGGATTTCCTCCTACCATGTCACACACCCTAATTTATGTGTGGGTATTTGCGGGACTCCTATATTTGTATTCCATCATGATACCATGGCATGTTGTGTCTGCGCTTGTTGGGTTTGTATCTGTGTGTTTGGATAGCCACTTGCTGTAGTTGCCCTTGTGGTGATTGCATTTGAAATTGAGCTTTCCGTGTTTCCTGTGGTTTTAGCGCACATAGCTGATTATGTGTATGATCTTGGGCATAATACTCCCTGTGGTTTTGTGTTATTTTGTGGAACATAACCCATCCCCCTCTTGGAGCTTGCCAATTTTGCTGCATACCTCCTCTACTTCTGCATGTTCTGGCTATATGTCCTATCCTTCTACAATTCCAACATTGTTGCAGGTGTCCACCATTAAATCCTCCTCCTCCATGAGGGTTCTGAAATCCACCTTGTCCTCCTCCTCTAGGTCCATTCCCTCTCCTTCTTGGCCAAAAACTATACCCACTCTGACCCATAGGGTATACTACATTACTCTGCTGGCAGAGGCGTTGCTAGGCGGGGCTGAGGGGGCTTTAGCCCCGGATCTTTTGGTTAGAAGCTCAGGAGCTACAACCAAAAGACTAGCTAGCCCTGAGTCTCAACCGTCCAGACATTAGTGTAGCCCTGGATCTTTTCCAGACCTAGCAACACCCCTGTTTGCTGGGCTGGCTGTATCTCTTGTGCCGGCATACCTTCACTGCTCGTCAATACCACTCCCTCTATGGCCAGTTTTGACAATTTATTTGGAACTAACTTTGCTTCCTAAAGTTTTCAATTCTCAGCTTTCTTCTTGTTCCTTTCCTGTAACAATCGGCAATGGTGAACAACAGTCAATTTTATTTCTGGTCATGGCTTCACCTCTGTCCCTACCTGTTTCTTCATCTGCCTTTGCACTGGCTTGGGCAGTCCCTGAAATTAAAGGTGGTAAAATAATGCCAATGTTTTATCCCATGGCTCTCTCGTCTCAAGAAACCAACTCTTTTGAATATCTTGAATAAAGGCAACATGGTCGAGGATTTTCATCCTCGCCCATTTTCCTAGTCATAATCACACCCATATCTGATGTATCGGGATATGGGGCCTCATTACGGGTCCGACGATAACCCTGCTGGTGCTACCGGCGGGTTGCTGCTGGACCCTTGAAAACAGACCGGCACCTGACTTTCTAGTGCCACCGGGCTATTACAAGTCCGGCGGCCGGGAAATCAGGCACCAGTAATTTGGTTAATCCCTATTCCCATCAAGTGGAGACACTGAAGCAACGGGGTGCCGGTGCTTCCGTGACAGCTTTACTTACCATGACCGCTTTGCCCGTCAGGGTCAGACGTGTCGGGCACAGAGGCTCTGGCAGGCAAACCCATAGTTTGCGGCTTCAGAAACAAGGGTGCCGGTGAGATTACCGGCACCCTTATTTCCAGACTGGCAAACTCAGCGTGAGGTACAGTGTACTGTAAGAGCCCACCATACATCTGCTCTGCAATCATTAAATGGTGCTTCATCGTGTGTCTTGTTTTGTGCATTCGCATCTGCATACCCTGCTTGTTTCCAAATGTCATCAGCCCTCTCTCCTAGAATTGCTGCCAGCAGGCCTTTTCTGTCACCTATTACTAACGTCAATGTCATTCCTGATGTCATTCTTTCTAATTCATTAATCCACTTTCAGACACCTGAAATCAAACTAGGCAATTTACATTTCAAATTATCCTTATCCATTTGTGGCCACGGAATATATTGTGGTCGTCCTTCCCTTTCTCTAATAATGGGAATTGTGAAAACCCTGATCCATAATCATACCCACCTACGCTTTGTGTTTTCCAGGTGGGGCTAGTTTCACTCATTTGTTTCCGTCCTGGTAGTGACTGTAATTTGCTTACATATAGTGGAGATACATCCTGTGCACTGCACAATCGTGCTGCTTGTTGTGGTCACTCAGTATATGGTGTCGGGTCTGGTGTTTTTTCCTTAGGGTCTTCTAGATCTGACCATTTTACTCCTTTTTTTACACTCAAATCTTTCGAAAAATTACCTGCACCCTCTCTTTGTGCTTTCTCATTTTCGTCCCTGTCTTCTTCTGACGTCATTGTGCCCCAGTTTTTATGTTTTTTGTCCCTTTCCACATCATCAAAATCTAGTCTACATAAAGACAGCGTCCTGTGCTTGTCTGTTATGACGTCATCTGACCTGCCTCCAGTTTCCCTCGATAATTAAACTTTGACATTCTCTTTGGTTTTACACCTATCTTTATTCCGCATTTGCCAATATAAATTCCCAATCCTCTTCCCTATATCTTTTGCTTCATGCTCATCAGCCCATATTTGTATGCTTGGTATTCCCTGCAGCTCCCTGCAAAGCTGTTGTGACTATCTCTTTCTCAGACCGTTCTCATGCTCCGATCTGCACTATGCTTCTAGTAAATAGATAATATATCTCATCATCCATTAGTCCCCTACTTCTGTTCATCTCTTCTTCTCTTCTCCTCATCTATCTCAACTGTTTGTCCTCTTTTATTGTATTTTATTGAGCATTTGTAGGGTGATGTATACAACAGAATTGTGTTTCAAAGCGCCACAAGGCTAAATGGGAAGGGAACAGGGGAAATAATAACATTGAAAAAAAACATTCAGCTGTGCCAGTGCATTGAAGATCAGTGCAGGGGAAGAGGATGGAAGGGGGAGGAGGTGGACTAGTGCTGGAGGAGGATCCAAGAGGGAAGTCCGAAGGGGAGCCAGGAGGAGAGCCTCGGGCTAAGTGCTAGTACAGGCAACTCTCAAGGGTGGTATGAGGATCCACCAGCCAGGGGCCCACAGGGCAGTGCCGTGGGGGGCAGTGGTGCTGGTATTGACTGGGAGGAAGGGCCTGAGATCCTGTGAGGTTCATGAGGATCAGGCCACCAGTCACAGTGGCAGTGGGGTGATTAGCAAGGAAGGGAAAGAGGAAGAAAAGAACTGTGTTTTGAGCAGTTGCCGGAACATAAGGAGGCCCGGCTCAAGTCTGAAAGGGGCAGGCAGGCTGTTCCAAAGGGAGACACCAGCTGAGAGGAGAGACCACCCCCCCTCTCTGCTTGGAGACACTTTTGACAGTCAGAGAGTTGGAATTAGAAGAGTGTAGGGCTCTATCAGTGGAGTATTTAGGGAGTATTTAAGGAGTGAAAGTTGGAGAGTGGTCCCAGGCACAGAAGGTCTTGTGGATGATGCAGAGGGTATTGAATTTGATCCTTGCAGCCACCGGGAGCCAGTGGAGAGATTTTAGGGCTG
Organism: Ambystoma mexicanum; assembly: GCF_040938575.1. Taxonomy (NCBI): domain Eukaryota; kingdom Metazoa; phylum Chordata; class Amphibia; order Caudata; family Ambystomatidae; genus Ambystoma; species Ambystoma mexicanum. Next base: position 460,421,390 of record NC_090941.1, read on the forward strand.
GAAAGATGTGGTCCTTTGCCTTGAGGACAAGGATAAGGCTTGCAGCCCTATTCTGGATTTGCTGGAGTGTGCAAAGGAAGGAGAGAGGGATATTGAGGAAGAGGCTGCTGCAGTATTCCAGCCCGGTGAGGACCAGCGCTCTGGAGACATTGAACTTCTGGGGGAAGGTGAGGAAAAAGAAGAATGCCTGTGAAGTGGCAGAACTGGAAGTGGGACTTTTTGGTAAGGTTCATGATGAGAGGGGTGAAGGAGAGAGTGGAGTCGAAGAAGACCCCAAGGTTTCTGGCCTCACAAGATGGTGGGGGTTGAGGGCCCAAAGAGGGTGGTCTGATGGTAAGAAGAAAAGAGGGCACAGGTGTCCCGATGAGAAGGATCTCCATCTTAATGGCATTGAGAGAGATTGTTTGCTGCACACCATGCCTGAATGGCAGGCAGACAGTCAGGGATGAGAGAGGAGGAAGAAGGGGAGGTAGATGGAGGTTTGAAGGAAAGCTCTGTTTCATTGGCATAACACTGGATATGAGGAGAGAAGAAGGCGATCAGGTGAGCAAGAAAGGGAAATGGATATTGAAGAGCCATGGTGATAGGATAGAGCCCTGGGGGTCGTAGTGGAGGAGAAAGGTCCCATTTGCAGCTGGGAGGGGCAGTTAATGAAAAAAGAGGTCATCCAGTCTAGTGCCCGGTCAGTGAATCTGAGAGTGTCACAGAGCAATTTTATAAGGATGGAATGGTTGACCATGTCAAAGGCAGAAGAGAGATCGAAGAGAATGAGAACAGCAGGAGAGTTGGAGACGAGATTTAGGAGCATGATTTTACAAGGGGTTCAGAAGAGCAGTTTCTGTGCCTCTGGATGCCCATTCTCCAGATTGATGGTCATGAAGGCAAAAAACAAGATAAGTGTGGAAGGTCAGTTGGGGGAGGACCAACATTTCCAACAGTTTACCTAGAAAGGGGGTAGTAGAGATATGGTGATAGTTGGGCTGGAGGGGTCAGCAGACAGCTTTTTTAAGAGAGGGTGAACAAGGGAGTGCTTGAGGGATAGAGGGATAGAGGGAAGAGCAAGTGGCGAAGGAGTGGTTACAGAAGTCAGCAAGAGCCGGGGTGAGAGAGAAGATGTTGTCCTTAATGGTTCTGGAAGAGCAAGGGATCATCTATTTGGAGGAGGCCTTCATGGAGCGGACCACTTTATAGAGCTCATCAGGTCCAATGGGCAGGAGGGAGGAGAGTGAGGGGGTGACAGGAGGAGGGCCAAGGGAGGCAACAGAGCAGGTGTGGGAGAGGAGATGGGGTGGAGGAGAGTGAGGACATGATTTCCTGAGCTTTGGATATGAAGTGGGAGGCCAAAGCTGTGCATAGAGCCTGGGAATGAAGGAGAGAGCTGCAAGTGGATTGGTGAGTTCCTTGCAGATTTTGAAAAGTCTGCTGTGTTGTTAGTGGCTCCAGATATGCAGGCTGGGTTGTGGGCACGCTTCTTGGAGTGAATAGAGAAGCAATATTGCCTTTGGAGCAGGTGGCAGGCCAGTTTGTCAAGAGGATGAGCCCAATGTCTGCCACTTCTGTTCAGCAACTCTACACTTGCGTTTCACAGATGCTAGATCAGAGTCATACCAGCTGTTGTTCTTGATGGCAGGTCTTAGGCGGATCCTCGTCTCAGGGACAAGCATGTCAAGGGTGTTAGAGATAGCAAGATACTGATTAGCAAGGACAGAGCCAGAGGGAGAGTCTGGAGACGGGGGTGGGAGAGGGGATGAGGATGGAGGCAAAAGCAGCAACTGACACTCCCTTCATTGATGAAATGACAACAAAGGAGGCTGGCAATGTAGGGGGTGGCTTGGAAGGGGCCCCGGGCGGGAGGAAAGTAGAAAGTGGTCAGACGAGGAGAAGGGGGTGGTGACCGCATTAGATATAGGAATGTCACCAGAGATGCCTTCTGTGCAACCTATGTGCTTTCAATCTTTGTATTTCTATCTCCTCTTGCTTCTTCTCTTCTAGTCTCTCCTTCTCTTCCCTTGCCTCGTACCTTCTTCGTTCTTCCTTTTGCTTCATCTATGTTTCTGTCTCTTCATTGTATGCTCTCTCATGTTCTCTTTCTTTCTTTTCCAACTCTTCTCTTTCTTGAACCCCATCAATGCCCTTATAATCTAGCTTGAGTAATATCTGTGCTCGCATCCATTCATTCTGTACTATTGTTACTCCCTTAGCCTTGTCTTTCACTTCCCTTTGTCACCTTGCTTCTTACTTTATCTCCACTTGTCTGTCCTGTCTGTCCCTTTTCTAATCACACTGTTTTCTTTCATCAGGGGTCGATATATATTTGCGCTCTTTACTTTTGATCTCTTTCGTATTATCCTCACGGTTATAAGCTGGGGGCTAATTTGTCGGATTAACATACCGCACTGTTATTTTCAATTCCTTTAAAGGATAAAATCCCTGCCCCTCAGTATCTGTGCAATTGTTTTCAGAAGGGGAAAGAGGAGTTTTTCAGAAGTGGAAAGAGGAGATGAAGGCGTTATATCCTCCTCTTCATGCTGATTAAGCATCCACTCTTTCTCAGGTGGATCTTCTTTCTCGCTCTGATACATCTTCCCATGTTCCAAAATGGCCAACCTTTTCTGTAAATTCTTCCCCTTATATGTAGCATGCACATATGTTGCCATATGTTGCAATACTGTTTTTGACAAAGAACCCTCTTGAGGCCACGGCATGAGTGTTTTATTAGTTGTGCCTCTAACCCACTCTGCGTGATACTGCCTTATCTAGGGTATAAATCTCGGCAGTGTCCTGCATAGGCGTAAGAGGGGAGTGTCTCCCATGATGACAAATCTGTCTCGACTGTCAATACTTACCAGATCTTTTATTCTTTTATTTATTTTATCAAGAATACCACACTGATTAATTTGAGGAGGCACCATCAATCGCTGCTTATTACCAATTTAACCACTTTAAAAATCTGTGTAACAATGGGGGAAACAATGGTACCGCTAAGCTTGCGGGTACCGTTGTTTCCAGACCGGCAAACTACGAGTTCTGCAAGCAGGTGCCTTTCCACCCGCCCGGTCTGACTGTGCGGGCGGAAAAGCACCCGCTCGCAGAACTTGACGGATGCACAGGCACTGTTGCACACAGTGCCGGTGCATCCGTCCTCCCCATTCCCATTGAGTCCAATGGGACTCGAATGGGAATGCCGATTTTCTTTTTCCGGCACGGCTACCGCCAGAGTCATAATGAGGCACAATGTTCTTTTTTGTTCCTTTTTTACACTTTCTATCAATTTTAAGTTGCTTTATTATTGATGTTTTACAAATATTTTCTTTATTTATCATTCTCCTTTAATTTTTACCCTCCTGATTGATGTCAATCTTTTGATTTAAAAATCTGATAATCACCTTCATTTTTCACAATCGTTTTATATCTCCTAATCTAGACACAATAAACGTTTTATACTGACATATTTATAACCCCATACACATGTGCACTTTTGAATTTTCTGTGTACGCCTCTAAATGTATCTCATCTCACTTTCTACCCCACTTTGGAGTTTGATACACACTTTTCTTTTTCGCCTTGGCTCAGGAAACCTTAATACCCCCACGTTGAGTTTTTTTAGTGCATACCCTTCCTCTCCTGTCGTAACCAGGAAAAGGAGGCATTTATTTCTCTTCTTTGGAATTCCCCAAAATCCTGTTACTTCTGTACATATATGTACAATATAGTCCCTCCCCCTATTTTTGTCACCTTCGATGTTCTACTTACATCCGTGACTCAGCTCTAGTCTCTCGGCATCGGCTCTTCACCAATCGACCAGTTCGCCTTCCGACCGCAGGGCACCTGTGGGGACTGGACAGGAGTTTTGTCAAAGGAGCACCGGCGAACCAATTCTTCTCACGTGTGTGTTTTTGCTCACCGATCTCCACAGGAAGTTCCACGGTCTTCTGGTTAATGGCGAAAGCAATCAAGAGTCGGAGAGTCTAGATCTGGGACTATGTCGATTAGACTAGAACCATCCGCACCGCTACCAAAATGTTCTCTAGCACCTTGAAGCAACTCATGTGCTAGATGGAATTATAAATAACAATCTCAGACCCATATAACCGGACGGACTCAAAGAATGTGGCAAAGTACTACTTTATTATCAGCATAAAACAAAGTAGGCCAATCTGGCGAACAACAAGCTGTAGTCCACACACTCACACACAAACTTCAGTATACAAAGGTTTTATACCTCAATGTACGCCAGCTATGAAGTCATCCTACTTGGCAAACTGTAAAACCTATTGAAGGGATGGATTGGTTAAGGGAACATATATACCTATAGTATGTATAAGTTTTAATGACATCATTGGCAACCCCTTATCTGGTAGGCACGCCTCAAACAACTTCTAAATTCGGGTTTAATACTGATTATGGCGGAAAATTGGCAGCGGGTTGGTCTTTGCAACATTGTATAGCATGTTGCTACAGAGACCCTTTGATTTGTTGGCATGCTTTACCAGCCTTGGACCTTCGGCTCATTAGCAGCATGTAAGCAAAATGGACCCCAGATGCCGAGAGTAATGTCAGACTACTCCCCACTTTCCCAATTAGTCCGGCCCTAAGCCAAGGCTTTTCTTTTGGTGTTGACCTTGCAAACTGTTCTCTTTTCTGGGAGTTTTAAGGGAGTGTAGGTACACCATTATTTGTGTCTACAGCTTTTATGAATAGCCCTTGTTTTCAACTTCTGAATCACATGTGAGGAGACCAGAAATGTGTCCATCTCAACCTTACTGCTATTTGATTCAATTGTACTGGGTGTTATTACTCCTCTCAGCCTCTAGAGACTCACTCACTACGCCTTGCAAATGCTTTGTGCACTTTTAATTGTACAATACTTGGCTCTTGCAGATGGTTTGCTATTCGCTTAATCTAAGAGAAATATTTCTTACGTACATGGCATATCCTTTTGACTCCCCTTGTGTCTGCAATTATTCCTTGAAGTAGCATCCTTGATGCCAGGGCAATAGACTCCTCTTTACTCCTCTCGAAAAGCAGTTTTTCCAGCGTCTCCTGACTCTGCAGACCTGGTCTGTCTCCAAGGTAGCTTGATTGGTTTTAATATGAGACCAGCGTCCATCTTTCCATCATGGCCACTCTAGTCATATTTTGTTTTCCTCTGCAGCAAGCTTCTATATGTCTTGGCTACCTTGCGTTCCTGCATATATACATTTATTAGTCAGCAAATAACATTATCTTTTTTGCATATATCATTACTTTGTATTTGATTGCATGTTTCTCGTGTTATTTCAGTTACATCTTTATTACTAAGTATTTGCGTATCGTTTCATTGCGTCTCTGTCTCTTCCCTTCATGACATCACTCTGCCCTTATCATATTTCACTTATAGCTTCATAGTGAGGCCAATGGTGTGTGGCGGCATCCTTCCACCTTTTCATTGCGAGGGTGCATTTGGTATGGTTGTCTGAGTGCAGATCATCTGTCATACACTCAACGTGGTATTGGGATAATACCTGGTCTCCCACATTGGGCTCTTCTCCTGCTATTCCATTATGAGGGGCCATGATCTAGGGATGATGTATCTACCTGATCCTCTACAGTACAAACACCAGGCCGCCTTTACCGTTGATGCCTAGTAGAAAATGCAATGCCACAGAAAGAAAATATGTTCAGTCTGACTGCAGAAATGTAGGCCAATATGGACACGTAAGGACACTCATGTTCGTTTTAACCTTGATGCCAATAAAATAAAAACATGCCACAGTAAGAGCATGTTCATACGTGGCCATACCTGCCTACATTGGTGCAGCCACTCAGACTCTCTGCACCATTGTAGAACTCTATGGCGACTTAAGAACAGTCCCATTATAATCATGTCTGGTTGTTTATTCGTTATTCAAAACATCTGTGTGTTCTCTCCAATCTGTGTGTTGTCTTGGTCTCCTTTGCTTATTTTATTTGCACAACATTGGTTCGGGCATAGCACTGCAAATGCTGTTAACAGAAGAGTGCAGAATTGATGTTGCAGACCACACCTTCACCTCAGTTATGAATAATTACTTGTCTGGGGTTGGGCAGAAAGCAATAACTGGTGATTCAGTGACTTTCTGCTTGTTGATCCTGCCTTTGTTCAACCAATGTGGAACGAGATATTGTGTCCTTGTTTTCATTAGCATAAAATTACATCGGAATACTTTCAATTTTGGGATGCTCTGAAGGTGCTTTACAGGGCAGAGTGATAAGGTATTTAAAAGTAGAGAATTAGAGGAAGTGGAGGCAAATCTGTGCCCGTAAGAAAGGGTAAACTTAAGGGACACAAAGGGGAAGGCAAAATGGAGTTGTTAGAGCCACCATCACGCTGGACTGTCATCTGACACAACTGGCAGAAACGCAAGTGCTCTACACCAGAAAAGCCTTGTGGGAAAATGGGAGAGGACGGATAAATTGTTGACTCAAAGACTAAAGGGAAACGAGGAGCATAAGAGTGATCTTAATTATGAGGAGATGGGAGCATCCTAGTAGATAATACAGCAGCTTGTAATGCTTTCTTTGAATAATTTGGAAGACTTTATTTCGGTAACCATGATGCACCAGCAGAGCAGAGTATGGATTATTTTAGTCAAGGTCTCCCTAGCGTCCTTAAATGCTGATGTTGGACAACATATTTCATCTGAAGATGTCAGTGAGGCAAGTGTGGCAGTGCAGAGACAGAAGAGTCCTGGGTCAGACGGGTTCAGTGACAAATTCTACAAGAAGGTTAATTCTACAAGAAAATAATATACTTACTCATGCCTTCAATGGAAAGATTATATGCAGAGGTTTTTCAATGAGGGCACATTACAATATGTTTGTGTTCTCTGGTGATATTGATACTCCTGAAGCCAAGAAAGAATAACATCCAGTGAAAACTGTCTACCAATTTCATTAATTAAAATTGATATAAAAATACTTTCCAGATGAATGAGTGGTGTGATATTCTGACTACTGTATAAAAAAGGCAGGATGTATACCTTCAAAGAATAATTATGTGGGGCACTGCTGAGCAGCAACGAGCATGGTGACTAACTCCAGTGTTCCGTACTCCAGAATAAATCCTTCAGGGAGATGACCTTTTGGAAAGTAAGTGTGGTGCTCCCCTGCTTTGTGACTGGTGCCCATAGGGTCCGACGCACAGCCTGTAGTGAGCTGGACAGCGGGAGTGTTGCGCACTGGAACAATTGGCAGTGAGCAGCCCCACTGGTGCTCAGTGGTGTGATCCAGAAGCATCGGAGGAGAGGAGCTGTGTGAAGCTGCAGATCGAGGTTTTCTTCCGTTGTGATGCAGTTCGGGTTGAGTGAGATCTGGACAGACTTGTGCTGCCTTGCCTTCCTGTTGCTGGTGTTGGCGTTCTGACTGTGTCTTGTGCTGTTTGTCACAGCGGGCAGATTTGGGCTGTACTGCGGGACTCTTCGGATCCATGAAGCCTGGCCAAAGCAGGGGGGAAGTATATTGAAGAAGACCTGATGGCGGTGAGGTGCAGACCCCTGCGGCTGGCTCAATTGAGGAGTGGGATGCGCCTTCAATTGTTTGGTGTGGAGCGGGGAGTTTCGCCAGTGGTGATCAAGACACATCCTGAAGTGCAGCGGTACAGAGGTGGAGCCTACCGCTGTAACAGTGAGTCCAAAGGCCTCTAACAGAGTTGGATTGACTGCCAACATGGAACTACTCTTGTAGGCTCGCTGGGTCAGTCTATATTTTCCAAGACCCATCAGGGGTGTATATTGGACAATGTGAACCGACTGACACCGAAATATGTCAGACCCTCCTTTCTAGGCCACAGCTGCACTAGATGAGATGATTCTGCTAGCTGAGCTGGATGTTAAAACTCCTAAGTGGCAGAGACTTTGGTAAATTCAAGATAAACAGTGAAAGCTGCTTGTAGAGCTGGTTTTGGCTATTATGAAGGGAGCATGGAGAAAAAGAGGTCCCATGGACTCATTCACAGATACCCCTACTAAGGATCATTCAGTACAGCCCAGCTCTGACTCTCTGGGTGAGGAAGTAACCCCCAGCTTCAATGGAAAAAATCATGGCAGCAATGCACTGCGGTTTTGCATCCATTAACTCTAAACTCGATGACATTGTAGCTAATGGTTCCCTGCGTAAAAATAGACTGGATAAGGAAAGTGGGCGTATAACTGCGACTGAAGAGAGGATCAGCAACCTCAAACATAAAGAAGGGACACACAGTAAAACTGTGGCCGAGATTAAGAAGGGACTAGTGAATATGTGAACGAAATGTGAGGATCTAGAATTGAGATCTCGGCGGAAGAACATATGTATCGTGTTTGTACTGGAGAAAGCATTGATGGGTACCAGGGAACAATTTGTGGAATCCCTACTGAAAGAGCTACTTGGCGAGGTGCAATCCTCATCACAATTTCTCACATCATGCACCTGTTCCTCCCCTGAAACCAAGAGTACCACCCCATACAATCATTGCTCGTTTACTGAATTACAGGGACAAGGACGAAGTCTGGAGGCTCTCCAGGGAGTGTGGAACCCTGCATTATGAATCTGGTAGGGTGTTTATTTATATACCTAGACTTTTTTTGTCTAGTGTCCAAATGGCCAGAAGTTCATGCATCCAGGTTTAGTGGCTTCTCATGGAACGCCATATACCCTACACAATCATATGTCCTTCAAGCTCTGTATCCAGCATGGTGGTCATGCACACTTTTTCAACACACTGGCAAAAGCCAGGGCATACATTGAAGCTTCTATCCCATTGCCTCCAGATGGTCATCTGAAAGGTGAGGGGGGCAGAATGAGGCATCACCAGTCGGCCCTGGTGATGCTGGGGAGTGATGGAGATAATTTGTGGAATGTTATGGGAGGCATTGATTAAATAAGGCTGCTGAGGCAACACACAGTGCAGTAGATAATGTTGCAGTTCAGAATGTTCCCCTTGAATCTTCATTGGTAAAGGTTTGTGGAGTGCAATGTGATGTTGGGGTGGATGGTGGGGAGAAATGGTTGGGGTGAGTTTTAGAATTCAAAAGATTTTGGCAGTCTCAATCCAATACTATTCATTGGAGAGGTGCACCAACTATGGTTAATGGTTGATTGATATTGCTGTAATGATAGACAGGATTGATATAGGTACTCAGGGCACAATCACACTACTTACGTGGAATATATGTGGGCTAAACAACACTATTAAAGCTAGGAAACTCTAGGCATATCTTGAAATGCATTCCTCCTAATTTGACACGCTGCAGGAGACAAACACTTTGATTCAAGTACATTAATTATTTGGCTGAAAATGGGGTAGTCAGAGATACTACACCACTTATTCTACACAATTGGGGTGTGTGTTAACTTTAGTACACCCCTCGGTGGCATTTCAGGCCTCTGAAATATGCATTGATCTGCAAGGATGGTATGTCATAGTATGGGGTGCCCTGTCAGGAGTAGATATTGGTTTAATTAACACATATTGGCCAAATATAGATGATCCAGATTTGTGTCATCAATTGATATGATAAGTCATTTATAACGTGCCAGTATTTGCATTTGTATTTATTGTTTTATATAGCGCCTTAGATACATGTTTCTAGGCACGACAAGACAAGGAGGGGGAAACAGAAGGTGGACAAAGCAACGATCTTAATAGTCCGTGTGTCATTCAGATCGTCTCAAATCTTAGCGAGAGTTGGAGACACTCCCATCATCTGGGAAGGAGATTTCAACACCATACTGGATGGGTGCATGGACCGTTCCTCTATAGTGCCGCTCATGCTAACAGAGTCAGCTCAGATGTTACATCAAGTAATCTTGCTATTTCTATTAACAGATTTGTGGAGGGTTTTACATCCCGTGAGGATGGAGTATACTTTTTACTCTGCGGTCCAGAACTCCATTTGCAGGATAGATTACTGGTTAATTTCCACTCGACTCATGCCCAGAGTCCTGAAGTACAAAATCCTTTATCGCACACTGTCGAACCAATCCCCAGTTTCTTTGTCATTGTTGCTTACAGGAGCACCCAGAACCTGTCCGCTTTTGAAGATGTCCCCCTCGCTACTGTTGAATTCCAGCTTTGCATCTACATTACAAGATAAAATTGAGGAATGTTTTGACAATAATTTAGGCTCAGTGAACGTATATGCCACGGTATGGGGGACACTCAAAGTATTAATATGTGGGGTACTGATGTCAAGTTCGACTGGGGTACTAAAAAAGGTTAGATCAGAACTATGAAAGGTGAAGGTACAGCTGAGAAAACTTAAGAATGAATATGGGGTAATGGAGGAAAGGGGATTACTAGGGTTAATTAAGGACACTATGCTTGAATTGCAAGAGCTTGCAACAAGCGAGGGCCAATGTATGTATAAACTGGTGCTGGTGCATAGATACAGTTAGGCAGACAGATCAGGCAGATCATTAGCTGGAATAGTCATAGCAGAAAGCTCTGAATGGGCAATAGTTGGCATCACCAAATAAGCAAGAATGACACTTAATGAGGAGGGAGACATTCATTTGAAAATGGGCCTATTAAGACAGACCATGTGGGTTCTGCAAGTAACAGGAGGATAGTTCAGGAGCAACACGCTCACCGTGGAAGCAAGGCGATGCAGAGCAACACAGGTTCGATCCCCGTGTCTGTGCTTAGACACCTCTAGGTATTAAGCGCGTTATAAATAACTAATTATAATAATAATATTTAACACAAGGAAGAGGTATGTGAATGGCTAGGCATTGGCAATAAAAATACTTATCTTTCATTACAAAAGAAAAGGTCGAACTGAAAAGCAGCATTTTACATTGAAACTACCACCCAGCTAAAGGCAGTGCACCATAACAACTTAGACCCACTTTCAGCACAGACAAGAACAGCACATAATAAAAAATATATTTAATGAATGACTGAAGTAACCAGGCCTGTACCTTCAGCTGTCATATTTGAAAACCAATGCAGTGTGCAAGGAAATAGGAAATCCAATGAAGCAAAAGCAAAATGAACCATGATCAGTAAAACATACAGTGTTTCAAAGAATACAGGCTGATGTTGAAAATGCAGCATGTAAGTTCATTTTCCTCTGTGGGTCTCCGGGCAGAATTCGCAAATGGCTTCCCCTACTGCAAGCGTGTTGGCCTCTAGAACTGGAAAGGGAATTTATGTGGAGCTCCTGGATCCTGTAATAAAGTGACTAGCAGCCCTGGGTGGGGAAAAAACAAGAATCTTAAGATCAAAATGGTGGTCAACTTCAGATAACAGGACCAAGTGCGAGATATCAGGGTGCTCTAATAGCATTAGAGGGAAGAGGTGAACAGTCTGCTGCCTGATACGGATATCCTCAACCCATAAACTTTTAAGAACAAGGAGACTAATGGATTTTACTGAGGCTAATGGCTTTTACTTAGGCTTTAGAAGACTGTTCACACCAGGAGGCTCTGAGCACATGCTTCCAGAGAACTGTGAGCTGTGATGTGAAACTAAATATTAATATGTTAATGATGTGGTATTTTTGTTCAGCAATTGCTGAAAGGTTATAGTTATACTTGTGGAAAATGTCACTTTAAAGATAGTTTCAAGGTGAGTCTGTTAAAATAAAAGTTATCCACATGTGACATATGGAATTGTAGTAACACGCTAAAATGTTTTTCTGGATGCCCTCAAAATGGCCCGAATTTGAGAATTAGCGAACTGATGGAGCATAAAATTAGTTGTCTGCAGAGTAAATTGTATGTTTATGTTTATAACTAGATTTAATTGATGCACTATCACACTGTGTTGATTAACCAAGAATTTTAATCAATGTACACAGCTGACACGTGTTTTGACCTCATAGTCTTTTTCTAGGCTGAGTAACAAAACTACCTATGTAAATCAAAAATTGTTATATAAATAAGAATATATGCAACATAAAAGAAATTTCTGTTTCCAAAACAACCAATGACTTGTACATCCATAAACATTTATTCGGCTGTGTACATTGATTAAAATTATTGGTTAACCAGAGCAGTTTGATAGTGCATCAATCACATCTAATTGTCTACAGGATCACAGGGATCCAATATGGCACCATTACCCACATCAGATTTTTCTGCAATATTTGTATAATTGTTTTTGGGCTGTGTATCATATTGACAAGCACAGTTGGTTCTACATCGGAGTGCCCCTTTCTTGTGAAAACATGTTTGTAACTATTATACTTTTTTTTACAAATGGCAAAAAAGCGCCATGCGCCTGTGCAACATGCAAACTCGTCCTTAGTGATATTAAATCCCCCATGATTAGCTGAAGCAGAATATATTTATTTTGTGGCATTTATAAGTGAATTACAAAATGTTGTGATATAGGTCCTTTTTGCCAATAAGTGGACATGAGAAAAAAAGGGGAATTTCAAATCACAATATTTCTGTTCTAGACGCCTAAACCAAACCTAAGAGAGAGGTTGCACTTCTAGGTGGGGAGATAAGTGAAGGACCAATCAAATGTGTGAGAATTCTTGCAGGGTGCTGCCCTATATTGAAATCTTGATTGTGTCATCACTGGTATATAAAGTGGATGCACTATGAGAGAGGGAAGAGCTGCAAAAAGATTACCAGGGAAGTGCTAAAATAAAATTATCGACAGCTGCCAAATATTACCAAAGAATATCTGCTGAAATTTCATCTGAGTGGAATATTTGCTGGGGAGACGAGAACACAGAGGCTGGGAGACTTCCCTGGGACCATAGAGGGAGAATTGCTGTGGACCATTGACTCAAGTGCTGACCAGAACCCTGTTTTTCCCTGAGAGGGAAGCCCTGCTCAGTTCATGAGTGCCAGCCCAGAGAGTTCCAAAAGTAAGTAGATTGTGCAACCAAATGTCAGGGTGGGGATCTATTTAATTCACGTATTCCCTTTTATAGTGGGGTCTCTTCCAGGGGGTACAATTGTATAGGCCCTTAGCATATTTCACTGTATATTAATTTAATGAATTCCCAAATAGTTTGCTGCAGGGGGGAGCTTAGAGGAATGTGAAACTTTCACCCTCTCTTCTACCTGGAACATACAAAATAGTCATTTAAAGTAATTGGGGTGCCTTGATGTTCCTGTTCACAACTGACTTCTCTAATGACAATGAGTGTTCCTTCCTAAAACGAAAATCCCCAACTGAAACCCATTTCCAATACTTGCTTTGAGAAAAAAAGGTATTCTTATCCTAAAACGAAATACCAAATTGCCATCCCGCTTTTAACATTGTATTCAAACAAGGGGTGCACTTGGACCCACAAAAGAAATTTTTTCAAAACTGCCAACTTCCCCAATACAGGCCTTTAAGTGAAGGGTGGTCTGAAAACCCAAAATGTCCAATCATCCCCTTTTTACTGTCCAATTTCGCCAAAACAGGCCTTGAATTGAAGGGGGGGGGGGTTGAAAAACCAAAATCCCCATTTTACTGCCCAACTTTTCCAACAAAGGCATTTAAGTGAAGGGGGGGGGTCTGAAAAACAAACATTCCTAAATCATCTCCATTTTACTGTCTGACTTCCCCATCACAGGCCTTTTAGTGAGGGGGTCTGAAAAAAAATCCCTAAATCAACCCCATTTTACTGCCCAACTTTCCCAACAAAGGCCTTTAAGTGAAGGGTGGGGGAGGGGGAGAGGGAAGGTATGAAAAACAAACACTCCTAAATCATATCCATTTTACTGTCTGACATCCCCAACACAGGCCTTTAAGTGAGGGGGGTCTGGAACACTAACTCCTAAACTGTCCCCACTACCTAGACCTGGCCTTTGAACAGATGGGTGCTGCATGCCATTGATGCTTGAGTTTTGGGGCTGGGGAGAAGTGCTTTTCTAAAGTTAGATCTCATGCACCCAACACGGAACGTGTGAAGTATATCTTGTTTTTAAATTAGCTGTGTGTCTATTTCTAAGCTAAATTCTGGTGAAGTCCTATTTGCCATATCCATTTTACAAGCAGTGTGAGTGTGCAGGGAACTCATTATTTCAAGCCTTGAAGGGGAATTAGCTTGCATAAAACAAAATTGTGCCTATGTTTGACATGAACAGAAACGTGAAGATTGTGTTCTAGTATTGTGCCATATTATTATTAGTATTGAAAGCCAACATTCAACTGGTGTCACAGTAAGAGAGATTTGATTAGTTTATTTAGCCTGTGTTCCATGCTTGTGAGACAAAATTAAAGGTAGAAAAAGTGTGTTGGTAATTGAAGCTGTGTTGTCTGCCAAAAAGAAGGCGGCAGCTGTAATCTAACCAATGTATTATTCATTGAGCTTATAATTGAAATACATATATTTTCTTTCTATACTGCATCCTGGTTCTTGGCTCGCTGTGGGCACAGGGGGGTAGATGTATGTGGCTCTATGTGAGTCTTTAATAAGGCCAGCGCTAAATAAATAACTTAAGCTAGTGTTGTAGGGCTCCTTGATTTGGGGTGGGAAGTAACTCCCCAAGTTAAGGATGGTCTCTCATGTGAAAGGTGATGGGAAGTCTAGATATAATATAACGGTACCCCCACCGTTCTGTGAAAGATGTTCTTGATCTAGCCCACTCTCACCTTTTAGCAGAACATTAAGGAGTGACGAAGACCCAGGAAGATATCTTTTGGGAGGAGCATCCAGTGTGTCAAAGGCTGTGTAGGAATGATTTACAGCCTGTTTCTATCATTGATGTTGCCTTCTCTAAAATCCTGATGGACTTTGCGGGTCCCCTGAGTGAGTTCATTAAAAGACAGAAATCACCATATCATAATTATAACAAAATATGCCTCCTGCTATGCGGAGGCCTTCCTTATGAGATCCAACATCACACAAAACATATTGAAACCTTTTTTTACCATATTTTACATGGGTGGATTTCTCAAAGGAAATGTTCACTGATCAAGGTTCCTCTTGAGATCAAAACTTTGGTCTGCTTTAAATAAAAGGTTTAAAATAATATCTTCTGATCCCCTGTCTTTCCTCCCAAGGAATAAGGCTTAGTGGAGCACTTAAACCAGACCCTTAGGAACTTTCTCAGGAAATTGGTCTCATGATCACTGGAGGACCACCTTAGTACCTTAGTATATTGTGTACATCGATTCATGGTGTGGTGGAACACAGAAGAACCGAGTTTGATGGTGCACCTTTAGATCAAGGAAAGGCAGATAATTGACCCCTTTGACCCATTTGATCCCACTTGACAGCAGAATATACCATAAATGTACAGATCTAACTGTTGTACTTTGCCAACTTATTTGTAGATCATCCAAACCACACCCACAAATGTGTGTACTGCTTTGAGAACATTCCAGGAAAGTGAATCAGATAATAATTTTATTGATTATGTAAGGCATGCCAGAAGGCTATGGTGGGTGAGGTGCACATGATGCTGGACCTGAAAGAGTCATATACCCTCTCACAAAACTACTAGTCATCCCCACTTGTTATGGCAAATCTTCATGGGAGTGGGTGATTTAATATAGATTTCAGGAAGGGTAACAAAATCTCTCACTTTGGCGCATTCAATTTAACAACCAAATGTCACCAGGTGCTGACTTCAGTAAATTACCTATGCTTCCAAGTCAAAAAGTAGACAGTTCAACTGCATGTTGAAAGCATCCATGGAATCCAGATTCCCAAGGCGAAAAGGGAATGACGTGCTTTCCTTGGCTTAGTGAGGTACAACCCGTGCTTCACAGCCAACTTTTCAATCATCACAGGACCTCTGACTATCAAATCGTATGGACCAAGAGTACAGTGCAAACCTGGAAAATATTTTCTTTCCATACCTCATCTTAATAATTTCCAACTTTAATGATTCCTATACCCAGCAAACCAAGGCTTCCCAAGTGTGGTAACATCCATCAAGTTAGAATTGTCCCAAACAACCCTTCTTTTTTATTATCAGAAAGCTCCATCCATCGATGCTGGCCCTCCAGCCCAACTCTTTTTCCATTGCGTGCGTAGAGGCGAAGAAAGTGGGATATTTATGTAGGTATACCATGGCAGAACCCCAGGAGCGTCAGAAAGAAAAGGGAACATATGTGACAAAGCCTCCTGCCTATCTATGGGCACATCTAGTGAGAGGACAAGTGCCTATTCGAGCTAGTGGGTTTTGGGGCTAGGTGTGTTATGGGAGGAAACTCTAGTCAACACCACTTTGTTCCTATATGAGGGCTGGGGACAGTTCCATGATGCCACTGAAGTGCACTGTCCCTTTAAGGGGGACCACTCCTACAGCTGAGAAGATGACACAACAGGAAATCAGTAATGTAGTGCGCTCCCTGTTCCCAAAGTGAAGCACCTAATGTATTCAGGATGCAGAGTACTGAACTCTGTAAGTGGTGAAGTTAATCATGTAACAAATACATTACAACTCCTCTGAGAAGGTACTGAAGGCCCACTCATACAGTAGAGACACACCCGATTTCCTTTCCACTTTGTAAATTGAAACAGAGTTAATTTTCAGGCAGCGCAAAGACAAAACGCAGTAGTAGGGATATAGTGCCAAATCCAAAAGTGCTTTCACTACTCACCTTTATTTGGAGAGCCGGTAGAATGTGAGTTCCTGCTCCCAGCCTGGTTTCTCCTAGGGAATGTCATGAAAGTCATGGGGAGCTGGGGGTGACATAGTGTAGGGAAGTAAAACCCAAGATAGTGCATCGAGCCTCTAAAGGTTTAGTCCTGCTCCAAAGCACACACAGGTGAATCAATTAGACACAGCCAACCACAGCCCCTCACTCATTGTCATCAACAGGTGCAGATCCTGACTGTAAGCCCAACCCATGGGAGGGGTCACCGAGCTATTTAAACTTAGTGTTTGGAGGAGGAGCTGATGACTGGAGTTTGAGAAACTCGTACAGCAAGGAAGGAGTATGCAAGGAGAGGGGAGAGAGGAGGTTTTAGTTTTAGGCAATAAGGATGAATGAGCCTGGAGGAGGTGCATTTGAGAGATGAGATGAAGGTTAATGGGTGACATCTAATGAAGGTGTGTTTAAGGTGTTCGGAGGAAGTGGAAGAAGAGCATCAGCTGGACGTGCCTGTGGCTGGCACGGGCATAGCTTGCAAATATCAGGAAGGCGCAAGCGGGAATGCTTGGCACAAGGCAGGGGTAATCAAATCTGTTTAACCTCATATTTGTGTTCAGCCGTTTTGTGCCTCACTGAGCTATTTGACTAGGTCTAAATCCAAAATGTGAGCAATACAAACTAAAACTTTTCCTAGGTGCTGGAATGGAAATATTTGATCTAGCAGTGAATATAGTTTACCTCTTTTCTCCCACTTGACTAAATATTCCTCCCCTCCTTCTCCCTAAAAGCCCGTCTTTATCTATCTAAGCCTCTGGGCGCCCTAAGAGTAATATCACTACACGTCTTGTAGTGTAAAACCCTAAGGCATACTTACAAACATAACACATAGCATCATCTCCTTCTTGCCAGGCACACTGCCATTTGAATATAGAAGAGGATTGCCCACAACCTTTTGAAAGGCAGACTGCTTTCCAAAGCTTTTCATCAACCTAGCTTTCTTTCACATCCATGAGCTCAGTGCTCAGACACCACATTGTTGTTTACATGGAAATAGAAACAGAACCTCAGACACTCCATACAGTCCAGGTGACTCATGTGTGTTCTTATTGTGTTACCTACCCCAAACACTACTTTCCCACATAGATGGGACATATATCCTTTTTTTTGTTGGATGAGTTTATAGCATTATGTAACTTGTAGCTAAAACTGGATTGGAGATGTTTGCAAATAGGTCTGTTCGAGGGACAGAATTAGCAGAGCCTACATCCTTACAATACCAGGGAGTGAAATGCAGATACATACACGGAACACTTTTCAACCTAGGGCAAACATTAGTGATTACACCCAACAGAAGTCTAAGTTTTCTTCTATTTTAGTTTACTGCAAGGCACAGAACTTGAGAAAGTGATATCAGCTCCTGATTCTACACAGAGATCTTTTTGTTACTGAAAATGTGTCCCTGGTGCAATAATTGTGTAGTGATCATAGAATTTGATTTGAAGTCTATGTATCAATGAGTTGTGGGTGTATTTCAGTCATCGAACTGACAGAGGCTATGGGCTAGAAATGTGCAGGGAACCCCATAAACAGAAGACCAATACTAGCACTTTCATCTCAAATAGGACCGCATCAAGGAAGCAGACCATCCAAAAAGGTCTAGGTTGGTATTAGACGGTGTTGGTGTTTCACTCATCACAGCTGAAGCTGATTTTCAAAGGAAATCTCTTTTAATTATGAATGTAATTATTGTTATTGCATTTGTTAAAAACAATTGTATGACACAATTATAAGGGTTTCTGGTTACTAATGCTGTCACAGTGAGGAGTGGTATGAGATAGGTGTGGTCAGCATTGGAGGCAGGATTCCTTGCCAGGGCGCGCCTGCCCACTATGCGTGCAGGCCCAGGGCAGGGTCCCTGCAACTACAGGAGATATATCACTGTTTTATTGGGGTGTTTCCTTTTCTATGTTCCCATACCCTATGGGAACATTGACACTATTCAATGATATGCTGATTGTTGTGTGTGCTGTGACAAAACATGTACGTGCTACAAAAATGGGGAACAGGCTTTTACATTGTGATTCAATGTGCTCTTTTATAATATTAGATTGCTTAATTGGGTGTGTGAAGGCTTCAGAACTATTTGCAGCTATTGCTTTGTGAATGACTCAAACATTCACGCACACCAGAAAGAATTCTCACAGAGAAAGGAGAGAAATTCACTACAATTAACACATATTGGTATCACCCAACACAAGAGTATTCATTTAATTAACTGTGTAAAAATGAAAGAAAAAGTTGACCCTGACAGAATTGAATTATTCTTCAGGCACAGAACAGTGAAATGCATGTTTAGTAACTGCTGAATATTCAAATGCATAAGCCCGCTAAAGGAGGACAGAGGGTTCCAGTGCTTAGCGTTATGCTTGAGGAGTCCATGTGGGAAAGATCTCTTAATATCGACGGGAGGCACCTGTGCACACTTGTCCATTGTTGCAAGAAAATCCAACATCATGCACTTGGAGACGAGAAATGATTCCTAACAAGATGTGTGCTCGTGTGACCAGGCTCCATTTCCTGGAACCACACTTTGGGCAAATATGCAATTTTGGCACTTGACTGCACTCTTTCTCAGGTGTTCTGAAACAGCAAGATGCAATTATTTGTGAATGTTTGACTTTCATGGCCTAAAACCAATACTCTGTTTTGTAGGACAGACTTGGAAAGTGCGCAAATCACGTGATAAATCAGCATGTCACTATTGTTTTAAATCCGTGCAGAAACACGCTCTGCAAAAGAATAGCCATTCTAGTAGCTTCATATTCTGCATCACAAATGGAAGCACTAAAAGTATACAAATACTATATGATGTGATGCTACACAATCTCATCTGGGTTGTCCACTATATTTTAAAGATTTAAACACACCCAACGAAAGCTCGTTTTTGATAGGTTTACCTGCCTGTAATCATTATTTGACACAGACATGCAGATTCTTATTCATAATGTAACAGAAAATGCAAACAATTTTATGTCACTTAAGCAGAGTTCAAAACAAGCTTGCTAGAAGCCTGTGACATTTGTTTGACTCACCTGTCTGTCCACTTAAATGAACTACATGAATAAAAAAAGAGCAGCAGTGTGCTAAACAATGCCACCACACAATGCATTACAGAACTAATTGATACATTCAGGCCTTAGTTTATTAACAACAGCCTGACAGCACACACCGGGCCAGGGCTGTGCACTACACTACATCATATTATTAATGTTTGTTAAAAAAATGTGCACTGTCATGTTTGTATCAGGCAGGTTTAAAGTCTGCTCACTTATCAGCTGTGTGATCAGTATTCCAGTTAACGAAAGGACAGCAGCAGCTTCTCACTCCATACTCATCCCCTTCCCTTTATTTAATGCAGAGTGGTCAAACTCCAGGCCTCGAGGACTGGCTCCAAGTCAGGTTTTCAGGATAACACATTAATATTCATGAGATAAATTTGCGTACAATGAATCGAAATGTATGTAAATTTGTTCTCATGATGGATATCCTGAAAACCCGTCTGGATCCTGGATCTCGAGGCCTGGAGTTAGACAACCCTGATTTAATGTAACAGGTTGGGCCCAGGATTTTGAAGGCGGGCCTTGCCCCACAGGCCTCGGCCTAGCCTCACCAATGAGTGTGGTCTGCCTGACAAGGATGCACCTAGTTCTTTAATACCAGAAGAAATAGGGCAGCAGACCATGTGTCACAAAACAATATTTGGGACGGGGCCTAAGAGGTGGGTGGCATAGCCTTAAACTCTCCAGTAGCTAAGGAACATACACGGGCCCATGTAATCAAAGGGGTGACTTAACTAACACGGTTGATTTTCATAGAAGTTCAATCTTCTTTGGATTGTGTGTTAAATACAATTAATATGCAGCAGCAAGATGAGTAAAATCAAGTTATTGAAATATAAAATGTAATCAAATCAAAATAGACAAGTGAATTAACAATGTGCAATGTAATTCCACAGTTCTTTTGAAGAAAAGATTAATGATTCGTATGTATTCATTTTTACTTAATGATTTTAAGGACAAGAATTCAACCAAATATTTAGCAAAGTCAAACATTGCATTTGCTATGCTATACAGTGCCTTTCCCTATCTCTTGGACAGCAAATTATGTATTTGCAAATAGGGAGTTACCGATGATCGGATTCTAAATATGTCTGATAGTGGCATCAACTGGGGAAGAGTGGTATGTTCCCCCATCATCTTTTCATTTACTTAATCGCACTAGGAAATCAGGTAGGGAAAGTCAGTTCTGGCAGCCGCAGCTAAACGCTGACTCAAGGGTCATTTTTGGACACTCTTGGGGGCTGAGCCCCGGCTAGACCCAGTCCATTCCATGCCCCCAAGACTAGAGTCAAATGATGACTTTAGAGCATGCGTTTAGCAAATATAATGAGGTCATAGATACTGCCAGTCTATTATGCAAGTCTATGCAAAAAGGACAAGCAAACTCGTCCTTGGCACTTAAGGGGTTAAGTTAGTACATACTTCCCCATGTTCATCTTCAATACCTTTTGTATGAAAAATACATCCCATTTAACATAGGAAATGACTACACTACCATCAATATGTGATAGTACGCTATCATCATCATGCACTCTATGACATTCCTTTACAAAATACTTATGCAACCTTCCTAAATCACTGATCCAACACACTCCACACACACACACACACATATGGGCCTACGTCTCCCTAATGCAACACCCCAACACACAACAGAAACCTGTTTTTCTAAAAGCAGCGTCGACGAAAAGCCACTACGAAAGGAGTTTGTGATTTCGAGTTCAATAGGCCTTGATGCTAGGAGACCCTAAATTCTTAGCCCCAGCAATATTATCTGCTACTCTTTTTGGGGAAGTATATATATAATAGTACATGTTTAAGGTTCTAGGTGATCGTTATGAAAACATTTCGTCCAAGAAGAATTATCTATTATTTTTTTACAGGTTGATTTTTCCGCATATATATGTGAGGGGAGAGCCCTGCAGCACCCCCACCGCCCCCTTTAACTCCATTAAATTAATTATTTCCATAAACCCACCCTCTCCCCCCATCCCCCACATATATATGCGGCAAGATTCATTGTAAAATACTCAACAAATTCTTCGATGAAATGTACTGAGGCAAAAAAAAAAAAAACTTCCCAATGTTTAGCTTTTAATAAAAACATTTTTGAACTGTGTCTCCAGATTGATTATCAGGTTTTCGTTATCAGGGAGGCACAATCCCAAATGCAGTGTCTCGGTTCTGGGGATGATGCTCGCCAGAGGCGTGACATGGGGGTAGGGGGATCTGGGTGAGCTATAGCCCTGGGTCTTTTGGTTGTGGCCTGGATAGAAGCTCAGGGGCTACAACCAAAAAGCTAGCTAGCCCCCAGTCCCAACAGACCCGACATTGGCCTAGCCCTGGATCTTTTCCAGACCTAGCAACACCTCTGATGCTCGAGTCTTATGGCCATTCCACTACCTCTTACATCCAAGCGTCCTTTGGTAGAGTGAGAAAGTATTGGCGCCACAGGACTGACTGATGGTCTTTGCAATATGTTGCTAACTCTCTAGATGCCTCCTTTGCCACCTACTACTCCAGTAGAAGAGACTCATGGTCTGCTTATTTCACATTCAACTGCCTACAGTAGTATTTCATTTTCACATCTGCAGTTGCCATGGTGTCTTGATGTCCGTTTGGAGAGATAGATTCTGAATGGATTGCAGATGCGTTGCTAGAGGGGGGCTAAGGGGGCTATAGCCCCTGGTCTTTTGGTTGTAGCCCCGGATAGAATCTCAGGAGCTACAACCAAAGGGCTAGCTAGCCCCCAGTCCCAACAGTTCCGACATTAGCGTAGCCCCGGGTCTTTTCCAGACCTAGCAACACCCCTGATGGATTGCATTGTGATTTTAAAACGGCTGCTGCATTGTTTCCTCCATTGCACCTACGGGATAATGATGATTACTACATGTAGGGCCCAATTCACAGAAGTGTTTTATAATGGCAAACCCCATTGGAAAACGCTCTTTGAACAAGGGCCATAGTATTTTATACTGCATCAACGGCTTTGATTTAAAGCATGTGCCCTTTTCTTGTACTGTATTTCTGGCAGTAAACTCATAATCGGTTGATCATGCTCAGAATACCACATGTGGTAATGGGAATTACTAATTGCAGGTTTTTTTGTTTTTTAATGAGAAGTACTGCCAAATGTGTAATAACCTCCCCACCCCACCCTGTATTTTCTGTCTCTAGGCTTAAAGATTGCAGTTGTGCGGAATAACTCATATGTTTTTTATTTCTCTATCATAATCTGCATGGTAGACACTGTAAGAGGATTCAATTCAACACGACAGCTAAGTCAACGCCTAGTCTAGAATACTGAATGAAAACCCTTATTGATATATCTTTATGTCCAGTTCATGCGTTCTGGATGACTACCCCTATATAACACCCCTCTCTTGGAATCCCCATGACCCCACTGAGCCAAGAAGTAGTTCTGTTTTGCAAGTTAAAAGGTTTATTTGATAATTTAAACAATAGATATATATATGTCACACCTTATAATAAATTAATAATTGAATATCACACTTAATCTGATATGATAAATATTAACAACAGAGAATCTGGCACTAACACGCTTCTCTATAATCAATACGGAGTTGACATGAAATGGATAAGGTAGCACACAGGTGAATAGGAACAAAAGAAGAAGGTGGTACAGAATGCTTTATGTAAGCTCAGGTGGATGCAATATTCAATGAATGCAGTACAGAAAATACTCAATATGACTTCAACCAAACAATGTAATCACTTTTCTCTGGCTATTCACTCCCCCCCCCTTTATGGGATGCAAGGAAATGGGAGGAAAGCACACAGTTCTCAGAAATGCAATCAATGTAATTCAGTTCAATCCCCCCCAAACACGCTTAAAGAAAACAGATAGGAGTTTTGAAAACACAGGCCCAAATACTTTTATATGTGCTAGCAATGGATGAGAAATATGCTGGAAATGCTTTTAATTCCCTTTCAGAGGTTCAGGGTGAGTGATATCTAGTTAATATTAGCTCAGGCTCACTCTTGCAATGATTCAGGGATAGTTTTTATGAGGCAAACGATTTTCTGGCAAATGGAAGGCAAGCAGCAGCTGATTTTACACGCGGAGAAATTTGCAAATCGCGGTAAAATTCGCGGATGCGTGTTCCGCGATTGCGGTAAAACTATAGGGGGTAGGAATGCGGTTCTATGTTCGTAGGAAAGCGACGATTCTAAGCTTTCAGATGAAAGTTACTGCAAGTCTCTAGCACAAACGGTCACGGAGATATGAGCGATTAAATAAAGGTCGTTTTTCAGATTTGAAATTTTAAAAGCTCAAAATGACAAGTGCAGCTTGCAACTAGAAAATGACAAGTGACAGCTATGCAAATGACAGGTGACAGTTAGGAGACAGTTCTACTTAGATTAAGCTAGATTGAATTATATTATTTTAACTAGGAGATTGGTTCTGCACAGTTTTCTAGGTACTCACACTATATTCTTGAGTGAAATGGGCCTCGCCATGGATCTGGTCAGGTTTTAAACTCGCCTCTGGTCTCTGCACTTCACAGTGATCTGGGTCAGCTCTCTCTGGTTCTCTGGTCTGGGTCTCTAGTTCTGGATAGATTGAAGTCTCTAGTTTGGCTCTCTGGAGGTTTGATGGAGGTAAAGTATGGATTTTTCCGGCAGAGCTTCCAGCGGCAGATGGATTTGAAAAAACCCTATCTGTCCTGTCTCTCTGTTTTTATGTGTTTTTATGTGGGTGTGTTCTAGCATCACTGACCCTACCTCTCTCTCAGCTTCTAATTGGTCAAACTTCCATTTCTCACTTGATTGGGGAAGGAACTGTGAGTCAGAGTGATGTCATCCATTTATGATCTCTTGAAAAACCTCCCCTGTCATCTGTGCACCCAAATCTATATATGATCAAAATCCATATTTCACAGTTACACAGTTGTTTGAAATTACATATACATGGTGTGGCTGAATTTAGCCATGTCTCTGTCCAAACCTGCTGTTTCTAAGAGCTTGCATTCAGAAATGGCACATAATTGACTTTTTAACTGATTTTTCAATTTCTGACATTGACCCAACTTTACATACATGTGCGCAGGGAGTATGGACATTAACTGATGAAGTTTCAGATTTTTAACATGCATACATTTAGAGTAATATCCACTTTTCCGCTAACACCCCCCTGAACATACCACCGGTTCTAAAAACCTCTTAAACTGTGGGCAGAAAAATCACAAGAATTATGGTATCATTTATAAAATGGTCACATGTCCGCACCATGAGTTATTCATCTTTTTCTAAACAATATTCTGGCTACAAAGGGGTGTGGTTTCCCAGGTCACATGGTGGAAATACTGGTTTATCCAGTTCTGCCAAGCCAGCTTGCTCTCACAGACAGTGCCCCTCCCAGCTTCTGCCAAGAGGAAGCTACATTTTACGACCGCTGTAATAAAACCTTTGCCTGAGTCAAGACAGGCTTTGTTCAGAGCTCCTGTATTCTGTGGGGCTCCCCTTAATTCAATTATCAGAGAGATGGCATATCCTTAGTGTGGCCAGCAAAAGGCAGATGGGCCTGGGAACACAGTTGTGACTCAAGTTTCACTCCTGATGGGGGTAGCTGTCAAGCAAAATCAAGTTCCTTAAGCCAGACTTTCAGCTAACTGTCATGTTTTTTTTGTTGCTTTTTAAATTAACTTGCAATTTTACACATGCAGCTAGAATGCTCATTCTAAGTGCAAAACTATGACATTTCAACAGTTACAAAGGCATGTGACACCAAACATAGGTCACTCATTTATCTAAACATTTTCGATTTTAGTGTCTTTAAATCCAGTGCAACTTAAACTGCTGACTCCATAGCAGTTTTGTTATAAGCATTGTTTTGGGCTCTTCATTTCCCAGATTTTGTAAGCACCCAAAACCTCATTCTGCCAAATGTCTGCTGGTGTTCAGTGAATATTTTGCACATGTTGCAATGTTTGAAAATAGGCATTTTGAGCCTGCCTTCAGAGAAACACAGGGTGGTTTTAAAACGCCGGCTTTTGGATAGTGGTGAGTACTGGTACTGCACCCATTTTTGGGATTTAAGAAATGAATTCCCCACAATTCTAGGTTGCATTTGGCAATCAGCATTGCCATTCCCAATGGTTTCAGACTACTGTGCGGGTAGTCCAATGGTGGTTTTAAAGCGCTTTGAAGCTAACCGGCGCTACTGTTTGTCCTTTGGCAACCCATTTCCCTCATGGCAACCCGGCCTTTCATTCTCGCACTGGTGGGTGGCAAGTGAGGCAACCATTTTGGTGTGCGCACAAACTGCGCAGCTTTCCTGGATTTAGGCGCACATGTGGGTTTTCCGCCATCTTGAACTTTCTAAGCCCACAGCACCAAATGTTGTGGCATGATAGCTTTAACGTGGGTCAGGACACCCAACAACACAACATTAGCATAAATCATTTCTATCTCCTAGCTGCATACATGAACTCATATCTTTTTACAAGTAGTTAGAACAAGGATGTAACTGGATGTACTGCACTCAACTTTTGTATATCTTTTTTAAAAAAAAAATTATTGTAATTTTTTGTTTAATTTAAAAAAAAACTTTTTTATTACACCGTTCCATTTCATCTTTACTTTACATTTCAGTCCATCACTTTTCGCTTTTACGTTCTGTCCAAACCTCATCAGCTTTCTGGCAGTATAGAATCCATGTAGTTTATCACTGCACATGTCAGCCATATATTTGTTCCAGTGATTAAGTAGCTCCACCGCTCTTCTAAGTTGTTATCTATTGGAGAGTGGCTTGCTAAATGTAAAGACCTTTGTACTTTCGTAGCTGGGCATTCGATTATCAAATGTTTGGTTGTTTCCACTGCATTATTGCAATATCTGCATTGATTATTGATGGTTTCTGGGTCGCGCCTCATCATTAAGATTGCTTTGGTCTTATAAAGGTTAAAACGCAGTCTCATGAATTGGTTACGATGATGTCGTGAGGGAAATTTGCACAGATATTTTGCCGTTTCATCGAGGCCATGCGACGACGTTCCCAGCTCTTGAATAGAAGTCAGGTTTTTTTCGTTTTTCTTCGTTCTGAATCCAATTCCAGCGTCTCAGTTTTATTTTGGCTCACTGTGGCATTTTTATAACAAGCTCTTCCGACAGGTCTGCAGCTCGCATAATCTCGAGCAGTTTTTGTTCCCACACGTTTATTAAATCTGGGGTGTCGGAGTTAGGATTTTTTTGGAGAATTTCATAAGGACCTGCTACAGGAACCATTCTCATTTTTGGCCAGGCAGAGATGGATTTCCACAGCACTGTGCCGTATAGTGACTCTATGGCCAGTTCATAGCGAATCACTGTTGGTGAAAGGTTCTGAGGTACTCATAATACTTTCCGCCAGAATTTACCTTCTAACTTAGACCAGATGGCTGCTGGTATGTTCCAACCACCTTCGCTGCCGAATGTTATGGCTGGTACAACTTTCTGTAAGTAGAAGGAAAGTAACGGTTTTAGCGTGAATTTGCGATATGCTGCATGGAGTTTCAGACCTTGCAAGGCAAACATTGTTATACGTGAAAACAGCTCTTGGGTCCAGTTCCATTCACGTATTGACACGTTAAATTGTACTCCTAAGTATCAAATGGAATTCATAGCCTCTATTTTTTCGTTGTTTAGGAACCAGCTAAAGTTTTTTTTACTTCGTGTACATCCACTGCTGATTGACATGATCTTTGATTTCTTTGTGTTGATTATTAGATCATTGTTGTTACAGTACTTTTGGAATACATCTAGTGAACGTTGTAGCCCGATTTGTGTAGTATCCAACAGGACAATGTTGTCGGCATATGTGACCCAAGAGACATGCTGGTTATTTATCTTTGGGGGGAAAGACCTAGGCTCCATTAGGGCACTAGGTAAATCTGATATAAACAGTTTGAACAGTAGAGCTGCCAATGGGCATCCTTGTTTGACTCCCCTCTTTGTAAGTATGACATCCGCTAGGTCACCTTTTGCGTTTAATCTTACACAAAAGGAAGGATTAGAATATAATGCCATTATGGGTTGCAGTATTTCCAGCGGACATGCCCATGATAGTAATTTACTCCATAGTTTTTGGCGGTTGATGGTATCAAAGGCTTGCTTCAAATCCATGAAGGCAAGGAAAACATTTTTGCCTTTCTTCATGGATTCTAGTTTTATGGTGTTCAGAATGATCAAGTTCACTTCAACGCCGACCCCTTTGGTAAAGCCTGTTTAGCGTTTATCAATTTTCTTTGCCTTCTCGGCCCAGAGTGCTAATTTCTTTTGCAGAAATGCAGCAAACACTTTACCTATTGTGTCGAGCAGCATAATCGGACGATAATTTGCCGGATCGTTGCGGTCGCCCTTTTTGAAAATGGGCACGACTATTGCTGTGTTCCACGATTCAGGTAAGGTCTTGATGTCAGCGATCCTTTTGAATAATACAGCAATAAACTTTGCCCATAAAGCACTGTTTGTTTTCAGCATTACATTGGATATGCCATCCGGACCGGCTGCTCTGGAGTTGTTTAGTTTTTGAATGGCATCTTTTATGTCTTCCGCTGTTTCAATGATGTGCCAGTTGGAGGTATTTGGAATCTCTGGTATTAGGCATTTCGTACTCTGTAAGTTAAAGGCAGCGGTATAATAGGCGACCCATCTGGCATCATTTACTCCATTTGCCATGTCATGGGTTGCTTTTACGGAGCCGGTGTTGATAATTTCCCATATCAATCTCGTGTCTTTTCGCATGATAAGCTGCAGCATGGTTTCCGCTTGCTCCTGTTCACGTTTCGTATTAAAGGCTTTTAGCCAGTTTTTGTATTTCAGTCGTCTTTTTTTCATATCGATGGCAGTTTCATTGCCTTTTCCCTTTTTTATCTTCAATAGGTCACTTCGCAGTTGTTTCTTCGCTTGGCAGACAATTTCACTGAAAGCGTGTTTGTTGGATATTTGATGTATCCTTTGATTTTTTGTTTCCACTCTAAACTGCATCAGGAGCAGGCTATAATTGATGTTTACTGACAATGTGGGATTTGTCACGTATTTTTCAGTGAACGTATTCAGTTGTTTGGTATTAATTCTCAGCCTTGATACTGAGTAATTTGTTGTTATGGGTTCCCTGTCTGTAACTTCAGGACTCAGCATTACCATCTCGTTCCACGTCATCACCAGTGCATCGTGGTCACTTTTTGTGGTTTTTGCTGTTGTCAGGTGGCTGATTTTGCTTTTTAAGTTCCTAGATACCCAAATGTAGTCGAGTGTTTTAGTATTGATTCCACAATGCCATGTGGGAGCGGCTGGGATATCTCCATTCGTGCATCCATTTAGCATAGAACAATTTCTTATTTTCATTTCCTTCATCCAGCAGACGCCTCTGTCGATTTGTTGGTTACTTGTCGGGGTCTTAGTTTTGTGGAATGTGTTTCACTCCTCGAACCAAGAGTAATTTAGATCACCACATGTTATTATCATTGGATCATTGTAGGTGAGTAGGCACTCATCAATTAATTCAGTGACAGTAGCTATTAGATTGTTTTGGGAAATCATAGCTGGATTCCAGTATATGTTGATTATCAACAAGTGACGCTCAGGGCCATCCTTGCTCGTCGGAAATTTTATCGTAGTTGCTTGAGTGAACAGGTTCGGAATTACAGCCTTTACAATCGTCCATTTTAAGTTATTTTTAATCATAGTGATTGGCCCAGCATAAGGACGACCGAACTTGTTCTTTCCAGCTTCATTAAACAATAATGTGTATCCATCACTTGTTGGTTCCCCTTAAGCCAAGTTTCTTGTAGACATATGATTGTACATTCGTCTAATTGTGGCCATTTCTCCTTAAACAAGTGGGCGAATCCTCTTGTGTTCCAAGATGCCAAACAATGAATAACGGTCTGTCCGGAGATGTTATCCTAGTGGTCACCTCTCTTTTGTCTTAGAGAGATCCGTCGTGGGTTTGAGGAGGTTCTTGAGGCAGGCGCCGGTGAAGCTCCCAACTACTCTCTTAAATCAGAGCATGTTTGTTCATTGTTCTGTTGTTTGAATCGATTTGGGTTTGAGCTGTTTTGCTGTGAAGAACCTTTGTCTAAATATTGTACATCAAAGCCAAAAAACAACAGGTCTTCTTTGGCATCAATCAGTTTCTTGGCAATTAGTTTTGACTTGAGATGAAGGGTAACCCAGTCCAGGTGTACTTCCGACATGTATTCAACGACTATTATGTCAGCAGATTCGACTGTGCGTAGGCTGGGTATATCATGTAGGAGCTTGATTATATTTCGACGGTTTAAGTTCACGTCATTTTGTTCATTTAAAATGTTCTCAAGTTGTACTTTCCAGCTGTTTGTCTTTATAGATTTCACAAATTGCTCAGAGCTTGTGTTATTTTGTCCCACAGTTTTCGCTTTTTGAGCCATTGTCTGTTTTGGATATAAATTTGCAAGTAAGGTTTGTTTATTGCTCCCATTGTTTCCTTTCCGCCAATTTTCGTTATTTGCTACTTTGTTAGTCTCTACCGGTGCATGACTTTTGATGACCTTAGTCCTCATTTCTCCAACCGACGAAGGCAAGTTTTGATCCTTCTTTCCGGCTTTCGTCTCACTCAACTGGGGCACATTTTTTCTTTCTCTATTTGTCGTGTCCCGCTTCTCACTTATTTCTTCCTCTTCGTCGTCATCATCAACAGAGTATGTCGACAGATCACAGAGATCAATCGACGATTCGCTCTCTGTGTCTTCCTCCACGTTTTGCTCTTCTCTCGTTCTCTTGGTATGAGCTGGCACCTCCATGTTCAATTTGTTGTCTTTATTTATTTCGTTTGAAGTATTTCCCTTCTTCGGTACTCTATTGAACATGTGAGATTTCTTATGAATCTTTTTGCCTCATTGATTCGTGGTTTCTTTGCCTTCGGTTCCAATCTCGTTTTTCCAGTTTTTGCTTTTGCTTTAGATCCTGGTTGCATTATTTTTTTGTCGTCCGCGACCTTTATCGTTTTTGCTTGACCTGATAATATTCCAAACGATAGTTTGGTGGTCAAGTCTTGCAGGCCTGGATCGCACGTTGCTTGGGAGTCCATCATATTTGAGTCTGTGGTTTCCTTTGATTTTGCTTTCTCGGTGTCATCAATCGGGGTCTTTGCGGGGCACATTGGCGCTTGCTCCGGTATTGTCTTCTCTGAACTAGATGAGTCTGTTCCCTCTTTTGTGGCCGGCTTGATCGTTGATGACACTTGATTCGTTGTCGTTGGATTCAGGCCTGAGGAGTTTGGTGCAGCTTGCATAGCAGTTTTCCCAATACTTGGGGGCTCTTTTGCTATGTGACTTGGCCCATTTGATTTTAACATTGGCTTCCTAGCAGGCATTTTTCCATTTGAGCTGCTTGCTGTATCGGCCGTGAGATCGTGCTTTGTTGGCATGTTATGGCACATCCATTTTGTACAATCAATGACAGCAAGCATTAGATCCGCTTTGTCATTGGATTCTTGTCTGGCAATATCGCTTAATCGGGATTGCCAACAACGTGATGCCTCCGCTTCATAATCAAGCCTCTGAGTAATGTTTTGTGATAGCGTTTCGATCTTACACATTTTGCTATTTATCGTCGCCAGCAATGAAATTTGATCATTTAGAGAATCATGCATGGCCTCGTACAGCTTCATAAATGGGAGCAGAGCAATCAAAGTTGCTGCTAGAACGTTGTTATGGGTTTGCAGGTCTGCGGCTGTAGATAAATGCGCCTTGTTCTTAGCGTCAAGGTCTGAATCACTATCAAGTACAGGCGTTGGAAGATTGCTGACTTGCTGTTGAAGTCTCATTTGTTTTCAGTTGTGTGGTTATATTTCTTGTCTCATCATTGGCGGTTTTACCTCTCACAGGTGTGTTCCTGTGAGGCGTACTTGTCTTTGAAAGCGGCA
The DNA here is from genome assembly GCF_040938575.1 of Ambystoma mexicanum. Taxonomy (NCBI): domain Eukaryota; kingdom Metazoa; phylum Chordata; class Amphibia; order Caudata; family Ambystomatidae; genus Ambystoma; species Ambystoma mexicanum. The sequence continues at coordinate 460,452,915 of NC_090941.1, forward strand.
CGTTCGAAACCATTATGTTATCAGGGTGGGTGGTCTCACAAACCTTGCCATATTTGTGAATGAAACTCTCTTCAAGTTTCTCTCGCATCGTCAGAAAGTCAGCCTTTAATCTCTCAGTTAGGCGCGCTTCTCTCGCGGCCAACTCAGATGCAGTTCTCTCTTTATGTTTTAAGGAAATCTTCGGTGTGAGAGCAGCGCTTCCTGAATCACTTCCCACTTTTTTAGGCGTTTCATTGATTGAATCAAGCCTTGCATGCTTTTTTGCGGGAAAGTCCTTTGGTTTAGTACCATCAGCATGCGGCCGTTTTGTAGGTCTGGTGTCAACTATTGGTTCCACATTGTTCCTTGAAGTGAGGGAATTCTGGAGATGGTTTTCGGTGCTTTCTTTTTTGTTTTTTTTGGTGTGTCAAAGGGGCCAAGTTCTTTAGATTAAACGCTTGTGGAAATATGAAGGCATCAGGTTCTTTCGTATTGCCTTCATTATGGACCACCCGCCCACTCGCCACCTGAAGAGGCCTAGGGACTTCAGTCTGCGCATTAGTTGGATTGGAAAGGACTAAGGGGTCATCAACTAGGTGTACAGCCTTGTCGTACATTGCGAGGCTTTCTTCAGAGTTATTCTCATGCTCCAGTCGCAGCGCCAGTAGTTCCGAGTCAGTTACATGAAAGGGAGACTCACTCACATCGATGTATACTGACGGCGAAGGTAAGACAGAAGTCACGGATGTTTTGTGTGTTTCCGGGAGCCCGCATGGTAGGATCATCGCAGCTGCTCTCACGATTTCAGTTTCGGTTTGACAAGAGTCATGGTCTACTTGTGTCTCTACCTCGTGAGAGTCCTGTGGCACATTGAGGGCAGTGGGAGCTACCTTGTCTAATACCGCTTTAGTTAATAGTTAGTTTTAAAGTTGGTATTACATTCGTGTCCTTTGCGGATGAGGCAATGTTTGATTTGTTAATTAAGTTGTTGCTTACCTCTGACTCTGTCTCAATAGTCGGATTCCGCAATAGCTGCATCACTTTAAGCCGCGTTTGGGGGCCAGATGACGATGAAGATGACCGTGACTGTTTATTGGAAGCCACGGGGGCGGTAATGGGCAGAGCTCCACGAGTCATTTTCTAGTGCAGCGGCCGGTGCAGGAACCGGGGCGGACTGGGGCAGACTGAACTCACTGCCGAACTCCGCGCCGCGCTCTGCGCCCGGCCATGGATTATGTAGGTTGGGTTAGAAATTAAAGGTGCAGTAACCCAAAAAGAAGATTGGTCCAGCAGAGATTTCCAGTCAGTCGCTGCAGCTCCTCACACCAAAAGAGTCTGGGGCAGACTGAACTCACTGCCGAACTCCGCACTTTTGTATATCATATCCGAATGCAGCAAAAACTACACTTGAGGTTCCCCTTGATGCCTCAAATCATAGTAGTAGTTGTGTTGTATATTTAAGTTGCACAAACAGTTTAACAAATCATAGTATTCAATACTCTCTGAGTGAGATACCGATCTCAAAACAATTTCAAAAGTTATAAATGAAAACTGTCCGGTATGTGAGAAGTGATTTTAGTTCAAGTACAGCCACAGCCGACACGTGTTTCGACCAGCAGGTCGTTCTCAAGGCTGTTTGTGATAAGGTTGTGATCATTTGAACATCAACAGCTAATGATAAAAAAATGTTTACAAACATTGACACATGATGGGTCAAGCCCATCAAAACATCATTCAAACAAGGTTATTTGTAAGAGCATAAATTGCAAAGTAATTTAGGGCAGAATTGCCGCAACAACATATATAATATCAAGATCGGTTGTACATACCCATAACCAAGCGGGCACAATCATAGGGAGAGAGAGCAGAGATGGAGAAACAAGACATGAAATTACTTAACACATAGAGCCTCATTACGACCTTCACACAACGGGTTAACGGTCTCCGCTAATGGAGGCGGACCTGTTAAACCCGTTCCGCGAAATTACGAGGTCCGCGAGGGGAAGAGGGAGCTAACAATGGGTCGGTCGTAATCGGCCCGTTGTTAGCTCCCTCTCCCATTCCCATTGAGCCCTATGGGGGCTCAGATGGGAATGGGGAAGGTCCGGGCCTGGGTTACCAGAGAGAGGAATTACCGGGCCCTCTGAACTCAGAATGGCCTGGTAATTCACCATTCTGGGAACCCGGTAAAGGAGCCCAGTTTGGCGGCAGCCATGGAGCTAATAGCTCCATGGCTACCGACAAACTCGTAATGAGGCCCATAGTCTCTCTTTTGTCTCACATTATGTTATTAATAAACTTTGGTTTGTTGGGTAGAGTAGGGCTCACTTTTAATAATGTGTGACAGTATTACGTTTCAATCCATTAGATTAGTCTTTGTGAAGGAAAGATAAAAGGATGTCTATGTATTACGGCATTGTTGAGACCCATCAAAAATCATATATATACCTGTTGGTGAGTGTTAGGAATCTTACAGGATGGAAATGTTGGTCACTCACCCTAGATGTTACTGGGGGTTAATCCTAAACGTTTAAGAAGAAAGATTGCATTTATGAGATGATGGAGATTATCCTCATTAAACCATGAAATTCATCAGGTTAATGTAGAGCTGTGAGCACCGGCTACTAATTACTCAACACTCTATTAATGTGTTCTTACCCTAAATGGTTTTGCAAGGTAACTTCATGAATGAAGAATAATTGTTGCAGTTCATAAGGACTGTTGCTTCTTTAGTGAGTCCGTGGAGAAAGTCCACTGTATGTATGGCTCAAATGCCTATAAAGATGTGTAACACATAACAATATATTAGTATCCTGTTGGTTGGTATTTATGGATCACAGATAAACAATAGATCTAAAAGCAGCTAGTGGAAAGATGTGGCCGTTAACCAGTTCCCTCACCTTGTGTAGTTTAAGGTGCTGCATGTTGGCCTCTTCTTTCCAAATATCTTTCAGTGAAGAACAAGGTACCAATACCTATAATTGCAAAAAATGACAGACAGTCAATAATCCTGAAAGATTATTTGTTGAGAATCATGGTAAGTGACTCCCACAGTGATGCATGGGAGATGTAGGGACAAGTTAAGAAAAAAGGTCTTACCTTTTAATTTAGTCATAGCTTAGATCCCAATTGGAGTTTTGCAAGACATGTTGGCCTTGCTGCTACAAGCAAGAATTGTTAGTGTCTCGCCCGTGCATCTGACGTCATGCGCATGTGTGGTCGCATTGTTTTGCCGCTAATCCGATTGCGGAAGATAAATGTGACTTAAGATGTTAGAACTAGATTTATAATTGAGACCTAATACAAAAGCAAAAGTGGTTATGTATTCAAGGTATGTCAAAATATGTTTGTTATTATGAATGCGAAAAGGTAAACAGTCATTGTAATAAAGATTGGTGAAAGGATGAAAACATGGGGGGAGGGGCTTGAACTAAATTAGAAGGATAAATGATAAAAAATATATATAAGAGTACCTGGAGAGACCCTGGTGGTCCCGTGCCAGACACATAAGAAGTCATTCTAAGGTCATGGTGGTCAAGTGCAGTTGATGCATTAAAATGATAATATAATGTGATTAATGCAAGATATTGGACACTGCCATCTTAATAGGAAGATGCACCAAACCATAATAAGGTGAAGGCAAACAAATTTGCCAGAAGGGTATAAAGATAGTGCAGGTATAAACAATTGATAGATATGAGTTGTATTGTTTCTGATGCAGAATGATATAGGCTCATGTCATAGATAATAGTCTTCAAAATATAATTATGGCCAGAAATGCATTGAAATCCTGCATTATAGGAACTACATGTGTTACAGAAGACCCATGTTTAGTGGTTGGATGGCTCTCACCAAAGCCAAACTAAGTCACAGGATTGTAAATGTGTGTTAATTCATCGTCAGATCGCACATGACTGATCTTGAAAACAAGTCCAGGTCATAAAAAAACATACATTTCATTGTCTGTGTTCAAACCATGTTGGACACATCGTAAGTTACAAATAGTTTTAGCTTCCAGCTGTCTCAATTTCAGCTTCAGATCTCCTCCTCTTTTCCCAATAGATGCCTTCTTTAGGCCAATACATCTTATCTCATCAACTTTTCCCATCTGATGGTGTTCTTGCCTATGGGTAGCCAATGGCAATAAATGATCCTGTTTTTTGAGGCTGCTCAGGTGTTAACGGATCTGAATGCATAGCTGTCTAATAGTGCTGCCTACATATACCTTCTGGCAGACACACACGATAGCATAGACCACAAACTTCGTCCTGCAATTGATAAAGTCAGTGATCATGGTTTTGATACCTAACTGAGTTGTAAATTCACTACAGTTTGGGTATGCATGTTTGCACACAGTGCAGGTACCACATTTGTGGAATCCCTTGGGTTTCTTCAACCATTCCGATCCATTGGGTTTGGACACACCAATGTATGAAGGGCAGATTTACGCTCGTAAAAATAACCTTGTTTGGGTGATGTTTTGATGGGCTTGACCCATCATGTGTCAATGTTTGTAAAAAATGTTTTATCGTTACCTATTGATGTTCGAATTATCACAACCTCATCACAAACAGCCTTGAGAACAACCTGCTGCCCGAAACACGTGTCGGCTGTGGCTGTACTTGAATTAAAATCACTTCTCACATACTGGACAGTTTTCATCTATAACTTTTGAATTTGTTTTGAGATCGGTATCTCACTCAGAGAGTATTGAATACTATGATTTGTTAATCTGTTTGCATAACTTAATTATACAACACAACTACTCATATCTTTTTACTCAACAGTTTATCTCCCAAGGTCAGTGAACCCCACTTGCTTTCCCCGTTTTCAACATTCTCTTTCCTCTCTTCGTCAAAATGCCCTTGCATTTTGCAACTCCATTTTTTCGGCCTCTTTGTACCAAACTACACTTTCATGTTACTACAATGTTCTCTCCCAAGACTAAATTATAGTTACATGTTGCTCACATCTATCTCACTCTAGTCATTGAACTGCAAGTTAATGTTGCCACCTATGTTCTCTTTCCCAGATGCGGAAATGCAACAGCACACCCATATATATATCTCTCTCTCTTGCTCACTCAATAGTAGTTGCCCGCTAGTGGGTATTTATTTCCACTAGTGACTAAACTAATGCTCCATGCCCTTGCTTAATATTTCTCCTCTCCCGGGTGTTAAATGCATCAAAATCCTTCTCTAAGAGTCTTCTTCTGCAAGTTTAGAGGGAGCCATTTAGGTTTCAAGGCCCAGATTCTCAAAAAACGCCTTGACACAAGTGGTGAGATGAGCTAACACATCTCGTCATGCACCAAAAACACATGTGTGGATGCGCACTGCATAATAATCATTCCTGAAAGTGACCTGCATTTGCCTGTAAGAGTGACTGTGACAGAATGTCATCTGCGAGGGTGAGTAAGACTGTACTGCTATTTTATTTTTAGTAATAAAGTGATGTTGGTAATTGTATTTGCAAAAGGAGGCCTGCCAATCAGACCTTCCTTTCATAATGTTCCATTCCAAAATCATGCGCCCATGTCCCTCTGCTATGACTATCTCCCAACATCTCGAGCAACTGCCCTGCAGTGGCCGCTGGACAGGTTCATAGGTCACATGTCGATTCCCTACTGCTGCTGAAACAAAAATTACCAACAGGCAGAGTGGGGTAACAACCCCCCAATTAGCTCACGATAAGCCCCTGAGCAAGACTTCCTCTCTCCAGTCAGAAGCTGCGCCGCAAGTTTCTCCTCAGCGAATACTCGTGAGTAAGCAGGGATTCAATTTCCTTGCAAGATTTAATCCTTTCCGTTTCATACAACGACCTGGTTAGACTAGATGAAAGTACGCTTCTTCCCCCCCCAACCCCTCACCCATTTCTCGGAGACGAATAACTCACCAAAGAGTCAACAAGTGAATGTGTCTCATAATGCAAACCCCATTGTAAGACTTTCCTTCTTGTTATTCTTAATATTAGTCAGAAAATATTTCCGGGTTCCATATAATGTTCTTGGAACATATACAATAAGCCAGTTTCACTCTGCTGTCATTACTTTCTTTCTGCACTTGAGTTGGCAAATGAGTCAAATCATGCTTTTACAGATAAAAAAAACTCACTAACTGGGACAACTCCCACACCCCTCATTGGAGGAAGGCAGTCTGCTGCGCGTGATCAGGGGCAGATTACAGAATCTTTCCATGGCGCTAGTGCACATTTGAAGGGTAGCAAAACATTTATTTTGTCAATACATTTTTGCACCAGGACAAAGTGTGCCCTTTTGAAAATTCAAAACAGTGGCAGTCTCTGCTCTGCTGCAAAAACATTTAAAAGCATTGCTTTTTGCACTAGGGTAATTAAACCCCTTCTGTAAATACCATGCAAAATGCCCTTTGCACCAGTGCAAGGGCTCTAAATTAACATTATTATTACTAGGGTGTTTATTGAGCGAGGACCTAGCTTTGAGACACAACAGCACACTTTACAAGTCATGGGAGGAAATACACTGTGAGGGAAGAAGAGTTACATGCTATAGGGGAGGTAACAACAGAGAAGAGGGAGAGGGGAGATAACAACAGAGGAGGGGTTGAGGGGAGATAACAACAGAGGAGGGGGAGAGGGGAGATAACAACAGAGGAGGGGGAGAGCTGGACAATATGGCAGTAAGAAATCTACAAGCAACCAGGAGAGCAATAAGGGGGAAGCAGATCAGACATTCTCGGGTTAGATGGGGGGTGGAGTTGGGGAGTGGAGGGCGTATTGACCTAGGTGTTAGAGAGGGCTGATGCACCCCCCCCAGACCCTTTTTTGCCCTGTTTCTGCTATGCCCAGAAGAACATGATCAATCACAATGTTCAGTCATTACGAGTACGGCTTTGTGGTAAAAATGGCAGGAATGCAGCAGTATTTCTGTTACTGTTACATTATCGCACCGCCGTACTTTCAATTTGGTAGTAAGGTGGAGGATACACCTTCATAAAATAGCTGGAGGTAAATCCTCCACCGTACTGCCAGAAATTGGCAAAATAGGCACAATTACCACCGGTGGAATAACCGTTGTCAGAAATGCATGATGAATTGTCTCTGATTGGTGTAGTAGCAGGTTGTATTATTACCCAAAGTAATAACATCCAATGTATCACCATCAGATACAATAAAGGCTAGAGTCGGCCCGGCCATGTGATTTGAATCGTGGCAAGGGCAGACTGGATCCCTTTCTGAGGCAATTGCTTCAAGCGAGAGTTACCCAGCTGGGCACATGGGTGCAATATACATTCATGGCCTCCACTCTCAGGTAGTTCGGGCCCCACTGTTGCTCCTGGTATTCACTGATTTCCCAAAGGCCTCAGGAGAATGATGCTGCTTTTTGTATGTCCTGCGAGTGTTTCTTGCAGGCCCTTTCTGGCTTTTGTATTGGGTCCAGACCCTGATTACCTGTCTAAAGATAAAAGGACATGTTCTGCAAGTGGATCTCTTCTGCAAAATGGAGGCGCTGTGAAATGTTCCTAATTTAATAAACAATCGATTGCAGCAAGGAGGGTTGATGGAATAATCCAGTACTGCAGGGTCTTCGACAGTACCCAGGAGGACCATTCCTCCCCTCCACCTGAAGTCACATCTACATGCCTGATTGATAATGATCTTTTCAGGAGACTAAATAGAAGTGCAGATGACAAAATGTAGCTATATGATGCATTATATCGTTACTAGCTTTAACCCAAGCATCACATGCCGATCTAGCGCTCTCTCTCTCCCTCACTCTGCACTCTCTATCTCTCCCCCCCTCTCTCTATCCCTATCTATGTCTCTGTCACTTTCTATATGGTGAGAGACTTGTTGTCAGGTGGGTGTTCTGTAGAGCACCCCAGCTGTTGCTGACAACTGTGAAACTACAGGACAAAAAAAAGGATTTCTTGAGAGGTTTTTTTTTCTCAAAATCGGCTGTTAAAAAAAGGATATACCTAATTGTGCTAGCATTGTAAACTGTACATTGTATATTCTGATTTCTAATGATCACTTCCAATTTTTAAGTAGACATAATTAGAACATTACACTTGCAAGGAAAAGGCATATCATAAACTCCTCGAAACCATGTGCATTATTTTCTGATATTGGGTTATCATTTAGAGAGGGTCAGTATGGTGCACTTCTATTGTATTCTTTTGAATGCCCGAAAGGGGAAGGTGAAAAGTAGCAGACATGATTCTGGCCTGCTTGCAGAAAATGAAAGTACATTTTGTGAACATGAGAATGACAACATAGCTTTTATATTTGATAAAGATCTGTGATAGCAGAGCTGTGTGCTAGAATCAGTAAGTACTTAATGCACCCTGGGTTAAGTGCTTATTTAATGGGATTAGAATGCATGCCACATTGGATCATATATACTGATTTGAAAAGTCCCATGGATGTGAGGAAATATGACTGTGACACAACATGCCGAATGTTAAATGCCTCTTAGGCTAAATAGGGACATTCACATAATCAGTTCCCAATGCATGAAACCTGCGAGAATCATATAGCACAATGGAAAAGAGGCCAGCCATCTTGAATATGCCATGCCCCACTTCCTTCCATGTGAGCCCTCATAACATCCTGCAGACAAGAGACTGTGGGAGCTGACATCACAAGGAAAGACCCTTGTTAAAACAGCAGAATGCTTTGAAAGAACCAATAAACTGAAAGTGATTATACAAGGGGGTGATACCACACCTTAATTTGAATCATCTTTGAGACTCCTCTTGGAGCATTGAATGGAAGAACCATCTGGAAGAATCATTGTGGAACTATTTAGACAACTATTTTTCTGGGGCCCTGTTGGGGAAAGGCTGCCAACATTCCCATCCATTGGGTGAAGGCAATGATTTTCTAGGTGTGAGCAGACCCTCTACATAACCACTTCAGTGGGCATTTGAAGTGATTTGCTGAACGGAAGCCTGACCACAGCTGGACACTGGTACACAAACCTCTGCTTGCTAGAGTGGCAAGCCCTACAAGTGTACCTGTTAAACATCCTGGCTGTAAATGGTAAGAAGGTAGGCTCACATTTTTCCAGTGTGCCAATGAAGTGCCCCACAGCACCCCAAGATCCAAAAGGGGCTCCTTTTTCTCAATCAGAAATGTTATGCCGCTTTGAGCTGGTTTGAGGCACTGCGACCATTATAAGCACCTCCAAACTGCTGCAAGGGCTCACCAAAACGGCTTTTGGTAATCTCTCGACTTTGGAACACTTCAAACAGGTGCAAGGTATGTTGATCTGAACATCGCCAACTTTTTCAAGCTTCTTGGAGTCACAAGCTATTGCTGCGTGTTGACCGTCTCTGCTTTGCTTGGTCTCGGGGACCCACCTAGCCTCTGAAGCTGAATCTGTGCCTTGCTTGCTTTCAGAACCTTTCGGGCCTTCGATCTATGCCAAATCATCGCCAACTCCTACCTGTCTCAAGCTTCTTCCAGTCATGAGCCATTACCCCTTTCTGAAGTGCACAAATGCGCTTGCACCTCATTGAGCCATCTTTCTTAAACCCAACTCGAAGCACTGAAAAAAGCACCCAGAATCCTGTCTCGATGCCATTGAGAGGCTGACAGAAGATATGAAGTAACTTATCAATGGTTCCACCCCTCCATCCTTGTTTTATGGGCCTAAGTGAGAATTAGGACCCCAGGTTATGCTTTAAAAACATATAATTGAACTTGTTTGACTTTTTCACAAGACTACTTACCTACAGACACCTGTTCTTCAATACTTTGGGCCTCATTACGACTTTGGCGGTGGCCATGCCACCGAAATCGGGTCCGGGTTCCCAGAATGGGGAATTACTGAGCCATTCCGAGTTCGGAGGGCCCGGTAATTCCTCCCTCCAGGAACCCGGGCCCGGACCGTCCCCATTCCTATCTGAGCCCCCATAGAGCTCAATGGGAATGGGAGAGGGTGCAAACAACGGGCCGATTACGAGCAGCCTGTTGTTTGCTCCCTCTTCCCCTCACGGGACACGGTAAGGACGCCTGGTTTGACCAGGCGTTACTTACCGGGTACCGCGAGGGGAGCTTGTAATGAGGTGGAACGGGTTTAACGGGTCTGCCTCCTTTAGTGGAGCCCGTTAACCCATTCTGCCACAGTCGTAATGAGGCCCTTAGAGTCCCCTTTCCTTCCAAAGTATTAATTTGCTGTGCAAGTCATTACAGGGATAGGCTTGTGGAGTTTTTAATAGTTCATCTGTCCTTTTTGTTTCATTGGCATGTTATTTTGATCAAACCTTTATTGGCTATTTCTTGTATTTTGGTTCTTACGGTACTGATGTTGTTTTGGATGCTTTTGTGCTGGCTCACACCATCATGTAGAGTACAGGGCGCCTTCAGCCCATGCTACATTTAAGAGGCAAAGGGGGTATAGTTAGAATTCATTTTGTGCCTGTTTCACATTTTGGGTGAGTCACTGCTGTTTAGAAACCACTTGTCATCCCGTTACTCCTGCAGGACAGTGGTCATGTTATCACACTTAATAATATCCTTTTTGACCTCAAGGTGCCAGGCTTTTTATATTTGACCATATCAGTTTCGAATAATCCATTCCCTTACCTTCTGTTGCCAACAACATTCACCGGTATGCACAATCTAGCCTTGACTATGAAGCGCTCAGGCTTTACAGCCCCAGAAGTATTATTATTCTGGAGGCTTGTCGCCTAATGGAAGTCCCATACCCGTGCCTCCCGCAGATACCGTTGGTTGCTTTGACAGGAGGGGATGATCAGCTGAGGGCGATTGTTAGGACATACTGGGAATCGGTGGGGCTGACAACACTAGGCGATGTTTGGCAAGAGGGATCCATTAAGGAGTTTACAGAACTCAACGAAGAGGCGGGGCTACACACGGGTCAATATGTCACATACATTAGATTGGTGCGGATGATTAAGAACACTTGGACAGAAACAGTTTTGATAGAAAAATCAGATGCAGTTTTGGAAGCAATGTATGATATGTCTGAAGGGGGTCATGAGATCTCGAGACTGTATGAGATGGTGATGGCTAAGGTGGGGAAAGATTTGACGCATCTGAGACTGGACTGGGAGATGGAAGTGGGGGCCCCGATGGAGGACGGGATGTGGGAGCGTGCCCTGGGTTACCACAAAAAAGTGTCTAGAAATGCCAGATTAAAACAAATTCAGCTATATGTAACGCATAGGGCATACATGACCCCCTTGAGGATATCTAAGTTCCGAAACGCTGGAGTACAAGTGTGTCCTAAATGTAACCTGGAAAACGCTGACATGACACATATGTTTTGGTCGTGCCCGATTATTAGGTGCTACTGGGGTGAAGTGGTGCAGAAACTGGCCGATAAAGGGGTTATTCTTGTCACAGACACGGCTTGGGCCTGCTTACTGGGCGGGTTCCCTAGGCCACGAAAACTCAAACATATTGAGAAACTGAGAAATCTGGCGTATGTGCTTGCGAAACGTAGGATCGCCATGGGGTGGAAGAAATGCCACAAACCTACGGTGGATGTATGGTGGAAGGACTTACAGAAATGGGCGGAGGCTGAAACGGTGGCATGGCAAGATGCGAGTAGCCGGGCTGATGAGGGGGAGGTGGGCACCCTATTGGCCTAGAAAACACTAATAACAGAATTGTTTGGAGTAATATTAAATCCAACGGACTCCGAAGAGAACGAAACCCGGCCGCATGTGCCAAACATTGAAAAAGATTGACAAATAGGCTCACGGGGGGAGGGAGGGATAATGGGAGCAGTGACTACGATAACTTGATGTGTAATTGAACTATTATGATTATGCTGCTTGTTTGGTTTTCATTGTTTTGTTTGCATAAAATCAATAAAAGAAATTAAAAAAGAAAAAAGTATTATTATTCTGGAGTTTGAATAGGGGTCCGTCGTGTAGCCCAGTCAAATTAACCCCCAAACTTCCAGAATTCTCCAAATCTGCCTTAGAAGTGCAATACAATTATCACAACACATACAGACAAATGATCCTCCTCTCTTTTTCATATGTTCGGTCTAACAGAACCAACATGCATTGGTGCCATCACAAATCACTCTTCACTCGCTGCATCCCCACTTCTATTTGTTTGCAGCTTCAATTTGTAGCCTCCCTCCCAATTTCTTCTCCTCCACTTGCCCATTTTATTTCCTCCAGCAGAGTAAGGTGCAGAATCCCCTGATGGGGGCAGAGTGCACCACTCCACAGACAGTCCGAGGCACTCAGAAACTACGACATTTGTAATGTGGTGCAGTATAAAAGAATATTAGCATCACAATAGCATGACATATTCTGCAGCACATTCGAAACTCTCCACAGGAGTCGTCACAATGAAGTACTGCTAAAATCAAATCAGTTTCGATTGGCCTCAAATCACATTTAATTTTTAATGTTTCATTTTTTTTTTTTTTAAATACACGTTTTTGGGTAAGAGTGGTGTTGTATCTTGCTCTGTCTGCATCTATGGCAAATGAGTGGAATGTTGAGGTGAAATGCAGAGCATAGAATGTTTATCTATGAGTGTTTCAGGGTTGTCAGTTGCAGAGATGTAAGCCCTGAGAGAGGATGCCGGTGGGTGGCCTATGTCCTCATAACTTACTTGACTCTATGAACTGTTATTGATGTACCTTAAACCAAGTAAAAGAGTTAACAGTTCAACTGGAGATGACAGAGACATTTGTGGCTGGGGACCCAAGTTAACAAATGCCTTAAATTGTTGACCAGAATAATAGCTCCGCAATCTGATCTACTTTACCAATAATTGAAGTTCTTCCAAGCGACAGTGTTTGCTTGCTTTTTGTAAAGTTAGTTACTGAAGACATAGCATAGTTTGTCTGACACTTACAAGAGAGTAATATTACCTAGATTTGCACAATAATATACATTGACGCTACCACTGCAAACATGGTGAACTGGGATTAGGGAAGGTGTCAGAAATGTTTTCAAAACATGTTTGGAATCCTTCTGTACATGAGAATAGAGGTTGCAACTAATGTTGTGCACAGATGCTAGTCAGGCAATTAGGGCACTAAGGGAGTAAGGGACTAGAATCAAACATAACACTCTTTCTGGTTGTTGCACCCCTGCTAGCTCTGGTCACTAGACATTTGTCCTGAAAGCCCTTTCCATTCTTTTAAACCAACCCTGAGTGGGGCTCCTTGGAACTGCTGTATGTTTAGTTTATTATTAAAGTATTCTGAAAGTTAATAGATTAATTGCTGCTGAAAATGAACTCCTTGTGTAATAGAAATCTCTTAACTAAGTTTACCTTCTGCACTTCATTTATAAGCAATACGTGTGTCCTCGAATTTGTTCTTTGCATTGAAGCATTGGCAAAAGCTAATAGTATTGGCCTTTGTATGCCTTTTGCACTGAGGTTGTATCACAAGTTACTCACATGATATTCCATCTATTGCAATTGGTTACCAGACATTTGATCGAAAAAAATTGGTTGACTGGACAAATGGTCGAACCAATTTGGTCGAAAACCAAATGGTCGAATCTTTTATTTTTTTATTTTTACCCTTTTTTTTGTGGGGGGGTCCCCCCAACCCCCTTTTTTTTCTAAAAAACCCTTTTTTTCCCTAAACCACAACCTTAAAAATATATATATAAATAAAAATCAAATTCGAACATTTGGTTTTCGACGAAATTACGTCGACCAAATGTCCTGTCGACGAATATTTTTCAATGAAATGTCCGGACACCTTGCAATTTTATGATCAAGTAGTGCCACTTATGGCAGTGCTGGGCATATGTTCATCCCATGCCTACACGTCACTACTCTTGGCCTTGCTAATGATTACTTTAGGCGGCATAGGAAATGGACCGGAACAAGACAGAGCTGAGCTCTGGCAAATTATGTCTTGCCAGAACGCTGTTCTGTCCCCAGGCCAAGGAAACTCCCACATGTGACCCCAAGCCAAGCACTGACCTGCTTGTACCTTAGAGACAGCACAGGAAACTGAACGCAGACACTTCAAAAGCCTAACATGCTATTCAGAGGCTGTCCAAATTGGTTTATATGCCCTGTAATTTACAGGCATTTTTTGTTAGCGTGAGTATTGTGACCAATAAAAAGAGCACTGTTAAAATGCTATATCTCCCACAAAAGGGTTTTCTCTCTGAATCACAGACATGCTTCCAAAATGCTCTTTGCTCTTATGCACATTTGTGAGACTTGGGTTCCATGAAGACATGTTATTCTTTGTTATGTTGAGTTATACCACACACCGTTGCCATTTGCATGGTCTCCAAGCTCCACAAGAAAAGAGGGTAGGGTTGGCTAACGAAGGAGGGATCAGATAGAGTGTGTTCTCATCTGTTGATGCATGCAGAACCAGGAGAAACTGGCATCTGTGCGTTTGAGCTTTCTAGGTGTGCTTGTTATGTGCACTTGGCTTGTTGTGTCCGTAAGGGTAGGGTCCAGTGTCTGAGTTGTTTGGTGTCTGCAGTTATTGGGTTTGTAGTATGATTAGAGTGTGCGGTTTGCAAGTTTTGGGTGAGTTGTTTCAATAGCCCTCTGGCGTGTGTAGTATGTGAGAGGTGTGAGGGTGTGGAAAATGGAAAGGGGTGGTTAGTTGGTATTAGTTGATTACTGGGTGTTGAGTAGTGTTTTTGTTGGCTCTTTGTTCTGTATTTTATTAATTTGTTTTTATTTATTTATATAGCACGCAAAACCCTGAAGTATCTAGGCACTTAAATTTAAGAGATTAGTTTCAGTGCTTAAGGTTACAGAAAAGGGAAGCGTAAGAAGTGAATTACAACATTGTGGAACGTGCAAAGGTAACATCATACGAAAAAGTGCAAAGAGGAGTAAATGGTGATCACATCCATTGAGCCTGACTCTATGTTGCAGGGTGGCAGCAACACACAGATGCAAAGTCAAATCAGAGGACAAATACATGGCACCTAACCATGTTGCAGGGCGGCAACAGCACACAGATACAATAGTCAAATGAGTGGGCAAATACATGGTGCCTACCCCAAGTTACAGGGTGGCAGCAGCACACGGATGCGAAAGTCAGCAATGGGCAAATACATGGTGCCTACCCCATGTTGCTGGGTGGCAGCAGCACACAGAAGCAAAAGTCAAACAATGGGCAAATACATGGTGCCTATCCCATGTTGCAGGGCGGCAGCAGCACAAAGATGAGAAAGTCAAACAAAGGGCAAATATATGGTTCCTACCTCATATTGCAGGGCGGCAGCAGCAGCACACAGATGCAAAAGTCAGAAATGGGCAAATACATGGTGCCTACCCCATGTTGCAGGGCGGCAGCAGCACACAGATGTGAAAGTCCAGCAATAGGCAAATACATGGTGCCTACCCCATGTTACAGGGTGGCAGCAGCACACAGATGAGAAAGTCAAGCAATGGGCAAACACATGGTACCTAACCCATGTTGCAGGGCGGCAGCAACACACAGGCCCTCATTACAACTGAGGTGCTAAGTGCACCAACTTTACCACCATGGTGTAAACTACGTTTACACCATGGTGGATGGCGGATTTACCGCCCCATTACAAGGTTAGTGGGGCGGTAAATCCCCATTTCCCATTTTCCCTTCCCCATTCCCATTTTTGCCCCATAGGGCATAATGGGAGTGGGGAAGGCGCTAATTACGGCACCGTAAATTACGGTGCCGTAATTAGCACCAAGGTGCCTTAGCACCATGGAACTTAACGCCTGCAAAAAGCAGGCGTTAAGGTGGGAATCAGGCGTTAAGGGTTAACGGTGGCGTTAACCCTTAACGCCTGAGTTGAAATGAGGGCCACAGATGTGAAAGTCAAATCAGTGGGCAAATATATGGTGCATACCCCAAGTTGCAGGGTGGCAGCAGCACACTTATGCGAAAGTCAAACAAAGGGCAAATACATTGTGCATACCCCATGTTGCAGCGTGGCAGCAGCACTCAGATGCAAAAGTCAAACAATGGGCAAATACATGGTGCCTACCCCATGTTGCAGGGCAGCAGCAGCATGCAAGTGCAAAGATTATTTAGGGGGCAAAATCGGGCTTGGAAGAAAGGGATGAGGGGAGGACATCAAGGGCAAGAAGGGGGTGGGGGCACACACAGCATCACAGGTCACCAAGGGTGGATGGGGCCACACACAGCATCACAGGAAACCAAGGAGGTTGTGGGGGCACTCACAGCATCACAGCCTACCAAGGGGGTGTGGGGGCACACAGCATCACAGGTGACCAGGGGGGTGTGGGGGCACACACATCATCACAGGTGACCAAGGGGGTCTGGGGGGCACGCACAGCATCACAGGTGACCAGGAGGAGGGTGGGGGCACACACTGCATCACAGGTGATCAAGGAGGGTGGGTAGCATACCTGAAGTGGACAGGGAGCCGACAGGGCCTAATAAAGTGGGCCTTTGAATTAGGGGCTGGCTGAAGCCTGTCGGTCCCGATAGGCAACTTAAGGAACCCCAAGACCCAATCACAATGCAGGTAGAGACACAATTAGGCAGCCTTAGTAGGTAAAGAAAAGGTGGCAGCCATCTTCAAGATGCCAGGAGAAGGCACAAAATGCATGGAGGAATTCACTGAACTCAACACACATGGCCAAAGATACTGAGCAATGAACAAAAGACGCGCGGCACAAACACTCTGGACTTAAATGCAAATCACCTGGTGAAATCATTGTACCATGATTTCTTTGGGCCTGGTGTATTTATTGTGATTTTTGCACACCCAATTTGGCATGTAGAAATTAGACCATGTGCTTTTTCCCAATGTACATTTAAAAATAAAATATTTGAAGTACACGAGCTAGGAATTTATGTTTTCCCAATTCAAGGTTTGGTAAGAAATCATTATATTGTATCTAAAGTAAATGTTATTCCACAAAGCCCACATATAGGACATATGGTGGTGGGGATTGTTTTGTCACCGACCTTTCCTTGTCGACAAAACCTGGCTTTGGTGGTCGGCTTACAACAGAGGTGTCACTTCAAGGACAGGAGTCACGAGAGCCTATCACGCGTCTGTCTCATAGATAAACACACGGCCTGCTCGCGGCACAGAGGGAATCACGCCGCGAGAAAAGCAATTTGTTCATGTTGTTCGGTTTGGCCCAAGCCTTGGAACGCCAAGGAAGTGAAAAGAGCCTTCGCCTTCCCACGGAGAAACACAAACTCACGACGCACCAATTTCCGCCAAGAAGTTGTGCGATTATGACCATAAAACAGGATCATCCGGAACCGTGAAACGTGCACATTCTGAAAGTGTGTTTCATGCGATACTGCCGATAATGACCTGGCACTGAAGCGTGCTGCTTCTACCTTTACTCACAGACGGACCACAGAATATTTTAAAGGACATTAATGTGTATTCTTCGCAGCTCAAGAGGCCTATCAAACAAGAGCTCGTCTTAATTAGCCCTCGAATTAATTATCCCACTTTCACAAGAGCCATAGCCCAAGCCTAGTTCTGAATGCACACTATACTGTTATGTTAGGGCATGTCGTATTGTTATGTTACTGGGACTTATACCACATATTGGTTGTGCCGTTTAGATGGTGTCCAGAAGCTCTATAGTTTTAAATATTCATTTTACGAGCCCTTACGTTTCTCAATAGTAGGAAGTGGTACGTAGTGTGGGAGTACATAATAGTTACACACTCACAAGTCAGCAGCTTGTGCTGCTTTTTTTTTATAAGCACATTTTCTTAAATTCGTACCATAATTATCCCTTTAAAAAAAAAATCCCTATTAATTTTCTGGCCATTGATGAGCGGGGAACACCTCCCGAAACGCGTCCAGCTCAATTTTATGATATGCATAATTTGATTTCTGAACTTCACTGTATGTTGATGGTAAAATTACTCACCTATGAAATTACTAGATGCCAAGAGTCAGTATATGACATATATTGCTTAATAGAAAAACTGTCTAATAATAATGATATTAATTGTTGACTGACCTTTTTGTCAGTATATGAGGTGTGCTGGGGACGGGAGTGTCCATCAATTGAAGACACTACTTTTTCGTGATTTCACATTGATGGCAGTGCTGTCATGTCTCCGGGCGCATGGTGTTTTCTCTCCTGGCCAATTGACTAATGTCACAGACGCCAATTCCCATGTTCGGGAGGAAAAGCGTGATGATGGACACAGCCTCTGCTGCGTTTAGGAAGAGGACGTGCATATCCTGCAGTGTGTGTATACAGCCATGTGCCACTTCCGCCTTCACGTTACGGAATGATGTAAATGAATCAGCCGTACCGCCACTTCCGCCTTCACGTTATAGAATGATGTAAATGATGCAGCCGTACGCCACTTCCGTCTTCACGTTACAGAATGATGTAAATGATACAGCAATTTGGGAAGCTGCAGCTGATAAGGGGAAAGATGAGAAGGTGCCCTGGGAGCTTTGAGCAGGAAAGGAACAACCACTGATATGTCCAGCGGACACACAGGATCATGTGTACGGCAGGTTTGCGAATGGCGCCGATTAATTGCCATTTTGCACAAAGATAGCCGAATTTGTAGAATCTCCACTGGCATGGTCGACACAGGTGGCAAGGCCAAGGAGAGAAATAAGACACAGTTATCATTTTGGAAGGGATTAGGGTACATTTATTTACAAAATGCAAAATCAAAGAATGCAAATGATCAGAAGATCTCAACATCCTCAGGCCTGTTGGGGGCGGGGCAACACCACAAGGCCCATCTCATACTTATGTGTGCGGGAGTGGATCTGCCTATCTCCTCCACGCCCAAAGAACAGTTCTGGGAGAATTAGGACACTGCGGACCGTGGTATGCTATGCTGTGTGTTGGTGCAGTACTTTTGACACTGGCTGTTTCGGTGGGGGGATGTGGGGCGCAGGTACCTAACATGCAAGACACAGCAACCTATTTATACTGTCAACCAAAGCACTGCACTTGGGCCCAAGGTGCCACACTGAAAAGGCCACCGCAGACAGCGCTGTGCCAGAATGTGCAGTTTCTGTGAACATAACAAACACCCTGTCCCATTATCCCCGCCCCTGTGTGACTACCGTTAACCACCTTTCGGTAAGCGCCGCCCATGACTGACTCACTGTAAAGCCCTAAGTATTGACCTGCAAATAAGAGGAACATCTCTCTACCAGTATCTCAAAATGCTTGGGACCAGCATAAATAAATGCAATATGCTAAACCTACCGCTTCCACTCTAGCCCTATCCGCAATTGCCCTATCTATGAAATATGGATGGGTAGGTAAGAAAAGACAGACAGCCACGCAGCGGCCCTCTACATCACTGGGTCTCAGGAGCGATGGACAAAGAAGGGGGGCACTGCTTCTTCCTCTTCTAATAGGTCCATGCCCAGGGCCTACTTGAGGATTTCCTGTGCCAAGTGGCCGCCCCTAGTGATGACTCCACCCGCTACTGGATGCCGGATCCAACTCCAAATCTCTCCCTCGCCCAGCCCCCACATCTCCCATTCGTGCCACCCGGCATGCTGCTGTGTCATGCTGGCATTTTCTGTGATGTGATGCTTGCAGCAAATTATTATTGCTTTGAGCTGTACCCCGCTAGCGAAATGGAGCATGTGCATCAAGCGTAGGGCAAAACCAAAGACTATTCCCGAAGCAATTACATGTTTCGAATGACATCCGGGGCTAAGATTGTGTTTTCCCTCAGCATAATGAATGCTCTTCAAAAGACAAAGGAGGTATATCTATAGTGCATGCATTGACATTGGAGCATCTTGCTGCTGGTAACATATGGTTATTACATATGGTTATTGTTAACCAGTTCAATAGTACTCAATTTATCAGCCTCAGGAGGAGAAGGGCCAAGTACCTGCTGGTACTGAAACCCGTGACTACGATGTCAAGCATAGATCCATGTACTGGATGCATTAGTTCAGCGAGTCACTTTTGAGCTAACATAAATCCTTCAATTGTCAAAAGATGACTTTAGATGTAACAGCTGACTTTTTCCTTGCATATTTCCTAGCCGTAAAATATTTTAAATGACCTCATTAAATATGTAGAATGTGCTTCCTCGCAGTGAAATTGTGCACAAAATGATGCTGTACTTACACATGTGCAATAGTAGAACGTTTCTGGCCCCCATCGTCGTTAGAAGCACCACTACCGTGCCCTGCAGTGATGCTACAGGTCTCCCAGACCCCCGACGATGGCCTGCATGAGGAAATCCCCGCCAGGCCTGCTTTACAAATCACAGAGCTTCAGCTCCGCTCCAAAATGGCCACCGCCCTCTCAACGAGCTCTAGAGGGCCTCGTTCTTCCTGGTCCCCACCTCTGCACAATGCAGATTGGCTGCACAGTCACCTAAATGCAGGGGTTCAGGGGAGGTGGCTGGCAAAACCGGCCCCCAGGAAAAGGACACCACCTATATCCATCCACTCCTGTCCGGCCCTCATCGTCGTTAGAAGTACCGCCACCATGCCCTGCAGTGATACCACAGGTCTCCCAGACCCCCGACGATGGCCTGCATGAAGAAATCCCTGATGGGCCTGCTTTACAAATCAAAGAGCTTCAGCTCCACTCCAGAATGGCCACCACCCTCTCAACGAGCTCCAGAGGGCCTCGTTCTTCCTGGTCCCCACCTCTGCACATTGTGGATTGACTGCACAGTCACCTAAATGCAGGGCTTGAGGGGAGCCAGCAGGCAAGCCGTCCCCCACCAAAGGACACCACCTAAGGGCCTCCACTCCTGTCTGGCCCTGTATCGGCCTGGCGGACTTGGCTGCCACCTTTGTTACCTCCCTCCTATCTCCTCCTTCCTCCAGATCTTCTTGGGACCTGTCCGCCATAAGGTTCATCATCTGCCTCGCTAAACTGCCTGCAAAGCTCTTGAAAACAAAGGTAAGGGGGCCATTGTGCACCATGATCTGTGACTCTATTTCATCTTCCTTCGTCCGAAGTAGCCCCCATCCCCTGGTTGCGGCTTTCCCAGACCACAATAAAGCCATACTGCTCCACTTTGAACGAGCATTCGTTCTTACGTCATTACATTTACTCTATCAAGTATACCCCTTCATTTCCTCTACTAACTATTTATGAACCCCTTTTGTGCATATGACACTCTTTGCTGCCTCACCGTGGTTACATGTCTTTATACCAAGGTATTATATACCAAATCACTTATATATCGAAACACATACCTTGAAAACCTGAATATCCCCCAAAACCCCTGCTTCTGACCCCTAAAAACCTATCCCGACCACTTCCCCCAAAAAATTAACCCTTTACCCCACCATAAATATATTCGATATAAGGGTTTGCAAGGCATGTGTTTAGATATATAAGTGATTCAGTATATAATTTTCAATTACAAGTCAGGCGTTAAGGGTTTAACGGCGCCATCGGCGCCGTTAACCCTTAACGCCTGATTCACACTTTAACGCCTGCTTTTTGCAGGCGTTAAAGTCCAAGGCGCTAAGCGACCTTGGTGCTAATTACGGCACCGTAATTTACGGTGCCGTAATTAGCGCCTTCCCCATCCCCATTATGCCCTATGGGGCAAAAATGGGAATGAGGAAGGGCAATTGGTGAATGGGGAATTACCGCCCCACTCACCTTGGAATGGGGCGGTAATTCCGCCATCCACCATGGCGGAATCCGTCATGGACCATGGTGCTAATAGCACCATGGTCCACTGCCTGACTTGTAATGAGGGCCAAAGACTGTATACCCCTCACCTTGTATGACACTTCGTCTGAAGTAGCCCCCAGCCTCTAGGTGCAGCTTTCCCGGACCTTGACAAAGAACGACTAGCCAACTGCCCGGAATGACACTATCTCTGACTCACCTCTGCAGCCCATATTCTACCGGTCTATGCGTTTGTCAGCCCAGCGCTGCATCTGTGCCATGTCTGCAACCTACTTAACTATGACTTGTCAGCCTATCGCTGTATATGGATTTTGTCTTCAACGCACTTAATTATGGCTTCTCACCCCCACATTGCATATAGACTTTGTCTGCAATCTACCCAACTATGCCTTTCAGCTTAGGTCTGTATATGGTTCTTGTTTGCAACCGACCTAGTTATGTTTTTCTCTCCAACTATAGGATTTGTCCTATTCAGCCCTGTGCTTTATTTTGTAATTTGACTTGTCTGCAACCGATCGGGTTTGTACTATTCAGCCCTTTTCTGTATTTATAACTTTACCTGTCGGCAACTACCAGGCTTGATTTATCACATACCAGCACTTGCATGCCTAATGTACCCCACATCACCAGGATGTGAGGCTTTCCAGAATGTGCACCTTTATGAATGTAGCTTTTTACCTACCTGTATCTGCATAACTGATGTAGCCCTCCACACCATGAGGAGAGGCTTTCCAGTCTGTGCACCTTTTTCAATGCTGCTTTTCCCCTATTATGCAGGTTTGCACTCATGAAATGGCCCACCGCACCATGAGGTGAGGTTTGCCAGCCTGTAGACATTCATTGTTTTGACCTATTATGCCTGTTTGCACTCCTGAATTTGCCCCTGCACCATGAGGTGAGGCTTTGCCAGACCGTGGACACTCATTGTTTTACCTATTTAGCCTGTTTAAACTTGTGAATCTGCCCCCGCACCATGAGGTGAGGCTTTGCCAGACTGTGGACACTCATTGTTTTACCTATTAAGCCTGTTTAAACTTGTGAATCTGCCCCCGCACCATGAGGCATGGGCGTAGGACATGGGGTGGACAGGGGGGACAAATCCCCCCACAATTTTAAGTGGCGGGGATGTAATGTCATTTATCCCCCTCAGAATATGTGTTTGGTGTGTTGTGCAGGGATCTGTTTTTGAAGTGGGGGGAGGCGCTGCTTACTATGTAAGCTGCCCTCTCCCCCCCCTGGCCTCCAAAGCATAGGGGCAATACCCTGGGGGCAGATGGGTGATCATTGGGCCCACTAGACCACCAGGCTTTTTTGTGTTTGAAAGGGACGGTGGCCCTCCCCCCACCGTAAGTGGATGGGGGTACCTTATGTAGCCCTCCCGGCAGCAGATTTCTGCCCCTAGGAAGAGGTACATGAGATGCCCCCATCCATTTGGGGTGAGGGGAGAGGCCACTGCAAATATTGGCAGAGCCACTCTGCCCCCAAGCCTGGGGCAGTACGTTTTGACCCCCCCTGGGGGCAGACGGCCACACACATGTGCCCATCTGCCCCTAGGGAAGGGCAAAACAAATATATATATATTATAACTTGTTTTGGGTGGGGAAGGGGTCCCCCTAGACCACCAGGATGTTTTGTGTTTGAAAGGGGGGGTGGCCCTCTCCCCCCACCCTAGGAGGATGGGGGCACCTTATGTAGCCTTCCCTGGGGGGCAGATTTCTGCCCCTAGGAAGGGTTACATGAGATGCTCCCATACATTTGGGTGGGGGGGCACTGCAAATATTGGCAGAGCCATCCCCCAAGCCTGGGGCAGTACATTTAGCCCCCACAGGGGCAGATGGCCACACACATGTGCCCATCTGCCCCTAGGAAAGGGGCAAAACAAAAATAAAACAAATTATAACTTTTTCTGGGTGGGTGTGGGGGGCCACTGAACCACCATGGATGGTTTTATTGGAAAGGGGGGTGGCCCTCTCACCCTACCCCAAATGGATGGGGGACATCTCATGTCACCCTCCCTGGGGCAGATTGCTAGCACAATCTGCCCCTAGGAAAGAGGCAAAACAAAAACAAAAACATTTATAACTTGTTTTGGGTGGGTGTGGAGGTCACTAAACCACCATGGATGTTGTTAGTGGAAAGAGGGGTGCCCACAGGTATCTTTTCGGAAATGCATGAGGTTCTCTATTTTCCTTGGTGGCTTCGACACCCTAGGCCCAAATCTGTAGGTCCACATGAGCAAAATCTGCTCTGCCGAAAGGCTTGTGGTTATCAGTGGGTTAGCCTTTTCCCTTTTCGCCGAGGTAGGTGCATCCACACATGTGAGGTACCGTTTTTGTCGAGACACCTGTGGGAACGCGGGAAGGTAGGACATCTGCTGTTGGCGGCACGTTTCGGTGGGTGTGCAGACGGAAATGTCTCTGAAATGTTCATACATTTCACTCAGGCCAACACCACATGTCCTACCATCCTGCGTTCCCACAGGTGTCCCGACGAAAATGGTACCTCACATGTGTGGGTGCACCTACCTGGGTGCAAAGGGAAAAGGCTAACCCACTGGTAACCCCAAGCCTTTCGGCAGAGCAGATTTTGCTCATGTGGACAACATACAGTTTTGGGCCTAGGGTGTCAAAGCCACCAAGGAGAACAGGGAACCCCATGTATTTCAAAAAGAGGACACCCGTGGGAATCAACAGAGGTCTAGCTTGTGCGAATCGCCCCAGAATGTATTACCCACAATCCCTGGCAAAGTCTGAAATTTGGTGAAAAAACTACAATTTTCAGACATTTCCCTCTTGCCACCCACCGAAACACACCGCCAACACCACATGTCCTACCTTCCCGCGTTCCCACAGATGTCCCAATGTAAACGGTGCCTCACATGTCTGGGGGCACCTACCTGGCCGCAAAGGGAAAAGGCTAAACCACTGGTAACCCCCAAAGGGTTTGTGGAGAGATAACCCACAGATTTGGGCCTAGGGTGTCGAAGTCAGGAACGAAAACAGGGTTCCCCATGCATTTCCGAAAAGAAGACACCCGTGGAAATCCACAGAGGTCTGACTTGCGCAAATCGCCCCAGAATTTATTACCCAGAATCCCAGACAAAGTGAAAATTGTGTTTTTTCCACCAAATTTCAGACTTTGTCAGGGATTGTGTATCATAAATTATGGGGTGATTCGCGCAAGTCAGACCTCTGTGGATTCCCACGCGTGTCTTCTTTTCGGAAATGCATGGGGTTCCCTGTTTTCCTTCGTGGCTTCGACCCCCTAGGCCCAAATCTGTAGGT
Organism: Ambystoma mexicanum; assembly: GCF_040938575.1. Classification (NCBI taxonomy): domain Eukaryota; kingdom Metazoa; phylum Chordata; class Amphibia; order Caudata; family Ambystomatidae; genus Ambystoma; species Ambystoma mexicanum. The sequence goes on from NC_090941.1 coordinate 460,477,745, forward strand.
TGCCCACATGAACAAAATTCCTGAAAATTTGCTGTGCGAAAAGACTTGGGGTTACCAGTGTTTTAGGCTCTTCCCTTTGCACCCAGGTAGGTGCACCCACACATGTGAGGTACCGTTTTCGTTGGGATACATGTGGGAACGCAGGAAGGTAGGCCATGTGTTGTTGGCTGTGTGTTTTGGTTGGTGACCCGAGTGAAATATGCGGAATTTGTGTTTTTTTTTTCTGTCATTTTCCTGATTTTCCCCCCAAACTATGGAATCTTTCCCTACATAGCTGTTGCCTGACCTGCGCAAATCACCCCTTCCTGAACTTGGAATATTGTCTACTTTTCAGAAATGTATGCCTTTCTGGCTTCCCATTCAGCTTTCCTACCCTTTTCTTGCATTCCGTCCACACGTCTCCTATTGGACAAAAAGCGCCAAAATCGCCTACCTCTCACAAAATGGCTGATTAGCATATCAAAATATGTTATTTTGGTTTCCACTCAATCTGTTCTTGAAAGCCTGGAAAATGGTGAATGCAGCACAGCAAACCATTTGTTTCTAGCTCTTACAATGAAAACACCACAGGCTTCTTTGTACAACATTTTATTGGCATTTTCAGAAAAAAAACAAATGTTCTCCTTTTTGGTCATTGTCTCTCACCCCCCTACAGTAAACCAGGATTCCTGGGTGGCATTATGACCGCCTACATGTGGGAAAAAAGGGGCCAACTTTGGCTGAGATATCTCATGTAACAAAGAAGTTACAAGGGATTGAATGGCAACATACCGAAATCACCAAAAAAGGCCTTGGCACTGGTGGGAAATACCCATGGCAGTTAAGGGGTTAAGACGGTAAAGCCCCATAGGAGATATCATTTGTACGGTAGCTCAGTTAGTTAATGCTCCAAATGCAGATTGTGCATTGGAATATGTAACACCTGTGTTCAGCAGCTGGCTTAATCTTCCGGTGGGATAATAGGCAGAATGAATGCATTCAGCTTCCGATGCAAAACAGCCGTTTCCAGGTCAATTGGTTCAGAAAATGTGGTGGAAAACACTATTACTGTCGCTTTTTCTAATTGGCCAGATTTTCGTGCATTTTCTGGGTGGAATTCGGGAGCCAAGTGGACACACCAGGACCCCATGTATTTCCCGCTCCACCAGACAAATGCGGCCTTACTGCCAGCATGGATTCTCATGCTGGAAATAAGGAAAGGGATTCCTCTGGGATCTGCTTGGAAATGAAACCTGGTAAAAGCAGGCGGAGTCCAGAGGAAGCCATTGTCAATTCCGCCAGCAATCGCTAATTGCGCAAGGTATTTACACTCTTCCAAAGTGGAAAAGCAATGTGATTTCACCTGCCTTTTACGCTAAAATCTTCCATTTTGTGGCGGAAAAGTAAAAACTCGCGCCAATGGAAGTGGTCCACTCCACACAGTTTACTTTGCGCCTTGATGCTTGGGGGTTTTGCGTGATGCTACACATGTAATAAATAAATAAATGCATTTAACATGACCCCAGATAAATGGCAATTCATGATCAGAATGAGTGAGCATGGCATGTCGCTGGTAAGAGGGTGTCCTGTGCTTCTTGAGTGCTTTGGGAAATGCCCTTAATTGCCATCTCGCGTTAAGCAGGTGCTTAAACCCATCAGTGTGGATTGCGCAATAATATGTCGACAGAGGTATTTCAAATGGCTAATTTCGCTCTTTGGGTGACATTGTCAAAGTGGGAGAATGTTGCCCAGCATGTGCCACTTTCTCTGCGGAGTGAATTGTGCCCACCCCGAGGAAGAATTGTGAAAAACCCACAAGGGCATTGTGCCCTGCTCTTTCTGTGTGTGTCTTCCCCACAGGGCGACAGATGCCGACTCAAACACGGGTAAGTCTCAGGTGGCAAGCCTGTACCCTAGTTGATGTGGCAAAGGATTCCAGACTTCTGAGGCTGATAACATTAGTAGAATTGAGTTACATGCCACCTGACAGGTATGTGTGATGAAGTTGCAAAGCAGAGCTGTTAGTGGGCTAAAGCAGGAGGCAATGTCTGCCCACCCTCAAAGGGTACGTACAGCCGAAGGTAATAGGCTGCTCCCCCTCCAAACCAGGGCAAAAATGCCCTTCACTCATTCATGCCCACGAGTAGGGTACCCCTCTTGCTCCAGGAACCCTCTTGAGCAACCTCTGTGCTTTCCAGATGATGCTAACGTTATTTAAAGCCAGAAGTCTAAAAGGTAATCACTTAATTGCAGCTGGAAATTAGCTCCTGGCGTGATCAAAATGTCTTAACCAAGTGTGACATCATCCCTTTCATTTATAAGCAATATGTGTGTTCTCACATTTCTTCATCCACTGAATTACTGTTAGAAAAAAAGGCAAGAGTTGTGTCTCTTGTGTAGGCATTAGGATGGCAGTTGCCAGCCTCTGGCATAATATGCCCATGTTCTTCCAATATTGGCTAGCTGTTGCCCTCTTGTGGCCAGGTAGAACCATCATGGCAGTGACTGGCAAATGCCTTTCCTCTGCAGGCAGAAAAGCGGAAATAAGAGGCCAATTCAAGACACAAAACAAATAGAAGTTAAGACAGACTGCAGCTGCCATTGCTGTGTTAGGGAGAATATGTTGAGTGTTCAAGCAAGGAGGTATGTATTAAGCAAGCAAGCAGTGAGACAAGGGAGAGGCAAAGAAAGGCCAGAGGGGCTTTTTGAATAATGTAACAGGGCAGAGGACCCATGCTCTGCCGTCCTAATAACATATGAGAGAATCAAATAGATCAGGCTTTGCAGAAAATGTTAAACGAGAAAGGAACAGAGTCCAACTCTGCATTCAGAATAACAAAGGCAAAGAAAGGCTAGGCTCTGAAGCCAGCATGAGATGGAATAAGAGGGACCAGACTCATCGTGAGAGGCTGGACCCACATAGCGGGCTGCCCCTCTGGCCACCCCCTGGGGTCCACATACACCCCACCTACTAGGCATCCCCCCGGTCTGACACATCCGGCCACGCCACGGACCTGAGGAGTGCTTATAAGTAGGTGGGCTAGCGATCGTTCATCCCGTCCTCCTTGTTTGCTGTACAATCCCCCCGCCCCCGGAGGACAGTCAAAGCAGCAACATCACACACCTGGTCCCTCTACTCCCATAACAGGGCTTACTCAGAGGTACAAACAAGATTTCCTCTTTCTTTGAACCCCCCACCCTTCCATTCCAAGAGACACACACGTTATTATTTGGCAGGAGTCCACTTATAGGCAATCTGCCTCTTAAAGAGCTGGCGTCCTAGCTGTGGCCCGCTGGAAGTCATTGTTATTTCCTCTCTCTTACCAAGAGCTCATAGTCAGATGAAAAATCCAGAAATGCAACATACAAAGACATGTTCTTTGCTGCTGCATCCTTTAATGTTCTTCTGTTTTATTTTCTCTTGTTTTATACAGTGATATTTGTAATTTAAGACGTACTGCTATTTTAATTCTAATCTTGTGAAAAGTCGAGTTCTTTGACTAAAACACAATAAATAAATAAAGCAAAGTCCCTAAGATATCCCCTGTCCCCCCAGATTTTATGTGTCTCCTACGCCCCTGCCGTGAGGTGAGGCTTTGCCAGACTGTGGACACACTTTGCATTTACCTATTTTGCCTGTGTTGGTCTACCACCCACCAATCGGACCTGGAAGCCTTGTGCTGCCTATGCAACCTACCTTGTCTGCAACCTATATGCTTGTGCACACTTGAATTAGCCCCTGCACCATGAGGCGAGGCTTGATTAAGCGTGCTGCCACCACTTCTTGCACTGTAAGATTTGTACCTTGCACTTTCTGTAGCAAGTGCCCAGATGTCAGGATCGCCTGTGCGGGCTTGCCCTCGTAGTGTAGCCGATGAATTCTACCCTACAATATAACCCTGTGTGGGACTACAATGAAACCAACACCAGGGATCGATTGTTTGGAAGAATGGACCCAAACGCGTGGCAGAAGACTCCCTAAACCGGAAAGGAAAAGATTGGTTAACAACAATCTTACTTCTTTCCTAAGCAAAAAATGTAACAACCAAATAAATCTAATACCTTAATGTAGATCCTCAAAGACCCCAAGGGAAGAAGCTTGAAAACAGTATCACAGAATGGGAGCCCTGGAACTCTGATTCTAAGCACAAGACGAAACACAATGGAAAAACTTCTAAATACTCACAAGTGACCAAAGCATGAAGAAAAAGCAAAACAGGACAGACACTTCTTACCATAGGTGGTTCAGGAGACCAAATAGAGGCAGGACAAGTGCTCCAAAATAAGACTGTAAGATACAACAGGTCTGGGACTATTCCCCACGGCACGCGAATGCCTAGGGAGAGGAAGTCCCACAAGTACACCCGACGAAACGAGGACGCTCCCCCTTTCTTCCCAGGGTACAAATGGCAGTCTCTAGTCCATACCGAAGAAAGGCGAGGAGGGGCTACCCACAGTCTTATGCAGGAGAGCACTTGCGTTGATATGGGTCTGTGGTGGTTTAGTGGTCTGGAAGTTTCTGGATCACAGTACGAGAGAAGGAAAATCGGGAGGCAAAAGGCAATCCGTTAAGCAATCCGGGTCGGCAACGTGCAAGCAGCAAACAGTGTTGAAATCGGGAGGCAAAGGCAATCCGTTAAGCAATCCGGGTCGGCAACGTGCAGGAAGCACACAGTGTTGAAATTGTGAGGCGAAGGCAATCCACTAATCAGTCCAGGTGAGAACAGGGATCAGGGAGGGCGACGAAGAGGTAGGTCTGAAGCAGGAATAGACACACAGGTAGTGGGAACAAGGCACAGAAGAGGAAGGGGAAAATGGTGGGTACGGAGATGGCAAGAAATAAGTCTCTTACTAGACTTTCACAACGGCAATAATCACAAAGTAGGCAACTTGACAGCAAGAACAAAACATAGTTTGCAACTAATCAGAAGCAATGAGTGTCGGGAGAGGAGGAGTTTTATGAAGTTATGGTCACATGATCGTAACGTGCGTCTGACGTTGGATGCATCGGCGTCTCGCACTCAATTTCCATGGCAACCTCCACCGGGAAGAGAAAGAGGTGTACGTTCGTATTGGCCGGGGTCTGCAAGATGTTTCTTTCTCCCTAAAAGGGGTTTTATTTGTTGGCATCTGTGAACATGTGTGTGTACTTCGTACCCTGGAACGTCCATACTGTCTCTGACAATACGGAGACGGATTCGACCTCCCTTGATTCCTGACAGTACCCCACCTCAAAGAATGCTTCCCCCAACGGGATGACCAGAAATCCCACAAACACTCTGGGGCGTGAATATGAGCCAAAGGTTCCCATGTTCGATCTTCGGGACCATAGTCCTTCCAATCCACTAGAAACAGGCGTACCTCCCGAGAGACCTTGGTGTCTAAAATTTGCTGAACCTCATATTCATCTGAGCCCTTCACTGGCAAGGGGCATTTGGGAGGCATCGACCGAGAACCTTCCTGGACAGGTTTCAGTAGAGAAACATGGAACACAGAGTGGATTTTCCAGGTGGCTGGGAGTGGTAACCGAACAGCCACTGGATTGATCACTTCCAAGATAGTAAAGGGTCCCGAGAAACGAGGTAACAGAGAACTACGACCGGGTAGACGTAAATTCTTTGTAGATAACCATACCTGCATACCCTTAGAATAGGCTGGCAAATCCGATCGATGGGCATCTGCGTGTTTCTTGGTACGGCGTTGAGCCTCCAAAAGATGCCGTCTAACTTGGGAATGCAATACTGTGAGAGAACGAACACAAGTATTAGCTGCCGGATTACTAGAATCGGGCAATGAAGACAATGGCAGAGTGCAAGGATGGTGGCCGTAGAGGGCAAAGAAAGGCATAGTACCAGTAGCCGTATGGAATGAATTATTATAGGTGAACTCGGCCATGGCCAACAGAGATAACCAAGAACCTTGGTGGTGTAACAGAAGACAACAAAGGTATTGTTCCAGGGTTGCATTCACTCTCTCTGTTTGCCCATCCGTCTGGGGATGATAAGAGCTGGAATACCTATCATCTATACCTAAGGAGGTGGTGACGGCTCTCCAAAAGCGAGAGGTAAACTGCAAACCCCTATCTGTGATGATAATATTGGGAAGACCGAATCGTCTGAAAACATGAGAAACAAATAAGTCTGCCAACATTGGGACTGACGGTAACCCACAACAAGGGATAAACAAGGCGGTCTTAGTCAGGTAGTCAACAATAATCCAGACAGTATTGTACCCCGTAACTGGTGGCAAATCTACTATAAAGTCCATTGAAATCATATAGCAAGGTAATCTAGGAACAGGTAGTGGCTGTAAAAGCCCCATGGGTTTGGTGTGTGAAGATTTACCTTGAGCACAAACAGTACAGGTCTTGACATAGTGATTAGTATCTTTTTTCATGGTTGGCCACCAGCTCCACCTGTTGAGTAATTCTAAAGTCTTTCTGGTACCAGTGTGTGCTGAGATTTTAGAATCGTGACACCACTGAAATGCCTACAGAGGTAGGAGCAGGTTCCGATATCGTGGTTCCAGGAATGCGTGAGAGAGCATCTGCCTTAGAGTTACATGAACCAGGACGATATGTGATCTTGAAGTTAAAAGCCAAAAAGTAATGCCACCGGGCCAACCTCGCTGTAGTGCATTTCAGTGATTGGAGGGAGACCAAATTGCGATGATCAGTGTATACCTGAACAGGTTCATTCATACCCAGTAAATGATGCCTCCAAACTATTAATGCGTCTCTGACGGCTAACAGTCTCTTCCAGTAATGGTATAGTTCCGTTCATGAATGGTAAGTTTCCTGGAATGATAAGCTACAGGATGAAGGGCATTCGAATCACGACAAGCCTGGGACAACACCGCACCTACTGCATTGTCTGAAGCATCCGCTTCGACCACAAAAGGCAGGTCTGGATTTGGGTGCAGAAGAACAGGGGCCATGGTAAAGGCTAACTTGAGTGAATCGAAAGCTTGTTGGGCTGCTGTATCCCATACAAATGACTTCTTGCTACTGGTCAAGGCGGTCAATGGAGCTACTATCTGAGAAAAAGAACGCACAAAACGTCTATAAAAAGTGGCAAAACCTAGGAAGGATTGTAATGATTTCAAATCCTTCGGAGTCGGCCAATCCAGAACTGCCCTGACCTTAGCTATACTCAATTTTACCCCCTGATCCGTGATTTCATACCCCAGAAACTCCACGGAGGATACATGAAAAACACATTTCTCCATCTTGGCGTACATTGAATGTTCTCTTAATCATTGTAGAACTAAACCGACATGATGTATGTGACTTTCATAAGAATCGGAATAGATCAGAATATCGTCTAGGTAAATGACGAGAAATCGATCTGTCATATCCCGGAAAATGTCATTGACGAAATGTTGGAAGGTCACCGGGGCATTGCACAAGCCGAAAGGCATTACACATTACTCAAAGAGGCCATACTTGGTCTTGAATGCTGTTTTCCACTCGTTCCCTCTCCGGATTCTAACTAGATTGTAAGCGCCGCGTAGATCCAGTTTGGTAAAGATTTTCGAGGACCCAAGCTGGTCAAGTGAGACCGATATCAAAGGAATCGGGTATTGATTTCTGCTGGTAATGGCGTTCAAGGCCCGATAATCTATACAAGGTCTTAGGTCCCCTTCCTTCTTGGGTACGAAGAACATAGGGGATGCAGTGGGTGAACGTGAATGACGAATGAACCCAGACTTCAATGATTTGTCAATATACTCTTTAAGAATCATGTCTTCTTTCTGCGTAAGAGAGTAGATACGTCTGGTAGGTATCTTTGCCCCAGGGATCAAGTGAATAGGACAATCATACGGCCTATGAGGTGGAAGACATTTGGCTCCTTTAGCATCAAATACATAACTAAAGGACATATATTCCTTTGGAAGACTGTGGCCAAAGACCGCTCCAATGGAGGAAACACCGTGTAACCACGGTCGACATGGATTACTGGGTTCTGGAGTCGAGGCGAAACAAGAAGACTCACAATGAGGGGACATAAATTCTAGTTCCCCAGTATTCCAATCCACCACAGGATTGTGGAGTTTTAACCAAGGCAGGCCTAATATCAAACAGAGTTGGGGTGCTGCTATAATATCAAAGCTGATGTTTTCAACATGACCTTGATTTATGGTTAGCATTAAATCAACCATTTGTTCCGTGACTAAACCGGAAAGCAACGTTGTACCGTCCACAGCATTGACCATCTCTGGTTGGTTTTTTTTGTACCCTTGGAATACCCAACCTTTTGGCAAAGCCATTATCAATATAATTCCCTGTCGCTCCTGAATCTAGTACAGCATTGATGAACTACTCATGATCTGGAGAGCAGGATCAATGGGTAGGAATGGAAAAAGGCCTCGAATTCAGTGAATCAAGAAAAGATGAGCTCGGCAGTCTGACTCCTTCTACTGTCGAGCTTTGGCATTTCCCTGACATTTGGGTTTCTTAGTACAGGCTTTTAATAGATGTTCTGATGACCCACAGTGAAAACATAGATTGTTTCTTTTTCATAATTCCCTTTCTTCCTGGGTTAGTGGACCACGGACGGCACCTATCTGCATTGGTTCTGAAGCGCCCGATACAGTAGCTGGAGGGACCAAGGCCAAAGGTGTGGAAGATCTTTTTTCACCCCTCCTTTCTGCTCGTCGGGAGCCTATTTGGAGGACCATATCTAAGAGTTCGTGAGACGTGGTGGGTACAATCAGGACCGTGGACAAGGTATCTTTAAGCAAATCTGGCAATCCATGATAAAACATAGAGGTTTTTTTATCTTCCGGCCAGGCCAGGAGGCGGCTGTGCCACCGAGATGAGACAATAAGAATGCCGCCTTTATTTTAGAGTCAGGGAATGAAGATGGTCTGCATAGAAAATGCAAGCGACATTGATTTAGGAAGGTGCGATAAGTACGGGGATCACCGCAGAACCGTTCAGGTTGAGCTAATGGGAATTGGGCTGTCATAAAGACGGGCCCCGTTTCCTGTCCTGCCAATGCCCCTCCTGCACCAGAGGGTGCCGTTGGATTTGGAGCAGGAGGATTAGCTAGCAAGAGCCTAGCAAGACAGCGGAAGAGGAGAGAGGCAGCAGAAGCAACAGACGGGCCAGGTTGTGCCATTGAATAGTCTCCTCAGTAAGACAACATGTCTCAAAGAGGCAGAATAACCATTTTATATTTGCACATGGAGATGGTTATTGAGCACCTCTACGCCAATCATAATTTTCAGAGAGCAGTCAATAACTACTGGTATTGACTGCATTCTGAACATTCTGTGTTCAAAGACAAACAGGGAAACAGCAGTGCAATTTTTAGGCAAGATTTATTTCAACGAGACACTTCCTCTCTGGGGGGATTTTTATTTTTGCGGCAACATCCTATCAAAACACGAAAAACTCAAACATGGAAACCTGCTTTCACTTTTTTTCAGTGGAATCATTTACTTTTTCATGAGACCTAATGCATGCTCATGCTAAGTCTGCTTCAGCATAACCAATTTTGCAATTTACATGCTTATTTTATAAAGACAACCGTATTTAAATATGACAAAAGAAACACATTGAATTTACTAATTCAAATTGTCTGTTTAGTTTACTCACTATTAACGGGATATTTTGATTTCAGAACAATTCAGGGACGTAATTTCACCAAAATGGCAGGGGTAGTGATGTAATTGGACCCTGCCCCCAAGTGACATCACAGAAAGTCATGGCAAACGACCTTCAGATTATTTGGATGCATCTAGCAGCTGTGTTTCCAGGTGCACACAGTTCAGCCAGATATAAAAACCAAAGCACAGAGGGAGACATGATTTGGCCACGATTACTCATTTGGGGAATGGCATTTTCCAGATTTGACGCGGGGTCTATATGTAAAACATACATATTGCAGTATTTCTATCAGGGTAACCGAAATCTGTAACACAGGCTACAGCTAGTGTATGAAACATCTATAGATCAATGGACACAGAAGTATATGTTATCTGTGGCGTGGCTTTGTTAAACAAGCCAAAAAACCACTGACCTTGGGAGGCGTGACCTGCTGTTTTACCAGGAGAAAAATGCTGCACGAGCAAGGCATGAAAATTAAATAATTGACCAGCAGCCTGATTCATTGAATTATTTGCGTGAAAAACGCAGATTTACGCACCTTTCTGCCTGAAAATCTCTTTTTGAAGTATGGGGATTTGCAGGCGGAAAAGGGCGCAAATCTGCGTTTTTCATGCAAATAATTCCATGAATCAGGCAGCAGGATTTAGTATCAACAAAATTCCCTGGTTATAAATGTACATATAATTCAGCTACCACTATGATAGAAGAAACCTATTAGACTGGTCTGTGTGCATAGAGGAGAGTGCACCTGATAATGTTATCTTTGCTATAGTGTAATACCTGGGAAAGGTTCTTTCAATATATCCAAGACCCCCCCCATAGTTTTCATTATCTAAGCGTAATACCGGGTGCAGGAGGAACACCATTTAATGTAATATCATTGCTGCACACATAATTCATAGCACCACACAGTTATTTAGAATTGAAAACACCCATGAGTTGCTTCTCACCCGGGGACTCACTGGCAGACTTCAAGGCTCGCACTGCACACTACTCCTTTGTCAGACCCAGTGGTGCCCAATGGTGTAGCACAAAATTTGGCAGCTCCCCTGCGAGCCATGCTGTAGGTCCCCCCCATGCTCCTTAACAAAGCACAGGGAACGCCACACCCCCGGCCTGTCCGGTCCACCAAGTGTGCGCAATGTCAATGATGATTCTGCTGCTGCAGGGACATGCACTACTGCAAGTGAAAGAATTAAATGTGTTTTTAAATCAAAGCTTAAATCTTTAATGCAACATAGAGAGAAGGGGGTGGTGCCTGATCCACAAATATACCAGCCACCAGTGGTGGCTGGAGAGCTGTTTTTTGGAGGGTGTAAATATTTGCCACAAGTATGTGATTGCGACTGAGCATAGCGAGGGAACCCAAACTAACGAAAATGGGTGGGGTGTCTGGGGGGATTTTTCTCCCTCCCCAGAATAAATGATTTGAATAATGGGTTAAAATGATGTATTACACAGCACACTTTCTGGGAAAATATGGATAAAAGGCCAATAATGTGGGTAAAAAGACAACAATTGGTTTTGTAGAGTGTAGGGTAAATCATGAAAAAAGTACAATTGATGTAAGTCACCAAAAGTGCACAGGGCATTTCCCAATGCCTTATAATGCCGGTCCCTGCAACCTGTACGCCTTGGAAGCAAGACGACATGAAGCAACACAGGTTCGATCCCCGGGTCCACACTTAGAAACCTCTGGGTGTTTAAGCGTGTTATAAATACGCAACTAAGACAAAAAAAAAAAATTACGCAAATAAAAAACAAACAATTCCTGTAACAGCTCCTGATTCCCGTGGGCTTTGTGAGCGCTTTAAAAATGCAAAACAAATAAATAAATAAGCCAGTATAAAAAACATGTGTATGCTGGCTGTGACCATACATTTCCATGCTGGCTACACCAACATATGCTATTATTCCCATACAAGACCAAACTTATGTTTTCTTTAAGACGTTTTTCTATAGTATCATTACTGGCACAGGGAACAAAACAGACTCTGCCTATATGTGCCAGTACTCCTATGTAAGTGCATACTCGTTAGTTTGGCCATTAAAAGTGGCATCTCACAAGAGGATAACCTGTCTAAACTGGTTCCAATGTAAGCAAGTCTAGACCCATAAGAACACTTACCTTGCTTAATTCATCATAGGTGATCAGTTAATAAAAAGTCACGCTAAAGTGAAGAATATATAGGCCGCTACACCAAAACGTCAGTCTAGCGAAGCAACACTACTTAGCATGCTTGCTTTTTTAAAGATGCCGAGTAATACATGTCATGCCACCGCAAACAATGGCTAGACTGATTGCACCAAACTGCCAGTCTAGCCAGGGGATAGCACACATGAACTTGCCATTGCCCAAAAATACCAGTAAAACATGTAAAGTCAATAAAGGATGTGGCAAAAATGCTCCAGTGATCCCCAGTCTCCCAGGGCCTTACACACACATGCATCCCCTTTCACCCACCGGTCACTCACCCATATATCCCCTCTCGCACTAACTCACACTGGATTCACCACACAGGCACACACCAAACCCCATCCAGAACATTCAAACACACACTACGACATGTATGTTCATTCACCCACCAGTCACTCACTCACACTTTTCTTACATGCACTCATTGCATTCTCTATACAGACACACAAACACCCTCCCACCCACCCAGAACATTCAAAAACACACCATCACATTCATAGTCATGCACACACCAATCACTCACACAAACATTCTCTTACATCCCCTCATTGGATTCTCTACACCGCACACACCTATCCACTCATTACAGTCTCTACACAGGCACACACCCACCCAGAACATTCAAAAACACACATTACATCCCTTCTCACTCACCCACCAGTCAAACACACCTTCTATTACATTCACTCATTACATTCTCTACACAGGCACGCACCCAGAACATTCAAAAACACACATCACATCACTTCTCATCCACCCATCAGTTGCTCACACCTTCTCTTACATCCACTCATTGCATTCTCTGCACAAGCACACACCCAGAACATTCAAAAACACACATCACATCACTTCTCATTCACCCATCATTCACATAAATTACATCTGACACATACAAAACACATATATAAGCTTTCTTACCTTTTTCTTGTAGTTTCGATCCGACCTTCCATGCCCTTCAGCTCCTTTGTGCTGCTCACAAACAGGAACCAGGAAACTGCAAGAGCTTCTTAGTGCCTGTATGTGAGCTGCAAGGGAGAGGATAGAGAAGGGGTTGGAGTTGAATGTGGCATGTGACATGTGTCACATGTCACGGTCAACTCCAACCCCTACTGAGTGCCTCCCTGGCCCAGCCTTCACTCTGATGGGTGAAGACGGGGCCGGGGACCCACCAGACCTGGTTCGACAGGGCCTCCTGTGCCAGTGGAGGGCCTGCTACACCAGGGGCACCTGTTTTTTTTTAGCAAAAAAATAATTCTTAAAAAAAAGTTGGGCTTGCAAGTGAGTGCCCAGGGATTGCAGCTCTAACTCTAGCAGTTGTGACCCCTGGTGACCCCTAAATGCTGTCCCTGGGACAACTGTTGCTATCAGATGGCTAGCAACGTAGGCTTGTACCGCTGGGACAAGCCCGCATTCCAAGCCGCCTGACGGCCGGCTCCCTCCGCCGCCATCTTCTCCACACCCTCTGTTCCCGTTTCTTTTTTTATCCTCTCCCAATCCCCTACTTACATTTTTTCGGAAGTGGCAAATTCCACCGTCGCATCACTCGACTTGCGTCCCACAGGCCACCATGGAAAGGGAAGCGGGGCTCCATATCGAAACCCTGCCTTCCCTTTCTATGGCAGACATCTTTGTAAAGGATTTTCCCTCGTTCAATGGGACACTCGCAGCATCACGTTGAATGTGGGAAAACCCTATTTTTTAAGCGCCCTGGGTTACCACTTTGGTAACCAGGGGTGCTAATGGTCTTAACACCCGATCGCCGGATCGTGTGTTAACGCCACAAAAGAGACCTCTGGTGCGAACAGTAATGTTTCATTTGAACATACTTTCTTCTCCTTAGACAATCAGAAAATTGTGAATCCTGGCTGTAAGCAAAGTAGAGGTCCACATTCTATGTTTCTCCTTTGTGCTTCTCACAGCTTCCATCTCTATAGCAAACCAGCAAGCCTGAGATGGGACATCTGACCTGTAATGGCTGCATTCAAAGCTTGCCTTTGTGATGTACAACCACTGGGCCCTTTTCAAGGAGACATGGACAAGTCATATCACACAAAGACCAAGTTGCAAGTTCAGGCTGCCCTTTTGTTAACTGCACAAGCTCTAATGGTGTTAGTGCCCTTACCATTGGGCTTTCTTGTGGGCTGGGTGGCCTTCGCCCTTCTTAGAGACCCTGGCTTTCAGCTTGAAAACAGTAACTTGGGCTGTGGTTACCTACCACACAATAGACCTTTCTCACGTGGGCTCTAATCCTCAGTAATACCCAAGCTTCAAAGTATCTTATCAACGGAGGACCTTGGAATGGAAAGGTCATACTGCACCATTCAAAACACTTTAAGAAAAATATTGCTAAGGACTTAGATTCCCTACAACCTCTTAACAAAGTAAGAAAACATGATAATCATTGATCAGCCTGGTTTGCATTAAAAGTCATAAAAATCAAACTGGAGAAACGCCCTCTAAAGCGCACATGGCACAGGTCCATCTCAGAGGATGATAAAAACTACTCTTCATACACGTTTCACCCACTATAAGAAAACTATCATAGCTGCAAAAATAATGTTTTTCTCACCACAATTCGAACAACAAAATGACAAATAGAAAACACTCAACAAATCTATTTGGACTTTTAAATCATCAGAGGCAATCTCTAGGCCCTATAAACCAAGCCTTTCGTTTCTGAACTGACCTAGACTTTCTATTTCAAGAAAATGATTCAGATTATCTATGATCAAATAAGAGCTACAAACTCACAATCATTTTATGTTATGTTATGTTACTTTGCATTTATATAGCGCCTTATGTACCATTGGTATGGTCTGAAGGCGCTGGTAGGTTGAACGTCCTTGGGAACCGAAGTTCAAGTCAGTAGAGAGAGTAGAGAGAGTCAAAGGTGCGTGTGAGCACTGGATATGTGTGCAGCTGGTGTGGCATTCGTGAAATAGCTGCTTCTTAGCGGTAGGTGTGGTGGTTGAGAGCTCAATATTATGTGTTCGTTTTAGCAGGATTTATCCAGACCGATTGTGGCTGCGTTGGGCCTGAGGAGAACGCCTGGCTGGGGGGGGGGAGGGGTGTAACCAGCAGTGTTTAGTTAGAGTGATGGGGAGTTTAAGGCAGATGTTGGTATGAGAACAGCTATACCGAATGGTGTCATAGTATTGCTGTGTTCTATTTGGGTGGTGGTGTAAAGAAGAGAGTAAGCGTGGAGATGTGAATATGGTGGTTTACTGTAGGTGCTTGAGATCGCGCCCACTCCAATAGTTCCATGAACTTCATCCGTTCCATGTACTCTGACTGTTCAGTGCATTATGACCGTTTCAAGCACTCAGACCGTTCCTTTCAAAACTCTTTCAGACGTTCCATGCCCTCCAAACCATTCCATGTGCCTCATGCCATTCTGTGCACTCAAACCCGTTCCATGCACCCGCATCCGTTCCATGCACTCCCATCCGTTCCATGCACTCCCATCCGTTCCATGTCCTTCAACCATTTTATGCACTCCACCATTTTATGCACTACTCCTTTCATTCGTTCTACCCACGCTATCCTTTCTCCATGCATCATCCATACACATACGTCATCTTCACACTGCTCGTTTCATTCGTTTTACCCATGTTATCCTTACTCTAAGCATCATCCATCCACATATGTCATCTTCACACGTTCCATTCACTTACCTAATTGCACCCATTTCACTCGTTCCATGAGCTTCATTAGTTCTTCCCACTTCGCCGGTTCCAAGCACATCACCCGTTCATTCACCTACTTCATCCGTTCTACCATTTCACCCGTTCCACCCACTTCACCCATTCTACATCAGTTCATCTGTTCCATCCTCATACTTCACCCGTTCCATCCACATACTTCACACGTTCCATCCACACACTTCACCTGTTCCATCCACACACTTCACCCATTCCATCCAAATACTTAACCCTTTCAGTTCACATACTTCACCCTTTCCGTCCATATACTTCACCCGTTCCATCCACATACTTCACCCGTTCCGTCCACATACTTCACCCGATATAGGGCATCCACTTCACCCGCTCACTCGATATAGGGCAGACTTTCTTGACTTTGGCACAGTGACGTTATTGGGTACACTGTCAAATCCCTCTATTTCAGAGTGGTGTTGTTATATACACTTCTAGAATCAACTTTGTACCGAGATGACATTAGGCACACTTCTAAAATCAGCCAAGCCATGCTCAAAGGCACACTTCTAAGTACAACCAGGGCACACTATCAGGCACACTTCTAAATTCAACTAAGGCACGCTATTAGGCACACTTCTAACTTCAACTTTGCACAAAGAGGATAATAGGCACATTTCTATATTCAGCTTTGCAGAAAGAGGATAATAGGCAATGGGGATGATATTAGGCAACCAAATTTAAATTTGCATAGAGAGGATATTCAACTAAGGCGCGTTAATGGGCACACTTCTAAGGTAAACCAAGGGCACGCTATCAGGCACACTTCTAAATTCAACCAGGGCACACTATTAGGCACCCTTCTAAAATTCAGCTTTGCACAGAGAGGATATTAAGCGCACTTCTAAATTCAACCAAGGCGCGCTAATAGGTACACTCCTAAATTCAACTTTGCACAGAGAGGATATTAGGCAACCCAATTCAACTCTGCACAGAGAAGATATCAGGCACACTTCTAAATTCAACCAGGGCGCGTTATTTGGCGCACTTCTAGAATCAGGCAAGGACAGTTATTAGGCACACTACTAAATTCAACTTTGTACTGAGAGGATATTAGGCACACTTCTAAATTCAACCAAGGCACGCTAATAGGCACATTTCTAGATTTAACTTTGCACAGAGAGGATAATAGGCACACTTCTAGATTCAACTTTGCACAGAGAGGATATTAGGCACACTTCAAAATTCAACTTTGCACAGAGAAGAGAATAGGCACACTTCTAGATTCAACTTTGCATAGAGAGGATATTAGGCACACTTCAAAATTCAATGAGGGCCACTATTAGGCACACTTTTAAATTCCACTTTGCACAGAGAATATATTAGTTGCGCTTCTAAAGTCAACCAAGGCACGCTCATAGGCACACTTTTAAATTCAACTTTGCACAGAGAGGGTATTAGGCACACTTCAAAATTCAACGAGGGCACGCTATTAGGCACACTTCTAAAGACAACCAGGGCACGTTAATACGCACACTTCTAAAGTCAACCAGGGCATGTTAATATGTACACTTCTAAATTCAACTTTGCACAGAGAGGATATTAGGTCCACTTCTAAATTCAACTTTGCACAGAGAGGATATTAGGCACACTTCAAAATTCAACTTTGCACAGAGAGGATAATAGGCACACTTCTAGATTCAACTCTGCACAGAGAGGATATTAGGCACACTTCAAAATTCAACGAGGGCACGCTATTAGGCACACTTCTAAAGTCAACCAGGACACGTTAATAAGCACACTTCTAAATTCAACTTTGTACAGAGAGGATATTATGCGCACTTCTAAAGTCAGCCGGGGCATGCTATTAGGTACACTTCTAAAGTCAACCAGGGCACGTTAATAGGCACACTTATAACGTCAACCGGGAACGCTATTAGACACACTTCTAAAGTCACCCAGGGCACGTTAATAGGCACATTTCTATCCAGATGCGGTGCAAGATAAAGTTCAGTTTCCTACATGTGTGGCGCTAGCTAAATCGGCAAGTAAGTTAATATGCATCAAAAGGCAACATTTACAATCCATTTATAGTGGTCACAAGTCTTCCTAAGTATGTATTGTTTAAGTCTTTGGCAGTCTACGTTATGGAAGGTAAGGTAGAGTGACAGGGGCTTTCTGGAGTAGAGTAATTACTCTGCACCCCACCCATGCCACACTCACAGTTTTGTTGGTGTCTGTTGGCTTCCTTGGCTTCCTCTGCTGACACCTGCAGACACATCTTGGAGCCGCCAATGTCGGAGCCACCCTCGGCATTGGGGCCCTTAGCTGCAGGGGCTGCCAGGCAGAGGGCTGCCTTGGTCGGTTCATTTAAGACCAGACAGTCAGCCAATTACAGGGTGGAGGGAGGTCCAGGAGGCGGGCAGAGGGAGGGGAAGGGGGAAGCAAAGGAGACAGGGAACGCAGCAACACGAGGGGGCCTGGGACCACATGGGGACATGGCTGCTGGCCACAAGATGGCAAATGGAGCAGGGGGTCCCTGCAGCTCACCTGGGATTGCCGCATTGCAAATGGCGTTATCCCATGGTGTAGCTGCAGACCCAACACAGCGTAGGACCAAGTAGCCAATCACGGGTGGAGGGAGGTCCGGGAGGCGGGCAGAGGGAGGGGAAGCAAAGGAGACAGGGAACGCAGCAACACGAGGGGGCCTGGGGCCACATGGGGACATGGCTGCTGGACACAAGATGGCAAATGGAGCAAGGGGTCCCTGCAGCTCACCTGGGATCGCTGCGTTGCAAATGGCGTTATCCCCCGTTGTAGCTGCAGACCCAACACAGTGTAGGCCCAAGTAGCCAATCACGGGTGGAGGGAGGTCTGGGAGGCGGGCGGAGGGAGGGGAAGGGGGAAGCAAAGGAGATGGCGAACGCAGCAACACGAGGGGGCCTGGGGCCACATGGGGACATGGCTGCTGGCCACAAGATGGCAAATGGAACAGGGGGTCCCTGCAGCTCACCTGGGATCGCCGCGTTGCAAATGGCGTTATCCCATGGTGTAGCTGCAGACCTAACACAGTGTAGGCCCAAGTAGTCAATCACGGGTGGGGGGAGATCTGGGAGGTGGGCAGAGGGAGGGGAAGGGGGAAACAAAGGAGACGGGGAACACAGCAACACGAGGGGGCCTGGGGCCACATGGGGACATGGCTGCTGGCACAAGATGGCAAATGGAGCAGGGGGTCTCTGCAGCTCACCTGGGATCGCTGCGTTGCAAAATGATAGGAGGAGATCATTCTTCATCACTACACTACCTGAGTCCCTTTAAATACGGCCAGTCCTATATGGTGACCTGGCTGAGCTTGTTAAATCAGGTACGATTTCAGGTTCATTGTTATAGACCCTTCTTGAAAAACGTTTTAAAACTCTAGTTCAACCACCTTCTATCTTACATATCATCGGGAATGTGATTAATTCTTCCATTATGAAACCCATGTGGCAAATGGAGCTAAAAGGCTGGGCTTCCTCAGCAACCCAAGAAGCCCTCACCCAGTCAAAGAAATCTTGGCAACTTGGGCCCTCCATCAAATTTGCCCTAACTGGTAAGCTGAGGAAATGGACAGCTGCCACTTAGTTCAGGCATTTATAGAGGATGATAACCTGTTGGATCCAGCATGGGCAGGGTTCCAGGCCATCCCAAAACCCAGAACCTGTTCTGACCCCTGTGCTGTATTGTCTCAATATGATTAAAGAACGAGGGGGATAGTGCTGCTGGATTTCGTTGTGGCATTTGAGTTGGAAAGTCACCCTGTCCTGATATCAAGACTACAGGATCTAGGTATTGCAAGAACTGCACTGGACTGGCATACTTACTCCTTAATGGAAACAATTCCTTTCCATTAACCCGGATGTGTCAGATTTTACACAGTGACTTGTAGTATTGTTGCTGTTGCTTTTGTTGTTGAATAATTATCTGCACCCCTTTGACCTGTTAATTTGCACGTTGGCTTTACATGTTATGTGTATTCAAGCAACTCACCAAATCCTTTTAGGACGGACACCCGAAACTCACATAATGACACTGAGGGAAACCTTCAGATGGGGTTTAGGCACTGTAGATTTTTGGATGAGCCACAGCTTTCTGCAGCTTAACCCCACTTCTACTGGCGTTGTGATTACTTATACAATCACACTTTTTTTCAATACCTTGTGTCCCCCTTGATTGGGAAGGCTCGCCCTTCTGGCCACACCAGTCAAAAGTATTGGAGTGATCACCAGGGATGCTGCTAGGTCTGGAAAAGATCTAGGGCTACGGTAATGTTGGTTCTGTTGGGACTCGGGTGTAGCTAGCCTTTTGGTTGTAGCTCCTGAGCTTCTATCCGGGGCTACAACCAAAAGAACCCGGTGCTATAGCCCCCTCAGCCCTCCCGTAGCAATGCCTCTGGTGATCACAGATGATAAACTACCTCTAGAACCAAAAGTGATCCATTTTATAAGTCCTGTATGTTAAGGAAACTATCCCAATATATGGAACAGCCCACTCACACACAAGCCATCAGTTTGTTGGCTTTGCCGTCTATCCAATATTCAATTTCAGTCTAAACAGGACTCCCACCGTTTCTGTTGAAAAAACCTTAAACAATACAGAACAGTGTGACTTACTTATTGAGGAAAATTCCGTTAAAGAGAACATCATTCCGGTGAAGTGAATAATTTATTGACTCCCTGTAGAAAAGTGGGTGTGGTCCAAAATGCTGTCTTAGGCTCATATTGACTAACAAACATACATTGTTTCAAGCTATCACTAACTGTTGTGAGTTAAGTCTCCACGTTTTTGTCTCTCGGACATTTCCCACTCATCCTCTTTCCTGCCCTGCTGGGCCCCATTTCCTTTTCACCCCGAAGACCACAATCTGGCTGCCACCCTGGCCAGGAACACAATTTGCCTCTACATGGACATGCCTCAGCCCTTTAAGCCCACTATTGTGGTGATGTACGCCTTATAAACACTCATAACATAAAGTAACTTAAGACCCTTTATGTAACAGACTCTTGTCTTTACTCATGACTAATGTACCAATGACCCCTCCTTGGGAGAGGGGCATACAGGGCCGGTAACAGCCTGCCAGCCTTAGCCTTGACCATTCCGAGTGAAGCAATGTCCATGTTGAGGGTTCAGGGCTGTTAGTGGCACTGTACACCCCTTGACAAGGGGATGAAACCTTCTCATCAATTGCATAGAACACGAAGATCCATAATGTTGAACCCTTTCAACACTCTATGGGATATCAATCGGTCTTCTATTTAGCTTCTTGCATGTTGAAATGCTTACCAGCAGATCCCTGAAATGTAGAACAGCATTTTGCTTTTAGAGACCAAATCTTTCTGTGATTCACTTGTAATACAATTCTACTTGTCTCTACTGCCCTGTGTGAATAGATGTCTTTGTCAGATAACCTACAGCTAACCCTCTCTATGGCCTCTTTGTTGGCCCCATTCTGAGTTTAGCAGTATTTTGCTGGAAATACAGCCAAACTAAGTTATTGGTATTGGTCTGGCAGTAAATCTGCCAGATGCACAAGCCAGGGAAAGATGGAGTTAGTGCGTAGGACTCCATGAGTGTTTTGGAGGAATTAACATAAGCAGTATTTCTGCTGCAGTGAATTCCTCCAAATAATGGGATTGATGTGGAGGATGTGTCTCCAGCACTTGCTTGTGGTGTACTTTTTCCAATTTAAGGCCAATTGCAAAACTGGTCATTCCGTCACTGAAAAAAAGGTTCCTGCACTGCCGAATTTGGAACGAGGCCATTTCGGTGTAGTCTTCTTTCGCCACTTGGGATGTAGAACCTGCTTTATAAATAACCTTAACATAACATGGCCTGGGGCCTGGTGGGGCATGCTGACACTGCTAGTGTCCAGTGGGTTTTCATGGGACAGGCGATTCCGAAGATTTGCCATTCGTTAGAGAAATGCATGGTGTCCAGTGCAGCCCCTGCAGAGAATACGAGTCAATTAGAGATTTCCTAATGTTACCTTGCATGTTAGCTGTAAGAGAAGGAAGAAACCAAGTAGAGATGGGTGCATACAATATAGTGGCGTGACTGTACAAGGATTTGGGTGTGTTACATCTGGGCCACTGCATAAGTGGACCATCAACCCTCTTGGGTGAAGACTGGGCTCTTCTGGGAGTTATCAAGAACATCCAGCCCGTTCTGCATGGGCTGCAGCCGCCCTATCGCATTAAGAAGGCTGCACAGTGATGCAGATTCCAAGACTGGAGTATATCATCTTGCATTTGCAGGACTGCTTTGAGCATTATAGCCTTTTGATGGAATGTGTGACATTTTAAGTGTATCATTTACTCAGGGATATTGTGGAGTGATTCGTGTCACGCTTTGGCTGCTTCGGAGTCATTGCCAGTCTTGTGGATGGTGGCAAGGGGGAAAGTATGGGTCTCCTTTTGCTAAGTCACCCGGATTGTCTTAAAGGCTGATGGATTTATTTGACTAGGTTAGAGGAGTGGTGACCAGCTGCACGTTCCTGAATTGTTGGGGACCAGCCTTTGAGCAGATGGGGTGAGGCTCTGGTCCCTGTTCTTTGCACTGTTATATTTAGCATATGCCATCACAAACGCAGATTTAAAAGAAACAGAACAGAAGGCAAAACAATTGGATTAGATGGATTGCTCAATTGTGATATTGGAACAATGTTGCTGTGTTTAAGTTGTAAGTTCCTGGGGCAGAACACAGTTGAAATGATGTGTGTCCACAGCTATTTCATAACCTAAATGATCTAATTATCCCCCACATGGGAAGCAGGTGCCACACCCCCTGCCATCTATTGTGTGATTTCTGGTATTTATAGTTTTACTTTTCCCATATAGATGCCAGGCTGCAAGTGGCAGAATGCAAGGGCAGGAGGCAGGGCAGAACGTGCAAGTAACAAGTGAAAAGGGACAACTTGAGATGGCTTTAAATTCTTCCAAGGGTTGCATTATCAGGAGATAGTCACCTGCTTTTATCATTGTATGAAACATAAATGCAACTTATTTTGCATTATGCAGATAAAATGTGCAGTCCAAAAGAAAATGCAAACTTGATTGTGCTTGTTAATGAAGCAGGCATCTTTGAACAATGTAACACATCACTCATATCCAGGATGTGGTGGGGATTTGACTTTACCACGTTTCACAGATAGTTGCAGTTTGTCAGACAAAAGAGGCCTGAAAATGAGTTTGGACCCATGACCCCTTTTCATAGAACTTCACCCTAGTGATCAGCACTTGACCTTCACAAAGCTGTTGATTATTACTGCATGGAGCAAAACAGGAAGAATGCGGTGGGAGTTGAGAGCGCAGCAGGAAGCTTTCATGGAGGAAGACCCATCATGGCCATTTTCCACCCTCTTCACCATTTGCACTTTGAAAATGTTTGGCCTAGCGCTAATACCATGCAACATTGCACTTGCCGGAGTGCAAGGTTCTGTAATCTTGCTCTAGATCTTCAGTGGAGCTCATCGGGTCAGAGGGGGAACGCCAAACCCTCAGCCGAGAAGGACCGACGAGAAGGACTCGTTTTTTCTACTCTGGATCACAAGGCAAATTTAAGGTTTGAAGATCTTTGAGTTTGCAAAGGAGTGCACAGGATATTATATGACATGATAGTTTATTTATAATGCGCCTAATACCCAGAGGTTTCAAAGCGTGGACTCGGGATCGAACATCTGTTGCTCTGTGTCGTCTTGCTTCCAAGGCGAGCATGTTGCGCCTGTGCTATCCCCTCTACTACTCTATCTACAATACCATGAAGTGCTTGATGGGTCATGCAAGGTGCATTGTGTTCGAGCTCTGAGCCACTGTAAGCCAGTAGATAGTTGCCAGAGCAGGGGAGAGATGACAGTATTTGTGCGATGGAGTTTTGAAAGCCCTGGGACATCATGATTGGTATTGGTCAGAATATGATAGCCAACGTGGCCATAGTAGATGTGCGACTGCACCAATAAGTTGATGGCCTGAAGTCAGTCAATGTCCCCACTGATGACATCTCAGGTTGTATGGCGAGTTCCACGGTACAGGGGATACCCATATTCTTTACTGCTGGTAAATGTTGACGCGGGTTGTGGGCAGTCACTCTGCGATTAGGCCACACCTAGCACGACAGTATGGCGGCAGTTGACTTGTCATCTGTCATTTTCTGTTTTGAAGGGCTTCTTGGCCCTCTTAAATTAGTCCTGGTTTGTCACACATTCAGCAATGAGTTGGACCGTTTGGCTGCATCATTAGCAACGTAACGAACACATGTTATTCTCCAAGATAAAAACCCACACTACTCGCCAAAAACGAAACTGATTGAAGAAAATGCTTGTTTCAAAGCTGCATATTCTATTCCCGAGCTATCTGCTTGTTTGACAGTCAAACATGCATTTGTTACGTTGAAAAGGAGTTTCAGTTCATCATTTCTAGCAACGCACCTGTCTCAACAAATGCTTGAAAGCTGATGCTTAAATCACAGGATCGTTAGGAGGGTGTCTTCACCCTTAATTACTAAAGACAAGTATGTTCGGACTGAATTGCCAGAAAGAACCGTTGTAGGCTGCGCCCACTCCTGTAGTTAAGTGGTTAACTCTTAACCATAGTAGGAGAGTGCAGAAAGATCTCAATGTGTCACTCTTTGGGTGTAAACTGTTGAACTACTCCTGAATAATAAGCGTGCATCCATTTACATCATAGTAAGTGCACTCCTGCATTTATGAGAGCAAAGTAACACTGGAAGTGCATTAAAGTACTGCAAAATGACGTGCGATAAAAGCCACGGCTCCAGAACATCACTTCCGAGTGTGGTCTCTGCAAAGTGTGACGTTAGGCGGGAAAAGTGAGCAGCAGGTTTGTAAGACTGCTAGGTTTTTTGGGCTTCAGTATTTCATCCTCAACAGTTACCTTGTATGCATATCGGTACCAGGCGCCAGAAGAGAAAATGTGTAGTAATGCCAATCAAGGGCATTGTACCCAAAGGATCAGATGCCACCAGGCTCTGACTGCCCTATAGGGCAACAGGGCAATGCCCGAACCAAAAACACAAAATGCTAGTGTTGGCCACTTTTTTTTTGGTATACGTGGCTGACGTTTTCTGGCCTAATTTGGGCCAGTGTGATGAGTTACCTCACCATGCGTCTAGTACTTTTACCATTGTTGATGAAAACATTATTTAAATGCCTAATTGGCATCACATTTCATCAACAAACCTCCCCCTTGGGGACTATGCAAACAGTCTGTCAAAAAAGGAATGAATTGCCATTTGCAACTGTGGGGCACTTTTTCAATTGTACCCCAGACAATGTTATACCCTTGCCCACCCTGGATGCCACACAAGTGCCAAAACAGCCTGGCAGTGTCCTGCTGGGACTTCAACTCCTGTATTCAGTTCCTAACGTGTTTTTGCATTTTGTCTGTAAATCACTCCTCCCACCTTATGTTGGTAGAGTTTTCCTAGATAGGTGCAGAATGAGGGCCGCGATGACAGGTCTCAAACACTGCCAGCCCGTTTGTGAGTCACAGCACATCAGTTCTGTAGCCCGAGGGTGTTTTTCATGACTGCCATAGTGAGTAGCATTTCTGCCCCACTGCTCCTGGGGATTCTTTGGGTTGTGGATCATGAGCCTTAGGTAGGTAGTTTCCTTCCTTCAGATTTGTAATTAGTTTGTGGGTTCCCTCTCTCATTCTTATGAAGTGACGGATTTGATACTAAGGTTTCATGGTTGTTGCAATACTCTGGTGGCTGTCGATGTCTGGAGAACATGTTCTTTCAACTAATTGTGTAAAAGCCCCTCTCTGCTTTGCCAGACACCAAGGCTTCCAAAGCCCTGGGATTTTTCTTGACTCAGAGATATGTACAGCGCTTCCCTAAAGTCACTACCCTGTGGGAGAACTAGAGCTAGGTGGAGGGGCCATCGGGCAGGAGCACTTTCTGGGGGCAAGGATACAGGCACAAACCCCTCAGTTCCTATTTGATTTCAGGATTAAATGTGTGGCATCAAGCCATGGAAAGTCTTGTCATCCTCAAATATGAATTGAACAAAGCATATCACTCAAGAGTTGTTTTAATTGCAGACCACCACTTATGATAAGCAGTATAGAGAACATGTGCACACTATATTACTTTGGTAGTACAATAAGAAGTCTAATTAACAGAATAACGGAAAATATGATGGCTATTAGGACCAACAATCAA
This sequence comes from Ambystoma mexicanum, assembly GCF_040938575.1. Taxonomy (NCBI): domain Eukaryota; kingdom Metazoa; phylum Chordata; class Amphibia; order Caudata; family Ambystomatidae; genus Ambystoma; species Ambystoma mexicanum. The sequence goes on from NC_090941.1 coordinate 460,503,405, forward strand.
TGGTGCCCCAAGCCACACAGTTGGTAATGGAACACACGGTCCAACACTATTATTTGTGTGAGACTTTACCATGTGGCTAACAAAAAATGATAGTTTTGGATCTAAGACAACACTAAGTGATGTTGATTAATTAAACAGAAGCAACGTCAGATGGTGGAACACAAACTGGCTGTTTTTGTAGGCACTTGGTGATTATAGTTGCAACACAGAAGAGTGATGGCTGGAGGGGCCTGAATGAATGAACACAAAATAACTGGCAAAAGCTCTGGGTTTCTATCCAGAACAGCATTGTTTAGCCGGCCATGCCATTACAGAAGGGGAAAAGCCCATATATGTATGCAAATCAGGCTTATTCCCAACCCAAAAGAGGAAGTCCAGCTGCAAGCTTCTGCATGATACCACAGGCAACCGCAAACATGTTTCAGCCTCACTGGGTCACATCAGTAAGGTGCAGGCTGGGTCTCTAGGCAAAGCAAGTCACATCTGGGCAAACCTGTCCCACTCAGGTGACAAATGCAATACAGAAGAAGAATAGCTTTAGTGTTCGGAATTAATCAAAACCCCCTGGAAAAGCTTCGGCTGCCACTTTCCAGGTGGGAACAAGCCTGATTTGCATATACCTTTCCCCGTCTGTAAATGCTTGGCAGGCTATACGTGTAAGGTCTGGAGGGTTGCCAAGAGCAATGCCAGAGATTATGATTATTTCAAAACCGTTGACACAAATCTCAACAGGTTAGCCAGATGTGGGGTCCGGATTCCACCTCGCATAGAGAGCCACACTATACCTGTCTGACAATGCACAGTGAACTTGAGACATGTCTGGCGTTCCTTGTGGTCTCATCTAAATAACCTTTTACTAAAATATCTTTTGATACTTACTGATTATAGAAGTAGGAAAAAGGGTTTACTGTGTATGCAAGACACCATGATGATTATTATAATGGCACTAGTTTGCAAATAAAATGTAGGTTTTGTGTCTGAGTTTGATTAAAATGCAATGCAGTCAAAATGTTGTGATGGAAATTATGAGCACCCCTGTTAGTTTCAGCCGCAGTACAATTAAGAATAAGTAATGTTTGCATATAATATAGAGCATAGAACACTTGATCAAATATGATGATTTTCTTTTATTTGTCTTGAAGCGCCGAGCCAGAAGGGTGTTTATAGGTCCTGCTTTGATAACTGTATTTCAAGATGTCTACCCCAAAAATCCTGGACATTTGTTATTCTGATAAGCTTACACGTGTTTCTCATTATGAGGTATTTTTGTACTTTTGTATTTTTTGGGGATTTATATAGCACTTCCAAGAACTGTTATTGTTTGTATTTGTATTTTGTATGTATTAGAAGAACAGGGATGCCAATTTTGATCATAAATGACCTACAATAACACATTTACAGATAGTGACGGCATTCCCACAAATGGTGCCTGTAAAATAGCACAAATATGAGAACAAGTGGTCAGCCAGCGCTTGAGGGTGTACAAAAGTGGGACATATACTGCAACAAAACAGAGCAAACAGAATTAAAATAGGTGACTGACAAAGGTACAATTGACCTAGGGCAAGCGCTTCAAACTAAAGAGGAGTACTTTTTAAATATACAAAATTACATTAGTAAGCATCACTGAAGTCAGGAGTGGGGTCATGTTGGGAGAATGGGGAGAGGGCAGGTGGGGCTCCCTCTATAACAAGTAAGTGAAGTTTAAGCCGAGCGTTGAAGAGATTCACAGTTGGGCTGGTTTTCATTGTTATGGGAAGTGAGTTTCAGTGGAGCCAGTGTGTAGGGAGAAAAAGTAGAAGTGAGAGGAGGCACAGGGATTGCATGGGATGTTAAGGTTGAATGCAGTGGAGGATCGAAGGGAACATGATGTTGTGTAAACTGAAATACAGTCAGACATGTATTGAGGAGCAAGAGCACTGATAGCTTTCTAGAGTAGGAGAACAAAGCATGAAAAGAGAGTGGTTGTGCATGGAGAGCCACCCAGCATGTTGTTGGTAGGTAGAAGTGGGGCAGGATCTAGGTAGGTTGTAGAGAGTGCTGGTAGCAAAAGTGAAGACTTTGTCTAGAGGGCGGAAGGAGTAGAGAGGAAGGATAAGGGGTAGGCTTGAAGAGAAGTCAAGTTTGATGAGCACAGGAGTGGAGACTAGTATTTTTGTAGCGTGGTTAGTAAGAAAATGATCAATTTTCTAAATGTTGAGGTTAATGCAAGCAGCAGAGGCAGTGATATTGATGACTTGTTGCAGTCATTGCTCACTATCAAAGAGAACCCAAATGTTCCAAGCCTTGGGTGAGGGTGAAAGAAGGACATATAAAAGGGGAGGGTAGGAATGGCATTGGTAGCCAGGAGAAAAACTATTTCCATTTTTGAAGAGTTCAGCATGATGCTATGTAGAGGTATGCGTTGACAAATTGCAGTGAGGCAGTTTGTAATCCATTCCGAGATGGCTAGGAGAAGGAGGGAATTGAGAAACATATGTCAGTGTTGTCAGCAAAAAGGTGTTAGTGCAAGCCAATGGGTGTAATAAGTCTTCCTGGGGTAGAGGTATATAGGGTGAAGATTAGCGGTCCAAGGGCCTATCCTTGGGGTACACTGACAGGGTGAGGTGTGGGGTCAGAGGTTTGAGAATTCCAAGAGTTTTTAAGGATTGACCTTCCAGGTTACAGGTGATCCAGGCAAGAGCCAATTTGTGAAATGCAAGGTCCTGGAGAGAGGGGAAAAAGGAGGGAGAGTCGTCCACAGTGTCGAAAGCTGTAAAAAGTTCCAAAAGGATGAGTATAGAAGAGAACTTTGAGTGATGATTTAGTGATGAACCATACAATAAGAATGCAATGATTGTCCATACAACAGGAACACTGGATATAATTAAAGAATCAGAGAGGAGAGAGCAAAGGTAAGATTTAAGGTAAGATAAAGACATGTAGAAGACTGAATAAGTAAAGCAGTGCATTCTGTTGTTTGGTGGAGAGAAGAGAAGAAGATTGGAAGTTGGATTGAGCACAGGCGGGTTGGGGATGGAATGTCAATCAAGTGATTGGGAACAAAGAGAATGGAAGGGTTGGTAAGTAGAAATCATATAGGAAAATTAGAGTACAGAAAGGCCATGGATGCTTTTGTGATCTATGTCAGCTCCACCCTGTTGTGCTGTGGGATGGAAGGGCATTCATAAGCTTACTTGGAACAGAAACACTTGTTCAGTCCACTGCTTCCACTGTGAATTTGTGCTTGTGCGCACCTGGTATCAGTTTTCAAACCTTTCCTGAATATCCTGATTTTGGATCTTGAATCTTGTTTCTTGTTGCTGCTTTGTAGCACCTTTCTAGTCTTCGTTTGAAGTTTGCATTTTTTTTAACCTTTGTCCTTGATTTCCATCTTTTGACTTCTGAAACCTTGTCTAGTTTTGCTTTTAAAGACATTCAATTATTTGCTGATATCTTTTCTGCCTTGCTGATATCTTTTCTGCCTTTCTGACTTTCTGTAAACACCCTGTTTTCTGTAATCATTTCTGCTTCACAGATGTGTCCTACTTCTACCAAGCTTTTCTTTTTCTCTCTGCAATCCCAGTCTCTTGAGTTGTCCTGTTTGTTCCTTGCCTGCAATATTATCAGACTTCAGTTCATAGTTCTAGTGCCTGTTCTTAAATACTCTGAGTTTCCTGAACACCTCGTATTCATTGTGTTGGCAGCAAACAATCTTTTCTGAGTCCTTTGCCTTGTGTATTCTGATATTCCAGTATCTGCATTGTACGTTGTTTCTCTATCCAGCCCTGCACCTGGTTACTTCTTTCAACCCTGTTATCCACCTGGATTACATCTTGGTCGACTCTTGTGCCTCCGGTATGTATCCGTTTACAGTGTGACCCCTGGATTAGTCTCAATTCAGACTAGATAAGGGGAAGACTACTGTTGCCTTTGCTTAGTCAGTTGGAGTCTTACCTGCCTCAGTATGTGGTCTCCAGTTTTACCCTTACACTGAGTTCAACAGTCTCTTTGGCACGCCTAACTCATGATGCTACTTAATGACAGCTGTTAAGAGTAATCTGCTGGTACTGATCCTAAGGGTTTTCCCTAATCCATGGAGACCCCTTATCATATCTCAATGCACCCTTTATTCTGATCAATCCGCGTTGCCCAGTGTATTTGCTTTTCTTTGCTTTCTCTCTATCAGAGATAGGCACAAGCAGAATGTTTGTATAGTGATGAGTAAGAAATTATGAATTTTACGATTGTGGTGAAGGTAAACATTAGTGTCAGAGACAGTAGAAGTGATGAATTGTTAGAGTCAGAGGTCACTTTCAAAGAGGACAACAAGGTGGTAAGCCTTGAGCAAGGGAGCAAGACGGTCTGTGGGAAGGAGACATTGAGGGTGGCTTTGAAAGGCGAGGGAATAATTAATTTGTGTTTAAAGAGTTCAGCATGAGGTAGTGGAAAGAATTTAAAGAATTATGAGAATGCATCAAAATCTTCTCTTTACTATTCATCTGTCTTCCACTGCTGGGTGACACGCCTAAGCCCTTGATGATATTTAAGAATCTGGGCATTTATTTTACTCAGATTTAACCATAAAACGACAAGTCATTGCAGTCTTCAATACTGTTAAATGCCAAATGAACTTGCTGAATAATGTACTCATTCAAGTAAGCTCAGAACATTGAATCAAACTTGTGATCAACATGACCCATTTGGCCGTTCCAACTCCAGAACCTGAAACATCCAAGACTCTGTAAAAAGGAGACAAAAATATATTTTAATTTGATGCAATCGGATTATATACATATAATATCATTTTCCGGTCGAGAAAATGATACAATTCACAGACATATGCACTGTACACATTGCCGTTTTAGGCAGCTGCCCTAATTGAAGAAGATAACAGTCCAACAATACGCCCCCACTTGAGATTTCCACACTATCTAATCTAAATCAAACCAAAAAGGTAAACATAGAGAAAGCACAGTCAGTCCTCTGGGGCAAAACTAAGATACAATTCACTGACCATCTGAGATAACTAGAGGACCAACAAAAAATAGTATTTGAGTTGCAAGCTAAACTTTTGAGTACAGAAAAGAAAACAGAGGATAAATATGTGTGGCCCCACACTTTCAAGGATTAGTCATTAAAATGCACTGGAACATTTTTGAGGCAGCATTTTCAGTAATATTTTTTTTTTAAAACTACAAATGATTATAGGCTTTCAGAATCTGCACACAGGCTATATTGCCACGTTTGATTCACATCAGTTTTCCATCAATCAGTTTCCTGCACCAATGTCCATGAATTCTACCAACAAGCCCATAACCCCATAATCCATGCCATCTTAAACCTGCACCCTTCCTGCATTCACATGCGACCTGTATTCCAAGTATAATGAACAACAAGCACATTTTGACCCCTCTCCTCCCAGAGACATCCACTCTAGAAATGTTATTCTATGTCAACACGGAGGTGAGCTTTATGCTTCATCTACTCTTTTTTCTACTGTCCAGCAGTTTCAACAAATAACAGAAATGTTCCACATTTTTTCTCTTTAAAATAAACTTTTTTTTTCTTAAAAAAAACTCCATGTCCAATCAGTCTCAGGCCCTTGTAGTCCCAGTGTCCTGGCCATGTGACCCAGTCCTTCCTCTTCCTGTGTTCCTCCTCTTCTTTTCCTGCTCTCCAGAGATAAGTACCACTTTATCTTAGCTGCATAATATTTCAAGTTTATATAGTTAAGACGCACGTTATATTGACTAGGATATTGCATGATTGAATGTATTCATAAAGAATAACAAGGTTTTATAGCTGTGCAGCGTACCAGTGTTAGTTTCAGACTGATATTGTAAGAGGAGCTGGCGGCCCCTTGCCACACTACCCGACACCTCAAGGGCTCACCAGCTGCCTCTTACGCGGCTCACACACAGCATGAGCAACGCGGTGTGGAGCAGGCAGCCCCACCCTCGTGGGGGAGGAGTAACCAGCCGCGAGCGGGAAGAATTTCCCCTCCGGAGCGGGGAGAGCGGCCCCCCACCCTCACAGGGGCGTGGCCTACAGCGGAGTGGAATGAAGAAGCCATAAGAGCTTATTGAGGAGCTCAGAGCCCCCACCCTCGGGTAGGAGGAGCCAGAGCACGAACGCTCCTCACAAGTTCCATGAGAGTAATTTATATTCACTGCGGAATGCTTCGGAGTCCAAACACAAGCTCCATTACACTCACGGAGCAGAATACAAACAGCATAAACACATGTGGAGCAGTAAAGAGATATTAAGAGAGGTCTCTCTTGACAGACTTGCACATCCAGATCTAATGTGCAGGCAGGGTGCAGCCTCATACAAGCAGCAAGTGAGTCAGTGGATGTGCCACTACACCTGGAAAGGTATTGTTAAGGCACCTAACAGCACTGAATTATGGTACATTTTGAGTGGAGTGAAGAGGAACAGGAGGCAGTCTACCCAGAAGACCTAGCCTATAGTTTCAAGGAAGTGCCGGGGGACTCACTCATTGAGACAATGGCTCAAGGGCTCAGACCCCTTCAAGACAGACTAGAGACAATCGAGTTGTTTTTGAGCCAGAAGGATAAAAGCACCACACCAAAGCAAAGCACGTCCACAAGGGTCACACCAATGCACACTCAGGGGTGTAATAAGGCCCAGAAGAGCAAGAACTCTTCTGACCCCCCCAGGCCAGACAGATGGGGCGGTTTCAACAGCCCCAGAGGCTACCATCACTTTCAATAGATTGCGGGAAGCTTTCATGAAGAAGTCGGAGGTGCCAAGCCTCGAGACCCCCTACCCAGGGGAGGATAATATGGGCAATATAGAAGAAGGTTTCCCAGAAGAGGAACCAGTAGAATCTCCAACCTCCGCACAGGAGGAAGCCGATTACGAAGGGGATGAGGGAAGTCTGCCTCTACCAAAGAAAAAGCTGAGAAAGCTCAATAATTTAGAAGAGGAAGAGACTTCGGACATGTTTCATCCAGAGGATATTCGGAATCCGAAATCTTCGGAATGTGTACCATCCCCGAGGGTCTCAAGATACATGACCCAAAGACTATGAAAGGCGCTGGAGAAAGAAGTGAGGCAGAGAATGAGGGCGAAGTGCCCAAGCCCGGAACTGCCGGGCAAAGTGGCAGAAGCTCCAGAGCTAGATCCGAAGATATTGCCATTCGTTTCCAAGTCCAACAGAGACCGCAGGATGGGGATTGATCACTCATGGCGAAGTTGTCAGGAAAAGGTCCTAGATTTAGCCGGGCCACTGGCAAAAATCATTGGCCCTCATTACGACCCTGGCGGAGTGGGTTTACGCCAGCGTTAATCGCGGCGGACCCGTCCGCCCTACTACGAGTTCCCGTAGCGCCATGGAACGTTTTCCGCCTGGTTTTTCCGGGCGGAGAAATCCATGGCGCTACGGGACCTTGATGTTAATTACGCCACCGTATTTTGCGGTGGCGCAATTAACGCCTTCCCCACTCCCATTATACCCTATGGGGCAAAAATGGGAATGGGGAAGGGTAAAATGGGGATTGGGGATTTACCGCCCCGCCAAGGTCGGCATGGGGCGGAAAATCCGCCAACCTCCATGGCGCTATCGGCAGCTTTCCGCCGTGCTCCGCGGTGCTTTTAGCACCGCGATTTCCGCCAGGGTCGTAATGAGGGCCATTGACTTAGCCGAGCGAGCTAAAGACACAGGAGAGGAGGTAGACCCAGGAGTACTGGCGAACTGGGCGCAGACAGCTGTATGCCTCCTAGGAAATGCCAACTGTGCAATATCGTCCAAGCGCAGAAGAGGGCTTCTGCTCAAGATAGATCGCAAACTATGGGACTTATCATCATACGAAGCAGTCAAATCGGCTCAAGGACTGTTGTTGAGAGAGACCTTCGGCAAAGAAATGAGGAGGTTTGTGGGAACCTACACCTCCCTAGAGGAGGCCCAGGCCTCCATAAAGAAAATCTTCCCCAGAAGAGTTTTTGGCGGGACCGGTCGGTCGGCCGCTACCAGACATCCAGAAGGCCTCAAGCCAATAGAGCCCAATACTGGGAAAAGAGGCAGCCAGACACCTTCTTCCCGCTGAGAGGCTGTTTCCCTAGAGGAAGACAAGGCAGAGGTCAGGGAAGAGGACAGAACTTCCCCGCAGGTGAGAGTTTTCGCATATCCACCAGTAGGGGGGAGTACAGCGGAATTCTGGGAGAGCTTGCACATGCTTTACAGTGACGCTTGGGTTTCGCAGACAGCCAAAGGCTTGCGCATAGAGTTTAGAGACCCCTACCCAGTACCAAACCCCCCGCCCACTAGTCTCAGCACGAGCAGAGAAAGACTTATTGCACGCAGAGCTCCAGAGCCTAGTGGAAAAGCGAGCAATCGAACCGTGCAATGCACAGCCGAGATTCGTAAGCAAGATGTTCCTGGTTCACAGGAAAGACAAGGTGAGACCAGTGATACATTTGAAGGACATGAGCTGCTGGGTGGTCTACAATCATTTCAAAATGGAGGGTACCCACCAGCTTAGGGACACGCTCAGACAGGACGACTGGCTGGCGAGGATAGATCTGAAAGATGCCTATCTTACGATACCAGTGCAAGAAGATTACCGTTCCTTTCTAGCCTTCGACTGAGACGGGCAATTATGGCAACTTGCGATGATGCTGTTTGGACTGACATTGGCGCCATGGGTGTTTACCAAACTCATGAAGCCAGTAGCTGCAGTGATCAGGGAGAAAGGGATCCGAATCATTATCTACCTAGATGATATTCTGCTGATGGCAAACAGCAGAGATATACTCCTCTATCAGACCAACTGGAATGTGAACCTCGGGTTTCTAGTGAATCGAGAGAAGTCAGAGATAGTTCGTCATAGACACCAGGACAGCAACTTTAGAGCTCCCGAGCAGAAAGATAAGAGACATAAAAAGAGAAATAAGAATCTGTCTCAGCAGAACAGTTATTTTGCTGCGCACAATAGCGTGGGTAGTAGGCTTGCTGGCAGCGTCGATACAAGTGATATTCCCAGGGCCACTGCATTACCAAGCGCTCCAGCGGCTGAAGATAAGACACCTTCAGCAAGGCTTACGCTACCACCAACTGGTGCCCTTAGATCAGGAGTCCAGGACAGAGCTAGAGTGGTGGTTACAGAACATGGAAGCGTGGAACGGGAGAGCTATCTTTGGCGACCGGCCCGACATAATAATAGAATCTGACGCCAGCAGAGCGGGCTGGGGAGCTCGGTGCGGAGAGCTCTAAATAGGAGGCAGGTGGAGTGCAAAGGAACTCAGACTGCACATCAACTGTCTGGAACTGTTAGCCGGATCATTTGCTATCAAGGCTTTTATGAAAGGCAAAGTGAATTCATGTATTCTGTTGAAAATGGACACCATTTCAGCAGTTAGGTACATCAATCACTTAGGAGGAACGAAGTCCAAATTATTAGCGGAGACAGCCAAGGATTTCTGGCACTCCTGCCTAGAGTCGGGGACCTCAGTAGTGGCGGAATACCTACTAGGCTCGCTGAATGTAGTAGCTGACTGGAACTCCAGGCACCTAGCAGGCTCCAGCGACTGGATGCTGGACAGAGATATCTTCCGACAGATAGAAGAGCGCTGGGGCCCAGGTCACACAGACCTGTTTGCGTCCAGACTGAACGCGCAGAAGGAAAGATTTTTCAGCTGGAGACTGGACCCAGCAGCAGCCGGAGTAGATGCTTTTCTGCAGGATTGGAGAGGAGAGATACTCTACGCATTCCCACCTTTCATGAGGATGAGCAGGGCACTGTCAAAAGTATGCAGAGAAGCAATTAATCTGGTTGTAGTAGCTCTGATATGGAAATCACAAGTATGGTTTCCAGCACTCATGGAGCTAGTGACAGACTACTCTAGAGTTCTACCCCGAAAAGAGAACCTTCTCACGGACCCAGTTGGGTCATTTCACCCTCTGAGAGTGAAGGGGACTCTGCCGCTGATGGCGTGCAAGATAGCAGGAGACGCTGGAACCTCCCAGGAATTTTAGTGCAGGCTGCGAGCCTCATCGCTGAGTCATGGGCCCCTTCAACTAGAAGGGGCTATGACGCAGCATGGAACAGATGGTCGAGGTGGTGCAAAAGGAGAAGTCTTCATCCCGTTTCTGCCCCTTTAGTTGAGATGCTGAGTTTTTTAGCAGAGCTCTTACGAGATGGGAAAGCCTGTAGAACAATAGGAGAGTATAGAACCGCGGTATCAGCAGGTCACACACCAATAGAGGGAGTGCCACTAGGAGAGAATGTGGCAGTTATCTGACTTCTAAAAGGAATAATGTTTAGGAAGCCGCCACAGCCGAGGTACGAGTCCTTATGGGACGTGGCAGTAGTGCTAAAATTACTAGCAGAGTGTCCCTGTAATAGATACCAGTCGTTAGAAAGACTATCTGAAATATTAGCAATGCTGTTATGTATGGTATCATATAGGAGAGTAGCAGATGTCAAAGTGCTAGAAGTGAATAGAAAAGTATATGGACCAGATGGAGTAACGTTCAATCTGGCCAGGAGAACAAAGACAGACTCCTCCACGATAACTTACCCTTACATGCAAGAGCATCCAAATTGGTGTGTTGCTGCATGCATAAAAGAATACGAGAGTAGAACAGCGGAGCTGAGACCGATGGGCACACCCCAATTGCTGATAGTGCGCAGGAAGCCACATAAAGGCATAGCAACAGCCACCATAGCAAGATGGGTCAGAGAGATCATGAGCCTAGCAGGCATAGATATGTCAAAATTTGGAGAGCATTCAGTTAGCGGCGCAATGGCATCAAAAGCACTGGGGCAAGGTGCAACTTTGCAAGATATTTTGAAAGCAGCAGATTGGACTAGTGATACCACATTTAGAATGTTTTATTTTAGACTGGTTAATACTCTAGCAGAAGCTGTGGTAAGAAGCTTTGAACAAGCATAATGCTCACCTCCGTCTTGTCATAGAATGAAGATTCCCCCTGATAATAGCGCAGGGAGCTCTTGATTCTATTAAAGACAAGGAGGCAAGCATTATTTTCCCACCCTAGATACACGGGAGAATTAAAGTAGTGATGGATAGATTGCTGTGATGTATTTCAAAATGACTTGCATGAATTTCTCCCAGAATAGGGTATGTATCCGCCGCCCTAACATGTACTGTTGTTCTGACATTAGGAGATGAGCAGAAGAACGGCTGAAATTGCTGTGGAAGTGAGCGAGCCGCGTTGAACGAAACCGCAAGTTGGAATGCAAGAGATCGACTCGACAGAGAGCTCAAAGTTCAGAGACTATTTTGATCTGGTTGGCAGTACAATTTTCGATTAGATTGCAGTTCGAAGCAATCAAGAAGACGAGGCACACAGGAAGAGGAAGGACTAGGTCACATAGCCATGACACTGGGACTACAAGGGCCTGAGACTGATGGGACATAGAGTTTTTTGAAGAAAAAAAAGGTTATTTTAAAGAGAAAACATTTGGAAAATGTCTGTTATTTGTTGAAACTGCTGGAGAGTATAATAAAGAGAAGATGAAACATAATGCTCGCTTCCTTGTCTTTAATAGAATCAAGAGCTCCCTGCGCTATTAGCAGAGGGAATCTTCATTGAAATGGAGCAAGTAGAACTGATGATGCCAGGGCCATCTTAAGCACTCTTGGGGCCCGTGCACAGACCTCCTCCACCAAACTAAATGAATGAATGAAGGGACCTAGAGTATCTGATCACGCCCCCCGTCACCTTCACAACCCATAGCTTGATATGCTGCCTCGCTGAAATCAAAATGATCCGTACTGAATGCACAAACTATGTATCCCACAGTGAACATAGAAAGCATTCCAGGATGAATTGATTAAAGCAGAATGTATTTGCCAACATGAGAGGCAATAGGTTTAGAGCCTCAGTAGTATGCCATAACATATCCTAACGTGTGCTATTTAAGTTTGGTGAACAAAGGAAACTGACTTCTTTAGCTCAGGCAACCATGTGGGGCCCACTTACAAGGTGGGGGCCCAGGGCAAGTGCCCCTTTTGCCCTCCCATAAAGACGTCTCTGGATGATGCACTTTCCAACTCAGAATCATCTTCATTCAAGAGCCTAAACCACAACTGCAAAGTAACAAATGATCAACACATCAAATTGGAAGGCCCCAATATCTGAGTTTAAACTTAAACTCATTCTCCTTACATGACCCAGATTTACTCCCACCTAAGATGGGATCATCGACTTCCTAAGACAACAGGGATACTTCCTCAACCACCTGAACTGGAAAGATCATAGAAGTCTGCTCATCTACAGAATCACATGCCATGTCAAACATATTGTTACTCAAACTTCCTATTTCTTTGAATATCTGTTAAGGAAAGTAAAAATAATCATTCTACATCAAACTAAACAGCTACTACTACCCACAAGGGAGAACAACATTTCATAGAACAATGCCTTGACTTTATAACAAGACAGCCAAAGCACTTTTCACACTGTTTCTTCACTCGGCTTCTTCAATAGCCTCTAGGGTGAGCCCTCAAACTCAGTTGTGTCTTCACTACTTACCTTTGCACAATGATAACAGTCAAGTACAGTATTAAGCCCACATATTAGACATCTTAGATATCATTGTTTTCAGGTCTGTCATCCTATTGGTGGAGCATTCCAGAAAAGTAGATTGGCCTGCTAATGTTCAAATGCTCCTCACTATTATCTTTGAAATGAAGAGAAGTCTCAAATGTGTTTCTCTTCATTAAAAAAAAGAATATTTCTGTAACTTTGAATGATATACTAAACCTGCAGTGCTGGGTTTATATTTGTTTATATTAGTTAATGGAATGTGAAGTGCAAGTTTAATAAAGGCACCTGTACTTCAAAGAATACAGTATGCCATTTGTTTAACTTGGTTGGTTGCTCATAACCAAGTAACTAGGATATCAACTGAAACTATGCAATAAAAACTATTTCAAGTTTTATTAATAATGAAACTAAGTGGTTTGATAGTTTGTTAAAACGTATACCGAATACTGAACCCAGGTTTTGGAATGCAAGCATCTTAACCTGTTGGTTGTGTCATTCGACTAAACATTGTCTATGCCCTTGAAGCGACAATTCTGACCTGATAATCCAGATCCAGTCCTTCCTTTTGACTGATGCCTTCTTGTATATGCATTCCCTTGAAGTAATATCTGTTACGAGTCCCTTCAAAATTCATGAGTCAGCCAAGTCTTCTCTAAGGCAACCTTTGTCAATTTCTAGTACTTGTGAAGAATCCCTTTCGTGATGGCTGTAGCCTAATATGTGGTGTGGACACACAGGATGTTGTGCTTGTGGCAAAGAAAGCTCTGTTGTATGGACAACATCCAGCAGGTCAAAATCTGGTGCTACGTTTTTTTTATAAAAGTCAAACGTGTCCATCGCAGTACTCCTCTACGACTGAGGAGTTACAACAAAAGTCATTTGGATCAAGTACTCTGTGTGTCTTGAGAAGACTATAATAAACTTGTGGGGGGTCTGTGCACGGCCTTTCCTTCTGTGAACATCACTGTGGATTATCAACTGAGGTACAGCTGACTCATCATAAATTCATGCAAAGGCCCTAAGAACATGTGAGTGAATGACTGGCTGTTCCATCTACTTTTGTTCCTGAATCCCTTGACCATGGACACTGAGTGATCCTTCTTGGTTAGACACCAAGCCAAATCACTGTGGAAATATCAACAACTGAACATAGGCTGCCATAAGCATATGTAGTCTTCATCTTTACAAGAGATGTGGTACAGCCTTCAAACTATCTAGATTCATTTTGTTCAGGGGAAGCTCTTCAGAGTTGCTGTTGCTTGACTGTATTGCAGGGTTGATATGCTCCTATATTTGTATTTTAAACCCTTGTTTAGTTTGTTTTAGGAGAAGTTACAGGCTTGCAATTATTTTCTTATACATATATATATATATATATATATGTGTAGCACCTCAAATCTCCCTGGGCTCACTCACTGACTAATTCTCAGGCTGGCACACAGATCAACACACAATTCGAAATATTTGAAACAAATACTAACCAAAAGTACAAGATATGGACACACTGAAAAATATAATTACTTTTCTCACCAATACCTGGTGTCTTTTCAATTGAGTAGATTTAGATGGCTGCACTCAATTTCAGAAAATAAATAGGTGAAAAACCTCTTGTTTTCATAGGCATAAAAAAGTAGGCCAAATGCAGTATACTACCTATAGAATGTAGCACAAAATTCGAATTTTCAATGTGACCTGCACCTAGAGAAATTGACAAAGAAATGTCTGGAATCATGAATCATGGCTGTACACTACACTCCAACTTCAACAGAGATTCGAAATTCCACTGAAATGCTTTAAATCTTAAGAATTCTGCATTGATCAAATGTATGCATCTCTAAACCCTTTCTGGTTTAGAGATGCATATATTTGTACACATCCTCACTGTTCATACATCCCTTGTCTGGTCATTGGACTGTGCACCTACCCCCTTTTCAACTCTTACTGGGTGAATATCCATAAATGCATTTCCTTCTCACTGAGATTCCCCCCAACAGCCTGAAATGATGTCATGTTTTCCTGGTAAAACACCTTTGATGATACTTCTGTTTGAAACAACAACAACCCTATTAGTTGTCTTTGTTTCCACGCAACTTCCACATAGGCTGAACTGACACTTGGCTTAACAATTTTATCTTGGAAAACAATCTCTTAGGTGAATAGCAATCTGATCTGTAACCAGGACATGGTAAGGAAACAACTACTTTGCCTGTAATAAGTGTGTTATCTATGTAGGTGCTCCTTGCCCATGTCCAAGCTGCCTCTATCCCAATACTTATATTTCTCAACAACTGGTTACTCATTCCCAGATACCCTCATGGTATTCCAAAGCTGGCCTTCCCCGTCTTCAATATTGTTGACTTTGTGGGTCATTTCTGGTCGAAATGACAACCAGCCTTCAATAAATGCAATAAAAAGCAATAATCATGACCAGTGACTTACGCATCATGAAACAATGTGATGCTTGCCACCTTATCATTCTCTTCTCCTAACCATATACCTTTGACACTGTTGTTGAGAACACACTAATCAGCACCATGAAAATCTGGATTGACGCTGATGGATACGTTCTTAACAGGTTTTGCTACATACTTAAATAATGCGCACAAGTGGGGAAACCACACATCAGCAGCTTCTCTGACATACAGGGAACACAAGATGCCATCCTATCTCCAATGTCATGCTACATATTTTTAAAACCATGCACATTTTTTTAAATCAAAAACCTGAGTATCATTTTATATCAATATCTGGATTGTATCCAGCTCCAATTGAATATTACTGTGGTGGTCTATACAGATTGTCAAGTATATTCAATCTTAGATGGCCGAACACCACCTGATTGTCCAAAAAAAGTATTTTCCTACCTATCTCTGTACCTATTTCCCATATTCTCATTGAGAATTTAATGTTGGGACTAGCATTCTTCATTGTTTCATCCAATGTGTTCTTCAACACACCGTTCCTTGAATTAATCATGTACCAAAAGCTCCAACTTAACCAGCATAACAAACCTGTTGTAGAATTAGATCAATTTCACCAACACTTTCATAACGTTTACATAAGTTAATTACTCTACCTTATCCACACACACCGTCCCAGCACCTGCACTCCTTGACATCTCAGATAGGTTTGACAAAGTCAGCCACAGTACCTTAATCAAACGACTTGAAGAAAGTTGACACCATAGTACTCCTTTACAATGGAAGAGATCTTTCCTAATGAACAGGAAAGAAACGACCTGACCTTCCCCTTTCAGCTCGAATCCACAGATCATCCTGTGTAGAGTTTCTCGTGGATCAAGCCTCCAACCGCTCCTCTTCAACATCTTCAACATGGCCCCTCTGATAAAGACCATAAAAACATTTGGGCTCTTTTGTTACAACTATGCAGCCAACACTCAAGTAATGTACAAAATGACAGGTGAGGACAACACTTGCACCACCCTCAGCAACTGCCTCACACAAGTAAGTGAATGCATGACAGCTAACACCCTAATACTCAACACAGACAAAACAGAAATAATCGTAGTCTCACCTCTCGCCGCCCCTCCAACACCTCTACCATAGCTTTTGGAAACAAGTAACTTCCCTAGAACATCTGAAGTGATCAGGGATCTCAGTATATTAATGGAGAATAGCCTCAGGGTGGAAACCCAATTCAATGCAATAGTCAAAAAGTGCTTCTATCATCTACACTCATTTGGACCAATTATGCCCTATCACATTTTTTAGCACAGACCGTTGGTCATTATATCTCTGGTTCTGAAAAGAATCGATCATGACAAAAGCATGTATCTAGGTATGGCGAATGACCTCACAAAAAAACTACAAAGGATCTAAAACGCAACAAATAGACGATTGCTAAGACTTAACTTGAGGAACATACAACATGAACATTTAGAGCAGTGCATTGGCTACCAGTCAAACAAACAACCCATTTAATGTCCCTCTGCATCAACCAACAAGCCCTCCAATGTCAAGGAGCATGATTCATCCAAAGCAAATTCGCACATTGCCAACCAAGTAGAGATGTAAGTTCCAGGAATGATGAGCTAATAATAACCTGGAGGTTGTGATGAGAAAGACATGCAGGCTCTGCCTTCTCCACTTTGGAACATGCTACCAAGGGAAATCCACACTGTAAAGGACCACTTGAAATACAGGAAAAATCTAAAAATGTGGAGTTCAATTCACAATTAACAGAAATTAGCCAACACTCAAATAGCAGAAAAACTGCTTTACCATACACCAGCTGCCAGACACAGACACACCCTAAGGGAATCCCATACTAGCTCCTGAATGTCCATGTTTCAACCACCTAATGGCACACTGAGAAAGATACAGATATGATATGATATGATACAGCATTTGTAACGCGCCTATACACAAATGTTTCAAGGCGCGATGAGGCAAGGAAGGTGGGAAAAGAGGGAGAACAGAGACAACAATCTTACTAGGCCAAGTGACATTGAGATTGTGCAAGTGCGGGGATAGGGGAGGGGAAAAGTGCCAGAGGAAAGTTGAGGGGGCAGTGCTGTACATGGGATCAAAACAACAACAAGAAGTGTGGCCAGCAGGTGGCAGGTGCAAGGGTACGTGCAGACAGCAGGTGTCCCAAAAGTTCAGGTAAGGGGACTGTAGGGTTACAGATACAGACCCAAGTGCAAGGGTTGCCGGGAGGCAGTGCAGGGGTGCAACTGGGCGGGTAGGGACCTGGGCCCAAAATCAGAAGGTAGCCAGGTGACCAGTGCAGTATCCGACAGGAAATCAACAGGGGAGAGGAATAGAGAAGGCAGAAGCAAAGAGGAAGGTCTTGAGGTGCTTCTGGAACCGGAAGTGGATTTCCTCAAGTTTCAGAGAGGCAGGCAGGCTGTTCCAGAGGGAGGCACCAGCCGAAGAAAGAGATCTACCACCAACTCATTGCTTGGAGAAGCGACTGACCCAGAGGGAGTTGGAGGTGGAGGAGTGAAGAGTTTGAGTAGGAAGGTATTTATGAAGAGAGAGTCAGAGGTATTGTGGACCCAGGCCACAGAAGGCCTTGTGGACAATGCAGAGAGTCTTGAACTTAATCATTGCAGCAACTGGGAGGCAATGCAGAGATGTCAGTGCTGGAGAGATATGATCCCTGGGCTTGAGGCCAAGGACAAATCTCGCAGTCCTGTTCTGGATGAGTTGCAGAAGGCGGAGAGTAGAAACCAGGCAGATTTAGAAAGAGGCTGTTGCAGTAGTCCAGCTTAGAGAGCACCAGAGCTCTAGAGACAGTGAGCCTCTGGGGAAAGGAGAGGAAAGGAGGAATACCTCTGAGGAGGTGCAGTTGGTAGTTTGACTTCTTATAGATGTCTGAGTTGTGAGGAGAAAAGGAGAGTGTGGAGTCGAAGATGACCCTGAGGTGCTTAGTCTCACAGGTGGGAGCTGGAAGAGGGACAAGGGAGGCCGGCCAGAGAGTGAAAGGAAAGCAGAGTGCAGGTATGCCGATTAGGAGAATCTCCATCTTACTGGCATTAAGGCAGAGATCCACTGGATAGCAGACAAACAGTCAGAGATGAGAGAAGGAGAAGAGGTGGCCGAGAGGAGCCTGAAAATGAGCTGAGTGTCATCCGCATAGCACTGAAAGTTGGAGCAGAGAGCGGCAATGCGGTGGGTGAGAGGTGCCAGGTAATTTTGAACAGCCTGGGAGAGAGGTTAGACCCCTGGAGAACACCACAGTTAGAGAGTGAGATAGAGGAAAGGAAGGAAGGACCCAAGTTGGACCTGCGAGGGCCGATCAGAGAGGAACGAGGTCAGCCAGGCCAGGGCCTGATCGGTGATATCCAGGTCATCACGGAGACGATTGAGCAGGATGGCATGTCAACATCTTCAGGCACCGCTATCATTCTAAAACTAAATCTCCTGCTTCTTCCTTAATATCAAATGCTCAGCATAGAACATCATCCTACTGAAGTGGGAAAAGTGAACAAAAGGCTCCCACCAATCCCCTCTCAACCCTGGCCTAGAGGATCACGGCCCAGACACCCGCCACGAGAGGAGTTTGCCCATCTCCCAGATGACCAAATACCCTGGTACAAGAACATACGGATGTGCCCACTCGCGTGCCCACCCGCCTGCCCACCAGCCTGCCCTGCACATGCCGACACCTGCGGCATGGATGGACTCGATTAAACCATCCAGCACCAAATCAACACATCGTTAGAGATGCCATGACGACCTAGCCAACGGTCAGCACACTCGTGCAAACATACACACCGGACACTCCCACACCAATCCACACGAAGAACATACTCAGTGCTATGACGTAGGCGACGGACACACCCACGGACGTGCATCTTTATTATTTTCCACATAGGCTTTTCAAAATGCAGAAACACAAGACGCATAATGAACTCATCTAAAAAGGCTTGCTCACGCTTCTTCTAAAACCATGTACCATAATGAGAAATATAACGAAGACACGATACTGGGGATAGAGCAATATGATACCATAACCTAAAGTGCTCTGTACCAAACGGTTCCACCTATGCACCAGGCCCAAGTAGGCCGCAAACAAAAGCTTCCATGAACATTAAATGAGCAAGAGTTCGGTTTCTGATCCTGCAGAATGAGCCCAGCGAAAGCAGACAGTCAAGGGCACAACGTTGCAAACTCTCGTTCCGCAAGCCGACGCCAAGGTCGCACCTGCAAGATAAGCCAGGCACACAGCGAGAAATACAATATTAATTGTGCAGAATTCTGCCTCAACCACGGTCCGACCTCACGTGACCAAGCCGAACTTGATAGGGTGCCAAGCCCAGGAGGAAGAAGGCGCCTGGATCCCCCCGTCTCAAGACACAGGCAGATACAATTAAGCGACTCAATGGTCATCTGCGGCGGTGGGAGTAGTCGGCCTTCCTGCTTATGAATAAATCCTCACATTGTCTGCACATACCCATAGTGAAACATTGTTGCAAGTGACAGGTGCACCGCGAGCTGGGAACAGCGATGGTCCCAGACTGGGGGGCTCACGGGTGAACCAATCAGAACATGGGGCCCTTATCACTGACGCCATTAACATTGACCAATCCTCAGGGGTCTTCATGTAACAATTTTTATGTATCAAACTGAAGGGACAACCCAAGTATACCACCTGACGAACCCTTAACCAATAACAACGTTCTCTATACATATGCTATACTAACCCTACCACTCGGGGAACCAATCCAGAGTGGCGATAGGTTTTTTGCTAATTTTTCTCAGGTGACGCAAGTAGCGCGTCATACTAAGGTAAAAAGGGCCTGCGAGCCCCATGATGGAGAGAGTGTCAGGACGGACGCGTACGATCCTTGGCCATCCCTGCTGTTTTGTTTAATAAACAGCAGAATCACCTTGCTTCTTGCGTGTGTCTCATACTCTATCTCTTTTGGGCTATACGGGAGGAGTTGGGGCCTCCCGCCCGGAGGTCCGCGGACGGCCCAGCCGACCCCGGGAGAATTTCCCCCCCCGACAAGTTGGAGGCACTGCTGAGATCTGTTTAAGGTCCGCTTTTATTTTTATTTTTCCAAGTACTCCCGTTGCGAGGAGGCCCGGCGGCGCGGCCCCCTCTGCCGCTGCCCTCTTTTGAGGACTACAGGACCATCGCGGAACTGCGAGAAGACCGGACGGCGCAATCCGGATATTGGCCCTCGGGAGCCGGTTGAGAAGTATCCCGCCCGCGGTTGGCGAGTGTCCAGACGTAGTCCAGACGAGGGGAGGTGGCGAGCCACTTGGAGGGGTGCACGCAGTCGAGCGGCCCCGCATCAAGAGAACTTGGTGAGTATGCCACGCCCAACAAGCAATGTGAAATTGTGAGGGAGGGGGGAGGAATTGAATACGGGAGGTATTGCACAGGTGCGCGGCGAAGGTTTGATAATTTAGTGTTGGCAATGAAATGAATGGTAGCCGGACAAATGCGAGAGCAGTCCGCTACGTTACGGGAGAGAAGGGGGCGGAGCACGAAAACATCACGTGCGGCCGTTCATAGACACTGATTGGCCTAGGTCGCGACCACGTGTAAGGGTGTGTGTGTGCGGTTTCCTACGATTTGGCAATTTTTGATCAATGAGTAGATGAGGATCCCTATTGTTCGAGCAGGAAACTCGATAGATAGATGACGTTTCCCTGTAGGCGGTAGCTAGCTAGTTGCCCAATACGGAAGATAATTGGCTGGTTAAGCCCTCCTGTCGAGGGGCGTATCACACGCGAGGCGACGCAGCGTGCGCAGTCCGATTATATTATTGATTACCTTGTTCCAGGAGTGACAGGAAGACAGCTGTGGGGTTAACGGGGTAGATTGCAAGTGTATTTTGGAATTAAAGAATATATGAAGAACTTACCAGTAGTCTGAAGAGATCGGTGACGTCACCAGCAGGGCTTACATAGGACATCTCGAGAACCAGGCATCTTTATTTTTGAGTGGTGGGGAGGAGAGCTGTGTTAAAGGCGGGGAAACGGAGGTACACGGTAATGAGTTGATCAGGGGAAGGCGAAACGGGGGACTTGGCTGCGCACGGAGAACGCCGGCCACGGCAAAGTGTAGAAGAGGGAGGAGGAGCAAGTGAAAGTAGGACGGCAGTATAAGATCGTAACAAGGGGCACGCAGCCGCAGGGGGCTACTTGCGCCTCGGCCGCAGGGGGCCATAAGGGTGTTGTATAAAGGAAGAAACGAAAGAAAAGAATATACAAATGTAAATACTATATTTTACTAATTTTCCCTTAGCGGACTATCGCAAGTCCCCAAACTTACGGGGCCAGGTAAAGATATAAGGCTGTATATTGTAAACTGCTAGTGAGGTAACCGCTACCAAATAGGGGAAGGGTAACAAGTGGAGCGCTACTATGTCATACGGGACATGATCGGGGGGGTGGGGGAACACCCTCACTACCCCGCTGCAACACATATGTAAAACACTATCACCCCATAGGGAGAAATTGATCAAGTACATCATAGAATGGACACAGGGGACGGACAACAAAATGACGACACCATGGCCGCCTAATGGTAGCTTCGATCCATATACCCAACACTCACTATTAAACCATCTGCACAATACATACAAGGGGAAGAAGTTGACGCACCACGTGGAGGTGTTCAATTTATGGAGGATGTTCCAAGGGTCCCGACCAAGACCAAACGGAATGTTCATTGTAGGGGAAAAAACGGGAGATAAGGAGATTAAGGAGGAGGGAGAGAATGGGGAAAAGGAGAGTGAAGGTACACAGAACACGGGGAAAGGACAAGAGGGAGGAGAAAAGAGTGACAACTCAACCGAAAATGAAATAAAAAAGGAACAGAGCGACGATACACCTCTAGCAAAGGTAGTGAAAACAGAGGGAGGGGGGTTGTACCCTTTAAGAGAACTAGGAGAAATAGCAAGAGAACAATTAAGGGCGGCTGAGGGGTACTCGACCCCGGCATACAGCCCGCCTCCATATACAGCTACAGGTGGCCACCCGAAAGAGGAGCGGACTAGTACAACGGGATCAGCTCATAGGAAGATGCTAGCAGGGGAGGGGAGGACTGAAGAAGAGCAGACTACAGACGTAGGAAATGATGAGTGGGTAGCTGCGCAGATACTATTAAAATTGCGAGGTTCATTAACAGGAGAAGAGAAGGAGGTGGTAAGGAAAATGGATGAGGATAATGCCAGGGAGAGTGAAATGGAAGGGGAAAAGGGGAAAGGAAAGGGGGAAGAGCTGTTAAGACAAAAGGAAGAGACTCTGGAGGAACGATTAGCAGAATTGAGGGATGAGCAGAATGCACTGATCAAGCAGCTCGAGAGGGGGGAAAGAGAGAGAGCACGGGAAAGGAAAGAAGGTAAGAATGAGTTGGGAAAAATGAGAGAACGAACTGAGGAGCAAAGGAGAGAAGCCGAAAGGTTAAAGGCAGCAGCAGAAAGGGTATCAAGAGCAGCACTGCGCGACAGGTAAAAAGAGGAAGAGGAGAAAGAAAAAGAAATGGCAATATGGAAGAAGAGATTACTGTCAGAAACGACAAGGAAAAACGAAGAATGGAGGATGATAGAGAGTATATTAGAAAGGGAGAGGGAGAGATGGGAAAGGAAGAAAGAAGATGAAAAGATATTGGAAAAAATGAGTTGTGAAGTAATGGAAGAATTATAAAAGAAAAGAGAGGAAATTGGTAGAGGAATAGCGGAGAGAAACGAAGGGGAAAGAGAAGATAGGAGGGGGGAGAGTGAAGTAAGGAGGTATGTATATAGAGGCACAGAAGTAGCAACAACATCGGCACAAAGGGGAGCGATTAGTAAAGAAGAAAAGGGAGGAACGGACCTAATAGACTTAAGAACAGTAACGATTGGGGGGAAAAAGACAGTTTGGGGGTTGCCATTTATGAATGACTTTTGTAGTGAGGAAGAAGAAGGTATGGAGAAGGAAGGAAGAAATAGTGAAAGGGAAAGCCTAGATAAACTATACACCACCCGGACAAATAGAGACTCACCATGGATCTGCAGGAGAAAGGAAGAACTGCAGAGAAGTGAGGAGGAGGAGCATGGAATGGCGGAAGGGCAGACACGTGAAGCCACGCCGTCACCGTCCCGTCATACATGCTCCACCACCTCACGCTCATTACGTGCAACATGCCCATCTAAACTAGCGCCCTTCACAAGCGAACTGACGCCCTATGCAGGAAGGCTTAGAGACCTCCCTGGACGCAGGCAGGGAGAACGAATACACACGCCCACAATAAATAAAGGAAATGATGAAAGAAGGGGAAGTGGTGGAGGAGAAAGAGTAGAGACCAGGAGAAATATGGACGAAACTGACGATGTAGAAGAGACGGAAGAAGAGGAGGGGTGTGAGGACTCGATTTTGTGGAACCCAGGGGGTAAAACGGGACACAACTTAATGCCTCTTCTAGAGAGGGGAGGGGTTAGACCACAATACGTCCCTTGGAAGCATGCAGACAAGGAAAATATAAAATGCAGACTCCCATCATTAAGTGGAGGTGCGGGTAAATGGATATATGAAATGGAAAAACACACCGCAGGACAGAAGTTGGCAGTGGGAGATGTAAAGGGCCTTCTCATATCAATATTAGGTGATGCTGCGGATGACATCTGGAAGAGAGCGGGCTTCCCCGGGGTAACAATAACAAACACATCTCACGATGGGGCACCATTCGCAAACTGCAGACATGCATTATGGCAGGCATTGAGGGTACAGTATCCGGACACATCAGACATAGGAGCAATTACCTCGCGCAAGATGCGTGAGAACGAAGATCCTGTTGATTATATCCAGGAAATTCAAGAGAAGTGGCGTATGGAAACTAGAGAACAATGGGACAAAACACCAGCAATATTCTATCATATACTAGTACAGGGGCTCCCCGAAGCAGTCCAGAAACAACTGAAGAAAGTAGTGGGGATGGAAGCAAAAGCATGGCCAGAAATACAACTGACTATAGTACATCATTGCAGGACATGGCAAGAAAAAATGAAAAAAAAGGAAGAGGATAGGAAAACGGAAGAGGCTAAACTAGTACAGAAGAAACTCACTAAATACACGATGGAAGGCGCACTAATAACTACACCTGCCACAATAACTCAAAGCCCCACACAAGTAGTGGCTGCACAAGACCCCTCCCAAATACAATCATCGCAGACTGTAACACAACAGATGCCGCCACTCCAACCATACACGACTAACATGGGAGGAGGATACTCAACGCCAGGGGCTGGGTATTATAATTACAACCGGGGAAGGGGAGGAATAATGAGAGGGAGAGGATACGGATTTAACACACAACAACAGGTGGGGGGACTTAGAAATTCCTACCCCACCGGGCACCCAGTATACCAGGAAACACAGGAAGCTTTCCATGGCAGAACAGGGAACCACTGGTGTGTTGGATTTGTGGATTGGTAGGCCACATGTCACGTACGTGTAGAGTGAGACCAGGCACACCGTTGTGGAGTGAACAGGGACAACAAGAGCTCACACAGGAACAGCAGGGCATCCAGCAACAGCAGACATTGCAACAGGGAAATAGACAGCAACAACTAGTAACACAACAACAGCCACGGACATATCCACCGCCTCAACAACAGGTAGTGATTACACAACAACCCCAAGCACAGCAAGTACAGCCACCTGCACAAGTCCAAGACCATAACATAACCTCAACCAATACCCAACTACAGCAAACACAACTGGGTAGGGTGACAGTCCTGGGACACAACCCTTACACGGGAAGTGGTCAATCATTATACCCCCAAAAGGACAGCCCACAGACGACCTTGGTGTGTCCCATCCTGTCGGTAACACCTAATAGTGCGGAGGAACCACGCATAGAGGTAACGATAGGTGACAAAAGATTATCATTCCTTGTTGACACCAGGGCGACCCGGTCTTGCATAAGGGAAGGTAAATTTAAGATGTCAGGTGAAGCCATGAACACCCAAGGATTCTCTGGGGCTAGGGGGTTGGTTCCCTTTACTGATAACATTCCCTTATCAATAGGGGATTATGACATGTCAGTCCCACTTTTATACTCTAGGGCCTCACCAGTAAATATAATGGGGAGAGACATAATGAGCAGGTTGAATATGACGATCTCCTTTACGGAGGACGGCATAATTTGCTCCACTCCAGGAATTAACATGCTCACTGGGCGACAGATTATGCAGGCATACTGTGGACAGACAGTGATTAGGGCTGAGCCAGTAGATGGTGAACTGTTCCAGTACGGGACGGACATGGCATTTGCATGGATGCCAGGGATAGAGGGAAAGATCTGGAGGAGGCCAGCAGCCTACTTGTTTAGACCAGAAACGCCAGCCAACGAACCAGAAGGAAAGGTGATTTCAGTGGACATAGAGAGCATTATAGCAACCGCTGATTACATTGCAGTGCATGCCCAAGACAGAGAAGGAAGAGCGTGGAGGGCAGTGATAGCACTAGCAGAGGGATGTAGACTCACCCAGGTGTCAGATGAGGAGCTCTTCTCAGGAGAAAAGGAAGAAGGCGAAATGGTATTTATGATGAGTGTGGAAATATGGCTAAGAGTGGCGTACAAACAAGTGGCACAGAAAATTGCAATGGCACTTGAGGCACCCACGTCCACCCCAGTTCCCTTTTTTGAGGAGGACATGGCAAAAGTACCCACATCATTATGGACTACTAGCCCCTATGACGTGGGGTGCATAAAAAGCATAGGGGGGGTAAGAATAAAATTGAAAAAGGGTGCGATACTCCCCAGAGTAAAACAGTACCCACTATCAAAAGAGGCAGATGAGGGCATATATGAAACAATAACGGCTCTTATAAATAATGGCATATTGGTCCCGTCAGAATCTCCATGCAACACAGCTGTATACCCAGTGCGCAAGGCTAAAGGTGGATCTTGGCGCTTCATACAGGACCTCAGGCCTTTGAACAACATAGTGCCAGCAGAATACCCCATAGCAGCAAACCCGGCCACAATATTGTGCGGCATTCCAGCAGAGGCATCACGGTTTACAGTGATCGACCTTAAAAATGCCTTTTTCTCAATACCACTGCACCCAGACTCACAAGATCTGACAAGCTTCACTTACAGAAACACAAAGTGGAAACACACCAGATTGCCACAAGGGTACTGCGAGTCACCCTCAATATTCAACAGAGTAATACAGATGGATTTGGGTAACATTGAAGTAGAAAGCACAGTGTTACAGTATGTTGACGACATAATAATTTGTAGCACAAACGAAAAAAGATGCAGAGAGGACTCATTAAAGATGCTGACAATATTGGCTGAAAAAGGTTACAAGGTAGACAAGGAAAAGTTACAATACTGTCAGGAACAAGTACTTTACATTGGACAGCTCATATCCCAATATGGAAGACAGATTGCACCACAAAGAGCACAGGCAATTTTAAAAACGCCATTGCCACAAACAGTGAGAGAATTACAGCAGTTCCTGGGCCTGTGCAACTACTGCAGAGCATGGGTATTTGATTACAGCTCATACATAGGACCCCTACTTGAGGGGTTAAAAGAAGCTAACAAAGGGGAGAAAAAGTTGGGGTGGACAATGGAAATGAAAGAGGCTTTTGATGAACTGAAAGATGCAATATCAGCCGCTCCGGTACTGGCCACCCCAGATTATGAACGACAATTTTTTATATTTTCACATTGCGACTCAACAGTAATGAAAGCAGTGTTGGCTCAAAAAAACAAGCATGGGCTACAAACCAGTAGCGTTTTACAGTGGCCACTTGGATCCTGTGATGCTAGGTCATTTCCCTTGCGAACAAGGTCTCGCCGCAGCTGCCTTTGCGGTAGAGAAAGCATCAGCAATCACCATGGGGTGCCCAACCACACTATTTGTGGAACATGCACTATTTGCAATATTGAACAAGCCTAAGTCCACACTAACAACGCAGAGGGCGTCAGGTTATGAGATAATATTATCTAGAGCTGAACTATCAATTGTTAGATGCAGCACGGTCAACCCTGCAAGGTTTATAGCAGAAGCAATTGAGGAAGGAGACTATGCACACGATTGTACAAAGACTACTGAAATGTATTCATGCACTAGAAGGGTTGAAGAGAATGCACTAGATGGAGGTGATCTCTTGTTTATTGATGGGTCATCCACAATTGACCAAAGTGACGGGATTAGGAGAACTGGGGCAGCAGTGGTAAAAATGACGGAGGTACTGGTGTGTGTGGCGGTGAAATGCGTACAATTACCACAGCATTACTCTGCCCAAGCAGCGGAATTAGTAGCACTGATCTTGGCGTTGAAGGAAAGCTTTGACAAACGAGTGACCATATATTCCGACAGTGCATATGTCACATCCACTGTCCACTCAGGGTTGTCTAAGTGGAGGAGAAGAGGGTTTAGGAGAGCTGACGGCACCCCAGTGCAACATGCCCTCTTATTAGCTGAACTAATTGAAGTAATAAACGACCCCCAAGAATTAGCCTTGGTCAAATGCACCGCACACACTAATGGAGAAGATCATATTTCAAAAGGGAATGCAGCAGCAGACGCACACGCGAAGTATGCTGCATATTTTGGCGAGCTATGGAACCCCCCAGAGTCAGAGAGAGGGAGAGGGAGGGGAATAGCTAAGGAGATGTTAATAAGAGAAGGGTACACCCATCTCCCAGCCACACAGATAATGGAGCTACAAGCGGCTGCACCAATGGCAGAAAAAGAAATATGGGTAAAAAGAGGATGTACAATGTCGCCAACTGACGCACTATGGCGCCAGGGTAGCACTGGAAAGATGGTAATGCCACTGGCACTATTGAACATCGCCCTGAGCCAACTACACCACCCAGCCCACACAGGCAAGGAAGTCATCGCAGCACGAATTAGGGAAGATTGGTTCTGCCCCGAGTTAAATTCCCATGTGTCAAATTTTGTCAGCAACTGTCTCACATGTCAGCAGTTCACGGCCGGTCACACGCTGAAGGTGATAAAAGGTACTATACCCCGGCCAGAGGGACCCTTCCGACACATACATATTGACTATGTTGATATGATCAACGTATGTCAAGGAAATAGGTATATGATTGTAGTTGTGTGCCCATTCTCGAGGTGGATCGAGGCAGGGCCCTGCTCACACCCAGATGCATTCCGAGCAGCTAAATTCCTAGTGAGGGAGGTCTTCCCCAGGTGGGGAGTGTGCGAAATACTGCGGTCAGACAATGGGCCGCATTTCGCCAATGAAATGTTCCAGCATATCACATCCTTACTGAACATCAAGCATAAATTTGCATGTGCATATCACCCGCAGGCCAACGGTATATGCAAACGCCTGAATGGCCTATTAAAAGAGGCAATTGTAAAAATACAGCAAACAACAAAGAAGAGTTGGCTGTATTGCCTTCCGCTAGCCCTATTTGAGCTAAGGAATAGACCAGGCTCCGACCACCACCTCACCCCTCACGAGGTGGTGACCGGACGCCAAATGCGCCTTCCTCTGACGCCAACATCAAGAGCATTCACCGACCATGAGAGTACTGCAAATGTCCTTGGTGATGAAATGTACCAATATGTGTCTTCTTTGATTACTAGTGTAGTGTTTGTGTCTCAACAGCTCGAGCGCACGCGGGGCGGGTCTAAGAGTGATCAACAAGAAGACGCGGATGAAGAATTGGAAAAGGGAAAACTGTGCAAAATTGCCAAAGGTGACCACGTACTACTCCGCAATTTCAACAGAAAGTGGAACAGCCCACGTTTCACTGGCCCCCACCTGGTAGAGGAAGTATCAACGAGAGCAGTAAAGCTACAGGACAAACGTGCCTGGAATCACCTACACGACATAAAGATCTGCAAACTCCAGACCCGCCCTAGCGTCACCGACAGGGCCATTGGAAGAGCAGCAACAGCGTCGCCAACGGAGGAAGGGACTTCTACTAACGGCCAAAGTGTCCCCACACCCTGCCACCCCCCTGATTCCCCAGAAACAACTACTGAAATAAAGAGGGGTAATTACCATACCGCCCACCCCATGGTCACACGATCAAAGAGTAAAGAAACCTCTACCAGTTCAGCCCCAAACCCTCTGCCCATTGACCCCCTACCCACTGCAGTAATAACCCAACTGAAGGACATTGTTTTGCACATACACATGTAAACACTTGAATGTGCTCTTTTTTTCTCTCGCACATGCAGGTACGGTGTATTATTGTACTGCTAAGAAAACAGATAACTAACAAAGTTCACTGCCCAGGAGTAGATGATACCCTCAGACAATAACTACCCTGAAGAATTATCGCACCAATTTGTCTATTACATAAAAAGGCCAAAGTACCTGAAAAGGAGGAGGGTACGTGTCTACTACACAGCACTTCTCTTGGCCATAGAACAATCAATGCCCCACCTCCACCCATACTTGCCTGTCCTAAGAGATAGATCGCTTAGATTGGCGTGGGAACAGCTCTTCGCCTGGGCACTGAACGACTACTTGATAGGGAGAGCTTGAAAACAAGAACTAACACTAATAACAAGCATATTGAGAATTTTCAGGCGGGCAACTTTAACGTCGCAAGAATTAGCTGCCGGACTGCAGCAAGGTAAGAGCAAAATGCCAGTGAGACTAGCCTCTGTAATAAAGATGATAGGGATTTTGATGATCACCGGGTTTGTGGCTGCCTCTGTATGGCGGAACAGTTATGCTATCAATATTTTTGCTGTACCAAAACCTAACATACCCCCACCCCCAGCTGCAACAGGTGTTACGTCAGGTGGTACTAGCAAAATTCCACACAAGGGAAATAGAGTTAAACGCAGCACATACTCAGAGAATAAAGATATTGACAACTACTTACAAAATTCAGCACACGTCTCTAACAACATGTGGTACCAACACATGACTCAAATAGGTAAACAAACAACAGAAGACAGCTGCTACGTCTGCTCATTGATCCCGTACGCCATGAGTGCTTCCCGAACTTTCGTTGCCACGGAAATAGATGAAAAAACAGCACAGTGTATAATATACCTGGCACTGTTCCAAACAAAAGGGAGATTTCAAGGGAACACGGTGCACCTGGTATGGAAATCACGAGACACATACCCGTACGAAAATTCAGATACATAACAAGTGGCCCTGAAAAAGGAGAAACGAAGAAAGTTACACTACAGTACCTACCATGTGATTGGTACGCCACTGAAGCTCCTGGTAAACAAGGATGTTGGGAAAGACCACTGATAATAATAACAGGGAAGGTGTACCTGGGTGACAAATGGGACACAGGAGTGGTTGGCAGCAACATGATAACGAGAGAAGATACTACAACTATTGCTGAGCACAACAACAGATGTTGGATGACTTGGGTCAAGTACGTACCCATGCTATCGTGGATAGAGAAGGATGAAGACCCAATAACAATACTGCCGATGACTGCACCTAAGGTATGCTACCAACACAAAGGAGAAGTGGACGTAGGATACAACACCAACTGTGCAAGCGTGACAGAGCTACCTGAGGGGGGAGCAGGAACAGCAGTAGTAATGGACCATTACTGGGCCTGTGGCGACAAGGCATACCACACACTGCCCCCTCTGTGGAATGGTGTATGCACAATAGTACACGTTAATGTACCATCACTAGTGGTGCCCCAGAAACATGTGAATGTGGCGAACTTCCCCAAAATGGATGAAGGAAACAAAAGGAAGAAGAGATCTGCACAGCTTCAGAAAGGGCCAGAGAACCGAAACAACGGCAACAACACTGTCCTGAACAGAAGGAAAAGACAAGGAGAACCTCTGACAGGAAATTACCTGTGGGGAAGGTCGGAAACAGCACTCACTTCAATTCCGCCAGAACACAGACTATTCAGCAGAGCAGCAATGTTCTTCTCCTCAATAATACATCCGGGACTACAGGCTTACGCTGTCATGCACCAGCCCTGGAAATTCGTGTATAGATGGAAATACCACTAACATGGTTCTGATAGTTCCAAGTTGAAGGTCTAGTCTTTTTCCAACATGGCCGCCGGAAACTATAAACACCAATACATTCTGGCGCTTAGCGCGTTGTATCGACTTTGTTTCGTACGCTGCCAGTTTCGTTTTCCAGAGGCGACTTGCAGTTCAGAGCTCCTTCTCTCCTCCTCTTCCCTCTCTGTATGTATTTCACCTTTATTCCCTCACGTGGGTGTTTACAGGTTAAGGTAAGGTAGCGGTTGATTCTGTTTCGCTATTCGTTCGTACACGTAGCGCTAACCTCCCATTGTGTCTGCCGCAATTTCCCTATAAGTGTCTAAATCGGCTATCTCTCTCAGCTTTTTCTCTTTATTTACTGACGTCCACTGTATCGGAAGTCTTGTCTTATTCTATTTCTTTCCCACTATCTTCTATCTTTTTCTTACCTATTTCTTTCTTTTGTTGAAACTACTGGAATCTGTTTTTCCATATTCAACCCATATTTAAATCAAAAGAGGAATTGTTGGAGAATTGGTTTACTGTTTCCAAAGGACAATTGAAAGATACTCTCAAACACTCACCGTATCTACAGACGGACAGTTAAGATCTCTCAGGGTTTTTTGCCTTTGGGCTTTTTCCCAGCACGAAGGGCGTGCTCCTCGGGTTTCCCCAAGATCTGTAAAACATCCAGATCAAGGTGGCCACCGAGGGAGCGCGTCCTTACTTACGTCAGAAGAAAGAGAAGAAGACAGGAGAAAGCATAAGAACTAGGAAGAAGACAGAAGCATTAAGGTTGGAGGAGATACAAGAAGATCCAGGTGAGGAGGAGATAGGGGAAGAGGAGTCCAATCTTGACAGTATACAACGCCCAATCAAACTTATGGCGTCTCCGGAACAGATACAGGAGATGTGTAACGCCATACATGGACTCAGAGTGGAGATGCAAACCCTGCATGCTGAGAACCTTCTACTTCGTCAACAGGCGGCAGCTAGAACAGAGAGTAGAGATGATCTACCACCTATGCCATTCTCATATGGTAAATATGAAGGAAACCCCAAGACAATAAAGGAGTTCCTAGATGCCTGTGCTGTATATTTTTCCTTCAGACCTAGAGCTTTCGAGTCTGGAAGGGCTCGGATAGGATTTATCATTGCTAACTTAGCGGGTAGTGCTCTGGCCTGGGCAACCGCCCTGGTCACTAACCAGGATCCTTTGGTTAATGATTATGCTGTATTCATACAAGGCTTCAAAGACCGTTTTGAACGTCCGGAGGTCCAGTATACCAAATACGAAGCTTTCCTCGATGTAAGGCAGGGAAATCAGGACCTTCAAGCTTACATCGCGCAATTCCAGAGTCTAGCAGTATCCGCTGGTTGGCCAGATACAGCGCAACAAACAATCTTCAGAAGGGGATTGAACGAAGAAATGAAGGACGAATTGGCCCGCGTAGCTCGTCCCAACAGCTTTCGTGAACTAGTTACCCTCTCCCTCCAGATCGAATTTCGGATCCAAGAGAGACGCTTGGAGAGAAGGAGAGGAAGAGGCTATGTCCAAATGTATAGTCCTCCACAAGGAAGAAGAGAGCGTCCAACCCTAGAGGAACCGATGCAGATAGGATCTACCAGAGGACCCTTAACCAAGAATGAAAGGAAGAGAAGACAAGAACTTAACCTCTGTATGTACTGTGGATCCTCTAGACACAGCCTCAAGGACTGTTCTGAAATTCCCTCCAGAAGACAGGGAAACGACAGACCCCAGGTCTATGCAAGGGAGATCGTGGGGACAACGGCTCAAACCCTTGCAATCTTACCAGATTCAGTCAGGAAGGAATAGAAGACAACCGTTTAATGGTATTTCAGGTCTTGTTTTCCTACAACTTGAAACAGAATATCCCTGTACTAGCCATGCTAGATTGTGGAGCTGCGGGAAATTTCATTGATGTCAACTGGGCCCAAGAAAACCATATTCCACTCCAGAAGAAGACAACCCCTCTCCCGGTTGAAGGTGTAGATGGACGTCCTTTATCTTCCGGATTTATTACGATGGAAACGGTTCCTATCTCGTTGGGAATGGGACATCACACGGAGAACCTTAGCTTTGATGTCATCAGAGCGGCACATTTCCCTCTGATACTAGGTATCTCCTGGTTACGACGTCATGACCCCAGAATAGATTGGACAGCTAACAAACTCAGCTTTGATTCTGATTATTGCGGAGAACATTGCATGAAGGGACTTCAGGTTGAAGTCCAATCTAGCATTCCCAAAGGACTATCCAACATCTCTGTTTCCTCTATCCCCGTACAGTACCAGACTTTTTCAAAAGTGTTTGAAGATATAAACCCTAGACTCCTCCCACCTCACCGAAAAGAAGATTGTAGTATAGACCTCAAAGAGGAGGTCTCTCTTCCATTTGGACGGATGTACCCTTTATCCTTAACAGAAAAGTCTACTCTGAAAGATTATCTAGATACCAACTTGGAGAACGGTTTGATCCGACCATCAAGGTCTTCAGGAGGAGCATCATTGTTCTTTATATCTAAAAAGGACTCAAAGGAGTTACGCCCATGTATCGATTACAGGGGTTTAAATAGCCTGACTATCCGTGACAGATACCCAATGCCCCTTATTCGAGATATCCTCGAAGCTGTCCGGAACTCCAGAGTATTCACCAAACTCGACCTAAGAGGGGCCTACCATTTGTTAAGGATTAAGAGAGGGGATGAGTGGAAGACTGCATTCAGAACACCAATGGGGTTATTCGAATACTGCGTGATGCCATTCGGATTAGTGAACGCCCCGGCGATATTTCAGAGATTTGTGGACAAGATCTTTGCAGATCTTCTATATACATCTGTCGTGGTATATCTGGATGATATATTGATCTTCTCACCATCCTTGGAAGAACATCGAATTCAGGTTAATAGGGTTCTACAGAGACTACTAGAGAATCACCTCTTTGCTAAGCCAGAGAAGTGCGTCTTCGAAGCTTCCGAAGTCTCATACCTCGGATTTATTTTGTCAGCTAATGGGGTACGAATGGATCCTAACAAGATCCGGGCAATAGACCGATGGCCAGATCCTTCCTCAGTTAAGGAGATACAACGCTTCCTTGGTCTGGCAAATTTTTATCGTCGGTTTATTCCAAATTTTTCGGACCTGGTTTTGCCCTTAACCTCACTCCTTAAAAAGGGAGTAGTTTTTCACTGGGATACAGAAGCACAGGAGGCATTCAAGAACCTCAAGAAACACTTCACTTCTGCTCCAGTTTTGTTACAACCTGATCAGACTAAACCATTTGTCCTGGAGACAGATGCCTCCGGAGGTGCCTTGGGGGCAGTATTATTACAAGAGAATCAAGAAGGGGAAGAACACCCCATAGCTTACTATTCCCGCACCTTGACGGGAAGTGAAAGGAATTATTCTGTGCTCGAGAGAGAGCTATTAGCTATGCGAGCTGCCTGTCAAGAATGGAGACACCTTTTGCAAGGGGCAGCGCAACAGTTCACGATCCGCACGGATCATAGAAACTTGAAGGTACTCCAACAAATGGAGTGTAGAAATTCGAGACATGCTCGCTGGGCATATTACTTTTCCAATTTCGACTTCCAAATCACCTACATCCCTGGATCTCAGAACAGTGTTGCTGACGCATTATCCCGAAGCTGGGAGAATGAGGAGAAGCCAGAATTACAGAAGGAAAGAATCCTACCGAAGCATCATTTTTATATGATCGCAAATCTTTTTCTACAAGAAGTTCATAGTGGATTGGAAGAATTTACACAAGAAGTAAGAGAAACCTATCAATTGCAAGACATTGACGGATTATGGTTTCGCCAGTCTGCACTATTTCTACCCACCTCAACTCTTCAGAACCAAGCCATCCGCTTTTGTCATGATCTACCCTTGGCAGGACATAAGGGGGAAAAGGCAACTTATGAACTGATATCCAGAAGTTTTTGGTGGCCATCTATGCGAAAAGATATCACCTCCTATGTTTCTACTTGCCCCATCTGTGCTATGTATAAAACACCTCGTCAAAGACCATTAGGACTCTTACATCAAGCCAAGGCACCGACACGTCCTTGGGAAGACCTTTCGATGGATTTTGTAGTAGAGTTACCAACTTCAAATGGTAAAACAGCAATTTTGGTAACGATTGATTCTTACACAAAGCTAGCCCACTTTGTAGCGTTACAAGGAGTACCCTCTGCCTCCGAAACGGCTACCATATTCCTCAAGGAAGTTATAAGACTACACGGCTTACCCCGAACCATAATTTCTGACAGAGGATCCCAATTTACCTCAAAATTTTGGGACTCCCTTTGTCATCAACTTGGAGTTCAACGAGCTCTCTCCTCGGGGTATCATCCTCAATCAAACGGACAGACGGAGAGACTGAATGCCAATTTAGAACAGTACCTCCGTTGCTTTTGCAATAGAGAGCAAGATAACTGGGCTTCTTTGCTACCCATGGCAGAATTTGCCTATAATAACACTTATCATACGGCTATCAAGATGAGTCCCTTCAAATGTACCTATGGGTACCATCCTCATCACTTACCAGGAATCATAACTCCAAGATCTAAGATATCCACACCAGCCATTGAAGAGATGTTAATGGATCTCAGGGTCTCACACAAAGAAGCATTGCGAGCATTGGAAGACAGTAGGAGGAAGTACAAGGTGTCAGCCGACACCAAAAGAAGCCCTACTCCATTATGGAAACCAGGAGATCGAGTCTGGCTCTCTACTCGGTATTTACCTCGTTGGATCCATAAGGGTAAATTTGCAGTCAGATTTATAGGTCCATATCGCATTCTATCCAGGATCAATCCAGTTGCATTCAAGTTACAACTACCCAGCGCCTTAAGAAGAATTCATCCGGTCTTTCATTCGTCTCTTCTAAAGGCTCATAAGGACGATCCTTACAAAAGAACAAGAAGAAGCCCGATTACTGCTCCTCCCGAAGAACCGAAGGAGTATGAAGTGGCCAGATTGGTTGATTCTCGTTATAGAAGGGGAACTCTTCAATACCTGATCCATTGGAAGGGTTATCCGATTGCTGAAAGAACATGGGAACCTAGATCCCATGTACATGCCCCTCGACTGGTTCAACAGTTCCACCGACGGAATCCGGGGAAGCCTGGTGGAAGCAGGTATAGAAGGGGGCATACTGTCATGCACCAGCCCTGGAAATTCATGTATAGATGGAAATACCACTAACATGGTTCTGATAGTTCCAAGTTGAAGGTCTAGTCTTTTTCCAACATGGCCGCCGGAAACTATAAACACCAATACATTCTGGCGCTTAGCGCGTTGTATCGACTTTGTTACGTACGCTGCCAGTTTCGTTTTCCAGAGGCGACTTGCAGTTCAGAGCTCCTTCTCTCCTCCTCTTCCCTCTCTGTATGTATTTCACCTTTATTCCCTCACGTGGGTGTTTACAGGTTAAGGTAAGGTAGCGGTTGATTCTGTTTCGCTATTCGTTCGTACACGTAGCGCTAACCTCCCTTTGTGTCTGCCGCTATTTCCCTATAAGTGTCTAAATCGGCTATCTCTCTCAGCTTTTTCTCTTTATTTACTGACGTCCACTGTATCGGAAGTCTTGTCTTATTCTATTTCTTTCCCGCTATCTTCTATCTTTTTCTTACCTATTTCTTTCTTTTGTTGAAACTACTGGAATCTGTTTTTCCATATTCAACCCATATTTAAATCAAAAGAGGAATTGTTGGAGAATTGGTTTACTGTTTCCAAAGGACAATTGAAAGATACTCTCAAACACTCACCGTATCTACAGACGGACAGTTAAGATCTCTCAGGGTTTTTTGCCTTTGGGCTTTTTCCCAGCACGAAGGGCGTGCTCCTCGGGTTTCCCCAAGATCTGTAAAACATCCTGATCAAGGTGGCCACCTAGGGAGCGCGTCCTTACTTACGTCAGAAGAAAGAGAAGAAGACAGGAGAAAGCATAAGAACTAGGAAGAAGACAGAAGCATTAAGGTTGGAGGAGATACAAGAAGATCCAGGTGAGGAGGAGATAGGGGAAGAGGAGTCCAATCTTGACATACGCAAACGCAAAATGGCTCCAGATAACTAGATGGGAACTAATGATGACAATTAACTCTACAGTAAATGGATTCAACGCAATAAAAGAGGAACTGCGAGCAGTGAGGATGGTAGCACTACAGAACAGATATGTACTGGACCTCCTCACAGCAATGGAAGGAGGAGTTTGCGCAAAGATAGGACAATCATGCTGCACATTCATTCCTGCTAACGATGCCGACAATGGTACACTGACAGAAGCAGTATCACAATTGGCCCAGATGCACTCCAAAATGATGGATGAAAGTAAAGGTGTGAAAAAGGATGAGAGCTGGTTTTCGGCGCTATGGTCCTGGATGCCATCTTGGCTGTCAGATGGGCTGAAGATTATAGTTGGATGCATTATTTTGGCTGGAGCTGCACTTATCAGAATAAGATTTTGGAAGGCCCGGAAGGCACGCACCACAGACGAGATGATCGAAATGGTCGGTATGCACCCCTTGATGCCAGCAGATGACGGCCAACACACAGGCACAATAATAAAAGAGAGAGAGAGGTTGCGCAACCAGATCATCACTAACCACCTGGACCCACCATCTGTGAAGCTCGAAAACCCAAGAAACCCAAGGAGCTACATAGGGAAATGGGTATACTGCACACCTGGAGGAACCTGTGTATATATGTACTGGTCATTCGAAGACCATGTTAATTAATATGGACATTTGGGAGGAGTAACTAAAATATGGAGAGTGAGAGGAGATAAGGAAAAGGATATGTTTGTGGTCGACAAGTCGACCAGAGGGGGGACTGAAGTGGGAAAAGTGAACAAAAGGCTCCCACCAATCCCCTCTCAACCCTGGCCTAGAGGATCACGGCCCAGATACCCGCCACGAGAGGAGTTTGCCCATCTCCCAGACGACCAAATACCCTGGTACAAGAACATACGGATGTGCCCACTCGCGTGCCCACCCGCCTGCCCACCAGCCTGCCCTGCACATGCCGACACCTGCGGCATGGATGGACTCGATTAAACCATCCAGCACTAAATCAACACATCGTTAGAGATGCCATGACGACCTAGCCAACGGTCAGCACACTCGTGCAAACATACACACCGGACACTCCCACACCAATCCACACGAAGAACATACTCAGTGCTATGACGTAGGCGACGGACACACCCACGGACGTGCATCTTTATTATTTTCCACATAGGCTTTTCAAAATGCAGAAACGCAAGACGCATAATGAACTCATCGAAAAAGGCTTGCTCACGCTTCTTCTAAAACCATGTACCATAATGAGAAATATAACGAAGACACGATACTGGGGATAGAGCAATATGATACCATAACCTAAAGCGCTCTGTACCAAACGGTTCCACCTATGCACCAGGCCCAAGTAGGCCGCAAACAAAAGCTTCCATGAACATTAAATGAGCAAGAGTTCGGTTGCTGATCCTGCAGAATGAGCCCAGCGAAAGCAGACAGTCAAGGGCACAACGTTGCAAACTCTCGTTCCGCAAGCCGACGCCAAGGTCGCACCTGCAAGATAAGCCAGGCACACAGCGAGAAATACAATATTAATTGTGCAGAATTCTGCCTCAACCATGGTCCCACCTCACGTGACCAAGCCGAACTTGATAGGGTGCCAAGCCCAGGAGGAAGAAGGCGCCTGGATCCCCCCGTCTAAAGACACAGGCAGATACAATTAAGCGACTCAATGGACATCTGCGGCGGTGGGAGTAGTCGGCCTTCCTGCTTATGAATAAATCCTCACATTGTCTGCACATACCCATAGTGAAACATTGTTGCAAGTGACAGGTGCACCGCGAGCTGGGAACAGCGATGGTCCCAGACTGGGGGGCTCGCGGGTGAACCAATCAGAACATGGGGCCCTTATCACTGACGCCATTAACATTGACCAATCCTCAGGGGTCTCCATGTAACAATTTTTATTTATCAAACTGAAGGGACAACCCAAGTATACCACCTGACGAACCCTTAACCAATAACAACGTTCTCTATACATATGCTATACTAACCCTACCACTCGGGGAACCAATCCAGAGTGGCGATAGGTTTTTTGCTAATTTTTCTCAGGTGACGCAAGTAGCGCGTCATACTAAGGTAAAAAGGGCCTGCGAGCCCCACGATGGAGAGAGTGTCAGGACGGACGCGTACGATCCTTGGCCATCCCTGCCGTTTTGTTTAATAAACAGCAGAATCACCTTGCTTCTTGCGTGTGTCTCATACTCTATCTCTTTTGGGATATACGGGAGGAGTTGGGGCCTCCCGCCCGGAGGTCTGCGGACGGCCCAGCCGACCCCGGGAGAATTTCCGCCCCCGACACTACTACAATCACAAAGATGCTCAACACCTTTCAACACAACACAACCAATGGTAAAGTCACAAGCTTGTACCTGATAAGGAAATCCGCAGGACCAACAACCCATCATATCATATAATCCACAAATTCTCCACTTTACTCCCACATGCAAATTACAGCTAGCCACCCTCAGGTGGCTTTTAAAAGACACTCTCCACAGACTCCAAATAACAAACCTCTACATTAACACCAAGTGACGCACCCACCTCCCAGCCAATGCACACCCAGAGTACAAGCATGCTGCCTCTCGGGACACAAAGCCCTCAATGCTCCTAACACATCACACTTACAAAACTATCATGCATGGGACCCTCAGTTTACTTCCAATCTGCACCATCAACAGAAGCATAATCTTACTTTTTTCCTCTCCTGCCAACCAACCAATTGAACCAACTTGCTTTCGGATCCACCAGAGTGCCTGGAGGTCATACAAATTGCAGTGGTGCACTGTACGAAACCTAATAACCTAATATAACTCTTTATTTATTTATTTATTGGGTATTTGTAAGGTGCCTATACAACAAATGGTGTTTCAAGGCACCACAAAACAAAAAAGGGGTGGGTCACGGGAGAAAGATGGCAAACCCCCCAAAACCCATATATATATATATATATATATATATATATATATATATATATATATATATATATATATATATATATATTACCAAACCGATATATTACATGGCCACGGTAGTGGCCATGTAGTTATGGTTAAGTTGCTGTTTCCATAGGAAGAGCACTTTTTGGGTGGCTTATAACTTCGCTCTCCCTGGACGGATCCTCACCAAACTTTGCAAAAGAAAGTATTTGGGTCACTCTGAATATCTTTGCAAAGTTTGGTGAGGATTCGTCCAGGGGGGGCAAAGTTATAGGGGGGGTCCCAAAACTTTTTTTTTTCCCATAGACTGAATGGGAAAAAAATTTTGCTCACGCCTACAGCCCAAACCGCTGGACGGATTTCCACCAAATTTGGACCAGGAGCAGCGGCTTGGTCCCGAAAGCGTGCTTTTGCAAATTTGATGAAAATCCGTCCAGTAGTTTTTTTTATAATGACCAAAAAGTAGGTAAAAAAAAATTAGTGATATCTGTGTTCGGTTCGCGGACACACTTCCCTGTTCGCTCCGCGGACAGTGTCCTGATTGGCCAATCGTCTTGCGTGATGTTCGCGGACATGCAACGTGTTCGCTGATTGGATGGCGTGGAGCGTGAAGCGCGTCAGATTTTTCGGTAGCGCCCGCCATCTTGGATTCGCGGACGTCCGCAGACAGCGCGGTGAAACTTTGTTCAAAATGTGTATTTTGTAGAGTGTGTTGGTGTGTAGGAGTGTTTGGGGAGGGTGGGAGTGTATGAGATAGGATGAAAGTTGTGTTTTTTGATGTGTTAGACGTTCTTTTTGTGTTCAATTTGTTTGCGGGCATCACGGGTGTTCTGAAATGTTCTAAATAAACTGACCGGGGGGTGTTCCAAGGACTCAATATGTGTCCGTTTTGTTCGCAAGCAAAGTGAAACTGTTCTAAGAACACTCGCGGTGTCCGGGGAGTGTTCGTAGGGGGTGTCCTGAGGACGCTGTCCGTATTGTTCTCTGTCAAGTTGAATGTGTTCTAAGAACACCCGCGGTGCCTGAAATGTTCGCAAATAAACAAAATGGGGGTGTTCTGAAGACGTTTTTGAGAACACTCCCGGTGTCCTGAAATGTTCGTAGGGGGTGTCCTGAGGACGCTGTCCGTATTGTTCTCTGTCAAGTTGAATGTGTTCTAAGAACACCCGCGGTGTCCTGAAATGTTCGCAAATAAACAAAATGGGGGTGTTCTGAAGACGTTTTTGAGAACACTCCCGGTGTCCTCAAATGTTCGTAGGGGGTGTCCTGAGGACGCTGTCCGTATTGTTCTCTGTCAAGTTGAATGTGTTCTAAGAACACCCGCGGTGTCCTGAAATGTTCGCAAATAAACAAAATGGGGCTGTTCTGAAGACGCTTCTAAGAACACTCGCAGTGTCCGGGGAGTGTTCGTAGGGGGTTACCTGAGGACGCTGTCCGTATTGTTCTCTGTCAAGTTGAATGTGTCCTAAGAACACTCGCGGTGTCCTGAAGTGTTCGCAAATAAACAAGATGGTGGTGTTCTGAAGACGCTTCTAAGAACACTCCCGGTGTCCTGGAATGTTCGTAGGGGGTGTCCTAAGGACGCTGTCCGTATTGTTCTCTGTCAAGTTGAATGTGTTCTAAGAACACCCGCGGTGTCCTGAAATGTTTGCAAATAAACAAAATGGGGGTGTTCTGAAGACGCTTCTAAGAACACTCGCGGTGTCTGGGGAGTGTTCGTAGGGGGTATCCTGAGGACGCTGTCCGTATTGTTCTCTGTCAAGTTGAATGTGTCCTAAGAACACTCGCGGTGTCCTGAAATGTTCGCAAATAAACAAAATGGGGGTGTTCTGAATACGCTTCTAAGAACACTCGCGGTGTCCGGGGAGTGTTCGTAGGGAGTGTCCTGAGGACGCTGTCCGTATTGTTCTCTGTCAAGTTGAATGTGTCCTAAGAACACTCGCGGTGTCCTGAAATGTTCGCAAATAAACAAGATGGTGGTGTTCTGAAGACGCTTCTAAGAACACTTGCGGTGTCCGGGGAGTGTTCGTAGGGGGTGTCTTGAGGACGCTGTCCGTATTGTTCTCTGTCAAGTTGAATGTGTTCTAAGAACACCCGCGGTGTCCTGAAATGTTCCCAAATAAACAAAATGGGGGTGTTCTGAAGACGTTTTTGAGAAAACTCCCGTTTTTGAGAACACTCCTGGAATGTTCGTAGGGGGTGTCCTTAGGACGCTGTCCGTATTGTTCATTGTTAAGTTGAAAGTGTTCTAAGAACTATCGCGTTGTTCTGAAATGTTCGTAGGGGGTGTCCTGAAAACGGTGTCCGTATTGTTCGCTGGCAAGTTCAAAGTGGTCTAAGAACACTCACATTGTTCGCGGACATTAAAAGTTTCCCATAGATCATAGTTGAAATGTTTGACTCTATGGATGTGATATGCTGCGGTGGTTGTTGCCAGGGCATAGAGTCTTGGGTGCATGGCCATTTGGCCATGCACACAAGACTCTATGCCCTGGCAACAACCACTGCAGCATATCACATTCATATTTGCTTATAACTTTGGGTGAAAAACAAATGTATAAGGAACAAAGGTATTATATACTATGGATGTGATATGCTGCTATGTTTGTCCTTATTATTGTATACTTACTGTTTGGTCTAGTAATGGGAGTCCATGTTTTTCTTCTTCATTTCTGTGATAAAAGAAAATAGCATGTTAGTATTTTGTAATGATTTATTACATTGTATAAGCAATATACTTTTATTTTTTTTCGACCCTCATATTTAGTAGAGTACAAATCAGAGTACTGTGATATTTGCTCAGTTTCTGTATTTGTTGCTAAAATCATTGGGTCTGTGGGAGAAAAAAGAAATCCATGTTGGATTAAAAAAAAAACTTTTTCTGTTATGCTACAGTTTATTTGTTTGTTTGTTTTCAATGTTCACTTTTTGTTTCTGGCTAACACTTTATACTTTGCTTTGTTGTATTTTTTTTGGAGCAGTAACAGATTCTTCATTTGTTTTGATATTATAAAATTTTGGAGCAGTTAGGTACCAATTGGCGTATTCTAACTGTCTATTTTTTAAATATATTTTAGTGGTTTTGATTTATCTATTTGGATATTGTTAAATTTTGGGACAGTTAGATACCAATTGGCGTATTCTAACTGTGTATTTTCTGGCCTAATTTAGTGGTATTCATTTATCTGATTAGTTGTTGTAGAATCTTTGAGCTGTTAGATAGTTTTTTGAGTATTCTAACAGTTTATATTATTTTAACACAAATTTATAATTTTGGGACAGTTAGATACCAATTGGCGTATTTGAACTGTGTATTTTTAGTGGTATTCATTTATTGGTATTCATTTATCTGATTAGTTGTTGTACAATCTTTGAGCAGTTAGATAGCTTTTGGAGTATTCTAACAGTTTATATTTTTTATCACAAATTTACTTAAAGGTTTAAATACAGTTTATTTATCAAATTTTGGTTTTAAGAACATCAAATAAGCGTTTGTAAGATTTGCTGGTAATCTCTGCTTTAGAGTAATGGTACTATCATTACATTCAAACCATCCACATTTCTTTTTTATATATGCCGTTTAGTGCCCTGAATTGGTTGTGGGTCCTGCGTGGTAGATTATACCTATTGTTGTGAAGGTTTTCTTACCAAGTGATATTTGACTATGTGTGAATCCAGTCAGCTTGCAGTTGTTTTTGGTACCATCTGCATTGTAACGTAGAAGCATTATTATTACGTATTTACTATGTGTTTGTATTACTAATGTGGAGCGATTATCTGAATTGCAGGTAGAGCATAATCCACCATGGTTTGCATTTGTACAAGTTGCTGAAATGGAATGGATTCACAATTTGGTATTGATATATATATGAAGCGTTCATTGGGAATTTCTTCTTGTGTCACATTGTTGCACAGAGTGCATGTATGTTTCCACATGTATGAAATCTGGAAGATTTCATTCATAGGTATGCTTTTGTTTTCCAGTACTAATAGTAAGTACATTAGAAATTCTTGTGGATCTTCCTGTGAGTTTATAGTGAATTTCACCATTCCAGCACAGTAGTCCAATTGTCGTCTTATTCCAAAAACACTCTATGTGTTGTCAGGATTGTTTGCTGCATTTCTGTGAAGTACTAACATTTGCAAACACAAAGGGTCTGTACTGTGTAAGTAAATGTTGTCAACAATTGGTGGTAATTGAAATAGAATATTCATTGCTACATTTGCATAGCAACTTACACCAACTATATTTGAGAATTTAAATGGTCCAGGTAGTTCTGTATCTAACTGCTTTTTTTGGAGTTTGTCTTCCTTCTTTAAAGAAGTACCTGGTTTACTTTCTCTAATAGATTCTTTTTTGTTTGTGGTACTTGATGAAGTATTAGTTTCTTTTACTCTCTTTGGAGGATTTGCAGTGACGTCCTGTTGCATTTCTGTTTGATTTAGTTTTCTTTTACAACGTTTTAGTTTTT
Organism: Ambystoma mexicanum; assembly: GCF_040938575.1. Lineage (NCBI taxonomy): Eukaryota > Metazoa > Chordata > Amphibia > Caudata > Ambystomatidae > Ambystoma > Ambystoma mexicanum. The sequence continues at coordinate 460,547,831 of NC_090941.1, forward strand.
GTGGAACAGAATATGTGTTTAGATGGGGAGTGTATAGTGAGCGAAGTCTATTATATTCTAAAATGCAAGGAATATCAGCGTTTACTTTACTTGCATCAAAGTTGATTAGAAATAGACCGTCAAGTGTACGTAAGCGTGATAGTGCTACGTAGCTCATGCCTTCTTTAAAGACTGTGTTACCAATATCTATCATTGCTTTGTCTAGGGTAAGACCTTGTGATTTATGAATCGTGACTGCGTATGCAAGAGTTACAGAAAATTGTTCTCTGCGTACATACATATCTTTGAAGAGAAGGAATCTAGCTGTTGAGCGTCCTATCCGTTTTACTTCTGAAAGTTTGTCAAAGAGTATATTGACAAACTGAATTTTGTTGTCACGTGGGTATGTTTGAAAGCCAACAACTGTACCTAGTGCTCCATTAACTAGTCCTTGGTCCACGTCAAGGTTACGTTTAAGCATTACTCTGCAATTTAAGGATAATTTTAACATCTTTTCTAAGCCTGCTGTGTTTGAGATTGATTTTTCTAAATTATTTAGTCTTGTTGTGGCTTGGTCACACATGGGTAGTGTCATACCATGTACATCTAGTTTGTCTGTGGCGCTAATTTCCATTATTGGTTGCATTTCTTTACTTAACATTATTTCATTGAATTTGAGACAGCTTGCAAGAGTTGGCATTAAGGCCATACAATTGACATTTTTGTGGGATAATTGTTCCATAACATCTGTAGAACATGCATTATCGCCATAAAGTGCATTAATGTGCCGGGTTTTCAATGTTGCTTCTGCTTCTTTAGAAAGTTTACCAACTCTCAAACTTTTTAAAATTTTGGCATAAGTTAGATCTGCAGATTGGCGCATGTTTTCTGTTAATTCTCTGTATTGGAAATGTTGCCAAAGGTTGACATTTCCAATGCTGCCAACAGTTTTACGGCAGAGTTTGTGCCCTAATGTTTTAAAAATAGGTTCACCTTTTACTGGTGATAATTGAAGCAGATCTCCAAAAACAATAATGTGTTTTCCTGCAAAGAGCTCTTCATAGTCTGTTTTGAGTACTTCTTGTAATCTGAGGTGAATCAAAGCTAACATCAGGTTGGAGACCATGCTCACTTCATCTATTAGTAGCATTTTCATTTGTTTCAATACTCTGTGTAATTCCATTGCAGCTTCTGCAGAAAGTTTGTAATAGTCTAATTTGTTCTGGTGTTCTACTCGTAATAGTAGTAATCGGTGTAATGTAACACCACCTATGTTGTAGGCAGCTAAACCTGTGGGGGCAGTGACAACAGCTGACAGTTTGTTGTTTGTCAATTGTTGAAGGAACTTACTAATGATTTTGATTAGGAATGTTTTGCCAGAACCAGCTTCACCACTGACGTACAGTAGTATAGGTTTATAATTATGGCAGGAACATTCTTTATTTTCATGTTTTACACCATGTGCAATTTGTTTTGTTACTTCTTGAAAAATGCTACTTTGCTCATTGTTTAGTTTTGATTGTAGTATAGTTAAGTCTTCCTTACTTCTATCATAGCTAATTCTGCCTAATTTTTTATTAGTGGTTCTCCCAGTGGTTCTTGGCTTCCTGTTACAGAAGGTTTACTACTGTCAGGAGTATCCTTATCGAGTTGGGCTTGGAGTTCTTCTTCATGTTGCTGTTCATTGTGCAACATTGTTTTGTACTGTAAGTTTACATCAGTTATAGTGCTTTCATTTGCTTTGAAAGCATCCTCATATGAGTCATAGTTATCTAGTAATTGTTCTTCTTTTCTCCATGGTTTGAAGAGTTGTAGCAGGGACATGTAATATACTTCTTTATGTTGAGGAGTCTTCAGTGACAATTTTATATGATTAATTAAATTTGGTTTAGTGAGTTTAACTAAGCTGCCTTCACAGTCTGTCACTCTATATTTACCTTTACCTTTTTTTTCATCAGGTTTCATATTATTTTTATATGTGTAGTTTTGGGCTATTTGGTATAGACACATGTTTTCCAAAGTGTTACTTCAGTTTGGGTAGTATGTGTCCAATAAATTGTTTTTTTAAATGTCTTGGCTGTTGGGATCATGTTTGGCTATTGTTTCTATATCTTCATATGATTTTAGAACTCTTTTTCTAGATTTAGCTGGACCAAGACTTAGCCATACTATATTTTCAGATTTACCATACAATGAAGTACCAGTTAAACGATCAGCTGCTTCATAAAATCCACATTCTCTATGGGTGAGCATTTTTATGCCCAAGCTGTATAATGTCTGAGATACTGTTTTATCTGATGACAGGTCATTCCAGAGGTCTTGGAGCTCTGTCTTTTCTGCTTTAGTTAAGTATGCTGTGACATATCGTGCAACTGCAGTAGAATTGTCTGCAATGTACTGCACATCTTTGTTTGCATTCCATAAGTGGGCAATGATTGCATTATAATCATTGATATATTTTTCTTCTTCTTTTCTTTTTATGTAATATGTATTTTTAGGTGACTTACCTTTAACACTATGTCTAACTGAAGACATGAGGTTGTTTACTTGACCTGTATTTGTAACTGGTCTAGGGAAACCAAATCGGCATTTGGTGTAGTATTTGCCTTTGTTTTTGTATTTGCGACGACAATATTTTCCACATTTGTGTCTTTGAAATTGTAAAATTTGTGCATGAAGATCACTATTTGTGGCTTCTGCTGGAATTTCACAAGTGACATATTTTTCAATAAACTGTAAAACAGTGGCATCACTGTCTTGACCAAATTTAGGAGCATCTTTAATCCATAAAAGCATGTGGATATGTGGTGCTCCTCTGGCTTGGTATTCTTTTCTCCAAAAGAAGTGTTGCACTTCTCCAAGGGGAGGAACAGTTTTATTACAAATAAAATGTAGCATAGCAATGAAGCGATGGTGAAAATATCTTGAAACATTAACAGGATCCAAAGAACAAAGTTCTCCAGGTGTTAGAATATCTATGTTTGTTTTGTTTTTATTTGATATGCGTAGGAAATCATGTAAATCTTCCCATGCATATTCTGCACAACTTAATGTAACAAACCAAGTGGGTGGGCCAAGGTTTCTGATCATACAACGTACATCTCCATGACGTCGAAACCAGTACTCTTTAGTACCACGCATATTTGCTAATAGATTTGTAATATTTGATTGTAAAACCTCATCCTTTTGTTGCACTTTCTCTAATAATTGTGTTGCTGTCATATTTTGAAAGTGTGATCCTGATTTTAATATGTGTGCAACTCCATAACATAAAGTTGCTAGTTCACTTTCAAAGAGTAGGTGGAATATGTATTCCACATTTTGTCTAAATCTGGGATCTTCAGAATACATCCGTAATGAGCGGTATTCTGAAGCTGATATTTGAATAGGTCTATCATCATACCTCCCTCCTTTGCCAGTAGGAAAGAGTAGAGGAAAAGCATGTGCTTCTATACTTTTTTCCCATATACTGATTGGCGATCCTTTTGTTTGACGCATTTGGTAAGTTTCCAGTACATCTTGTACGGTGTCATTACAGTGCAAAGGATGAATTGTATAATGGTCTAAAGTATTTGATATTGTAGCAGGATCTAGTAGCTCAAATTGAGCAGCTTCTTGTGTTTCTTGAATTATTTCAGTTGTATCTTTCAGTTTTCTTCAATATTAATTTCTTTGTAATATTCATTATTCTCTTTAAGATATTGGAAGGCTTGTTTAACTTTATATAAATCTACCAGCTGTTGCCATATTTTTTTGTCTTTTGTAGGTACTCCATTTACTAATATAATTAAAGATTGCTGCATTGGACGTTGCACTCCTAGAGTATGCACATTTTCTTTTAGATTTAATGGTAAATAAACTACTTTTCCACGAATGCCTTTTACCAATACAGAGGGAGGTAATTTTGCTGTTTTTGGTTGAAGGCATATTATTGCTTGAAATGGGTGTACTGTTTGAATTATGATGCTCTCATATAAATTAAGTTGTTGTAGAGGTTTTGGTACTAGGTATAATTCCAAATTATTTGTGATAGAACGTGAAGGAGTTTGGTTGTTGTCAAGTTTTGTAGTGCAATAACTGCAAAGTATTAAGGGCTCAGTTATTTCATATTTGTTTTCTGCTACAAGTTAGAGAGCTAATTCAAACCATTTAGAATCTTCATTGTCTTCTATTTTGTATGATAGGTCCACAGTTTTTGTGTTACTTTTATAAAAAATTCTACGGCAACATACACATACATGGTTTGGTACTTCAGCTGATGTACTTTTAAATTTTAGTATTTGTTTTTGTATGTGTTTAGCAAAAGGTTGCCATGTGTAGAATTGTTGCTTAATTGGTTTAAAGCTATTTCATTCTGTAAATGGCTTTCACTTCCAAAATATTTTTTCTGGATATAGTGAATTTTTTCAAGTAGGTCTTTTGCTGTACCATGTAGAAGGATGTTATTTAACTTTGCTAGTGCTAAAGCAGGACTTTTAGCATAGTACAGTTTATAGACTAGATTTCTTATAGTTGAATGATGTGTTGATATCCTTTTGATATCATGGAAAGTGGTTTTACAAGTAGGTCCTGTAATGCAGGCCAATGAATGTCCTTGTAGTCCTGTGTACTTGCGCACTGGACAGGTATCTATATTTTGCAGTAATTTAATTTTGATTTTGTCTTTGCTTTTTACATATTTATTGAGGAATTGGCGTAAAGATTTGAAACATTGTTTGGGAATGTTACACATTGACGTGCATGGCAATTTGTACACTAGACGTTCTGATTCAGTTGAATGGAGTGGTAATTCTAAGTTTTCAGGGCATATTTTTGTAAGGAGTACTTCTTGTTCCATTATGGTATTATTCACTTTTTCATAACCTCGACCACTGCTATGTGTGGCAATTGTATTTGTTTGCTTTTGTTTGTACGCTTCTTCATTAAAATATGGTTCTGTGCTCGTAGTGTGATTCCATTCACCTCTGCAGATACTTAAGAAGTTCTTTCTGTTGACATTTCGCTTATTAAGAAGTCTTTTTTGTAATTTAGTTATTAGTTTTGTTAGTGGTTTCATTTTGTTTAACAGTAAAATAAATACATTTCTTTTGAGAAGAATTGCACTGTCCATCAATGCTTCTAAGATTAATTTCCTACGATAGGTTTTAAGCTTTGAACCTGATTTCTCTCCTGTTTTTATAAGATTTTGAAGGACTTTGTGACGGTATATTTTGGCTAAAATACTTTTCTTGGTATGCTTACTTTGCACTATATTAAAATTTGAAGAAGTAGTTTTATCTGTACTGATAGCTGATTTTCTGTTAATTGTTTTTTGGTTTGTTTTACATTTTGATAGAGGAAGCAAAGTTGTTGTACTTGAAACTTCTTGTGTTTCACTAAATGATTGTATTAGCTGTTTTGTTTCAACTCTTTTTACAAATTCTGGTAGAGATGGATGCTTATGTTGGACACCTTTATTTTCATTTGCTCTACTTTTGCGTTGCTTTCTACGGACTTGACTTTTGGTAGGCATTCTTTAGGGTCTGTTGAAAAAAATAAAGAAGATATGGGTTGGGGTGTTCTGGAATGTATGAGTGCTGTGTGCATGAGTGTTTGAGTAAGATGATAAAGATGTATGTAATGGTGTGTGATTGTGCATTGGGAACTAAAACTAGCAGGGATAGGTATTCTTGAATTTATGTGTTACTAAACTGGGGTTCAGATGACAAAAAAAAGTAAGCTAGTGGTGTGGAAAAGTACAAATAGTAAATCTAATGTATAGAATTAAAACAGTTGTTTGTTCTATAATATGAAAATTGTAGTGGTTCAGTTGGGTAATTTGTGTGTCCAAAAATAGAAATTTGTGGGCCATTCTGGCTGTAAATCGCTGTTTAAGACATGGAAATTTTTGGACAAAATGGTACATAATCTCTATTTTTAGAAACCAAAATAGCTCGTATTAATGTTATAGTATATTTGATTAATAATACAAATATTATGGTGATATTTTACTTACTTTTTTTTAAATTAACAGGTAACTTCTTAGTTTTTCTTTCTTCTTCGAATTCGGCTGCTTCTTTTCAGGAAACTGGTCTTCACTGCAATTGTAAAAGCTTCAAATTAGTAACTTTGTTTGTATATAGCACTGTTTTTAATTTAGATATTGATTTTTTTAATTGAAATCCTCAGTGCCTTCTGTAAAACCATTAAACTAATTTATTTACATAAGATACATTGCATCAGTTCAGTACATATGATATGTTCCTAATGAACAAATTGTATTGAATGACTAACTGTAGCAAAAAAATATATATCTTTACTATATCTTGTGAAATGTATAATATATTAGTGAATACCACTATTTCTGTAAGTAAATTGTTCTAGGTGAATGCGCCTCAATGTCATGTCTAATTTAAAGTAATTAAGTAAATAAATAAATAAAAACAAAAAATAGGAAATTGTATAAGTATTTTTATAAAGGTTTAAACATAGATTGTGTTTGCATGCAATTTTGTTTGAATATATGTAGTCTATATATTTCATTTAAAAAATGTTAGTTTAACATGATTTGAGTGTGTGTGTATAAAGAAAGTAAATAGTATAAAGGTTTATAAGTGATAGTTGATTTTAGGAAATTGAAAAAAGTACAGTAAATTCATTTTACAGATTTTACAAGGTAAAAGTCTGTTTGAAAATGTGTTCATCTACTATACAGAAAATATGCATACCTGAAGTTTGTGTTCATGCATATGGATATGCATGGAGCTGCAAGTAGAAATCTTGAAGACTTGTACAGTATTTCTGGTAGATGGTGCTTGCCAATGATATGACACTTGTACTCAGAGAGATTCAGAGTACATTTGCAGTGCTGATCTATGATGATGCAGTTAGATGTAGAGGTCTTGAATGTGATTGGTGCATGGTCATGTGATTTTTGAGGTACATCCAATGAGGGAATGGCAGAGAGAGTGTAGTGGAAATGGTAGAAGGGCTGTTCATGTTACAATATGTCCGCGGACATGGCGGTAGTTCACGGACATCGGGAGTTACATCCGGGGATTTTTGGGTTCAGAAGTCATGCAAATGAGAATAAGCACTGAAAGGGATTGGTCAGGAAAGTTTGGTGGGTGTGTTGTGCCAGGAGAGATTTTCTCAGATACTCTTTTTGCTGACAGAACAAAAGATAGCTATGGCTGTGTGTTTCAGAAAACAGATTGTTTGGATTTTAGGAGATTCGTGGATACATTGGTTGAAGGTGCATGCAGAAAGCTGTGGAGTAGCTGTAGATCTTCGATTCCCACATGTGGAAGTACACTGGCATGGAGTACGTGGAATGAAGTGGTTGGACTTGCTACCTCTCTGTGCTACTTTGGAGACAGAGCAACATCCAGACATAATTGTAATTCATTGTGGAGGGAACAGTTTAGGACTTGTGACTGGAAGGTTATCAACATGTTTCCTAATTCTCAAGTGATATTTTCACGGATTGCGCAGAGACAAATGTGGCTTTGTTCTTCTTCATTTGGTCCACAAATGGAAAAAGCAAGGCGCAATATTAATAAGGCTGTTTGTGCCTTTCTAAGAGATTTTGGCATGTCTTCTTTTCACAATAAAAATATTATGTTTTGTAGTACATACATTTTTCGCAGAGATGGAGTCCATCTTACTTATGCTGGCAATCAGATTTTTCTGAGAAATGTACAAAATGCATTGCGACCTTTTTTGGAATTACAACAACGATTTTGAAGTAGATGTTAAGCATTTACAATTTTTGACTTACAAACACCACCCAAAGGCTCTTTTCAGAGCCACCACTTCTTTCCAGAGAAAATTACAATGTTTGTGATGGAGTAGCAACCCAATTTTTTTAATGTTCGCGAACTGTCCGTGGACTTCTAAAAAATACAAAGAGCCCTGCTTCATTTATTTTCACTTCTATTTTTTAACTGGGAAAGGCGGCTCTGAAAAGAGCCTTATTTTTTTTTTATTTTTGTAATTTTGTATTTTTTTTGGTTTTTCAGACACAACACACTAGGAGAGGAGGGTAAAGGAGGGTAAAGGGGGGGACACCAACCACAGGGATAAGAAAGGGCGAGCTGAGAGAGGAAGATGTAGAGTGGGTTTTATTTGGGTAGTGAGCAGGTCTTCTCGTGCTCTGAGACGATAGTCTCAAAAGCACTCCGAAGTCGCTCCCCCTGCAGAGTACTGTGTCACAGTACATACATACAACTGTGACCCTCGAAAGGTAAGGGTCATCAGCATTCTGTATGGCCTGTGAGGCAGCTTGAGGAAGACGCTGTCCCGCAGAGGTGGTCCTTGTGGTGACAGGATCAGAAACAGAGGATGAAGTAGAGGAAATCAACCTGCTACGTTCTTCGCAAGGTACAACCCTGCGAATAGCCCCAGAGTGAAATGACCTCAGGTGTCGCTTCATAGTAGTGGTCCCAAAGCTGTACTTACCGTGCTTCCCGCGACTGAGTATCATTTTGCACTCATTGCAGGTAACACGGTTCGCAGGAGCCTTAGGAACATTACCATGAATGGTAAGTAACCGCCACACCCAAGACTCACGCCTAGTGCGGGTAGTAGGGTTTTCCTCTACCTCATTCTCATCATCCTCTTCTTCCTCCTCCGCATCCTCACTCCTGTTCCCCTCTTCAGGCCCTTGGGGAGGTGGTGGTGGTGGAGGGGGTGGGGGTGGTGCTGAAGCAGGTGCAGTACCAAGTGGCAGTTCAGCAGCCAAGGATGCCATCTCGATGATGGTGTAGTCTGCAGGTGGCAGCAAAAATCACTGTGTTCTGAAGAATAGCCAGAAACACAATGGGAATAAGCTCTTGGGCGTGGTCTTTTATAAGGGTGCTTGTGCGCGGTTCGCGGACATGCGCACTGTCCGCGGACAGATCGAACACAAAAAAAGGATCGGAAAGTTTCAAAAGGTATATAGAAACTCAAGATTGCTATGTGGGTCTTGTGCCATGGTGAGATTTTATTGAAAAATATTATGGATTAACTGAAAATGTACTTTTAAATTGTTCGGGGACACGAACAGTGTCCGCATTTCAGGACACACGATGAGCGTGGGCGCGGTCATATGATCCGTTCGCGAACTAGTCCGCGAAGGAAGCGCCTGTCCGCAGGACACCAAGTGCACAGAGATTGGTTAGCGCATGCGCATTGATGTCCTACAGACACTGTTCGGGTTCTGAAGTAATTAAAAGTGCGTCACACATGAAACGAACATTTCAGGACACCGTGTGTGTTCTTAGAACAGTTTAAACTTGGTAGCGAACAGTAAGGACAGATATAGTGTTCTTCAGGACACGTGTAATTTAGTTTATGTACAAACATTTCAGGACACCAATTGTGTTCTTAGAACAGTTTCAATTGGGTAGCGAACACTACGAACAGGTATAGTGTTCTTCAGGACACCTCCATTTTCGTTTACGTACGAACATTTCAGGACACCAATAGCGTTCTTAGAACAGTTTGAACTTGCTAGCGAACAGTACCGGACAGGTATAGTGTTCTTTAGGACACTTTAATTTTTGTTTGTTTACGAACAATTCAGGACACCTCGTGTGTTCTTAGTACAGTTTCATGTTGCTAGCGAACACTACGAACAGTTGTACTGTTGTTCAGGACACATCATTTTCGTTTATTATGAACATTTCAGGACACCAATTGTGTTCTTAGGACAGTTTTAAGTTGATAGCGAAGATTACGGACAGATATAGTGTTCTTTAGAACACTTTAATTTTTGTTTCTTTACGAACATTTCAGGACACCACGTGTGTTCTTAGAACAGTTTCAACTTGCTAGCGAACAGTACGAACAGGTGTGGTGTTCTTCAGGAAACCTCCATTTTCGTTTATGTACGAACATTTCAGAACACTTGCACTGTCCGCGGACACTTTTATTGTTTTAAAAAAAAAAACCGGAAACTATTCACAATACAATATAAAAATTAAACTTTATTTAACATATATTAATAATTTATGACAGAGAAGGTGAGGCAGAAACAGAAACAAAAACAGGAGAATTTGGGGTTTCAACATGATTGGTATTAGGTGAAGAAGGGATGGAAATCTCATCAAAACGTTTTGGATTATGGAGAGGGTTTGGGGATAATTGACTGGGATATGGTGAGGAGGGACAAGTACATGTGGGGCAATGGTACGAGGTTTTTGGTTTGAAATGATTTTCTACAAAAGTTTTTAAATTATTAAAATTAGCCAACAATACATCCATTTTTTTCTTCTATATTGTGAAGACTGTTATCCATAACAGGGTTTTCTGAAGTTTTTTCTATTTTGGTATGCTCTGTACAAAAAAATAATATATATGTTAAATGTATATAAAAAAAATAATAAATACATGGTTTATATTATAAAGTGTTTACCATTAGTTTCACTATCTTGTGACATTTCTTCATGTGGGAAATTGTCCTCTAGCCATTCCAGAGTACTAGACATTTCTGTGAGAAAAAAAAAAGATAATATATTTTTTAATCTAATATAGAAAGTTTATAAATATATGAGTAAAATGAAGTACACTTGCTATTTCTGGGAAGATAAGTCCTATGTATTCAGTGGGTCTGGTCTTGTTCTCAGTTCTGTTGTGTCTGTGAGGTAATTATGTTGGAAGCCAATTTATCTTCTTGTGGTATATTCCATTTCAGAACATATTGTATTTAAATGAATGGTTAGTGTGTTACATATATGGGTTACATTTCTTATGTATTACTATATATAATGTGTTTGTGTGCTGCTTTTTGAATTTGTTAAATGTTCCTATATTATGATATAACAATCAAACATATACATATATACAAAACACAAAGACACAAGAACACATACCAATATGGGTATGTACAGGGAAAGTGAAGTTAGCAAAAAAGCACAAGTAGTAGCAGAAACTATTCATAACTTAACTGATTAGTTTCATGCAAATAAATGATTGCTCTGTTTCAAAGCTGCTATTTACCCTATGTATATGTATCACTTGATGTGATTGGACCCTAAGGAAAGTAGTGTGAGTACAATGTATACAAATATGACCATATACACGGAAAGTACAGCCATAAAAATAAACAACAGAACTATCAGAAAGTTCTCATAAGTCTAGTGATTATCTTTATGCACAAAAAGGATTGCTGTCTTTCAAGCTTGTGTTTTCCCATATGTATATGTTTCATATGATGTGACTGTACTCTAAGGGAATTACTGTAAGAACCTACTAGAAGGATATGTCTACAAATAAAATAAAATTCTTAGTTTCTGACTGTTACTGAAGAAAACCATGTGGCCTAGATATGTCAGCAAAAGAAAAAATAGTGAGCCAGACATGTGATGTCATCAGTGATGTCATCAATGACATTTGTGATGTCATCTTTGATGTCCTGGGTGTTAGTCTTAGCAGTGCACGGTGGTGGCGCGAGTTATGGTTGCTTAGCTTACCATAACTGGCGAATTTCAAGGGTTTTTTGGTTTTACTTGGAACCATAACGTCCCTTTAACAAAGTTTTTTCACTGAATTTCATAGGTTTTTAGTAGGGCAACTTAACCATAACGTCCCTTTAACAAAGTTTTTTTCACTGAATATATATATCTATATATATATATATATATATATATATATATATATTCGGTCAATTGTGAAAAGGTCAATTGTGACCCTTTAAATTCGGTCAATTATTCATTCGAACAATTGTAAACGACCAATTTGGATAATACCGGCAATAACAGTCCTACTAGGCCTTTTGTCATTCCGATCATGCAAGTGCAGTCACAAGAAGGGACAGGGGCGGTGCCGGGTGCGTGAAAGCGAAGTACTAGAGTGGGAAGGGGGTGCAGGGCATAGAGGAGAGAGTGCAAGTGAAAGGGAAGTGGAAGAGGGGGAAAGGGACACAGGGGCTAGGTGAGTGCTAAGGGGAGGCCAGTAGGGCAAGTGCCAGAGATTGCATAGGGTGCAGGGGGTGAGGGTCCACATGGTAAGTGCGAGGAATGGGGGTGGACTGGGCGGGGGGGGCCTGGTGCCCTGTAGAACTCGGGGGGGAAACCAGGCAGCCCATCACAGCGGCATACAGGGGTGTTAGCGGGGGAGGGGGAGAGAGAAGGAAGAAGAGAAAAGGAGGTTCTTGAAGAGCTTCCAGAACTTAAAGAGAGGGGCAGGGAGACGATTCCTCAGGTAGGATCCTGCGGAGATAGAGAGATCTACCTTCTACTTTATCAGGAGACTGCTATGACCTGCCTTACCGTTTCGCTATAATGACGCTATCTCCCCTCTCCTGTATACTGCTTGCCTCTAAACAAAGAGCCAGGCCCTGGAACTACTGGTCGCTTTTACATAATCCTATTCCCTCATTAGTGTTGGTGCATTCATAGGTTTTAATGCAGGGGTCTGCCACCTTTGGTTATCCTGATGTTTTGGACTGCAAGTCCCATCCGCCCAAGCCAGTATAGTCAATGTTGAGGGGGTCATGGGAGTCTAGTCCAAAACATCTGGAGAATCTCCAGTTTCAGAGCCCTGCTTTAATATATAAGGCTATGCTGCCAACATTTTATTGCCACTGGGGGGCGTCCTGCCTGTGATAGTCAGTAATTGCAATTATTTAAATGCAAATTCATTCAACTGTGTCAAAAGTATCCAAGGTAAACACTACTTTTTGACAAGTAATGAACAAATGTACATTATTCAAACATGCACTCTATTTTGGTGATGCAGTTCGGCTTTTTATTTTGCTGTACCTTTTATTATTTTGAGTATTCTAAGAACAGCAATTTTATGTTATAGAAGTTAAACCATAGCTCTTTTGTAGGGGGGGAAAGGAGGGGGGTGGAGGGGAGGCAGGGAGCATAGCTATTTCCCTCTGCAAAGGTATACATTTTATTGGCCATGACCCCTCTCTTGGCCATATCTGTTATTGAACCTCTAATATTCCTTCTCCTCACCCCTCCCCTATCAGTTCTCATCCAGCTGACGCCTTGTAGGTTGTCCTCCTCCACATGATCTCTTGGACCCCTGTTGACATGTCTAAGCTTTTCTATGCACCTTTCCCAAACATCTTATTGGGCCCACAGTTTCTCCTTTGAAAACGTTGGCCATTCTCTATTGATGTTTCCTCAGATGTTCCTTTGTAACTCACACATTCCTTTATTTCCTGCTAGATGGGCGGATGCCTCTTCGCCGTGTATTCCTCTGTATATTTAATGTGCCTTAATTCGTGTTCATTGCATATAGGTATAGCACTAATTCCTTATGCATATATCGTTCCACTATTGTCTGCATAGAACTGTTACACACTTTGGGCCTGATTCAACTTTATGCAACCGCACACATATAAAAAAGAAAATGATTTCTGTAGCACAGGAACTGAGGGGTAGCGGAAAGAATTATAATTAGAGATCTTCTGCGCATGCCGTTTTTCCCACACACAGCACACGTGTTACATTTGTCATTGGATGTGTTGATACTAAACTCTCGTCTGTAAAGTGGTTTTGAGCTACAACAAATGGAGCACACTAAGTGTAAGGTTTTTAGCAGAGCCGATTCTAATTAACCATTCAGGGAAGTGAAATGCAGATAAACACGCAGCACGCTCTGCCCCATGGAAGGCGGCGACAGTGGGTGGGGTGGGCACGGGCAAGTGTCAAGGATTCACACCTAGTAGAAGACAATTTGTTCCTCTTGTTCGCTTTGGTCCAAGTCTTGGAATGTGAGGAAGTGAAAACAAGCCCTCTTCCCAGGGGACTTGATTTTAGTATCGTTAAGAAAAGGCCACGACATACGACACTAAAGTATCACATTTGTTGAGTTTGTGAAACACGCAAAAACGTGACCCTGCGTTTCTGATAGAATGTTGCCGCTGAGGCGGAAGCCTGCAGCCACTTCCTGTAATGGAGTACAGTAAGAGCCCTTTCATCTTTGGAGGGGCGACATGAAAGGCGCAGTACATCCAAGCAGATCCGATAAGCTATCAAAGGGTATCAGAGCCTCGCTCATCACAGCTCAAGATGCTTTTCAAAGGGGGACTGTGAAGGCGGAATTAAAGGTTCGCTTTAATAAGCGAGTTGCTGAATTAGCCTACTTTTCTTCGAAATATGTCCCGAAATAATGTCCATTGCAATGCATGCAATCATTGGCTTCATGTGTACTACTTTGATAGCAATGTTTAACAGAGGGTTCCTGATAAGTTTTCCCCCCAAAAATCGAAAGGGTAATATTTGTGCTTCGTGTCGACTTGCAACGGAAAAATAGGGCAAGTCATTTTTCACAATAGCACAAGTTGCACCCACTCAGGTAAGTAAGTGCAAATAGCACTCTGCTACATTATTAAACAGTGTAATTAAACAGCTTGTGCCCCAGCAGTATAATGTTGTTAACACCGCCATAATGTAATTGCATCTATTGAAATTAGCAAATGTATTAAAACCTGTTAACCACATGAAGAAAATGGTGCAAATTGTGCTGACAATATTGCAACACAGGCATGGTGCACGTCTTCTTCTTCTTGCTGATAGATTTTTTCCATCAGCAATCATTTTTGGATACCCAGGCTTGAGCCTCATTACTCCATCTTCTCGGGTTAAGTATTTAGTAGTGGGTTAGGATTCTTCTTGGTCTGTGTGGACTTGTCACAGTAGGGCTAGTTTCACAGGGTCTTCACCGTGATGGGCCGCGGGTAGCAGTCAAAGGGGTTTGCAGTGTTGGCAGTGACACCCATGGTGCAGACCTGCCTGCATTTTATAGTTTAAAATCTGGAGATTGACAGCACGTTAGGCCATGCCCACATCTGCACAAGACACCACCCACCTGCCCCGCCTACATGGGAAAAAATGCTAAACATTGCGCATGGTGTGATGACATGGGTGCCAGATGTGGGCAGGATTTCCGTGCCATACACTGTCTCCACCCAAACCTCCATGTAACTGGTCTTTGTCTAGCCAATCACATGGATGCTGGGGCGGAGTTACTGGAATGTCTGGAAAACCGAGAGAATCCACACAGAAACCTGGAGTAAAGCGTAAAAACCCAGAGTTCCTGGGCTAAACCCAGAGACTAGATAGGTCTGCCTTGGTACCATTTTCACACATAGCATCAACAGCAATTTGGACCTCTAAAACGACTTGAACATAGTCATTGTGATGACCTACCACTTGGCAAGGGTGCAGAAGCCATGTCGTTTTTGATTTTTATTATGTAATGACACTATGCATGTTATTTCATTTCAGGAAGGATAATCTGCTGATCAGATTTCCCTTTCATAAGTCTCATTCCAGAAAAAAAGTGCACACCTTTACTGTGCTGAATCAGTACCCAGATAGGCAGCGCCTGCTCTGCAGTGACACAGAGTAGGTTCAGCGGCCACAGGTTTCTTCTTAACAGCTGCAGTGACAGCCAAGTTGCTGCAGTGAAGGGGCTCCATTTCACATATGCACCTCTGTTCCAAAAAACGACATATCTATGAGAATGCTGACCTGATGGAACGTTAAACTACATTTAAGCCATTCCTCAGTTTGAGGGATGGTGGCTAGCATCTCTCTTAACTATCCAAGCCACATTAATTTGATATCACCCATGTGTCAGCTCTGTGAGCCAAGTTAAACTGTGGAAGGGTTATGTGTGTTCCCTCCAGCCAGACTGTCCTTGCTGCTGCCAGCAAGACTGTAGCCACTCCACAGAAATGTGTCTTGGGAGCAGGATTCAAAGGCACACCCATTCACCAAAGGATTAACCTCACAAGAGGGTGCTGCATATCAAAGTGGCATTTGATTCTATTGAGAAAAGAAGGTGTTGAGATTAGTGTAGACAGCAGGCATGCCTAACAGCTGGAGGAAGGTTCCACCATTGTGTTTCTCTTGGCCTCCGATTCCTGTACCAGCCACTTCCTGTAGCACAAAGCACTTTGGGTGTGATGTCAGAAGGCAAACTTCACTTGTTACAAGGACAGGAATTGAACCCTTAAAGCAGGCTTGCTTTTGACTTAGCACTTGTAGACTTTTTCCTTTAAAATAATGGGTCTCCCACTCCTTCTTTGAATCATTTCTGGACTTTAAACCTTCAAGAAGATTTTATTGGAAGCCTATTGGGAGTCCTTTTCAAAGTCCTCCAGTTCTGAGGTGAAGACAGGTATTCTGAGGCAGAGGCAAGCTCTTCCCCCTAACCATTGACAGGGACCATTGGGTGTGAATTGCTCCCGGAACAATACTTGCATCTCTTCCAGCCATACTGCAGTCCATGACCTCGTCATGCTGAAGGATCCCTGAAGGTGTGTGCACTGAAGGTGTGTGCCAGTCTCACCTATGTTTGGGAGACTGGGAAAATGACTCATCTTGTCCTAGAGACCCTGGAGTGGGACTCACAGCTCCTAGGAGCCAGGACATAAAAGATTATTGCAATTTCGATGTTGAACCGTTGCAAACCCTGATTCAAGCTTGCTTGATCCATTTGAACCAACAGGACCCTCCCGAGCTGCATTTAGCACTAACCAATTTTTGAACTACAATTCCACCCATTTGAACCAGTTCACAGCTGCACCGCACCAGCTGAAGAGCGTTATTGCCTCACCTCGAACCAAGAAGCATTGCTGCACTTGCATTGCTCAAACCACCAGTCTCTTCATCGCCACTACCGTCGACCATCCAACTGATCCTGCTGATCTCTCTAAACCACATGCTTCGAGTCTTCACATCGTACCAATTCTCCTATGCATTCTGTCACCAGCTCGACTGAAATCACACTTTGACCGCTGAACTAAACTGTGTGACCTCAAAGATTTGCATCATTTGAGTAAGGCTCCAAACCGCAGCATCCTTCCTTTTGACCCCTCTTCGACACCACAACTGCCGCATTTCGAACAGAATCGAACCACCAAACATCGGTGAAAAGCCTGATTCCCCGTTCCAAAAGCTCCAAGACACTGCAAAGGCATTATGCCTGATAACTACTCCCTGATCCGATTTGGGCAGAAGAGACTGGTTACGTCACATTCATCAATTTTTGCAAATCAAGAATCTTTTCTTTTTTAACATTGTAGATTGTATTGCCTTTTTTCTCCCTGTCTTTACCAAGAGTGCTACATCTTGCTTTCTTGCATATTCTGTTTTCTTTCTACAGGGGTCGGCTTTTTATAGTGTTTTCTATTTAGTTATTATTTTATATAGTGTATTTACTTAAAGTATATATTTTTTATAGAGCATGGATTGGACATTCCTTTTTTTTAACTCGTATACTTTGTTGTGTGGGTTGCTAATGAATAACATTCACATCTGTCTTGAGAGTATTACCTTCCCTTGGCCTATGTTAACACGAAAGGTGAAGCAGACATATCTCTTAACTGTGCCTGTTTTACCTTAATGATTGGATCCACCCTTGGTTTGAAGAATTACTGTGCTCTCCATTGATGGAGTCATCAATGCGAAAGCTGCTGTGTCTCCAAGGACTGACCCAGAGAGGACCTGGTAAGGCGCCCTCTTCCCGAGCTACGAGGGACCTTCGTGCACCAGCTGATCTTTGCCAAAGCCCTGGTAGACAGAAGCACCCGGACTGTTGTCTGCCACCATCGACGACCGCTGTCGCCGACCGGAGCCGCCGTGCTCCTGTTGCCTAAGAACTTTCAATTCACTGAGGCACTCGTCCGCACCGCTGCCCGCTTTATCCCGCCGGAGAAGGCCAGACCGTCAACGTGCTGAGGAGCATCCGCCGGTGGGTTTCCCACTACCCAAAGACCACAGAGATGACAACGACTCGACACCCTTGCTGGGCCACAGTTCTTCAAACTCTTTGCGGTCCAGAACTATCGACATCGAGGTGCCCCGCACGCCTCTTCCTTGCAGGATGTTTATGCTTCCCCCGTCGACGAGCACCGCTAGGAAAGAAGCTGCCACTTCATTGCCGTAGTTCACCCTGTTCTTCGCCGGACGTTCGATGATCCGTGACTCCTGCCTTAAAGGGAGGGCACTCAAGAAGGGCTGTCGATTCCCCGACGATGAACGCTACAACGCCAGGTACTTTGGGGTTGCAGAACTAATAGAAAGACTCTGGTGAACAATATACGGAGTGGGCTTGTGATATACCTTTATTCTACAGGTTGCCCAGGTGGGGGGATCTCCACAGAGACCTGTGTCTAGGTAGTAGGGCCAGTATTTTGCCAATTGTTCTAACCAACTGCTTTGCTCTTATATCTATTGTTGGTTTCCTTTACAAACTGATTTGTGTGACATTTAACTGTACCGTTGATGCACTTTAAAGAGATCAAATAGTAATTGTGTTACCACGTAGAACTGTATAGATAAAGTGAGTTATCGTGATATCGTACAAAACCTTGAATATTAATTATATGAAGACTGTGTTTTAACTAATACAGTGTGCTGACATTCCTTTGTGGGTGCTTGGGGACTACACTGTACTTAAGAACCAGCCCGCATCACCTCCTGAGAAGCTAGGCCTTGATTGCTCGGCCACGTACCAATAATAGAGAATCTTGGCTGGGGTCCTCTGTGCCTCTCCTCTGCCATACAGAGAGCAGGAGTACAGACACCCCCCTCCGGTCTTTACACCAACTAGAGTGAAGAGATTCATCCAGGAGTGGATTAACTCCTCCTGTCCCTTAGTCCGGGGGGCAGGGGGGTGAGTGTTAGGGAGAATTCTCCAGAATGCCTAATTTCCCTTACCTACTGAGACCCTCAGCAGCTTTGCTGGATTTCTAGGACTTGTTTGTTTCACCTGGTAAGAGTGTGAGCCTTTCTTCCCACTCTTACATGTGTTTTGCTATGTGTGTTTAACATTTTTGTGTTCATAGACTGTGGAGCTTCACCTACTCCATAGGCATCATGTTTATACTGTGTGTTACACAGCACCTTTAGTGCAGTGACCCAGGGTTGTCTTTTTCAGACTTCCCACTTTAAACACCATTTCTGGGACTGACTAATGTCTCCCAGAACATGTAAAGTTGCCATTGACTTTATTAGTCTTTTTAAATTCACAGACTCAGTACAAACTATCTTACATAGAGTTCTGGAAAGGGTTAATAGTTATCCCTTTTTGTCTGTTTCTCATGGAACATTATTTTGTTCCCCTTTCTTTAAGATTCGGCTGGTGGCAGTGGTATCTAGCCTATATTTCCTACTGCGGTCTATTTAAATAGCCTTGGTACTGTTTAAGGCTACGTTAGTAGCCTCAAACTTAAATCCGCTGGACCCCATTTACTTTTATTTGGTTCCTGCTGGGTTTATTCGCCATTTCTTTTTGTATAGGTTTTTCTCGTGTTTTAATCTGCGTGCCAAACCAGGTTTGGTTCCTTTGTTCGCCGTCCTTTGACGGGCTTCTGCACAGAAGCCCTCCTTAGGCACCTGAATGTCTGAGGGGGACAGGATGTCAGGGAGGGGTTTCAGATTCCCTGCACAGGGTCCCCTTGGAGACCCATGTTGCACTCTGTATGATTGGCTGTGGAGACTGTCCCACCAGGACAGCCACCCTGCTCTGTGATTGACAGCCTGGCTGTGTGAATGGGGGAAAACCGCATAAAAAGCAGGTCTCTGGGACTGAGAAGACAGAGTCGCCACTGGATCGGGAGAACCGAAGAGAAGCTGACAGAAGAGAAACTCTACCCCGACTGAACCTCCCAGTGAAGCCCTGCTGCAAGTCTGAATCTCTAAACTTCGACGACAGGGAAGATCTGCAAGGAATCTTCTCCCCTTGAGCTGGTGGGACCAACCAGTTCACCAAACTGCAAGCCAGGCCTCCCTACTCTGGTCGAATTTGCTGTGCACAGCTAAAGTGAACCGGATAGCCAAGAGGACCGGACCCTGCATGGGTTTTAAGGAGCGCACCTTTCATTCGTTGCTTTGCTCTGCTGCTGGTTTCTTCCCTGGGCAGTGCAGGACCCTCCAGTCTTCCTACATCATGTCAGTCTGACAGTCATTTCAGGAACCGTGAGCCTGCAGGACCTGCCAGGAAATTCTGCCTCGGCTACAGCCTTCTTCTTCATTTAAGGTACTGTTCTAACCCGGTTGTTCGTTCCGTCCGACCGTGGTGAAAGTGTTTGAAATCTTTCGCCAATCTGAGGGCTTGTCCTTCTCTATTCTTGAAAGTAACTTTTCTTCCGACCAACTTCGCTCTGAACTCTTGGCAAAGACTTAACCGCGAACTACTCTGAACTGTGTGATGCTCTGCAAAGACTCTGGTCCATTGACTTTGGCTCAGGCTTCTTGATTTGATTTCCTCACCGTAGTAGCCTTTTCTAGATTGCCCTGCTTACTTACTTGTTAGTGCTGCTCAATTTTTGTCTAGCCTTGTCTTTTCCTCCCTTTTAAATTACTGGAGTGCCATTTTGCTCACACTTAATTTTGAGCTTAACTTGCTCAGAATCTATTGGGTGGTGTGTAGCTTATTAAGAGTGTAATTTTTCTATGGCTTTACTTTAGTGAATTGTTTTACATCTGATGTGTAAATAAATGTATATTATTTTACTCAGAAACCTTGAGTCAGTGTTTGTTTGTCAGTAATTGCTGTCCTTTGTGTAACTATTGATACTGCTCACTTTACACTTGAGATAAGTCTGGCTGCTCAGCCATCGCTACCATTTTACTGTGTAGTACAGGCTTGTACCAAAGGTGAATTGGTACTGTCACTTGTAGTCTTAATTGTGTGTGGTGTTCTCAAAGGGTACTGCATATGATTCTGCCTAACAGGGGCCATTTGGGGGAACAAGTAGTGTGGGGCAAGATGGCCAGAGGAAAGGGCCAACAGGGGTCTGACCAGGAACATTACATTTTTGGAACTTTTCCCTATCGTGGTAGCCCTCACAATTTGGGGTGAGGGCTTGCAACCAAAACGTGGTATTTTGGTCTGACAGCATGTCAGTGGCGATGGTGATTAACAACCAAAGGGCATTGTGCCCCATGGTACTTAGACTGTTGAAACATATGGTGTTGATTAACTTAAGGAAGGGAGTGAATTTGCAATCTAAACATGTCCCAGGGGTTCTCAATAATGCTGCTGATACATTTTTTCATTTTAAGATGCAGGAATTCCACAGATGGTTGCCACAGGCAGAAAGGACGATGACCAACTTCCCAGACACACTCTGGAGTCTTGATGCCCCAGTTTAACACCACTGATAGCGGGATCACTGACCAGTGAGACTAAGACAGCATATGAGAAAGCATGGCAGGAATATTGGGTGTTCAGTGGGGATAAAGGCAAAGGAGAGATATTCCACAGGGACTCCTTGATTACCTTCCTGGGACACGTATATGACACAGTGGTGTCTGCAAGGATGGCAAAGGCAAAAGTGACAGCTATCAGGTTCATGGCTGGATTGCATGTGGTAGTGAGTCCCAACTACGACTTCGCAGTAAAAAGGGCATTAGCAGGATGCCAGAGAATGGGAGTCAGGTGAACGGGCTCAAGACTTCTGTTAGACCATCAGAAATTGGAAACAATTTTGCTATCTCTGGGGGGGATAGCCATGAATGTCTACGAGGGCACACTTTTTGGGGCCGCGTTCATCGCGGTTTTCTTTGGACCGTTCAGACTCGGGGAAATGGTGACGGACACTTCAGGAGGACTAGCATTCTCTGACATTCATTTTAGGGGACTTCTCAGGGTGCAAATATATGTGAGAAAATCAAAGACGGATCAAGAGGGAAAAGGGGCAGTAGTGGACTTGACCAGTAATGGGAACAGAACAATTTGTCTGGTAGCGGCACTGGGAGATTTCATCATGCTCAGAGGAGCCTCAGGGGGACATTTGTTCAGACACCAGGATGGGTTCAGCACTTCAAAATTCCAATTAAGGGTTATTTTACAGAAGTGTATTCTGGCAGCCGGGCTCGTGGGGGGGGTAGGTTTTGCCCTCCACTCCTTTCGGATAGGAGCGGCCACTACTGCAGCAGGGCAAGGAATGCAAGAGGCGCATATCATGAAGCTACAGAGATGTAAGTCGGTGGCCTACAAGGGATGCATAAGGCATCACTTGGCCTGTTAAGGGCAAGAGGAGTGCACTAGCCAGGGAGAGAGGAAAAGGAATGTGAGGGGGCGCAGAGTATGGAGTAATATCATCAAGGATGATGAGAAGGAGTTTTCTGTGCATTTATCGGAACAAGGAACAGACTTGCTTTTTGAAAACCTTTGGCTGTGATACGCACAGCACAAGCAAGGAGGAGTACCCCTCACCTGTTAGTCAAAGGTCCTCTGGCAGGTGGGGGTGGACCATGTGGTCAGTGATTTGTCCCTCCCGAGGGCCCCTGAGGCCAGTTAGGTGCAGCGGTGTGTGCACCGTCTGCCTCTCACTGGGATGGCTTCGGCCCACAGAAGAGTCTGATGGGAAAGTGGACGGATAAAGGGGGGATGGGAGCAGGAGGCACAAGTGCCAGTGAAGAGAAGGGGGCCTTCTGGCATCACCCCCAGCATAGGGTATGGCGGGGTGGTCCACGACAGCTTAGGGGGGACCTCACTGCTATACAAAGTCAAAGAGGTGACGGAGCTAGTGGTTGCATCTGGACTGCCTGTCACAAGGAGGAACCACTTCAAATATGTGGATATGATTTGTGAAATGTACAGTTGGTATTCTTGAGGTGGCATTTATAGTTTGATGTGTTGATTCTGCTTAGTAATGTTAAAGATTAAACGTGGCCATATGTTTTTTTTTTAAAATGGAGTCTGTGTCGTTTACTCCAATATGACTGGTGCAGCCTCCCTGCTGAGCCCATCTGCACTCTCTCCCCCATCCTCCCTACCTGACCCCACCACTGCCTCCAGTGATGCTTAATAATGCAATCTGTATATTTAATTAGTACTCTTTAGTTTGAAGCCCTTGACCTCTTAGGGTAATGTTACATATGTAAGTTACCTGTTTTCTTATATGCATTTTTCATGATTGTTTTGTAACTGGCGCATGTCCTAATGTGTTACACCATCATAAACTGGATCACTACATTTGTTCATCTTTTTGCGATTGTACAGGCACTCTTCATGGGACTGCTTCTGGCATCTGTAAATGTGTTATTGTAAGTCATTTCTGATCGAAATTAACATCCCTGTTCTTCAAATAAATACAAATACAAAAATACACTTGATAATATTGATATTAATCTGTTACTTTCCTAATCATCCACACGAATCAAACATTTCCTGGTGTATGCAGGAAGGTGTCATTAATGTTTCCTCCCTGCACACTTGACTGCTTTGTAAACATCGTTGTACTATGAATTAACCAATAATCGTGCAAAACGTGCATGCACGTTGTTCTCTTGGACCTACTTTGAGCTTTATTGTACGACAAAAATGTAAGTAAATATCTTGTACTGAAAGTACATTATTGCTGTAGAATGAATAGATAGGTTTTCTATGTTGTGTTGCTGACACGTTGAGGCAGCGCAAGTAGAGGGCGCTGGATTAACTGCTGTTTGGCTGTGTGCACTGCCTGTGTGCATTTAACTGATTGAGCACTCTGTTTTCTTTCCATTTCAAACACTCTTTAAACGCTGCTTATCTCTGCAATGACATACCTGGAAATAGGAAAGAAACCTGCGGTTGGAACTGCCGCCTTTGCCTTTGCCTCTGAACTCCTGAATTGTGCGCACATCGATCCCGCCCACTGGCTACGCCCACCAGGAAGTGGATCCTCAAAAGTGCGTCCTAGCCGCCATTGCGGCGTTTAGCCCGCGCGAGTAGAGGGCGCTGGATTTTCTGCTGTTTGGGTGTTTGCTGGTTGCGGGGCGCTGGGTGATAGTGCCAGACTATTGCCACATTGATTACGAAACAGGTAAGGAATCTTAAACAACTCAAATAACTTAAACCACAAAAAGTGTCTATACATTACTCACTGGTACCGCTGTGTTGGGACTGCAGGATTAATCCTTTGACCCACCCGGCTTGTGAGCAAATTGCCGCAAATTGCTGCACATCAAATAGTGAGCAGAATTTGAATCCACTCGCACAATAAGAACAGCGTAGAACCACTTTCACTCAGGGGTAAAAGAATAGCCCTTTGCCTTACATTTTTCTCTTGTTTGAAGGTTGCAAGGGAGCATGTAAGGGATCGATTTGCCTACCTCATAAAAGAAAAAAAGACAAACCGGAACCGTTGGTTCACCCAAACCAGCTAAAAAATGACAGAATATCCGAACGAGGCAAACAAGATACAACATATAGGGATTTTAGGGGCTGATGACCTACTTTTAGAAGACAAGGAAGCCAACCTGCTGAATACAGAAGTACATCTCCATAGTCCTCTGAACGACCCGACAGGCACGTGTTGCAGTGATATAAACTCTGAGTGTGCCGAAGCAAGTCCCATAAATTCACCGGTATCACAGCAAGCTGAGACAGAAAAAAGCAATTCCCTCCCTCTAAATCCAATTATTGTCATCTGTAGTACACCAATCGCGGAACAAGGCGAATACGAAACGGGACACTTCACAGGGACAGTAACACCAACGGATATAGGCCACCAATGCCACCTAAAAAATCCAACTCTTAATACGCCAAACCTGGAAGAGACTCACACAAAAGGGCCTCTATTCACCTCATTGAAAGACATGGCCAAAATGGTAGTTACAACTGAAGAAGCCAATTACGGTGAAAAACCAGATGATATCGACAAAGAAGGGGTTGAAGAAGGGGTTGAAGTGGGGGAAAGCACTATACATGCTAGCACACCCACCCAGAAAATGGCAGATGTGGCCACGAGTCCGACAAATAGACACATAGCCAAAGGCCGCACTCAACTACATGAACAAACCTTAACGGACAAAGTTCCCTTGCCACAACAACACACTAGTGGCGGAAGGGCCAAATTGAGACCTATAACCTACATTGGAAGAGAAATGAACATCTGGAAACCCCAAAAATTATCATTCAATCAAAATTGGGGTGCCTTGAGTGCTTACTTCGGACAAAAAGCAACTCTAACAACAAGGACTCCAAAAGCTGTATCGCCTTTCACGAGAAACAAAGACAAAGGATGCTGACCCTGGAAATTTCGGAAGCACTACTACTGGAGAAATCCATGATGATGGAAAGACCTATAGAAAAGGGAGACGTACTCTCACAAACAACCGAGTCTGAGAACTCAAAACTAGAACAGAGAAACAACATTGGGACGCAAACAAACCAACCAATGCAAACACAGCAACACTTCGGAATCAAACTTAAGGGCCCACTACCAATTGCATCCCCAAGAATGGTGGAGCAAAACCTAAAAGCCTCTTGATAAATACATTGACCTCAATCTTAGCTCCATTCATGAAGCTACACGAGGATGCATCTGACACTTTAAAAGACCACACAACTTTGTTGGCTATGGTCCATTCAAAGATGATATTCGTAGAAGGCTTCATCACGGTTCTGCAAACTAACATGAATAATGTTGAGCTCCGCATTTCTCAAATATTACAATCAATCTTGGATCCAATAATGAAAGAAAAGAGAAACCGATGGAAGGCCACGAGAAAAGACGATGCAACAGGGAGCTGACTCCCTTCCAGATGTAAATGATAAGTCGAAAGTTGCTGAAGAACTGGGTAAGACAATTGAAATATCCGACAATATAACAACAAACGCCACATCTGAGGAACTTAACCAATCTTTAGAGATACCAACTACAAGACTATCGCTCACAGGTAACATAAATTCAGTGGATAACAGACGAGAGGACCGTATCGAAGAAGAACAGAATATGCAAACCCACCCGATCACCCCAAAGGGAAAAATCACACGGGGGCCGGAAACAAGAACATAAAAGAGATCACAGAAACATCTCAGAAAACAAAGAAGCTCTTAAAAATCCCTATAGCCAACGAGAAAGAGTCTGAGCAGCTTGCAAGCAACAGCCAGACCAGTTCAATTGACCGTTCGCAATCCACCGATAATAAAAACATAAACACAAAAGATCTAGCTCAAATAACCGATGATGAACATGCAAAAGATTCCGGATTAACTGAGGATTCTACCACAAACGAACCACACGGACTTAAAGTGTGCGAAATATTCCTAAAGAAAGGAAAGCCTATGGATAACAAACAACAA
This sequence comes from Ambystoma mexicanum, assembly GCF_040938575.1. NCBI lineage: Eukaryota > Metazoa > Chordata > Amphibia > Caudata > Ambystomatidae > Ambystoma > Ambystoma mexicanum. The sequence goes on from NC_090941.1 coordinate 460,573,820, forward strand.
GTGGCATTACAAAACGGACTGCGAAGAACACACAATTGCAAAGAAGGCATAACAACGCTACGCAGCCTGGGAAATAAACAAAAAACCAAACAGTACAGAGAATAACCAAATCAAACAAAAGTAAATCTTTTATTAAATTAAAAATTTAACTGCTCCAAAAGAAGCTGTTGTAACGAAAACCAACAAAACAGTGGAAAAAGAACACAAAAAAACGAAGAGGACGACAAGAAAACTGATCTATCAGAAGAAGAGACAGCAGAGGCGCAATCTGTCATAGACTTAATGAATCTATCAACATACTCAATCTCTGAAGAAGACCAAACATCTGAAGTGGAAACTGCTGCGGATGAGATGTCTGACAATAAGAATGATCAAGAAGAGACAGACGAGTCCACTACTGAAGAAGACTCCACACTTGTGAAATTACCAAGGAAAACAAAGTTACGTACCTCAAACTTAAAATTGATCAAAAAGAACTTCAAACAAAACTTGAATAACAAACGCGCAAAAAACAATCCAAGAGAACTGAAAAGTACCAATAAGCAAGTCCCAAGCTCTCACAATGACAAAACTATTAATAATAAGACAAAGCACCTCAAAAATACAGGAAGTACTCCACCATTAAATCTAGGAGGGCAATCAACTCTATTCAAGACAGTGAAAACCAATTTTCCAGACAGCGGGACACCTTCAAAGTTCCGGAAAGACAATTAAAAAGGGGTCGAGGCCTATCCTTGGAAAGAACTTTGCACCTAAGTGATGGCTTGATATTAAACCGTGCCAACATAATGTGACTATGGCATCTCATCCCAGCCCTTAGCCTCATTAACTCCAGCGATGTGGCCTTAATTGAGTTCCCCGACAAGAAATACATGGATAGGGTGTTTATCCACATAGACTCCGAAATTGTCTATCAACTGCTCTTTGCAGAAGTAACAACCTTATTTGTATTTGTGTTTGTTTTATTTGTAACACGCACCATCAGGCCCGGGGGCATCAGGGCGCAACTTGTGCAAAGTTACATACAGAGCATATATACATACAGAATTTAAGCATAGGCGAATGTACATACATAATGAACAAGGGTATATCAATATACATAATTTACAGAGCAAATATTTTACATGAGGCATAGAGACAAAAAATGTGCAGCAGGCGAGAAGAGTGGGCCGATGCTAGGAGGGCTGTGGTGTGGAGAGCATGTTTCAGTGCTGATTGAAAAGCCAGTATTTAGTTTTGGACTTGAATGCGTTAAAGGAATCCTCAGATCTGATGGAGATAGTGAGAGCATTCCAAAGCTTGGAGGCAAGGACAGGGAAGCTTGTGCCCCGCGCTTTTTGAAGTTTGAACCTAGGGATCGATAAACAGTAGGTCTGGGCAGTTCTTTGAGGTCGGATAGGCGCATGGCGGGATAACCGACTGCAGAGGTACGGGGGGCCTTGTTGGCCAAGCATTTGTGCGTGAGGGCGAGTGATTTCAGTGTAATTCTCTGTTTGACGGATAGCCACTGTAGGTTGGTTCTGGATTCAGAGATGTGGTGGTTACGAGGGATGTTTAAGGCAGCTCTAATAGCATTGTTCTGGGTGATTTGTAGTTTGTTCAGGTTCTCTTGACTAGTTCCTAAGTAGAGGGCGCTACCATAGTCAATTTTAGACATAATGAGGGTTCTGGCTAGTGTGACGCTGTTCGGAATAGTCAGAAATGGCCTGCAGGCTGCGATGCGTTTGCAGGTGTATGCAGAAGCTAATCTGACTGCATTTGTTTGTCGAGATAAGGATAAAGTGGCGTCAAGGTAAAAGCCTAAGGTTTTTGTGTCTTTCGAGACTTGGATGGTGTTGCCATCAATGATAAACGACTGGTAAGAAGGGTCAGGTTTGCTAAGGCGTTGCGTGGTGCCCAGGATGAGGAGCTCCGTCTTGTCGTCATTGAGGCATAGCTGGTGTTGGGCCATCCAGGCTTGGATGACCAGGTAGACGTCATTCAGGGCCTTGGTATCAACTATGTAGTCTCCAGATATGGAAATGAGTATCTGGGTGTCGTCAGCATAGTTAGTGTAGGAGACACCCAGATAGTCAAGTACATCAAAGAGAGGTTTAGTAAAGACATTATAGAGTGTGGGTGACACACAAGAACCCTGGGGGATGCCACAGTGAATTGGGGAGGGATCTGCAGCAGCGGACTGAGAAAAGACTCGCATAGATCTATTACTCAGAAAGGATTTGATCCAGGCCGTGGCTGGCGGAGAGAAGTGGGCAGCAGAGTGGAGGTGCCTGCATAAGATTTGGTGATTGACCAGATCGAATGCCGCAGAGAGCTCGAGGAGGAGTAACATGGCTAGTTTGCCCTTGTCCTTCAAAACTTCTATTTGTGTTTTGAGATCTATTAGAGCCATCTCAGTCCCGTGTCTGGGGCGGACTCCTGATTGTCTAAGGCCACGGAGATTATTGGATTCCAAGTGCTCTTGGATCTGCAGGTATGCGGCACGGTCTAAGATATTTAGCAGGAACGGGACGGTGGTTATGGGTCTGAAGTTGGTGGGTATGTTTGGGTCTAAGGAAGGTTTTTCAAGCAATGGGATCACCCATGCGTCCTTAAGGTTGTCAGGTACAATACCTGTTTTAAAGGAGGAGTTGATAAAGGACGTTATGAATGGGTCCAAGTCGTGGGCAGATTCTTTAACGATGGGAGCGGGGCACAGATCACCTTGGCAGTTGGAAGGTTTTATCCTCAAGATGATGTTTTCCACCTCAGCAATAGTAAGCGGTGAGAAGGCAAAAGGTTTAGAGTTAGGCGAGTCAGGAGAGAGAGCCCGTGCAGGGGTGAGAGGGCGATGTCCAGTTTCAGACTATCATCTTTGTCTTTAATTTTGGATTGGAGCATGGAGATTTTATTCAACAGGGCTGACTGAATGTTGGCACACCATTTACTATCTTTAATGCAGGTGTCAGGGGGTGTGGCTGGAGTTTCAAGCTCTTTTAGGATCTTAAAGAGTTCCTTAGTGTTTGAGTCAGCTTGCAAGATACGGTTATTAAAGGAGTCTTTTTTTGCCGCAATAATGGCTTCTTTGTAGGTGAGCGATGCCAGGAAGAAGCTGTCTTTATGCACATCAGAAGGGTGACTTTTCCAGCGATTTTCGGCACATCGTTTAGCTTTGCGGAGCACTCTTAACTGTGGTGTGAAGCAGGAGTTAAGGTGTGCCCGTGGTTTAGCCTTCCTGAGTTTGATGGGGGCGATGGAGTCTATAGCTGTGAGCATACTATGGTTGTAGATGTCTGCTAGGGTGGTAGGGTCATTACAGGAATCAGTGGCAACATTAAGGGATGGGATTATCAGAGGGAGAAGTTTCTCCTTGGTTATGTCCCTTTTATTTCTAGTGGGTAGGGCTGGAGCTATTAGAGTCGGGACACGGGGGAGGCTTCAATGGTAAAGGTGATGATGTGGTGATCGGACCATAAGCAGGGGGTATTGGCAAGGACATTAATATTGCAATTGGAGCCGGCTAACCAGTCAAGGGTCCTGCCTTTAGTATGAGTAGGCTCTTCAATGTGCAGGGTGAAACCAGAGTTGGTTAGAGCATTCTCCAGGTCCAGTGCAGTGGGATCTTTCAGGTCTCCAAGTTCCAGATTGAAGGGACCTAGGATGATAATTTGAGAGTGGGTTTTGGTATTGTCGAGGAGGAGGGTGGATATTTCGCTGACAAAGGATGGTGCAGGGCCTGGGGGCCTGTAGATAAGGTGGAGGGTGGCTGTTTGATTGGGAGTTAGTGAGAGTTTAACTGATAGTAGTTCAGCTGACTCAAGTTTGGGGTTAGTCGACACTCTGAGATCAAGAGTGTTTTTATGGATGATGGCCACGCCACCACCTCTGGCTTGGCCAGTGGTGCGGTCGCATCCCGTGATACCGTAGTTGGGTGGTAAGGCAAGGGACAGTGAGGGGCCGGATGCGGCTTGCGCGGCATGGGATTTGAGCTATGTGAAAAAATGCAGTTAGAGGCAAAGGAACCCGAAAAAGATCTTGGGAACGCAAAAGTAGAACACAATTCCAAGAGGCATACGACAACCACAAGAAATCAGTTTACCAGTCCAACCACAGGGCCGAACCAGAGGAAGACCAAGCAAAATGGAAATGGTTGGCTAATCTAGCAGCTGAAAGAATGCAAGAACAATAACGCCAAGAAGTGGTTTATGGGAAAGATTGATCTCTGATTACTTGGAATACAAGAGGGTTTACTCAATTCTGTACAAAAAAACAACTTGGAAAGGAAAACCCTAAAGTAATAAGCCTGCAAGAAACTTGGCTAAGACAAACACCTGTGATAGAAGGCTAACAAGTCGGTATCAGTCCAGCAATAAAAGGCACCAAAGGCAGACCCATGGCAGGGTTAAGCACAGCAATTAAAAAATATCTGAACTGCATTATATTAATCTGTGTGAAGCCGTCGCCATATATCTTGATGGTGGTAATTCAGCTGCCAAAAAAAAAAACGCCAGAGACAAAAAACTCCAAACTTTGATCCTAATCAATATTTATTGGCCTCCAGGGAAAGAAAAGATCAACAACCTCCCACAAACCATCATCCACCTATTCAAAGAGCAGAAAGAAAAATGGGCGGATCCCTTTATAATAATTGTGGGAGATCTAAACTGCACATGTATAGACAAAAACAACAATAGAGCACAGGATTAAACAACCAACTTGTCATTCAAATAGAAAAAGGGAGTAGCATGGAGATTAGCGATGGAATCACAAGATTGCATAATCCTAAACGGAATTATACCTGGAGACACACCAGCGAAATCTACCCGGCAAGGACCAAAATCAACAGCTATCTTAGATTACATCGCAGTTTCATCTAATATCTCAGACTACGTCAAAAATCTAGAAGTCAAATCCACTGAGGCTAGTGACCATAACCCAGTGAGATTAACATGTTTGAACTTCACACCTAAAAATACAATTCATCCAGTTTATTACCCACACAAACTAACAATAAACCAGGGAAGAAATAGATTAAAAATCCAAAACTCTAAAATTCAGATACTAAACGCGGATCTCCGGAATACAATTTCGGATTTACATCAGCAAATACCTCTGCCAACAATCGACTGCGTGCCATTACTTAAGCTCTTTGAAACCTCTCAGAAAGTAGGAGTCAACAGACCGATAATCTGGCATAGGCACGTATACGATAGAGCAATAGCGGTGAAAAAAAGACAACTAAGAACAAATCTTAGACAACTCCACAAAAAAAATTGCTTAGTGGCAACTTTGGAACGCCGAAAAATCTAACAAAAATACCATAATTGGTTGGCAATGCACAAAAAAACTATGTTAAACCAAGACTCCCAACGAATTTTAACAACAATGCAAAATAGAAATACTGCAGACACGTGGAGGCTGATTAATGAAATGGACAATCCGCAAGATGGATTAACCACAAATTCAGTCTCGGGAACTCAATGGCAAACATACTATACCCAGATGCAAACAGGAAACAGAATGCAGAAGAGAAGTGGAATCTCTGATTACTTGGACATTAATTGTGATACAATTGAAATCCTTATTAGGAAACTCAAAAACTCCAGAGCCCCGGGCCCGGACGGGCTGACTAACGTAGCCCTAAAAAGTGACCCAGAACAATGGTCGAAATTCCTACACGATTTATATAAATACATTTTGCTCTCAGGAAGTTTCCCTAAATCCTGGAACGAGAGCATAGTTGTCCCTATCTTTAAGAAAGGCCTGAGAACTAAGCCAGAAAGCTACAGACCTATAGCATTATTAGACATAGTGGGTAAGATCTTCACCTCCATATTACTAAAAGCATTAACGACATGGAGTGATTCGACTGGCCATAGAGATCAATGGCAATCTGGCTTTGTAAAAGGAAGAGGAACATCATTGAATACCTTCATATTAAACTTACTCAAAATCAGAACTATGAGAAATAGCAACCTCAGATTCTATGTGGCGTTCATCGACTTATTCAAGGCATTTGACACAGTAAAAAGACCTGCCCTGTGGAAAAAATGTGCCGATTTGAATTGCCAGGAAATGATCCTAGCAAACATCAAAGATCTGCATGAAGAGACCTCAATCAAAGTCAGATTGAACAAACAAGGCCTACTCTCAGAGAACATATGTACAAACATCGGCCTAAAACAAGGATGCCCACTAGCGCCAGAGCTATACAATCTCTTTACATCCGACATAGATGAAGCTTTCTCAGCAGTAAGACATTTCCCCCCCAAGATAGCGAGAATAACAGTCGGTAGGCTCCTCTACGCTGACGATATAGTTCTGATTGATCAGACGCTTGTAGGACTGCAACATCAGCTGGCAGCTCTCCAAACATATGTGGATGACAACAGCATGATAATTAATCCAGAGAAATCAAGAATCTTGAAACTGGGCAAAATTGGCAGAACACCAGGAACTAAGAAATTTAGCTGGATGCTAAAAAACAAAAACATTGCGGAAATAATCAATGACATACCTTGGAGTCTGTATAAATAATGACAGAAACGAAACTCCAAGAATACTCGAAGAATAACAGATCTGAGAAATAAAACTCTCTTCTTTCTTTTATCTTTTCTTTTATTTGTTCATTTACCCTTCTTTCTTGTCTTCCTTTTTTTTTATTGAATAGGTTGTTTATGGATGTGTATATTAACAAAATAGCCAAAGGTTTTCATTTTTTTTTGTAAACCAAAGTGCTAATAAATAAATAAAAACATAATTATAAACTGGATCACTACTTTTTCTCATCTTTTTGCGATTGTACAGGCACTCTTCATGGGACTGCTTCTGGCACCTGTAAATGTGTTATTGTAAGTCATTTCTGATCGAAATTAACATCCCTGTTCTTCAAATAAATACAAATACAAAAATACACTTGAAAATATTGATATTAATCTATTACTCTCATAATCATCCACACAAATCACACATTTTCTGGTGTATGAAGGCGTCATTAATGTTTCCTCCCTGCACACTTGACTGCTTTGTAAACATCGTTGTAGTATGAATTTACGAATAATCCTGCAAAACGTGCATGCACGTTGTTCTCTTGGACCTACTTTGACCTTTATTGCATGACAAACATGTAAGTAAATATCTCGTACTAAAAGTTCATTATTGCTGTACAATGAATACAGATAGGTTTTCTATGTTGTGTTGCTGACACGTTGTTGAGCTCCCATGTATAACGTAACGTTGTGGGGTGTGGGGGGCTTTCATTGCAAGTGGATCACTTTCAGAGCAGGGGGTTACAAATATGTATCACCACATTCTCCCCGTGAGTGCAATGCGGATGAACACGCAGCACGTGCTGGCCAAGAGTCAAGGATTCACACCCATTAGAAGGCAATGGATTACTCTGGTTCAGTTTGGAACAAGTCGTCGAATGGGAGGCAATGAAAAAAATCCACGCCTACTGGCAGACAGCATGTCGGGCTATGCCACTCCACAATAAAATGCACTGGGCATGTGTGACCCTAAAATGTGTTTTCTAAGTTTGTGAAGACGTTGTCTCTTCAAATGACGCATTTAGGCATAAGAAGGCTATCTATGTGCTGTTATGATATGATAGGTTATTTATAAGCGCGGACCGGGATTCGAACCTGTGTTTCTCAGTGTCGTTTTGTTCCAAGGCGAGCACGTTGACGCTGAGCTATCCTCCCATCGCTTGTCCCTCAGGCTCTCTGCTTTCCTTGACTCCATTATGCTATGACCTGCCTTTTCTTTTCGCTGTCCTGGTGCTATCTGTCCTCTCCTGTATACCGCATGCCTCTAAGCACATACACCATGCCCTACAACAGACCCAGAGGAAGATGTGGGTGATATGTGGGGGGTTCATGTCAACATGATGTGTTGGGGTTGCATGCATTACAATGGAAACAAAGAAATAAAGCCAGCGTTAATAGCCGCTGATTATTAATAGCCGCTGATTAACTCGAGACAGCCAGCTAGCAGGGAGCTGAGACACCAAATGTCCACTGAAAAGCTATAACTCCTCCTTTGTCAGCAATTGGCTGATGTGGAGGAACCAGGGTTAAAAGGCATCTTGGTGATAACACTCCTGTATATGTCGGTGATAACACTTCTATATACACTGAGGGAAGTGACAGCCAGGAGTGTTCCAGCAAACACAACTAGTGAGGCGAGTGCAGCAAATCACACATTTAAAGCCCTAGAGCGAAAGCAATATGGAAAGAAATATATTGCTGTGTTACAAGACTGCTGACTGGGAGCATGGGGCAGGTGCTGCGGGAGGGGTCTGCAACATTTGGCTCGCTCTATGATTGGGAATACAATTCCCATGATCCCTCATTATTGACTCTGCTAAGACTGTTAGGAGTTGTAGTCCAAAACATCAGCTTTATAAGTATTCTGCCTGTTGGGGGGCCTGCTACGGGTCACCGGGCAGGCCCCATGCTCATGTCGCGGTCACCCGACAGGGTTACTCAGGGCGGCGATCACCCCGCAGATCTATGGGTGGGGGTCACTTCACCCGCTCCGGATCATCGAAGCTGTACACTTGGCTGGGGGCACCCGGCACACCGCAGCCCCGGCTCTGGGGGCACCCAGGCCGGGGGCACCACAGACAGCCATGGTCACATGGCATATGGTTCACCATTGGACGGCGTTGCCCAGCAGGGGCACCGCCCTTGTGCTGGGCCCCGTCCTTGGGCCCACAGCACGCAGCGTGGCGCCAGCATGGCGCGATACAATGAACACACTGGAGTCTTGATGGCAGTGACTGACGAGCCGGAAGCAGCTTGTTACTTTTATTATGTTGGTAACATGGCTGCTGCCACGTGACCCATGACAACATCCTGGGAGCTACCATGCTCCCAGGAGGGGAACTATGCAACACCACTACATTTTTTAATAACAGCAAAACAAAACTTACGCCACTACACACTACCGCTCCTATAACCACTCTACTAATTGTTCACCACTTCATTAACCTGGTTGAGTGGTTCTACTATAACAGAATAACTCTAAGGGGTACTGGCAGCACCCTACATGTCCCCTCAACAGTGTCATATTGAACACGCACATGTCTGACGGCTCCGAGTCTTCCTGGGGGCGTTGCTGACAGTGTCCTTCTTCCGCCATCTTGACGATGCAGGAGGCCAGGTTCAGTCATCACTAGTGTTTGCCTCGGGCAGCCACACCAGAGTCACACAAGGAGAGGCCAGCAAAGCCGCACCTGGGAAGGCCCAGGGGCCACATCGGCCAAGTCCATAGTCTGGAGTGCCTGTGATGGTCCACTGGCACCTTGGTAGCAGGCCTGTTGTTCCGCTTCTTCTCCCTCGTGGGCAGGTTCAGAGTCCAAAAGGGGCCAGCAAACCCGCACCTGGGGTTTCACACACCCTTCTCCCCGTCCCACCTAGGGCAGCCGACAGGACGGCACGCCTTAATGTCCAGCCCACCCTTGCTTGTTCTTTGTTGCCACGGCAGGCCCGAGATTTTTATGGGCTGCCGCAGGCAAGTGTTCCAGTTTGTGGGAGCAGCTCCCTTCCCAGGGAGGGTGGGGGAGCCGGGCCGCCTGGAGGGCCACCAGTTTTGCTTCTTCATTGGCACATAGCTGCTCCTCAATACTCCTGCGTGCTGGATATGGGGCAGTATGTACACATTGGGTGGTCCTGTCCTCCCTGAGTTCTGTGTGCTGCGCACAATTTAAGGCAGCAAATGATTCAACCTTCCTAAAAGCCCCATGCAGAGGTACAGAGATCCCGCGCATGGGATGAGAAAACAACCATTAACAATATCTGATTTTTAGAAGGTAGCCTTATTTTATTTCTTAATTGGCTTTTTCTTGTAACTTTTTGTAAAAACAAACATTCAATTAGAATAAAAGATATAGAAAAAGAGTAAGGCATGGAAAGCACAGTCAAGCATCAGAGTTTTAACGTCACATAATTTCAATCAAAAACTTGGTAAGGAACTGTGTTATTGCAATAAGAAGGGTTTTAACAGTTTTCTGAGGCAACTTATCACAAGTCTGCGTAACTAATATGCAGAAACACCTTATGTTTAGCAAAAAGCATGGAATAGAGGTATATGTCATATTACTTCATATTGAAACATAACCTTTTAGTTACAATGCTGTCCAGTATTATATTTTGCAATTCAGTTCTTTTGCATATAGTATCCTGGATGGGTTGTTGTCATTTCTATGTAGAAATAGTTTTAATAATGGAAATGGGGCAGTGCCTCCTTGTTTTGGCACAGGCTCGGGAAACGCAGTTCTCGATGCTGCGGGGCATGCCGCACTCCATTCCCTCTCTGCTCCGGGATATAGCACTTACAGAGGTCACTGCCAGAGGGCCCGGGTCTTGTGGCAGGGGGGGGGACACAGCGCTCCTCCAACGCTGCTGTCGCCGTCCCCTGAGTTGTTTGCGCAGGGGCTGCCTGTCCCTTCTTCTCTAGATAGTCCATTCACCCTGGCGGCCCGGGTCGTTGGTAGGCCCTGCCCCTCATGTTGCTGGCAAAGTACTTCAATTTATCACCGGGTAGTTGGTAGGTCCTGCCCCTCATGTTGCGGGCAAAGTACCTCCATTTATCACCGCCGGGCCCAGGCATTGTGAGGCCACGCCCTCCCACTCATCGTTGGTCTCGGGCCGTCGCAGGGCTCCATTACCTTTGTTTTTTTTGGGGGGTTTTTTGGGCCCTTGGTTTTGGGCCCGCCTCCCATGGGAGCCGCATCAGCTGTTTGGCGGCCCCCCCTTGCTTGCATCAGTGGCCACATCTGCGGTGCCAAACATAGCGTGCCATGCGGGTGGGTGAGGGGCAGGCAGCTCACCTCTTTGTTGCGGCTCCAGTGGGGGAGGAGGGGAAAGGTATCCTCATTGCAGGACAGCCGCCAACCATTCTTCTCCCGTGAGGGAGAGGCGGGCAGCCGCTTTCATTTTGTCTGTTTTTTCCTGCTCCGGTTTCTGGAGCACCATTCAGCCTTCGTGGGCCCTAATGGTGGGGGGCCCGCCTTATGGTGGGGGCGGGGCTCCGTCTCCCCACGTCCGCGGTCACCTCCACCACTAGAGTTGTCCTCTCGGGGAGAGGGGCATCAGCGGGCGCCACTCCTCTTCACGTGGCGAATGCTGCCTGCATATGCATTTCGTGCGGCTGACGCCGCGGATCAAACCACCTCCACATGGTTGAGGGAAGCTGCTCCATCCGTGTCTCCTTTGCGGGCCCCATTGGAGACGGGCCCGCATCCTATTTATTCGGCGATGTTCACCGCTCCTCCCCGGCACACGATGGGGGGGCAGTGCCTCCCCCATGCGGCCGACGCCACGTCCCCACCACAGGCACCAGGCGGCCCGTACCCATTGGCAGCATGGGGCCCTCGGCAGCCCTTAGAGTGGCCGACGCCGCCACACGCATAGGGCTCCAGCCCTCGTCGCCATTGTTGGGGGGCCTGCTCCGTGTCACTGGGCAGGCCCCATGCTGATGTCGGGGTCACCCGATGGTGTTACTCAGTGTGGTGATCACGTCGCAGATCTTTGGGTGGGGGTCACCTCACCCGCTCCGGATCACCGGAGCTGCACACGTGGCCGGGGGCACCCGGCACACCGCGGCCCTGGCTCTGGGGGCACCCAGGCCAGGGGCGCCACAGACAGCCATGGTCACATGGCACAGGGATCACTCTGGGACGGCGTTGCCCAGCAGGGGCCCCGTCCTTGGGCCCACAGCACGCAGCACGGCGCCAGCATGGAGCGATACAATGAACACACTGGAGTCTTGATGGAATGACTGACGAGCCGGAAGCGGCTTGTTACTTTTATTATGTTGGTCACATGGCTAATGCCATGTGACCCATGACAGCATCCTGGGAGCTACCAGGCTCCCAGGAGGGGTACTATGCAACACTGCCCACATTTGATTGGAAATTACCCCGATTGTGGTCTCGTGTTTTGTACGCAACCCCTCTCTGATCAGTCTTCCACCTAGCTGCTTATCAGTTATAGGTCATGCTCCACCACACGATCTCGTGTCCCATTGCTGACATGTCCCGGCTTTCCCATGCGTCCATCCCTGGTTCCCAACCAACTCCCACCCACGGTTTCATCTTTGAGCTGCCCCTGTTGCCATTCCCTCAATGTTTTCTGTTTGAGTCATGCATGTCTTCTTTTATTTACTGGAGGAATTATGGCTCTGTATAGATGTGATGGTTGCTTTTAACGTATTACAGCACTTCAAAGTCATAACATTAGCAGTAAGGCGCTATATAAATCCCAAAAATCATAACATAACAACACATGATACCTTCGGGTTAGGCACGCTATATAAATAAATAAACAAACACACAAGCATACAGTTGGAGCAGCAATTGTTATGTATATATCCTTCTTTCTAACCAGCACAGATGTGACGCCCTTGGGTCGTGTTAAAAGCCCTATCAAACCCTAACGATAAAAATGAACACTGTATTAGTGAAAGAGACAGAATTCGAATTATGGACCTTCTGGGCAGCTGCACTTCCCACATAGAGGACAAGTCACATTTGCCAGTGGATGTGTAGCTACAAAGCTTTCTTGTGTTACTAAGCCTGGCGTGGAAGCTGTTTATTTTCAACAAAGGGGGTACATCAAAGGTACGGGTTAGCAGAGCACATCGCCACACACCATCCACGAGAGTGAAGTGGAGATAAACACTCAGCACGCTCTGCACCCTGGGGGGCAAGTGTCAAGGATTCACACCCAGTGGAAGGCAATTTGTTCCTCTTGTTCGGTTTGGTCCAAGTCTAGGAATGTGAGAAAGGGAAAACAGCCCCCTCCCCGTTGTAGGGTTCATGTCGGTCTCCAAAACAGAAGGCCGCGATAAAATAATTCGCACTAGGCATATGGCACGTTGTGACCTTACAATGGCGCATTTGAGTTTATGGAACAAAAACGCGCCCGTGCGTTTGAAACAATTTGGCCGCAGAAGCTCTGAAGCGACGCGTGCAGACATGTCCTGTAATGGAGGACAGTAACAGGCTTTCATCTCTGGAGGGGAGACATGAAACGCGCAGGACAACCAGAGAGATCCGATAAGCTATCAAAGGGTATCAGAGCCTCGCTCGCTCATCACAGCTCAAGATGCATCTCATAGAAAAGGGGTGCGGAGATTGGGGAGGGGGCTGAAATGTTGTGTGTGGGCGGTGAGGGGTGAGGTGTTGATGAGGGCCGCCTCGCTTTTATAAGTGATCTACTGACGAGGTTTACTTTTCTCCACATTATTTCCAGATATACAAATTAGCAATGGAAGGAATGCATGCAATTATTTTAAGCATTGCAATTATGTTTGTTTCTAGGGCTTTGATAGCAAGAGGAGTCTTGATAAATTAACCCTCCCACAAGTTATTGTTTCTACTGGAATTTTAATAACAAAACAGCAGGCTTAAATTCTACATTGACTGGATTGAATGTGGATGTCGGCTATTCTTTTCTCTATTCCAGAAAACGGAATGCTCTGATTACTTACCAGTAATCTTCAGTACACCTAGTTCTCCTCTTCCTCGTCACCGTCCTTGAATATCTGAAGGTGGTAAGTCCGCCACTGGTCCGTCCCCACACATGTTATTTATTTTTAAATCCCACTTACCCCAACACCGAGGTGTATAAAGCCTAACCAGATGCAGCAAAACTCCTGTCCCATAAACGATACGACCGACAATGCTCCCCATTGGGTGGGGGCGGAGGGGCGTCAGACTGCGACGAGGAAGGGGATAACTGGTGTAAAAAAGATAACTGGTAAGTAATGAGAGCATTACCCCATTGTCCCCTCTTCCTTATCTCAGTCCTTACATATCTGAAGTATCCACAAGACCAGACGATTGACCATCCAAGCCAAAAAAAAAAAGGCAGAGCTGAGAATACTGCAAATCCAGAGTGTACCTTCATTTGACAACATCAGACAGCACAATTGCTTCAAGGAATGACAGATCGCAACACAGCAGAAGCAAGACCCTGATCTGCCCTTCCTGTTAGAGTCAAGCGATAGTGGTGGATAAAGGCATTAGGTGAGGCTCATGTGTCTGCTCTCCTAATGTCCAACCAGGATGTCCCTCTTGCTTCGGTCCAGGAAGTCACAATCCACCTTCTGGATCCTCCCACCACCTGACCAAACGCCAACACTATGGCGTCCCTGGTCCAGCAGTTGATGGACAGAAATGATGCCTTATGTCCATTGTGAGTCCCACCGAATGTGACAAACATATAGTTTGAAGATTTGAATGGAGCGGACCTCTCTAAATACAGCAACCAAACCTCCCTAACATCCCACTCATGAGAGCTTTAGACTCTGCAGACATGTATTCAGGCAGAAATATGATAATAATGTCCTGTGATAAATGAATTGTGACACCATTTTAGGGTGGAATGAAGGGTGCACCTCAAAACAAATGCTTCAGGTGAAACTGAAAAGAACAGACGATTAAACAGCAGGGGCCCAAATTCACTGATCCTGCAGGCCGACAAAGTGGCTGTTAAAAGACCCCCTTCATAGTCAGAAATGTCATGCCAATCGTAGCCAAAGGTTCAAACGGAGGGCCCTGTAGAGACTGCAAAATCATGGGGTGATCCCAGGGAGAAGAGGGAGATTTTATCCTAGACCATGTCAAAGAAAAATTGTGCAACAACCTGGCCAGGACCTAATCAAACTCAAGGGCCACCACCGAAGGATCCCTGACCATCTGAATTGCCACACATTGTGCCCTCAGAGAGGATACGGAAAGACCCAGCTGAAACCCCTCCTGCAAAAACCTTGCCATTTCGGAGGATCCGGAATGGGTGACGGTTATCTCGTTAACACCAGCCCGAAATGGTCCCCTTATGGCTATTGTAGGCTTCAGCATGGAGGATTTCTTAGATTCCTGTACTGCTAGTGAAACTGGAGAAGACAACTCTTGAGGCTTCAATCCCTCCCTCTCAAGAACCAAACTACAAAATGCTAGTTGTTGTTTGACATTTGGTCTAATGCTAAGATTGAGCGAGGATGGAGTGGGAGATCCCGTGGCTGATCCACAGCCATCGAGACCAAGAGAGGAAATCAAGCCCTGCACACCCAATACGGGGCTACCAACAGAGCATCTGCCCAGTCAATCTGGATCCTCCTCAATAGGACCTCCTCCTAGACAACAGTAGGATCGGACAAAACATATGCCTCAGCTCTGCTGGCCAAGGAATTGATCAAGCATCCGCTCCCCGTGCCCCCTCCTCCACATACCTGTAGCAGATATTCAGAAGACAATGAGATGATTCCAACTGGAGTCAAACATGTTGATTGTAAGAAGGCAAAACTGGGCTGCCATGAGAGAGAAGGCCGCCACACTGAGAGACAGCTCCTGAGGAGATAGAAAATTCCTGGTGGTGAATCTACCCAGGCCTTGCTAATCCCCCTGATGCAGGCTGCCTCCAGGGAGAGAAGCTATCTCTCTGCCCAAGATCCCACTCTGTGGACAATGTTGAACAGTCTCACAGATCCCATTCCCCCTTACCGGTTCAAGTAAGACATCATGGTCATGTTATGTGAGAGGCCCAGGACTAGCTGGGCCAGAATCTTTCTGGGAAAACCCAGTAGGGCTCGCTGAACAGCTTCCAATTCTCTTCAGTTGGAAGACCACTGAGATTCACTTGGGGAACAATGCCCTTGAATAGTCATGGTCCCAACAATTTCTCCCCAACCTCGAGTGCTGTCATTTGTTCAAATCATCTCAGGAAGTGTCAAGTTCAACGTAATCCCCTTCAGCAAGTTTTCCTGCTGCAGTCACCACTGCAGGCTCTTCACCACCACGTTGGAGACTGAAATGATCTTTTTGAAGTCCTGTGAGGCTAAATGCCAATGTGAGTGTAGATGCCATAGCAGAGGGAGAAGATGCAATCTCACACGTGTAGTTACAAAGACAGTTGCCGCCAGTAGACCTTCGACCCTCAACCACTGCCTGATTGAGCCCGACTTCCGCTGACACAGGGCGGTCACAGCTTGACTGATCCGAATGACCTTGTCTTCCGAAAGGAAAGCACAACCTATGTTTGTCCGAAAGTGGGCCCGATGTACACCAGATTCTGGGCAGGACAGAGCTGGGACTTCTGGTAGATTAGGCAGACGTGAGAGGTGAGTAATGAAGACACTTTGTCTACCATCCTGTCCCAGGGGTGGACTGGCCTATAGGGAACTCTGGAGATTTCCCGGTGGGCCTCTGCACCCTGGGCCTCTTTTGTGTGGTATTTCCACATTTTCTGATAGGAAAAAGGTTGGGCTTGATCAAAATGTGTCATATGGGGCCACTTGGAAAATTATTTCCAGGGCCTCTTTGGGCTCCCAGTAATTATTTCCAGGGCCTCTTTTAGTTCCCAGTCCACCCCTGTCCTGTCCTCCTTGGCTGATGACCCTTGAAGCAGCATATTATCCAGTTAAGGGTATACTTTCAGTCCATCTACATGTAGGATTCCCATTAGTGAAGCCAACACCTTTGTGAAAATGCATAGAGCTGACTGCAACTCGAATGAAAGAGCTACAAATTGTAAGAGGAGGCCTGCCACTGTGAACCTCAGGTATTGGAAGTGTTGGGGATGGATCGGCACATGGAGGTAAGTGTCGCTGCGGTCCAATGATTCTAGCCAATCCCCCGCCCAGAACATAAGCAGGATCCTTCGCAGTGTCTCCATTTTGAAAGGTACATTCTTCACAAAACCTCCTGAACCCTTCTTCGCAAGAACGACCCTGCATTAGCATTGACTGCCCTGAGAGGCTTGTGGGAGAGGGCAAATCATCATCTTCTGTAGGAGAGATACCAACTCCTCCCTCAGTAGGCCTTGAAGAAAACTCTATGTAATAGCCATTGCATATTATGCCCATTACCCAAGGATTGCTGATGGAGGAGGCCCATCTGTCCTGGAAATGTGACAATGTCCCTCCCACCGGAGCAGGAAGGACGTTCCTCCAGTCTGGAGTGGGAAGTCTTAAGTGGAGAAGATGCTCTAATGTTCTGGCCCAGGGACTACCTCCTGATTCGAAAGCACGGTGGGGCCTGCCCAAAGATCATGAAATCTTAGCTCTTCCAGATGAAAAGGAGTTTTCCTGGATGACTGCGGATTCAGCTTTTTCATCAGCGTGCTTGAATGTTCTCAGCATGCGTGACTGTTTCTCCTTTTTATGAACACAATAAACTTTCTCCTCCAATTCATCCACAAAAAGTTTGGTCCCTTGGAAAGGAACCACATTCTTTCTGTGAATTGTTGTTCCACATTCCCTGACATGAATATGTTGTCTGGCAGCCACCGTGGTACTGATAGCAATGGTGGATGCACATATGTCGTCATGTGCCAAATCTGAAAGGAACACCTCCTGATGCTGACTGGCATCCAATATTGCTGTTGCATTCTTGCCCATCTTCAAATCTCCCACAGAGCTCCTGGAAATCATCCAGTAGGGCCTGGAGAGTTCAAGAGGCATTAGTGGCAGGACACATTTCTTGCTGTGCCCTGGAATAGCTTCTCATTAGGGCTAAATCCACCTTCTTATCCGTTGGGTTATGCATTGCCGCTTCTTCGGGAGCCATGGACGAACGCCCCACCAGACTGAATGAAATGGAATCTGTTTCCAGTGCTACTAGTATCCTTTTCTCTTCACCCATCGGTGGGTAGAGTTTGCACATAAACCTGGTCACAGAAATGTGGTCCGGCTCTTTCCACTCTAGCAGGTCGCTGATGACATCTGTTAATACTAATCCTTTTTTCAATGTCTTTTTGAATTGGTGTAGCGTGTCTCTGGATTTAAGAGGCATTGGTTCAGAGAGGCTTTCTTCTTTTTTTTGGAGCATTCCTCCTCCCCTAGGAGACTTTGAGGAGGAGGCAAAAGTAGAAGAGGGAGATTCCATACACCTGCACTTAGCCTCTTGTGCAATCCCATTCCGCTCTGCTCGTACACCACACACACTGTCAGACAGCAGCCGCTAGTAATACCTGCTTAACTGACCTCTGTGGCCAGGAAACCACCAGAAGCGTACTGCGTCAGAGGTCAGAAAGCAGCCACCACTGAGTAAAGGTGCTCCACGCCCACTCCTTTCCTCTGTGTGATTAGACTGTGTCACTGGTGCGCCCCAACCAGCTGGCCATGCTCTGTGCATGCCATTGTGTACTCGAGCCCCAGACCCTCTGGCCTGCTATGGGCTCTGATACTGCTGGGGCCCAAAGATAACCAACTTGTGTACGAGCCCGATATAAATAAAATATCAATTCAATTCAATTCAACATCCACACACGCCACAAGGATTTCACACTTCTCCAATTACCGGGGGATTAACTGGCGCACGGGAAGGCGTGTGCACCTCTTATTTCGAGGCATCACATGGTATCTGCATGAGACCAGGAGGGGCTTAAGTTACAACATGCCTAGCTCACAATCTCCGGAGCCCCAACTTACCGGGGTAAGCAACAGCGGATGTGCTCCACAGCCCACTGAGCCCAGCAGAGAGTACGGGAACAGACTCTAACACAGGAAGATGAGGACACAGCCCAGCAGGTCTGCATCCAAGAAGACTGACATGCAGCCAACAAAACAGCACGTGATCCTGCACGAGCACAGGAGGGGCTTAAGTTACAACATACCATGCCAAGAGTAACAACAACAATAACAACAACAAAACTGTAAATGTGCCTCTACAGGCATGTTAGCATTCTAGTCCACGTGCAACTAGATGTCCTCTCTCGGCTTGCGCCCTTTGCTTTCTTCAGGAACCTCTTGCCCTCCTTTTTCCAGCAGCCCTTCCAGCCTCCTCTCGGGCTCCCTCGTTCTTCTCAAGGCAGGACCTCAGCCACCTCCCTCTGGTAGCACAAGCCACACCACAGTCATTGTCACCTTCAGCAGGGACAGCCGCACACAAGTACTTGACCGGGCCACAGCAGAGACGTCCGCAGTTTGCAGCAACCAAGCGCCGTACAGCGGGAACCACCAATATGCGCACACCAGGAAGGCCGGTATCAACGCAGGGTCCCCACAACCCCTCACCTTCATCAGTAGTTGTCATGGGCTTCCGGTAGTGCGGGGCCCAGAGATAACCACAACATCCACACACACCACAAGGAATTCACACAACTCCAGTTAGTGGGTGATTAATTGTCAAACGGGAAGCCATGCGCCCCTTTTATTTGAGGCATCACACAGTGTGTACCACGTGTGCACAGCACATGATCCTGCACGAGACCAAGAGGGGCTTAAGTTACAACATAGCCTAGCTCACAATCCCCGGAGCCCCAATTTACCGGGATAAGTAACGGCTGATGTGCTCAACAGCCCACTGAGCGCAGCAGTGAGTATGGGAACCAACTCTAACACAGGAAGATGAGGACATCCAAGAAGGCTGACATGCAGCCACCACAGCAGATGTACTGCACCTGGAGCGGCTTCATACTCTTCAGGGCAGGATACGTAGGATTACAAAAAAAAATAATAGAAGGTGTGGGAAGGGACTGGTGGTGGAACGACCTCCTTCATATATGTAAGGACTGAGAGAGGAAATAGGGGTAATACCCAGTTAAGATTTGATTTTTCAATTTTTTCTAATAGACAATGTTGCTTAATTTAAAGACAAGGTCTACTCACACTTTCATAGTCGGCAGCCAGCAGATGGGTCATTTAGCTGTCAACTTTATTCTCAGACAGAAGCTCTTATTGTTGAATTAAGCCCTATTTTGTGGGCAGGCTTTCATTGTAGCAGCCAGCCTGCCTGAGATTTTTTAGACCCCAGTGAAGTGAGAGCCAATAAAAACAATGCCCCCAATTGATGAAGATACATGGCACTCTTACCACCCTGACCTGCCATCTGGGATTTTAATAGATTTATTGAAAGAAAAGCAGGTCTACGCGTATCGTGTGTGCCTGACTTTCTGACAAAAAAAGTACAAACTAAGATGTTTATAATACTAAAAGATCGGTAGTACTGTTTCTATTGTTAACAGCATGACGCTGCAGCCAGTGTGCAGAGTGTTGTGACAGTGGTGGCTAGGTTAGTGAGTTGGGAGGAAGTGCATGGGCGTGTGGGATCTGAACCAATAGGCTTTGGAGGGGGCAAAGTTGCTAAGGGTGGAAAAGGAGGGCGTGGAGTGACACACTGTAACAAAATGGCAGCACTGGGGAGTGGCACAGGATGGACTAATGGACTGCACGCTTATACAGGATTTTCATGCCCACAGGCTCCCTGATTGCCAGCATCCAACCTCCAAGGTGATGAAGCATGTTCTCTTGTGTTGTTGTCATCATGATAGATTGTGACTAAATCCTAATCCTTTGACAGTACAACCCCAAATTGGACACGTCACACTTTCTATGGGAATATATATTCCAGACAGGAAACAACCTCAGGCCTCAGACCACCGCCAACATTTTTCCAAGTTATCTCAGCCATCACTCTGGCCTGCTTCAAAGCTGCCTTCCCTGCTTAGCACTCGCAGCACATCTCATCTCAGGTTATACGACATTTACCCACATCACTCGTATCTTAAATTACTATATTCAGTGAATCGTAGGAGCACATTATCTCCAAAACGGTCATTATAATATTCAAACAGGACATAGTGGCTGCTGTACTGTGTGTCCACTTTACAACATGAAACAATTAGCACCCGGCACAATATGCTGGGATGCTATTTGCTATAACACTTTTGGAAGTGGTCAGCGAAGACGTTATGATGTCACTGGCCAGGAATGTTCACCTGTGCAGGTGGTACTACTTAAACAGACTAAGACTGGGTGTGGATCCATGCAGCCAGAATGTGCAGGCGGAGCCATGCAGCCAGAATGTGCAGGCGGACCCATGCAGCTTTAACGTGCAGGCGGATGCATGAAGCCAGAATGTGCAGGCAGTGCCATGCAGTCAGACTGTGCAGGCGGATCCATGCAGCCAGAATGTGCAGGCAGGGCCATGCACCCAGATTGTGCAGGCGGATTCATGCAGCCAAAATGTGCAGGTGGATCCATGCAGCTAGAATGTGCAGACAGAACCATGATGCCAGAAAGTACCTTTCCTTAGGCAATCGAACCATACTTTGAAAGTCCTCCATTGGCTCCTGATTCTTTGATGAATCATTTTTAAGACCATGCCTCCTACTAACCCAAATATCTCCAGAACTTTGCCAGGCATTACAAGTCAAAACTAAATCTCAGAGTTCCCACTTTCATGTGTTTGTGCTTTCCCAGATATAGATGCAACGAAGAGGGGGTGGGAATAGCAGAATGCTCAGCTCTGCAAAGCCCTTGACTTCCACCCTGCAAGCAATATGTGTGGTATCTTCTGTGGTCCACAGTGCAACACAATAAATAATGTGCACAGGTACGTTGCTTACATTTTGGAATTCTTCCTTTGCAACTGCATGTGGGGACAACTGATATGAGTCTAGACTCACATGTGTTTCTAGTCCCTGCACAGCAAGATTCTTCTTCTCTGTCCCCAAACACTTCCTGCCCTCCTTTGGCCACAGTACGTGATGCCCATGACATGACCCGGACTCACAGCGTTCATGGCTCCTCCATGGGATATTTCACATGTGCTCCACCAGTCTGGCAGGTCTCCATGCAGCACATCCTGACCTCTGCAGTTCTACATATGGGCCTCTGTTGGTACAACTGTCCCGACAGTCATGTCTTCCAAGAGCATGTATTCCTACTTATGGTATTCTGCAGGGTTGTGATGCTTTTTGAATGTTGATGCATTTCTGGAGAGGGTGCGATCTAGTGTCTGCTGTAATACCTGTGCCCGTTAAGTTGAGAGATCATCACTGCATTGAGGTCACACGTGGTATCTGATTTCCATGTTGGCTGCATACACACTAGCACTTGAGCTCCTTCAACCAAGATGTGAGGTCTCGCTCCCCTCCTTTGGTCTGCATATGCCTTCATCTTTATGTCTTGGTATCAGACTTTCATGCACTAGTTGTCCTTCGGAGGTTGCTGGGGGAGTCTCGTCTTGGGATTCTGACCCAACATGAACTCTGCTGGGCACTCCGGGTTCAGCTGTGTGGTTCAGCTGTGTGGTGAGCTTGTACATAATCTCAACATAGCACAGAGTCCCTGATTTATGGAAACACTGATTACCTCACTTTTCTGACCTGTTTGTTTCCTTAATTACTGCCACCATGTAATATGGTTGGGCACATGGGAATGTTATTTATATATTAGTCAGTGTTATTTTTCTGTGAGTCAATGTACTTAGTTTAATGTATGACTTCATTTGTATTAATTGCTGGGCCCGGATCTCTTGATTGTGTCAGAAATGCCCCACAATGAGAATGTGTTGTCCAGCAGTGGTATTTCTGCTCTTGCATCAGTTGATGGTGTATGAACTGTAAAAATATAACGTGGCAACTGCGCACTCTACTGCAATCAGTGACTTTGGGATAGATGGCTGCATATCAGACACAAGCAAACACGCAATACTCCCTACGGAACAGATAACTATTAAAGATAATCCTATGCAAATGCAATTGCTTCTGTCCTGCAGTCTTATGCACAGTCTTATCATGTATTGTTCAGACTGTAGTTCACCCACTTCCCGGGCATCCCACTCTGCAACAATGGCAATTAGGTGCTTAGTAAATGTCGCAAATCTTAGCACTTAGCACTTCTGCTGCTTGAGTGGAGGAAAATGTTGCAATTGGGGCATCTGTGCATGTGTGTGTGGGTGGCGGAGGGCCTTTAAACCTCTGTCGCCACCAAACACAGAAATGTGCATGCGACCTCTGTCTCTAGCTGGAAATCCCCAAACCCAGGTGTCTACAACTGTGGAATCCGTAGTCCCGAAAAAAACAAGAAATGGGATATTTAGTGGAATTTCGGCTGAACGAAAATTACAAACAGCCGAAAATGTTGAGTAAATATCCCATTTGGTTCGACTCTAGTGAACAAAGGGAGTAAGGATAGAAAGAACAAGGACCCTGCAGCGCTGGTTCCCATGCACATAAGTAAAGGAAACCTGTGCTGCAGAGGAATGGAGGAGTCAGTGGCACACAGAGAAGTGTGCGGCCAAAAGGTAAGTAAGGGGGTGGGGCTGCGAAATGTTGCCAGAAATGTCCACTTGAGAAAAAAAAAAAAAAGTCATTTTCGTTGAAATGACTTTCGTTTTTTTCTCCCTCAGTCATTTCTGATTCGAACAAATCATGGACAACTTACAACTGTAACTCTTAACTATGGTAGCTCAGGCTGACGGGGGTTGTAGTCCAAAATGACAGGAGACCGAAAGGTTGTAGCTCACTGCCCTAAAGAAAACATCATTAAAACATCTCCTGATTAATTAAAATGCATTTGTCTATTTTGTAGCAGCCACTACTGCAATTAGATGATTTGAGATAACCTGAAGCAATATGAACCTTACAAGTGATTGAGTTCCTTCTTCCATCATACCCTCCCAGCTCTACTCTTTCTTTGAGAGCCTGGTCTGCAAGCTGGCCGTCTCTCCCTTCTCCTCTCTGACCATTGCTAATGAGTTTATGGCCCTTGGAACATGCATTTATAGTTGGATGGGGTTACACCAGAATAATTCTGAGTCTAAGTAACCGGACAAACTCAAGAACATGGCAAGTTACTGTTTTATCAACAATTATCTAATACAGGGAGGTTACAACATACCTCAACAGACATACGTACGCTCAGTATATCAGGGATCACCACTAAAAATACAATTCTTATACCTCATTATGCATCAGAGTGATGCCATACTATGTGTCAATATTAAAATACCTATCAAGGGTCGGGGTTGGTTAAGGGAAACATCTAGATATAGAATCATATAGGAGCTGCGATTATTATTGGCTGCCCGATATCAGGTGGAAAACGTATGCCTACCTCTTAAAACATGTCATTTCAGAAACATCAGACACTTTTTCATTGGTCTCACAAGCTATAAAGTTCTTCATTATACAGACTAATACAGTTGTTTGGTATGCTTATGCCATGTCTGGAACATTCGGTTCATTTAGCAGCACGCAAGCCAAGACCCAGATGCAGGCAAATAAGACATGAAGCTACCCCGTCACCCAATTATCCCAGCATCTCTCATGACCCATGCCTTCTGCCATGAAGGTCAGGATCAAAAATAAAAGTAAAATGTTTGGGTGTCCAGTAAAATGGAGGGAAAGGTGCAGTAAAGAGAAATCTTTCCTAATAGAAGCACCAGCCGAGGACAGAGATCTAGCCCACACTCTCTGCCTGGAGAAGCATCTGATCCTTACAGAGTTGGAGGTGGATGAGCGGAGGGCTCGAGAAGGAAGATGCTTACGAAGAAAGTGTTGGATGTAGTGTGGTCCCCGGCCCCAGAAAGCCTTGTGGACGATGCAGAGGGTCTAGAAGTTGATCCTTCCAGCCACCAGGAGCCAGTGGAGAGATTTCAGGGCTGGAGAGATACAATCCCTGGGCTTGAGGCCAAGGACAAGTCTTGCAGTCCTGTTCTGGATTACTTGCAAAGGGCAAAGAGTAGAGTCAGGCATATTTAGAAAGAGGCTGTTGCAGTAGTACAGCCTAGAGAGAACCAGGGCTCCGGAGACAGTGGGCACACTCATTGGAGGCACACCATTCCTGAATCGTAGATAGTCAGGAATGAGCAAAAGATCAGAGGATGCTGAGGTGAGCCTGAAGGAGAGCTCAGTATCATCCGCATAACACTAAAAGTTAGAACAGAAGATATAGATTTGATGGGACAGAGGAGCCAAGTAATGGTTGAGATCCAGGGTGAGAGGTTAGAGCCCTGGGGAACACCACAAGTAGAAAGAAAGGTGGGAAAGAGAAAGGGCCCAAGTTGGCCCACGGAGGGTCAATTGGTGAGAAAGGAAGTCTACTATGCTAGGGCCTGACCCATGTTGCCCAGGTTTTCACAGTGATGATTGATCAGGATGGCATTTTTGACCATATCGAAAGCAGAGGATAAATCAAGGAGAATGAGGACAGAAGGAAGGTTAGAGTCGAGATTATAGAGCAGGTCTTCACGGGTGTTCAGGAGAGCAGTTTCCATGCTTCTGGCTGCTCTAAAGCCAGACTGGTGGTCATGTGGGGAGAGGTAATTAGATTCAGGTATGCCAGGCCTCATTACTGGGACAGTCTGCTGTCCATACGAAAGAGCCTGTCTTCTGTCTCTGAGCATGTTTCTGTCTCGTCAGTAATCTTTATCCTCCCAATCCCCCTCCTCCTCATCTCAATGTACGAGGGAAAAAAGGGGGAGGGGTTTGGGAAGTCAGTAAATCCTTTATAGTAGGATAGAGAAAAGGTCATAAAGGAAAGGGGAGACTGTGTATCATCATCGGGTGCCCCTATCCTACTCCCTGAGGATCCCTCACTTAGGTGATCCTCCCGCACTGGTCTCCCTCCAGGAACTGGATCCAACAGTGATGGCCGTGTCCTGGCCACTTGGATGACAAATCCCTGGGGATCAGCATGTGAGAAACCTTCTGCTTTCTCAAAGGGGGGAGGACTAAAGAGAAGGAGACAGTGCAATAAGGTGAATAATACAGTAGAGACCATTGAGGGGGGAAGTGAAAGGGGAAATGCAATACAGTACAGTACAAAATATTCATACACTAGTAACCCGAGGGACCGAGAGGATTAAAAAGAGAATGCAACAACGTCCAAATATACAATTCAATTCAATTATCACAAACCAAGTATGAGAGGGGTATGCACTACAGTACAATATACACAACAAACTGGTAGCCCTGGGGGACCTAGAGGAGAAGAGGAAAATGCACACAATACAACAGGTATACAAAACTAGTCACAGCTAGGGAGATCAGAAGGGGAGGGAAGAGAGGATAGAAAGGACCAAAATGTAGGGAAATCACGCAAGGAGACAGGCAGAGAGGGGAAAAGACGTGCAAGGCAGGGAGGAGCGGAACCTGAGTTGCAGGGGCAAAGCACATATGGAGCCAGGAAGTGAGTGTAAGAATGCACAAAGCCGGAAGCAGCGGAGCCTGAGTTGCGGGGGGTGGGAAGCACATGTGGAGCCGGGAAGTGAGGGGAAGGACACGCAAGGTCAGGAGAAGCAGAAATCTGAGTTGCAGGGGGAAAGCGTGCGTGGAACCAGGAAGTGAGGGGAAGGACACGCAAGGCTGGGAGAAGCGGGAGCCTGAGTTGTGGGGGAAACCACAATAGCAGATAGGAAGTGTGGGGAAGGTCGTCAGGCTGGGAGAAGCAGAGCCTGGATTGCGGGGGGAAGCGCACATGGACACGCAAAGTGAGGTGAAGGAAGTGCAAGGCCGGGGAGTTGCGTGGAGTGCAGGAGTGCTACTCTCCCTCCATGCACTTTTTTTCCTTATGAACGCGGACGGTTGGAGTCCCTGCCTGTAATCAGCAGCATTACCCCTTCGCCGCCAAACACCTACGTCGCTCAACACCTGTGTTACTCAAAACCACAGCCTTGTCCTGTGAGGGCTTTATTTCTAGTGGGGTCTCAAAATGTGTGTATTTCCTCATAGAGGCAATGGAAATAAATACTGCTCACCCCTGCTGGAGGGATTTTCACCAAATTTGCAACAGGAGTGGCAGCTTAGTTCAGAAAGTGTGTAAATCCGTTTAGTAGTTATATTTTGAAACAGCTAAAAAGTAGGTAAAAACAAATTAGTGATATCTGGGTACGGTCCGCTGACTCACTTCCCAATTCAGTCTGTGGACAGGCCTCCTATTACATCACGACGCGCCCGCTGATTGGATGGTGAAAAAGGTGAGTTGCATCAAACCTTTTGATACAGCCACCATTTTGGGTTTGCGGACAGTCACAGTAGTCCGTGGACATTGCAGTAAAACCATATTAAAAAACAGAACATTGCACTTGTCCAAACTAATGAAAAAATTTATTTATTTATTTATTACATTTATTATACACCCAGACCCGGAGGTAGCACGGCGTAGTTACAGACAGTGGATAAATGCAGTCTTTATAAAAATAACAGTAGAGAAAATAAAATAAAAAGCAAATGATTTACATATGATTTAACCTGCAATTTATATACAAGTGAAGGGTGGAGGTCTGGTTATGTCAGGATTATGTTCTGGACTAAGTCTATATTGGTTGAATAAACAAGGTTTCAGAGATTTTTTTGAATTGCTGGTGGGAAGTTTCATTCATGATGTTAGTGGGTAACGAATTGCAGTATTTGGGAGCCAGGACCTTGAAGCTGCTACCCCCCGCTTTCTCTCTTTTTTTATCTTGGGATTTCGAGGTATGAGTTAATGTTGGATCTAAGAGGTCTGATCTGGGCTTTCTTCATGACTGTGTTATTGAGGTATTTGGGAGCTTTATTGGCCATACATTTGTGTGTGATGCTGAGGGTTTTGAATAGTATCATAGCTTGGATAGGGAGCCAGTGGTTGTCTCTCCTGATGTTGGAGATGTGTTCAGATTTTTTTATGCCTAATGCAGCTCTAAGGGCTTTATTTTGCATGAGTTGAAGTTTAGCTATATTGGTTTTGGAAGTGCCAAGGAAGAGGATGTAACAATAGTCGAGCTTGGAAAGTATAAGAACTCTGGCAAGTGTAACGCAGTTTTGAGGAGAGAGGAACTTGCGACTAAGGGCGATGAGTTTGGAGGTGTAGGCGGTGGAGGAGGCTAGGGTGTTTACTTGTTTTGACATGGTTAAAGTGGCATCTAGATAGACACCAAGAGTCTTTATTTGTGTGAGTACAGGGTTTGTGGTGCCATCAATGATAAATGATTTATAAGTGGGCAGCAGAGTGTCCATTTTGGTGGATGAGCCTAGAATGAGTAGCTCTGTTTTGTCATCATTGAGGCAAAGGCTGTTGTTAGCCATACAATTTTGTATGAGTGAGTAAATTTGGTTGAGAAGCAGTGAGTCTTGCTCGTTAAGGATCTGGGTGTCATCTTCAAAATTAGTGTAGGTGACACCCACAGCATCCAGTGCTGCGAAAAGGAGCTTGGTGTAGGCATTATACAGTGTGGGGGACAGACAGGACCCTTGTGGGACACCTGCGGGAACTGGTAGAGGGTCGGCTGATTCTCTGCCAATGGATACTCTAGATGTCCTGTTTGCTAGAGGTCGGTAGCATTCGTCGATAGATTGAAATTATTGGCTAGTGTGACACAAAGTTTGTCATGGTCGACCAAGTCGAATGCCGCTGAGAGATCCAGTAGCATTAGTAAACATAGTTTGCCTGCTTCTCAGGAGGCATCCATTTAGATCTTCAGATCAAGAAGGGCTGTCTCGGTGCTGTGGTTGGGACGGAAACCTGACTGTCGGTACCCTAGTAGTTGGTGATGTGCTAAGTGGTTTTGAATTTGGGAGTAGGCTATTTTATCAATTATTTTCAGCAGAAATTGTACCATTGTGATGGGTCGGTAGTTGATGGGGATAGCTCGATCCGGAGTCGTATTTATTAGGAGGAGGGTCACCCAGGCTTTTTTGATGCTGGTGGGGACTGTGTTGGTGAGGAAAGAGGCATTAACACATTTGGTAATGATAGGCGTATGGGTGGGGGCGCAGAGTTTGACTAGGTGTGAGGGGAATTGGTCTTCTTTGTAATTAGAGGCTTTGAGTTTGGCTATGGTGTCTAGCACTTTTTTGTGGGAGACTGGTGTGAATTGAAATGGAGTGCCAGTAATGGTGTTAGTTGGGTTCACTGCTATGATAGGTAGAGTTTTCTCCGCTAAAAGTGTGTGTTTTGATATCAATCTCTGGGGAGGTGAGGGTTAATGAGGATGGGATGGGATATGGCCATAAAAAAAAAAACGGGTGGTTTCCACCTTCAAATTTTGCCAACTGTCCCCGAAATCCCAGTAATGTTTGCGAACATCTCAGATGTTCAGGGACATACATACATATTTTTGCATTACAGGGTTGGTGAAAAGCAGTTTTTGGATGGTGTATAACTTTGGCACCACTCAATGAAACTGCCACACATTTTTTGATAACATTCTAGACATGACCTTGAATGGTGCAGTTTTGCCAAGAGGGAACACAATTAGAAGGGGGTACCGAAATATTTTAAAGGCTTATAAATTTGGTGCTGTTTCAAGAACCTGCACAAAAGTTTGCAAAAAGATTGAGGTCCCAGATTTGAATGTTTTTGCAAAGTCTGGGGGGATTTTGTGAAGAGTTGGCAAAATTAGAGTGGGTTTCAACATTTTTAGATGGGTTATAACTTTGCTGCCATAATGGGTTATAACTTTGCTGCCATATGACGCATGTTCACAAAAGATTTAAGAAAGATTATAGACCCAGCCTTCAATTTTTCTGCAAGGTCTCAATGCATTTTGTCAACTGGGAGCTAAGTTATAGGACTATTTTATGTACATACCTTTGACACTTTAAAAAAAATAAAAAAATAAAGCATGGATAAATTTGCAGGAAAGTTGTGCAAGGAGCATTGGCAAGGACCTGAAAGCATGGTTTTGTAATTGTGTCCATGTTTCATTTTTTGAAAAGTGTTATAATGTTCGTACAAAAAATAGTGATATACGTTTGGTGACTGAGGTATAGCCGGTGGCCATTGTCTGAGCAATAGGAACAGGCCATGACTCGGATAATCTGGCTACAGGCCTTGACTACGAAGGACTGTTCATGGGGTTAAAGTGGGCATGGCCACCAGGGAATGGCTATGTGGTGAGGTTTTTCAAAATTGGTATAGGTTTGAATGGGAAAATAAATTCAGCTGTGGCTAAAATTCTGTCTGTGGCTACAGCCTGAAGTGCTGCACAGGATTGCGTCAACAGATCGCTGTGACTATTGCTGCATGCACTCCGAGACAATGCTTATGAGCAGAGAATTGCCAAGCACCCCGAACCAGGGGCCCAAGTGGTTATCAAGCCACCCCTTGAAATCATTACTCGCCCTAACTTGCGACCATAGTGGGACAAGATATTGGGAATGGATGATAGACTCTTTTCCACAACCTCTCAGCAAAGACTGGCCCACAATCCACATGCCTTGAAAAAGACTCTAGAGTCAAATTACGTGTCGGCTGAGTTCTAACAATAAATATAGCATTAGGAATGGTTTTGAAGACTGCTTCATTACGACAACAGTTACTTATTGAATAACCCAGTGGTGAGGTGAACAGGGCTCACTTTCCTATTGGAAACCTAACACTTGAAGAAGGAAGGGCATATTCACAAAAGAACCCCATGACCAGCAGCAGGGTAATCTTTTTAAAGTACTAGATGAAGCGCAGTGATCTTCCCATTCTACCGCCCTGCAATTATTTGATAATCATGTAGTCTAATTTGAATATTGGGGCATGCAGCATGGCCAAACCCTAGGTTTGAATGGGAAGAAATGTTTTGCTTACGGCTACAGCCTGAATCGCTCTACTGAATGACAAGTAACCTGCGCGAGGAGCATCAGCAAGGAGGTGAAAACATGTTTTTGCAAATCTGTTCCAAAGTGTCCAAATGTAAGCATAAAAAATACTGATATAAGTTTGGTGCATGGGCAATGGGCCTGGACTTCGGCAAGGACGAATGCCTACTCAGAGTTACTTATTGGAGCATGCAGCATGACTGAAACTGTAGACTGAAATGGGAAAACAAATTCTGCTTGTGGCTGCAGTCCGAGTGTTGGACGGGATTTCAGCAAAGATGTGCGAGGAAAATCATCAATGACCTGAAAGGATGCTTTTGGAAATCTGCCTTGTGTTTTACTTTTTGGAAATTGTCAAAACTTAAGTACAAGAAATTGTGATATCACTTTTGTGCCGTGGGCAGAGGGTCTGGCCTTCAGCAAGGACAAACATCTACTCCGATTTGTCTATTGGGGTATGCGCTGCTGATAACGACTCACATAATTATGTGTTGCAACAAATATGTTTGTTAAAGGAGGTTTATAGTTGTTTCATATATGTTAAAAGAGGAATTAGTAATAACTTATGTACAGTGATGTAACATTATGCACCATTTTCACTTATCAAAACCTATTCAATTGACAGAAAACACGTTTTTAAAGGGGCGTTATGGCTAAGATGTACCCCACCCTTGGGACTCCTCTGCTCCAGCAGTTAGCTAATGCCCCCTCACAACTTGGCATCCCTTGGCACTTCCCTCCTGGGCTCCCATGGGTACTCGTACTGCCCCTTTTATTTATGCACTTCGTTCACTGCACAGTGCATATGTGCATTTAAAGGAGCACTATGTACAATTTTCTGGTATAAGTATGGTAAATGTAGATGCAAAGGATTTGTAGAACATTGTTAAGTGGCATTTGGTGGGTGGCAGTTTAATATGTTGATAGGCTATATGAAGCGTTTTTTAAAGTGATTGATGGATATATGTCTGAATGGATTAAAGCAGGAAATGAGGGAGTGTTACAAACATAACAGTAAAAAGAGTAAAAGGACTGTTTTGTGTGATGGTGTGCTTGTGCAATCTGGGTTTTCTAATAAGGCATGGGCTAGACAGGGGAATGTGGAGACTGTGAATAGTTATAAACGGCAATGGATTATGGCGTTTATTGTATACTAGTGAGAAGAATTTCAGACAGAAAGTTGTTTCTGTGCCTCCTTCTTTTTCTCTACTATACAATTCTCCATTATTTTCATTAGCATAGTAGAAAATGCTTATGGGAATGTTGGAGAATATTATTGAATCTAAATGCATTACTGAAAAATGTAAAGTAGATGGAGTCTATAAGCATATTTTTTTAGTTCTATTTTTTAACTCTGAAAGGAGGTTCAAAGCAGAGGCCAGAAAGTGATGTGGGGAGGGAAATGAGAAAAGGGACACCAACCACATATATGGAGGGGCAGGTGGACAGGGGAAGATGTTGCGTGTGTGGTAAATCTAAGGTAGAGGGCAGTAATTCTCATGCTCCTTGATTACAGCTTCAAAAGCACTTTAAACAATTGCCCCACCTGCAGAGTGGTGTGTTGCAGTATATACAGAGTACTGTTGTTTTTATAAAGATATGGATCAACAGCCTCTTTTAATGCTTGCAAGGTAGCTGGTGGGATTTTGTGTGCCACAGAAGTAGGCTGTGTGGTTACAGCATTGGTTGAGGAAGATGAGGTAGAGGAAGTCAGCCTACGACTTCCTAAGAAAGGAACAGCCTTTCTGAGAGCATGGCAGTGTTTTGATTTGGTGTGGCGGCGCATGGAGGTGGTCCCATAGGAGTACTGCACAGATTGTGTGTGAGTGAGTACAATGTTGCACTGAGTGCATTTCACTTTGGTAGCTTTAGCCTTTGGCACATTCCCAACAGTGGTCAAGAACTGCCGCACCCATGATTCTTTCTGAGTGCTAGAGGTAGGCACTTTTTCTACCTCATCTTCCTGGTCTTCTCGATTGTCTTTTGAAGTATTGATCTTCTTTCATTGTGCAGGTCCTCCAGCTGGTGGAGGTGGTGGTGATGGCTCTCAGGGAAGAGGGAGGGCAATAGCTGATGCCATTTTTAAGATAAATGGCAGTTTTCCAAATTTTCTTCCAAGTCCAAGTATGTGCTGTTTGCTAGATTGTTAATGGATAATTAGTAAGAATAGGTTTTGGAGCAGTGCAAGGGTGAATTTTGAGCTTCAAAATTCCTATATGAGCCGAAGAAAAATGCTGTTCTTAACCTGTTCGTGAAGCACGGACCCGTTCGCGAACTGGGACCTTATGGTTGCAAGTAAAATCGAAAACCCCCAGAAATTCAACAGTTATGGTAAACTCAGCAACTATGCCTCACACCACCACTGTGCACTGCTAAGACTAACACCCAGGATATCAAAGATGACATCACAAATGGAGCTGGTGTTGGAAACAGCCACTGAAACCTTGTTACTGATCCCTGAGGTGCGGTTTGACACGTAAGTTACACTGTGAGGTTATTTCCTCTGATTTTTTCGGCAACAGAGCAGACTAAGAGTGATCGGGATTGGGACCCACAAGCAGCTTGGAGCAGCCTGGTTGGAGTGCAGGAGTGCAGCGTGCCGAAAATAATCCCATTTCCACACATGAGCAGGTCTACAGTGGATCTGCAGCTAAGACGGCAGGAGCAGTGTTTCTTGCATAGAGCCTCTGGTAGCCTCCAGCTATCCACCACAGCTAGCCAGAAGCTTTCCTGGAACTTGTTGCTATAGAGGGTTGGGCTGAGAGCTAAATTGCTCTAAGTAGGTGGTAGATTTACTGCCTGCTCTTGGTGTGGATTCCCTGGTCTGTCATTAGACTATTCAATAGCTGTACAACAGCTATTTACACTGCATACTCAGTAGCAGTTGGTGTTGTTGCTGGGAGCCCTGTCAGCCCTGCGACCCCTGTGAGCGCTGTGAGTCTCAGATATCTTAAGCTTGCTACTTGAATTGAGTGATGTTGAGTGGTCTATGGTGGTCTATGGGTGTGCCGTGGGGGAGTCAGTAAGCAGTTCACTGTATCGTGCATTAAGCGTGTACCGAGCAGTGATTTATTCCTTCCTGCATTGGTCCAGGATTGTCACACCTCAAGATGATACTGGTGTGCAAATAAACAATCAGTCTGGAGGCCGTAGCATATACGCGAAGGAATATAAAATATCTGTTACCCCGAGCCATGCCTTGTGTAGCTGGGGTAAGCGAAAGTCACATACTCCCAGAAACAAACTAGCGAGCAAAGTAGCGGCCATGACTGAAACTCGAAGCATGAGCAAGACCACTATTGGCTACTAACATACCGCCACAGGAAAATACGAATTCAAATGAAAATAACACCATTGTGACAAACAGTGGGGCAGGGACTGGATCGGTGAATAGCACACATAGGACTAATGATGAAAGGATCCATGTGGCAAAAAGGAAGCAAATTCGTAGCAAGTCCCTTGTTCAAAGTGAAAGGATTACGATCTGTTTACCGGTAGTCACGCTGGTACCGCCTCCGTGTCCTGTAACACTTGCTATTTCACCAGCAAACATAGACAATAACAACTCCTTATTAAACATGTGCTTGGATTTGCAAAGAACATCGATGGGAGGAATGGAGGCAAACGCAGAGATTCCGACGCAAATACCAAACAAAGAACTCTCATCTACCCCAGTCCTGGTAGCTATAGCTCAAACTGTGCTAGATGTATCCGTGCCCACTGCTATCGATGACACCAGTGACACCACAGATGATTCTTCTCATCAGCATCAAGTAAGTTTTAATACCAGTTTGAATACTGTGGCGGTAACAGTTGATGCAATATTTGGGCTGTGCTCGACTATGGCAAATGAGCAGCGGGCCATCAAACAGATATTGGCTAGACTTGTGGGCATGATTCTGGTAAATGATGCCAAGGTGGTGGAGCCAATTAAAGAGGGTGTCCTTGGAAGAGACCATAGCAATATTATTCGGAATTTGGAACAAGAATCCATAATTCTAGACTCCCCACCCTCAATAATGTTTAATGCCTTGGTGCAACTACAAGAATCGGTTTTCTCTAATGCAAATGCTTTGAGGGATATGTCACAACTCGCCCGCCGTGGAGACTATACCCAAGATGGAGACTGGAAAGAAGGTAGAAGACGGACTCCTTCCCTGGAATCGCTATGCGCGTTCTAGTCTTTTGACTTTATATTCCCGGAAGTTGCTAACGCACTTGCGTTGCAACTTCCAGTATTTTGGAAAGTGTTTCCCAGCGCTCGTGTGTTATTTTCCTTTTTTCCTCCTGGCTGCTTTCCGAACGGCTTCCCCTTTCCGTTTCTGCCGTTCTCGGACGGCTGTTCCGCTGTATGCTGTCTACTGCTTACCTTACCTTCTTGGAACTCCCTCTTTCCTAACTCGCAGTTCTTGCGAGGAACCTGATATTCTTCTGCAACCTAGCCCTCCGGACTCCTAGTATCCTGCTGCTGCTCTCTTGGGTGTTTATTTGGAGCCATTGTGTACTTTGCCTACTCCTTCAGTATCTCAGTGCATTCTGGGACCAGTAGTCCCAGCAAGATATCACAACCTACCAGGGTTTTTTCGGCAAGGCTTTTTCCCTGGTCTGGGGTGGGCTCCCTGGGGTCCCCACTGCCAGGCACATTGCATCTCAGGCAAAGTGGCCTCTAGTGGAGCCCATACCCATCGCACCAAACCAGGAGTAAGGACGCCCAAGAAGCCCAGCGACTCTTGGAGACAGAGAAGAAAGGAGATACCAACGGATGAATCCTGGGACTCTGATTCAGACGGTACCTCAGTCATAAAGACTTCAGGTGAGGAGGGGGTTGGTGGAGATAACAAGGATCAGACTGAATCTGAGAGATTGCAACGCCCAGAGATTATGGCCTCCCTAGAACAATACCAAGAAATGGTAAATGCCATCCAGGCCCTGACGGCTGAAGTACAGTCCCTAAGAGCTGACAATACAGCATTACAGCAACAGGTTCAACAGTTGGGACAACGGGCACCTCAACGGGATGATAACAGAGGAGAACTACTCCCTCTTCCCTTGTCGTGTGGGAAATATGATGGGGACCCAAAGAAATTAAAAGAATTCTTGGATGCCTGCACAATCCAATTCGCCTTTCGCCCCAGGACCTACGAATTAGACAGAACTAAGGTTGGGTTCTTGATATCCAATCTGACAGGCAACGCTCTGGCATGGGCTACGCCTTTTGTTACTACTTCAGATCCGGTTCTCATTGATTACGGCCTATTCACACAACGACTAAAAGAAAGGTTCGAGAGACCGGAGGTCTTGTATTCCGCCTTTGAAAATCTACTCGACATACGACAAGGGTCATCGGATGTTCAAACGTACCTTGTGAGATTTCAAAGGATAGCTGCAGAAGCAGGATGGCCCGAAACTGCCCAACAGACTATATTCCGAAGAGGACTCCACGAAGACATTAAGGACGAACTGGCAAGAGTTGCCAGACCTAATTCTTTCCAAGACCTGGTCTCCTTAGTCTTACAAGTAGAGTTCCGTATGGCAGAAAGGAAGGCAGAAAGAAGAAGACCACGCAATTTTTTATCAGGACCAAACCCCTCTTCGATGCCTGAAAAGAGATCCACAGAAGAACCTATGCAAATTGGAACCACACGTGGACCTCTATCTACTAGCGAACGCAAAAGAAGAAGGGACTTCGGCTTGTGTATGTATTGTGGGTCGAACAGCCATCTATTAAGAGATTGTCCTGCAGTACCCCCCAAAAGACAGGGAAACGAAGGACCCCAACCTTAAACAGGGAAAGGGAAGGGGTGAACACCATAAATCCCTGTCACTTAGCGCAGCCTTCGGCTTTGGACTGTTGCAGTCTTATGGTGATCAAGATACTAATAGAATGGGAGCCGACAGGGTCCGTGGAGTGCATAGCCATGTTAGACTGTGGAGCGGCTGGCAACTTTGTGGACGACAAGTGGGCCAAGGAACATCTCTTACCCAGACGACCGAAGATCAGATCTATACCGGTGGAAGGAGTCGATGGTACCCCACTAACATCAGGCCCAATTAGTCACGAAACACAGGAGTTGAAGATAAAGATGGCTAATCATCAGGAATACCTCTCATTCGATCTGATCAGGGCGGCACATTTTCCGGTAATACTGGGTATTCCCTGGTTAAGAAAGCACAATCCTCACATTGATTGGAGTTTGAATACAGTAGACTTCAAATCACAGTACTGCAGTCAACATTGCTTAACTACAGAAATCACCCCAGTCATTCGAACAACACTGCATCCTTCCTTCAGTGTCAACATGATACCAGCTCCCTATCAGGAATTCATAGATGTATTCACAGACACACAAACCCGGCTTCTACCACCACATCGCAGAGAAGATTGCAAGATTGATCTGACACCGGAAGCAGTTGTGCCTTTCGGGAGAATGTTTCCGTTGTCACTACCGGAAAAGCAAGCTCTGAAAGAGTACCTTGCCACCAACCTAGAGAACGGCCTTATTAGAGAGTCATCTTCCTCAGCAGGGGCTTCTCTCTTTTTTATTCCAAAGAAAGGAACAACAGAACTACGTCCCTGTATAGATTACAGAGGTCTGAATAGTCTTACAGTGCGAGATAGATACCCTATGCCATTAATGAAGGACATCATTGAAGCTGTCCAGGGGGCCCGGGTCTTCACCAAGCTGGATTTAAGAGGAGCTTATCACCTTTTAAGACTCCGCGAAGGGGATGAGTGGAAGACGGCTTTCCGGACACCTCTAGGACATTACGAATATAGAGTAATGCCTTTTGGACTAGTCAATGTCCCGGCACAATTCCAACGATTCATGGACAATGTGTTTTCAAATATGCTCTACTCCTCAGTGGTCGTTTACCTAGACGACATTCTTGTCTTTTCTGCCACCCTGGCTGAACATCGTGTCTTGGTAACAGAAGTCTTACAACGTTTAAGGAGAAACAGTCTACTAGCTAAACCCGAAAAATGCATATTTGAGGCATCCACAGTACCATATTTGGGTTTTATATTATCTGCAGATAACATACAGATGGATCCAGCCAAGACGGATGCCATTACAAATTGGCCTGTACCCTCTAATGTCAAAGGAATCCAACGATTCTTAGGACTAGCGAACTTCTATAGAAAGTTTATCCCCAATTTCTCTGAGATTATTCTACCTATCACCAATCTTCTTAAAAAGGGGGTGAAATTCCATTGGGATTCCGGCACTGAACAAGCCTTCCAAACTTTGAAAAGATCTTTTGTAACAGCTCCGATCCTCAGACAACCAGATCAAACACGCCCGTTCATAGTGGAAACTGATGCTTCCCTCGGTGCTATCGGGGCAGCATTACTACAGAAGGAGGAAGACGGCTTAGAACATCCTGTCTCTTATTTTTCACGCACGTTGACCACTAGTGAACGCAACTATTCCGTGTTAGAAAAAGAACTCCTGGCCATCCGACAAGCGTGTGAGGAATGGAGACATCTGCTACAAGGCTCTGTAGTCCCGTTTTTGGTCCGTACGGATCATAAAAACCTTAAAGTCCTTCAAAATATGGAATGCCGCAACTCACGACATGCTAGGTGGGCGTATTTCTTCTCACAATTTGACTTTGAGATCACCTATCTCCCAGGAAAGGACAACACTCTAGCAGATGCCCTTTCTCGGAGTATGGGTGAAGATTCGGGAGATCTACCAAAACAGGAACTCATGTTAGCAGGGAAGACATTCATCGTCAACATAAACACATTTTTGCAACGGGTAAAAGCGGAACAACAGAACAATAGGAGCTCAGAAATGGATTTGAAAGGGAAGGGCAACTTTCTCTTTAAAAAGGAAGCTTTGTATATACCAACCCGAGAACTCCAAGTACAAGCAATGTCCTGGTGTCACGATATTCCCTCTGCTGGACACAAGGGCCAAAGAGCCACACTAGAGTTAACATCTCGCCAAATTTGGTGGCCTTCCCTGGCTAAGGATGTGAAGGAGTATGTAAAGACCTGCCCTGTGTGTGCTCAAAACAAGTACGATTACCACAAACCCCTAGGACTTCTACAACAAGAAAAACAGCCCGAAGGACCTTGGCAACAGATATCCACGGATTTCATAGTGGAGCTGCCAGAATCCTGTGGACACACCGCCATAATGGTCACAATCGATTTCTTTAGCAAGCTGGCTCACTTTTCTCCTCTTAAAGGACTCCCTACTGCCAGCACGACTGCAGAAGTCTTTCTGAAGGACATAGTCAGGCTTCATGGGATTCCCACCAATATAGTCTCAGATAGAGGCGCTCAATTCACGTCCAAATTCTGGACAGTTCTGTGCAGAACATTAGGAATCAGGAGATCTCTTTCCTCAGGGTTCCACCCGGAAAGTAATGGGCAAACTGAACGTTTGAACGCCACTCTCGAACAGTACATACGGTGTTTTTGTAACCAAGAACAAGACGATTGGTTCCATCTTCTGCCCATGGCCGAGTTTTCTTATAACAACACTAGACATACCTCCCTAGGCATGAGTCCTTTCAAGTGCACCTATGGTTACGACCCAAAGCATATACCTCTCTCTGGTATCCCTCCTACAAACACACCTTCAGTGGATCATCTACTGGATACCATACAGAGGATGCATCGAGTATCAGAATCCAATCTCGCAAAAGCTCGACAAGACTGTAAAAGATGGGCAGATCAAAAAAGAAGCCCAAATCCTCAGTGGGAAGTAGGAAGGCAGGTGTGGTTATCCACCAAGTATTTACCCAGATGGGTTCATCCAGGAAAGTTTGCACCCAGGTATCTTGGGCCCTTTCGTATCTCAGCCAAGATCAATCCTGTGGCTTTTAGACTGGACCTTCCCCCGATTCTCAAAAGAGTTCATCCTGTCTTTCATACCTCACTCCTTAAACCATATATTGAGGACCCTCATTCACGAAAGACAAAAAGCTCCCCTCAAAAGTCTCCAAAGACCACTGAGGAATATGAAGTTTCCGACATCATGGATTCCAGATACAAAAGAGGTGTACTACAATACCTGTTTTTTTGGAATGGATACCCAAGGTCAGAATGCACATGGGAACCAGTTAAGAACATTTCTGCTCCTCGTCTACTACGGAGATTCCATCACCTCCATCCCGGAAAACCAGGGGTGGAGGCCTGAAAAGGGGTCATACTGTCACAACTCGCCCGCCGTGGAGACTATACCCAAGATGGAGACTGGAAAGAAGGTAGAAGACGGACTCCTTCCCTGGAATCGCTATGCGCGTTCTAGTCTTTTGACTTTATATTCCCGGAAGTTGCTAACGCACTTGCGTTGCAACTTCCAGTATTTTGGAAAGTGTTTCCCAGCGCTCGTGTGTTATTTTCCTTTTTTCCTCCTGGCTGCTTTCCGAACGGCTTCCCCTTTCCGTTTCTGCCGTTCTCGGACGGCTGTTCCGCTGTATGCTGTCTACTGCTTACCTTACCTTCTTGGAACTCCCTCTTTCCTAACTCGCAGTTCTTGCGAGGAACCTGATATTCTTCTGCAACCTAGCCCTCCGGACTCCTAGTATCCTGCTGCTGCTCTCTTGGGTGTTTATTTGGAGCCATTGTGTACTTTGCCTACTCCTTCAGTATCTCAGTGCATTCTGGGACCAGTAGTCCCAGCAAGATATCACAACCTACCAGGGTTTTTTCGGCAAGGCTTTTTCCCTGGTCTGGGGTGGGCTCCCTGGGGTCCCCACTGCCAGGCACATTGCATCTCAGGCAAAGTGGCCTCTAGTGGAGCCCATACCCATCGCACCAAACCAGGAGTAAGGACGCCCAAGAAGCCCAGCGACTCTTGGAGACAGAGAAGAAAGGAGATACCAACGGATGAATCCTGGGACTCTGATTCAGACGGTACCTCAGTCATAAAGACTTCAGGTGAGGAGGGGGTTGGTGGAGATAACAAGGATCAGACTGAATCTGAGAGGATAATCCTGATTTAGAATAAATGTCTAGGATAACAGTGTCTCCTTCACATTTCGGAAACATTACCAGCTATGCACAAAAGGAGAAGACACAAGCGCAAGACTGCCATAGCAGTAGCATCCAAGGAAAAGTTACCAGCAAATCCCTGGTAAATGCAGGCTCACTGGCAATCACCACCCTTAGACTGCTACCTGGGAAGATGTATATGGAGTCACACGAACTGCCTAAAAGCAAGTATAAACAACAGATTGTAACTGGCCAGACTGGAGCGTTAGATACATGGCTGCAGTGCCCAGATTTGGATATGATGGCAAATGCAGGTGAGGATGCATACAGAAACAGGGGCACTGAACAAGAGATGGGGATGAACATTCCAAACCAAAAAAGCCAGGTAACTGCTGGAACCAGGTTGAATTGCCCTCTGCAAACTTGATGTGCACAAGTGCCACCCTCTCTACCTAATGTTCCTTACCAAAGACGAAAAGGAATTGGATTCCAGTGCTGGAAGAACCCAGAGATTGACTTCCTGCGACTGAATCAAGGTTTCTGGTACTTTCCTGGAACACCCAGGGCTATAGATCATGTATCTTCCATACCAAGGGACACTTTGAAATCCGTCTAAATGATCATGCTGCAGTAAACCTGGCGATTGACCATACAGATAGATGGGTATCAGATATTTGTTTTACCAACAATCAAATCTAACAAAGGAATACCTAAGGGGGGCCTATGTATTGGGTTTAAAAACCACCTAAATGCTAAATGATATGATTTAGGCGCAGATAACCCTGGTTATCTGTGTGTGGAGGTTGGTAGCCTGTTGACTAGGAATAACCACATAGTAGTGGTAAATATCTATGATTCACCGGAAGGTGATGGCACCAGAGAACTGTGTACATGTGTTGAAAAGTACCTGCTAGATTGGAAGGAAAATAATCTTATGGGAACAACCTTGGTAGTAGGTGACTTTAGTACACATTGTATATCAGTAGAGGATGAGTGGCGGATCGACAATGGCCTGGTGTCATGTGAAGGATCAACCCGGTTGTTTACAGTACACAACTATGACCTATTCCAAAAGGGACGTAGATGGACAGAACTGCTACATAACTTTCAATTGAAGCCTCTTGTTCCGAGCATGAATGAGAACCTTCTTGAAGTAGTGACTTGAACAAGGGGAGGATGTTCCTCCTGCTTAGATTGCATATTCACCACTGCTTTGTTGAGCAAGTCCATGTGAAAATATTCAATTGTACCAACCTTGCTGAGTGACCATACTAGGCTGAGTGTTACATTTAACATGATGAACATGATGAAAAAAAAGGAAAAATCCTGTGCTAACCAAAGCCACGGTCAGTCTGCAAGGCTATCACATTATACGGACAGAACTGAACGTTGTGGAAGTCAACTCATGTTTAGTGCAGGGGTCCCCTTCTCCAATAGAATTGCTTGAAACATGTGCATGTGATGTGTGTGAACTGGTATAAGATGTTTGGCTTTTGGCGCATTGGAAAATCATGGTAGCTGTACAGGGAAAAGAGCAAATGCCTTTGTTTGATGCCAATATACATAGGGAGAAACTAGCCCTCTTTTGGAGAACTGCAGGAATAAAAAATAAATAGGCA
Source organism: Ambystoma mexicanum (assembly GCF_040938575.1). Lineage (NCBI taxonomy): Eukaryota > Metazoa > Chordata > Amphibia > Caudata > Ambystomatidae > Ambystoma > Ambystoma mexicanum. Next base: position 460,615,675 of record NC_090941.1, read on the forward strand.
CCTGCAAATAAGCGAGAAGAAGCATCTCATAGGGGTGCTTATGACCAATTACAAGAACTGGCTAAGATTACATAAGCAGAGTGCTAATTTGGCAAATTGGAAAATGGTGTTTACTATATATTTATGTATTTATTTAGGTACAGTATTGGTTACAGGCATAACAATTCAGGCATACAAGTGGGCATATTTGTCGAATGGTGCAGTTTTGATTTTTTTGCGATAGACTGGGTAGGAAGGTTTTTCTTGGATAGAGGATGGGTGAGTGTTCCAGAGCGTGGGAGCAATAACGATGAAGCTTCTTCCCTTGCTCTTTTACTGATGAATCTGGGGGTAATAAGGGACGTGGAGGAGAACGATCGCAGGATGCGTGCGTTGAGTCTTTTAGAGATATGGTGGGTGAGATGTGGAGGCAACAGTGGGTGATAAATAGGATTTTGAACTCAATGCGTGCCTTGAATGGTAGCCAGTGTGCTTTGCATCTCACCAGGGAGATATGATCCAATACTTTCAAGCACCACACTGCTCTGAGGGTGTAGTTTTGGATCAGCTGTAGTTTGTTAAGGTTTTTCGTGGAAGTTCTACCGAGAATGGCATTGCATTAATCTAATTTGCTACCAATAATGGCCCTGGTTAGCATGAGGCAGTTTTCGGGGATGAGGACTTTCTTTGATAGGTCATTGAGTTTGGTAGAGAAGGTGGCAGATGAGGCTACCACCTTGACATGTTTATGCATGTTTAGTTCTGAGTCAGGATAGGCCTGTAGCATTTTGACATGGGTTGATACTTGGGTGATATTCCCGTCGATGCAGAAGGAGGTAAACGCAGGGTCAAGGTGTTTAAGTTGGTGAGGAGAGCCGACAATGAGCAGCTCCATCTTGTCATCTTTCAGACAGAGGTGGTGGTTAGCCATCCAGGCCTGAATAATCGTGTAGATACGGTTTATATTCTCACAGTCAAGTTCATGGTGGCCTGTGAGTTTGAGGAGGACCTGCATATCATCAACAACATATGTGTATGGAATGTTTAGCCTATCTAGGTGGTCAAAGAGTGGTTTGGTGTACCTGTTGTACAAAGTAGGTGAGAAGCAGGAGCCTTGTGGGACACCATAGGTAACAGGAATGGAGTTGGCTGCCTCAGACCCGGAGAAGGCCTTGGAGGTTTGTCCACGCAGGAAGGACTTGATCCAGTTGGCCGCTTTGAGGGAGAGGTTGCACGTGACCGTGAGGTGTTGGCACATTATATTGTGGTCGACGAAATCAAAGGCTGCTGAGAGGTCCAACAGCAGGAGGGTGGTGAGAACCCCCATGGCCCGTATGTGGTCAAGCTGAATCTTTAAGTCGAGAAGGACATATTCTGTGCTGTGTCTGGGCTTGAACCCAGACTGGCGGGTGGCAAGTAGACTGTAGGTTTCAAGATGGGTTTGGAGTTGGGTGTAAGCGGTGGAATAAATTATACTCAGCAGGTAGGCTACCGTCGTGATTAGGTGGTAGTTAGTGAGGAGAATGGGGTCGAAGGAGGGTTTTTTAAGGAGCAGAGTGACCCAGGCTTCTTTTATGGAGTGAGGTACTAAGCAGGCCTTGAAGGATGTGCTGATAAAATTAGCAATGGTGGTGGCGAGGGGGTCTACACACATCTTGACAAGGTGGGCTGGACTGATGTTTCCTGTGCATTTACATGCTTTGAGGCATTGGATGGTAGTGAGCATGTCTGTCGGGGACAAAGGGGAGAAATGGAAGGGAGTCGGGGAGCGATGGGTGTGGGTGTGTCCAGATCTGTGGTTGGAAGAAGATATTTCTTGAGCATAGTTTTGTTTCTTAGGTTGAAGGTTTTGTTCACCAGGGTACATTGTACAAGTAAGCACCAGGCTTTGTCTTTCGGGAAGCTGGAGGTGGGAGGTGCTGGGTCTTCAAGCTCCTTGAGGATTCTAAAGAGTTCTCTTGTATTAGAACTAGCTTCATTTCTTTGGGTATTATAGATGCTAGCTTTAGTGGTGATAATAGCTGTTTTGTAAGAGATAGCAATGTTGCTGTAGACCTCTTTGTTGGAGTGGGTTGGATTTTTCCTCCAGAGATGTTCTTTGGCGCGTTTCATTTTGCGGAGGGATGATAATTCCTCTGTGAACCAGTTATGGAGGTTGGCTTTTTTACATAATGTGGTTTTGAGCGGAGCGTGCTGGTCAGGTGCACTGAGGAGTGCAGAGTTGTATGCCTTGAGGATGAGTTTGGGGTTGGTGCTATCGGGCCACGACTTGAAGGAAGCACACATTATGGGATCTAATAATTCCTTGGTCAATTTGCGAGTGTGTCCCACAGTGATGGGTGGAAGGGCTCCAGTTTTTTTGCTGGTGGTGGGAGAGAGGGACATAGTGAAGACTATCACTGAGTGGGCAGTCCAGGGTACTGGGACAACGGTGGTGACCAGGATAGGGGTGTTGAAAGGAAGGATCCAATTAAGGATCCGACCTTTAGAGTGTCTGGGGGTGCAGACCATTTGAGTAAAGTTCATCTAGTAGAGAGCTGTGGTGAGGGTGGTAGAATCTGTGGGATCATTGAACTATAGGTTGAAATCACCCAGGAGCAAATATTTGGTGTTAGGCTTCAGGATAGGAGTGATGAGGAGGGGTATGTCGGCATCAGGGGAGCATGGTTGTTAAGTTGGCAATAGAGAAGAAGGGTGTTGATGGTGGTTTGTGGGTTAGGTACAATTTTTGCTAGCAGGAATTTGTATCCTAGCAATGGTGTGAGGTGGTAGGCTTTGATAGGGAGGGAGGTTTTGGAGATAATAGCAACTCCTTCACCTTGGTTTCCATTGGTGTCAGTTCTGAGAATAGAGTAGCCCATCGGTAAGGCAAGGGATAGGGAAGGACCAGCTGCTTCATGCAGCCAAATATCTGTGATGGCTAGCAGATCAAGGTCTTTGTCAAGTAGGAGGTTGTGTATGTCTGGTGCATGGGCGCAGATAGAGCGTGCATTAATGAGTGTGCAGGCAAGGTGTTCAGGCCTGGTGGAGATGGTTGGATTGGTGGTAGAAGGTTTGGGGGGTCATTTCTGGGAGTTTGGTGGGATGGGAGGCAGGCATGGATGTTTGCGTGGATCTTAGAGCATCTGTGCTTGGTCATGGCTATGGAACAGTTGTTCATTATCAGATGCACTGCAGTGTGGAGGTACCTGTGCAGGCAGTGTGTTTCAGGGGGATGGAGAGCCCAGCTAATCTAGAACGGAGTCTATATAAACGTGATATGTCCAGGCAGGGGGTTGTGTACATATTGGACTACATTATATGTAGGGATGGTTTGGTGTGCATAGCAGGTAGGGTGTGCCAAGATGCGGTTGAGGCCAGTGTAGTGCTTCTGGCACTAGTTTTAGTTGCTGTGGGGGGAGGTGGTAAGGTACCATGCCAAGAGGCAGGGTTCGTTCTGAGGGCTTGGGGGGCCCATTTGGGTGGGATCGAGCTGGTGTGAGGTTCACGGGGGGTTATTTTAGGTTAGTTACAGCCACTGGGTTTGCCGGAGGTGTTGGTGTGCCAATCCACTCTAGGGAGGGTAAAAAGGTGAGGGAGGTGGAAGGGGGTAGTTTAGCGGGAGCCTGGATAGCACCAAGGTGGTGTTGCCAATTTGCAGGCAATGTTCTGAGCTGGGACAAGCCTGGCAGTATGTGGTAGTGGGGTGAGTGTCCTCATCACCAAAATGGGTACTGCCATAGGCAAGATGAGTTTCAATGACATTGTAGGCAGGTCAATGCATGGTGAGGGGTCCACAGGTAACTTGTTGCATGTGTTGCAGTTTTCAGTTAAAATGCATTTACCGGTAACAATGCAGGATGGGGCAAAAAGGGGCAGAGAGTCTACTAGTAGCCCGCTATTGGTATCACATTTTAAACAGAGGTACATTTAACAAACATTAGCAGTGCAAAATTGCGTGGTAAGAAGCACAGGGTCTGCTTTCAGCTTACTGTTGGTGGTTGTTATCACATTGTAAAACAGAGGTACATTTTGCATTAGCAGTGCAAAATGGAGCGATAAGAAGAAGACGGTCTACCTGTGGCCTGCTACAGGAGTCATGAGCTATAAAAATGGTACAGTTAGCACTTGCAGGGTAAATCGGATCAGCAATAAACAGTGGGGTAATGAGCATCTTAATACAGATATTACAGGTCTCAGTAGAATTACATTTATCAATTGTGGTACAGAGCAAGTTCACATGCAGCGATACGGCCAGGTGTGTCTCATTACAGGCAGAGTCATCCGTAGGCACATTGTATTTAGCATCAGCTCAATAGTGGACAACATCGAAGTTCAGATGTCGGTTAATGCGTGCATCAAGGGGCTTTGGTGCACAGACCGTGTGTCCAGTAAGGTTAGGGCCTGGCGCAGGTGAATAGGGGGCAAGGTGAGTATTAGGATGACTTGGAGCAGTGGGGAGCAGGGAGAGTGATCATCTGTGAGGAGGAGGAGGGGGCATGGGTGGACAGCACGATAAGTCTGGACCTAAATGGGATATGCTGTGGTCACAGATGTGGACACGCCAGAGGCACTTTGGAGTTTGGTGAGGATGGAGGCACATAGTAGTGTATCAGTAGGTAAGGTTGCGTTGGACGGATTGGTTGCACGCATCTTTGGGCATAATGTTCCACTTAAACAGGATGTTTCCGAAATTGGCAGTTGGCTGGCAGCAGCAATTTGCTGGATGTTGGTCTGGCATATGTCATGGTTTGAGAGTCCCAAGTGACAGGGGCTGGGTGGTCTGGAGGGAGCCAGCCAGAACTGGCCAGAGTGAGAGGCATGGGGACACCTGGCAGAGCAAAAGGGTATAAGTGTAGCACTTCACAGCAGTGCTGGAAGCAAGCAGGTCAGAGCTGGCAGGGCTTTGGATGACCAGATAGGTTGGGGCATGGAGTGAGACGAGTGATAATGGTTTCCCTGTGGCAAAGTAGTGTTTACGAGGAGAGGTAATTACTGACGGGCCCATTGGTCAGCACTCACCCTCGAAAACTAGTAATACAAGATAGCTGCACCATGCGAGGACAGAGTGCAGGATTCACATACTCCGGCAAGGATCAATAAGCAGGACTCAGTAAATTGGCAAAGGGAAGTCCGTTTAATGATACATACATCAGCTTATGAAAATCAGCAGCATCACGAACACCTGCCTCACCCGACTTCCCCGAACTTCAGTACAACAGCCTCTTTTATGGGCAAACTTCGTCATTATTGACGTTTAATTCTACAAAAAATCATCATGAAATACAATTGGTTGGGAAAGGTAACTTAAGTATAGATGCTATAACTGTATATGGAAATAATGCAGGTGGATTGGATAACTCTTATCGGGTGGACGTCTACGCCCATCCCTCTACACCACACGTGATTGACGTCACTACAAGTACAACGTCTCATTGGTTACAATGTCTATAGGACCCTAGATTACATGGTCCCTTGTGATTGGGCGACTTACACCCCTAAACATAAATCTCCATTTTAATTAGCAGCATGCAGAATAGACACCCAGGTGCCTAGTGTCCCAACATTCACTCTGCCTCCCTTCCATCAATCAGTGGTTTAGGGCTATGTGTCAATTAGTTGGCTGGGTGTGGCCTCGGATCTGTAGTCTCTTATCAGGAAAAGGTATGGGACCCTCTGGTGCTGGATAACATCAGGCGGTGGTACATCTTCGCGCCTGTCTGGTCACGTGTTGGTCCACCGTGAATCTGCTTCAGTTTCCAACCTTTTGTGCATTTAATTCTGTATGCGCTTAGCCACCTGCATGGGCCTCTCTTATCTTGGCCTTCACGGGCGGGCTGACGTGCTCTGAAGTTGGAGCCTCGTGAGCTCATGCTCACCTCCCCTTCTCTGGTTGACCTCGATTTCCCCGGCATGAGCCAACCTTTAACTTTCGATCCCGCTCTTTTCCTCCGTGTGGGCCTGGATATGAAACTTGGCCAGTCAGGCCTTGGCCACCTGGGAATACTTCTGTTTATACAAAATGGAATCGCACATGTACATTGTGCTGTATTGAGGTAGATGTATACAGTCGGCGCTTGCCAATCTAACTTCTGCTAAGCATTGCAAGCAGACTCGATTACTTAGCATCTTGCGTTTCAAGCTTGTTTACACACGTTCAATAAGGCGGTTGCTTCCATCTTGTCTCATGGCACCATTCTCATACGTTTATCACAGTGTCTCTCCCCTTTGTCCTTTTACAATTATCTTCGCAGTTGTCAGTACTGGCATGCATGCTTTCAGTACTCCTTCAGTTTGTTCTTGGAGCTGCTCTGGTCCTTGTTCCATCTCCACTGGCCTTCCATTAGGGTTTTTTGAGTCTCTTCATGGACCGTGTGTAGGCATTCCTTTTCGTTCCGTATCAACGGCTGTTATGGTTGTCTGATTGGGTACCGTGCTGCCCAGGGTTGCCTGGTTATGGTCATTTCAACAGGTATTGATCTTCTAATGTACACAGGGCAGAGGCCCATTGCAGCCCTTTGTTGGTTCAGCTGCTCCTCGTATGTCACATACCTTGGCGAGTACTTTACTGGCGCCTCGAAGCGAGGGGCAGGGGTGCAGGCCACGTCTGGGGTCTCCTCTACAGTAGGAGACACGCAGAGATGGTGGCAGAGCCAAGGTGCGAGTTAGGAACGGTGCACTCACAGCATTATGTGAGGGGCGTTTGGGCTCTCACCAGCGAGCGGGGACATGCACCAGGGTAGCTGCAAGTTTAGCATGGGTAGCAGGAGACTGGCAGTGGCCTGGTTATTGCTGCATGGTCTCTTTGGGGTGGTAGGGTAGATATCCATGGGCAGTCAGGGAAAGACAGGGGCCTTTAGCCTGGGCCTTCGGACAGGGCCCGACTTTGCTTCCTGGCTCATCCTGGCTTCTGGATTTGCTGGGGCCATTGACCAATCACCTTGCAGGATGAGGCTCTGTGCATCAGGAAGAGCTTCAGTGAGGGCAGGCAGGCAGGATACTGCTGCAGCCATCTTAACAGTGGTTTTTAAACCACTCAAAATCAAAGTAAATGTTGGTTCAGGTGTTGGTGCCTTGATGTTGGCCAGCATATCCTACTTATCCAAGGGCAGTGGAACAAAGACAGGGGCATTTACCCAGTCCTTTGGACAGGGCCCAGCTTCACCTCCAGGCTCAGTCGGGCTTCTGGACATGCTGGGGGCATTGACCAATCACCTTGCAGGACAATGATTCAAACTAGTGATGTTGTTACTTGTACCACACTTATCATGTGGTATCTGGCCCAAGAGAAATGTGTACTGTTAGTGTAGAGGAGCAGCTCTATACCTATGCAGGAGACCTCACCTCCCTTCCTCCCCTATATTGGAGACATGAGACCATGCTGTGTTTGACACGAGCAGTTGTGCCAATACCACAGCAAGTGTTTGGAAGAAGATACCCATTGAGAGACACTTATCAAATGTACCTCCAAAATGATGATAACTTGTGGGAGGAACTCCCTGAATGAATATGAGAAAGAGCAAAGAAAAGGAGGTAGTGACATCATAAAAAGTAAGCACAGCGTCCCGAGATACTGGCTGAAGATGATGTATAGATCCTAAAGAAACTAATGACGAAGTAAAGAATCAATTGAACTTTCAAACACAAAAGAGGAAGATCACAGATGCATGAAGGGCTGCGTAAAGACGCTGAAACGCAAGGTAGATTAAGTCATCATAGAAGCTGGCTATTAGTAGTGAATAGAATGCAGGCAAAGCCGTCACTGTACAGAAACTTTATATTGGTATCATGAATTTAGTAAGCCAGAACCCATGAAGCAGGAATGGAAAACTGAGTTGCATCAAGTATAATCGGCTTGTGAGCTGCATGGCGAGGCTGTCTGGCCTAGAGTCAAGACTGAAGCAACCAAGGTCAGCTATCTATTTTGGAAAGGAGAGAGCATGCAGAGGATGAATCTTCCCTTGTTACGTGCAAAAACCAAACACAAAGGATGCCAAGTTTTATTCATTTGGAGCATTTAACACCTACACAAATTGATCAAATTGTGGTTTCATGTCACATGAGCTAAGGATGGAAACATAGTTTGAACTTGAAGTCCCAGACACGATAGCGAGTGGCCTCATTCCTGTGCATTTCCAAAGATGAGGCCAAGTACAAAGACAATGGGCCTCATTCCGAGTTTGGAGGTAACAACGCCGCTATTTGTTGCATGGCTGCCTCCAAACTCGTTCCGATTCCGCTCTGGTGAATGGAGCAATTACCGGTCCATTCCAAGGTTGGCGGGACCGGTAATTCCCCATTCACCAGGGCCCTTCCCCATTCCCATTTGAGCCCCCATAGGGCTCAATGGGAATGGGGAAGGCGCTAATAACGGTACTGTAAATTACAGTACCGTTATTAGCCCTGAAGTCCCTTTGCGGGTCCCGTCCTTAACACCTGCTAGAAGCAGGCATTAAGGAAGGACCCGCAAAGAGAACTCGTAGTAGGGCGGTAAGGGTTTAACGGCACTGGTCTTGTTACCGGTGAACGTTAACCCTTAGCGCCCTAATTGTAATGAGGCCCAATTTCATGGCAGAAGACATGGTAAATTAGAGATGCTGGGCTAATTGGGTGGTGGGGTAGGCTCATGACCTATCTTATTGCACCTGGCTCTGGGCCTACGTGCTGCTAAATGAACCAAATGTTCCAGACATGGTACAAGTCTGCCAACCAATTGTATTGGTCCATATAATGAAGGACCTTATACTTTGAAGACCAATGAGAAACTGTATGTAATGTTTTTGAAATTACATGTTTTTAGAGGTAGGCATAAATTGCCTACCTGATAACGGACAGCCAATAACAATCCTAGCTCCTATAGAAAAGAATACTTAGATGTCTCCCGTAACCAATCCCGACCCTTAATAGTTTTATTTTAATATTGCCACATAGTATTACGTCAATCTGATGCATTATTACCATAAGAGGTATGTTTTTTTTTTTTGGAGATCATTGAGAGACTGAGCGCACATCTGTTGATGTTCGTTGTTACCTCCCTGCTTTAGAAAATTGTTAATAAAACAGTACTTTGCCATCTTCCAGAGTTGGTTCCGTTATTTGGACTCTTCTGGTGTAATCCCATCCATTTCATATGCAGGCTCCCAATGGCCATAAGCTCATTAGTGAATCGGATTGGCTCAAACATGTGAGGAAATTATATTGGGATGACACAGCATTTATTTATTTATAGCATTTATAGAATGCCCAAACCCAGAGGTATCATGGCGCTTGTTATGACATATTCATTCCATTACAAGGACAGTAATCAGGTACATTGAGGACTTTAGTCATGTTGGTCGAAAAGCCATATTTTGACACTTTTTTTAAATGCTGAGTATGACAGTTCATTTCTAATGGTTGAAGGCAGAGTATTCCATAAAGTAGGGGCAGCAACTGCAAAGCTAGAGCCTCCTGCCCTTTTGCTTTTGCACCGTGGAATATCAAGAGTGAGGCTGGCACTGGATCTTAAACTACGCTGTGGTGATTTTTTGGAGCAACAGTCATTGAGGTAAGTTGGAGCATCATTATAAATAGATTTGTGGGCCAGCATTAGAGTCTTGAATTCAATGTGTGCTTTTATGGGCAGCCAGTGAGCATCTCGTCTGGTGGATGATATGTGATCACTGCGTTTTAGGCCAAGAGCAGCTCGTAAGGCTTTGTTCTGTAATAGTTGTAATTTCGATAGGTTGGTGGCAGAAGTTCCGAGGAGGAGAACATTGCAGTAGTCCAATTTGGAAATGATCAGTGCTTGCACAAGTGATAGGCAGTTGTTGGGTGATAGGAATTGTCTACTTAATGAGATGAGTTTGGCAATGTACGCAGTGGAGGAGGAGAGAGCATTTATATGCCTGGGCATTGAGAGATCCGCTTCTAGGTAGACTCCGAGTGTTTTACTTGTTTCATTACTGGCATAGTTGTACCATCAATGCAGATGGAGGACTAGTTATTATCGAGATATTTCAGACAGGCGGGGGAGCCCACAAAGAGGATCTCCATTTTGTCACTATTGAGGCAGAGACTGCGTATAGCCATCCAGTTTTTGACGGTGCTGTATATTTTGTTGATTGTGGCAGAGTGCTGTATGTAATTGCCAGAGAATGGGATAAGAATCTGGATGTCATCAGTGAAATATGGGTAAGTGATGCCCATGGAATCCAGAACATCAAAGAGCGGCTTTGTATACGTGTTGTAGAGAATAGGTGAAAGGCAGGATCCTTGTGGAACCCCAAGTGGCACAGAGATGGGATCAGCTGCCAATTCACCAATTAAATCTATAGTGGTACGATCACATAGGCAGGATTGGATCCAAAGGGTGACTTCTGGTGAGAAATGGAAGTTTTGGCTAAGGGTTTGGCAGAGTTTTTCATGGTCAAAATAGTGAAAGGCAGCCGATAGGTCAAGAAAGTGGAGGATACTAAGGTTTCCTGCATCACAGATGGTGTCCATCTGGATTTTGAGCTCCAGTAGGGCAATTTCCAAGCTATGTTTCGGACAAACGCCTGATTGTCTCGAGCCAAGGAGGTAGTTACACTCAAGGAAGAGTTGGATTTGACAGTGAGATACACAATCTATTATCCTCAACAGAAAGGGGACAGTGGTAGGAATGTTGGGGTTGGTGGTGGGTTTTTTATTGAGAGGAATGATCCATGCTGCTTTGATGTTGGTAGGCACTGAGTTCGTTGATAAAGTACGTGATGATAGGGGCCAGGGTGGGGGCTCAGAGTTTTACTTGCTGGGCCATGCAGGAGTCTCTGTTTACAGTTAGAAGGTTTTAAGACAAGGATGGTGGGCAGAACCTGATCTTGAGAGACTTTATTGAATTTGAACAGGGGAGTTGTGTGGGTAGAGAAGCGGTTGGCATGATCAGTAGTGAAGGGTGTAGTGGGATTCGTGTCAAGGGAATCTCTTTTAGCCGTGATTTTATCCTGGAGAGAGTCGAATTTGTGTGCTAGGGCATTTTGGATGACCGTGTACCATGCTTTGTCTACTTGCATGGGGGGGCTGGGTGGACTGGGCGACTATAATTCTCGAAGTATGGAGAAGAGCTCTTTAGTGTTAGAGGCTACATTGGAGATGAGAGTATTGTAGGAGTTAGATTTGTGTGCTATACAACTGCTGATTTGTAGATTTTGGTGGCTGTGGCTAGTATATTGCAGTTGGTGGTGGAAGGATTCTTGTTGTGTAGATGTTCAGAGGAACTTTTCTTGCATCATAGTTTAGTGAGTTCCTCATCAAACCATGAGTTGGCCAGTTTGTGGTGTTTCAGGCTTTTTAAGATGAACCCTGCATGTGTGTCTAGGGTAAGTTGTATGAAGGAGTGATAAAGGCTGGCAATATCATGTGGGTGGGTGTTAGTGGGGTCATGGTCTTTGAGTGAAGCTGCAAGGGTGAGATTTAGGCTGTTGAATCTGAGTTTGCAGATGTTTCTAACCAATGTAGGGTTAGGTTATTGAGGAGACGTGGACTGTAAGTTGGTTATATTGAGGTCAAAGTCAATTAGAAACTGATCCGACCAAGGTATTTCTGAGATAGAGTTAATGTTATTGGAAGAGTTGGATGTAAGAATCCAGTACAGAGTTCGGCCTTTGTTGTGGGTAGGTGCATTGATACATTGGGTGAAATTCATTTCTTCAAGGGCTGATGCTAATGCAGTGGCTTGGGGATCATTTGTGTGTGTCATTGAAGCCAAGGTTGATGTCACCTTGGATGATGAATTTTGTAGAGGGCTTCAAAAGAAATGTGCTAAGTAGTGGGATGTCGATGTCTGGTCGATTGGTGTTGTTAGGTTGTCGATAGACTAATAGGATGTTGTAGGTGGTTTTAGGGTTTGTGGTTAGCTTCATGAGTAGGATTTCATATCCTGGTAAAATGCAATAGGGCAGGATCGGATTAGAAGAGAGGTTTTTGCTGTGAGCGCTACCCCTCTGCCAGAGGCATCAGGGCGGTATGCTCTGAAGATAGTGTACTCAGGTGGGGCAGCTAATGTGAGGGTAGGGCCGAGGTTGGGTGTAGCACAGGTCTAGCTGGTGTTCTAGCAATAGGTCATGGGCGTCAATGGCATGTGCTCCTAGCGTTAATCAGGGCACATTTTAGGGGCTTTTGTTGTTCTGGTGGAAGGGGAGGGTGTAAGTGGGGGGTGATTGGGGTGTCATGCTCGACGGATGCAACAATGTAGCATTGCAGGCAATTAACTGGTGTTCCGTAACTTCTTGTGAAGTTTGATAAGGTGGATTTGTCGCTTTGGATTGCGAGGAAAGTACTTCAAAGGCAGTGGTTTGGTGTGCGTCGGTGATGCGAGTATCAAATCTGGCAAATCTGTGAGTTCCTCAGGAAGGGAGTGTGGTAGGTTGTGTATGATGTCTGAGGGCAAATGTTCTTGCTCTGAGATGAGAACAGCTTGTGGTTCCTAGGCAGTCTTCGGTGATGCCTTTATGGTCCATGCATTGAGTGGTGAGAGGTAGGTGCCTTGCAGCCTGGGACCGGTTGTTGTCTTCTCTGCATAGAATCTGGGGTCTGTGCACATAATTTTGGTGTTTGAAAGGCTTGAGAGTGGGCTTGGCATCTGTGGGAAATGGTAATAGCAATCACAGAGCTAATAGTGAGTATGTGGCACTAGGGGTGGTAATAGAATAGCTATTTTACTTGTGGGTAGATAGTGTTGATGTGTGTGTGTGCAGATGATCTTGTTGAGGTTGGGCGGGTGTGCTGATGGTTTAGCAGTGAGTTTGTTTTCATCGAGGAGATGCTGAGGGGTTGTGGGGTTTGTACGGGACAGGTTGGGAGTAGGATTGGATATGTGGTTGGCAGAGTAGATGTTTCTGGGAGTGGGAGCCGTGGGTTGTAAAGCAGGTGTCGAGTTGTCTATAATAGTTTGCCTGTAATGGATTGGAGTTATCGTGGGATGGTTTGTTATAGTGGGGCGCGGTAGCGAGGCACCTTTCTGGGGCTCTGGTTTGCTGAACAATGTGGCAGAGTAGTACTGGGGTATGGGATGGATGCTCTCATGAGTTTGTGGGGGAATTAGGGAGTATAGCTGGCAGTGGACCATGTGCAGTGGAATGAGCAGGGGCAGAAAAGGAGTGGGGGCATCTGCGGGAGAACAAGCAAGGGTACAGGGTGCTGTACCGGAGCTCTTCTTACCTTGGGAGCGTGAGTACATTTCATCTTGTGAGGGTTCAGAAGGAAGTTGCACGCTGGATAGGGCAGTGGGCTCCACAGTCATCATGGCCAGACAGGCCCAGACCGGTGATCACCTCAGCTGGGGTCCTTTGGAGTGGGACGCCATCTTCGCCTGCCGGCAAATTTTGTTTTGCATATTGTCATGATGCATCAGCAAATTAGAAGGTGCCATAATCATAGAGGCACTGTTGCTGGCCTGATCGGGCCATGTGAGGGGAGCACCAGGCTGAATGAAACTAGCAGTGTAGGGCACTAAGATGGCAGCCATCTTGGAGCGCACCATGCTTTGCTGTTGAGCTAAGAACAAAGCTCTGAGGACCAAGCTGGGCACAGGGTCAGTGGTCATCATGTTAGAATCGCTCCTGCTGATTCCTGGTGGACAGGCCCAGACAGCTGTCCTTAGGTGTAGTACGCCGGATTTGCTAGCTGGCAAACTTCGTTTCTCATTTTGTCATGATGCATCAGCCAATCAGAAGGTTCCATAACCATACAGGCACTGTTGCTGGCCTGATGGGGCCATGTGCGGAGAGCCCCAGGCTAAATGATCCTAGCAGTGCAGGGCACTAAGGCAGCGGCCGTCTTTGAGCGCACCATACCTTGCTGTTGAGCCAGGGACTCGGCTCCATGACCCAAGCTGGGTGCAGGGTCAGTGGTCAGATCAGGGGGGAAATTGCTCCTGCTGATTCCTGGTGGACAGGCCCAGACAGGAGATGTCCGTAGGTGTGGTACTTTGGAGAGGGATGTCGACTTCACCTGCCAGCAAATTCCGTTTCGCATTTTGTCATGATGCATCAGCCAATCAGAAGATGGCAAAACCATAGAGGCACTGTTGCTGGCCTGATCGGGCCATGTGAGGGGAGCCCCAAGCTGAATGAGGCTAGCAATGCAGGGCACTAAGGGGGAGGCCATCTTGGAGCACACCATACCATACTGTAGAGCCAGGGTCTCGGCTCTGTGACCCAAGCTGGTTGCAGAGTCAGTGGTCATCATGGGGGAATCGCTCTTGCTGATTCCTGATTGACAGGCTCAGACAGGAGATATCCTTAGGTGTGGTCCTTTGGAGTGGAATGCTGGCTTCGCCGGTTGATAAATTTAATTTTGCATTTTGTCATGATGCATCAGCCAATCAGAAGGTGCCATAACCATAGAGGCACTGTTGCTGGCCTGATTGGGTCATATGAGGGGAGCCCCAGGCTGAATGAGGCTAACAGTGCAGTGCACTAAGGCAGCAGCCATCTTGGAGCACACCATTCCTTGCTGTTGAGCTAGGGACTCGGCTCCATGACCCAAGCTGGTTGAAGGGTCAGTGGCCATAATGGGGGAATCGCTCCTGCTGAATTGGTCGACAGGCCCAGACAGAAGATGTCTGGAGGTGTGGTCCTTTGGAGTGGGATGCCGGCTTCGCCTGCCGGCAAATTTCGTTTTGCATTTTGTCATGATGCATCAGTCAATCAGAGTGAGTGAGCATCCCTGGATTGATACTCCCTCAGCAAGAGAATTGTATGGTTCAGGCTAATGAGGAGGACATTTTTAACATACTTACTTAACTGAAAGCATCCTGTGCCTAAGGTCCAGACGGCATGGCAAATGTCGTCCTGAGAAACAATCCTCATTACTGGATGATATTCCTAAATGTCAAGTGTGTCGACATCATTACATGTGGGGCTATACCTAGGAGCTGGTGCAATTCTGTATTGATACCAGGCTACAAGAAAGGAGATCAGTCCCAGGCTGGCAATTAAAGGCTGCTATCAGTGTTGGACACAAGTAGTAAGGTCTTTGCCACTATTCTGCAGAAAATGTTAAAAAGGTGGGCTGAAGAAAAAAGGTTACTGAGACCCCTGCAGCTTGGTTTCAGAAAGGGCTGCTCCACCATCCAGGCTATATGGGCACTTCATCTGCTGGCAGCTGATGTCTGGGGGAGGGGGGTCTGGATGGGGCACTGTACCTGTGTTTTGTTGACTACACGGCAGCCTTCGACTGTGTTGTGAAATCAATTTTGTGGTCCAAAATCAAAGGCTGGGATATCAACAAATACCTGCTGCATTTTATCAAGATACTCTAAACCAACACTACAGTTTGTGTTAGATTATCCCAACAGGTGTAGTTCTGTGCCCATGTCTACAAATAGAGGGCTCAATTAGGGTTGCGTTTTGGCACCCCTCCTGTTTAATCTCTGTGTGGCGGACATGGGTGAGACATTGACTGGGTGCAGAAGCTTCCCCCCGCAGATTGGTGGAACTGTAGGGCCATAGATTGCGTATGCAGACGACACTCGTACTCCGGTGGGCCTGCAGAGATCCATGGAGCACTGGCCCAATATGCAAAGGTGAATCAATTAAGGATTAACCAGAGTAAAACCAAGGTATTACAACTGCATGCCTCTGGGTATAGATGGGTATAGATGGCAGATCGGCAGTGTAAAGTTGGAAGTCTTAGCCAACTTTTTATACTTAGGACTGCCCTTATAGGGTGCCCTGAGTCCTACAAAATATAAGATGTATATAACATCGAAAGCCATCCGTAGATGGCAAGTAGTTAAGGGGTATATAAACAGCATTGGCAGCGGCTCTCTAGAGGGCCTCTTAGAGGTTTATTTGAAGTCAATTGTATCATGCATACTGTATGGGGCTGAAACTCGTACAGAAAATCAGGTGGGATGGCTTGACATCCTAGAAGGAAAAATATTCAGATCTTTACTTAACCTGTGGGAGCCTTAAAGTTGGAGTTGGGAGTCATGTCCCTCCATGTGAGATGGAAGCTTGCTCCATGTAAACTGCTAAAGAACATGAAACAATCTGAGCATATGGATCCCTCAGTAAGTTATGTTTACAGCGCATATGTATTTTTGACCGAGAAATTTGGCTCAACTTGACTTGTTAATTGCGGACCAAGGTCATTTGACAAACATTGGGCTAGGGATGGTTGAAATGGATAGTCCTGTTTATTTTCTCCATGATTTTAAGACAAAGTATATCAAGTGGGATCAGGTAAGGGCTGCTGATAGTCTTGTAAGCAAAAGACAATGGGCCTCATTACACGGTAGGCGGTAACCATGGCGCTATTAGCGCCATGGTTGCCACTGGTACCGGACCGAGTCCGCCATGGTGAATGGCGGAATTACGGCCACATTCCAAGGTGTGTGGGGGCGGTAATTCCCCATTCACCATGGCACGTCCCCATTCCCATTGAGCCCCCATAGGGCTCAATGGGAATGGGGAAGGCGGCAATTACGGTACCGCAAATTGCGGTACCGTAATTGCCTCCAAGGTCCCTTTGCGGGCCCGTTCCTTAACGGCTGGTAAAACCAGCCATTGAGGTCGGGTGCCGCAACGGGACCTCGTAGTAAGGCGGTAAGGGTTTACCGGTACCGGTACCCTTACCGCTAACGGTAACCCCTTACCGCATTCCGTGTAATGAGGCCCAATATCAAGAATTTAGGTAACAGGGGTTTACAACACTGAGGCTGCGTACTAACCTAACAAAAATATGTGCACAAAATGTAAGGTGCATTATCCTGTATTTATGGCTAAACTTGTTACCACTCCTGGAATATATGGGGGCTTGGATAGGTGTACCCCGAGAAAACAGGCTGTATCAATTATGCAGCCAAGAAATAGAAACCAGTCGCCACTTACTGTCTAGATGTAGGTCTGCCCAGAGATAAAACTCAGACAGCTACCATAAATTATGTGTATATAATGAAATATAGAAAAGGATAAATTCTGGGTGACAATAATGGGTCTCGATCGTTAGTTATTACAGCGGCTGCAATGCATATTTGAGATAAGATATTGCCTCTATTAAAATTAGATAATTTTCCCTTAAGTATATGTATGGGACGGTGATTTAAGATGGCTGTGAATGTGGTTATCTGTTTGGAAAATGTGCATAAGGTACTATGTAAGGTGTAAGTACCAGGATTTTGAGGTAACTTGATATATGATATGACATATGTGATATGAAAAGTATGGTTTTATTGTTGTTTTATTGCATTGTGTTTTTATTTGTAAAAGGCTAGATTATTAGCCAAAAGCATTTACATAAAAAAACAAAAATAGAAAAAAAATAAGGTAAGGCATGTCCTGTTAATAGGACTAATTGGGATCAGGCAAATTAGTCTAGGACTTCACACCTGCAGCCTGTTAGAGACTCACAGGTATATAAAAGGTGGTGTCCAAAGAGAGTTGGAGGGAGTTTGAAAGAGTAGAAGGAGAGCCACTGCAGTCCGTGAGATTACAGAGGAGAACGGAATGCCAGAACACTGAACCACAGCAGAGCAAGAGAAATTGTCATTGCGTTGTGAGGGACTCATGTCTCCAAGAAGCCGGATAAGGCGGGACAAGGGTACTGTGGAATGTATCAGTCCCGTTCACTTTGGCCAAGAACTGCTTGTTCCCCTGAATGGCAGTAACCATCCAGGGGTATCTGAGTAGCAAGCAGTGAGACCCTGACTTCAATCCCAGAAAGCATCTGGTTAAAGAAACTGAAGAAAAGTACATGACAGCCGGTGACTTTCCAGAGAATGCCAGTGCACATATGAAAGTGAAAGGATTACATTGTAGCAGAGTGGTTGCGTGCGGTCAGCACGTTCTCCAAAGCCTCTCAGTGAATTAAAGGAACAATGCAAAGCGAATGCAGTACTTGAAGTGAAACGCGCAGAAACATTGTGTCAGACTGAAACTCGCTGAAAGCGATGAATGAGTAACCCGAGGGGAGGCAGTGAAGTGCAAGCAAAATGCTGATCGGGCAAAATAAATCTATATTTGAAAATCAACCAAGCACATTATAGAAAGGTGAATCAACGGAACATAAAGAAAGGCAAACCCTGAATCTAAATACTGTGGAAACTGTGTAATTCACCACAGTGATAAAAAGCTGGAAAAGGGCAACTAGTTGCGTGACCTTTAAAGGGTGGGCCGTGCAACCTATTAACTATGCCTAGACCAGGACGCCCCAACAAGAAGAAGTGTGAAAGCGATTTTGAAATATGCTAAAGCTGAACATTGCTGTTTTGATAATGAGAAATAGTATTTGAGTGAAAGCAACCTTGAAAGACACTAAACCTGAATAGGGGTGCTTTGAGCCTCAGTATTCATAGCTTGGGGAAGGGAAATCATGAGCTCATTTTGAACCATTATTGCTTTGGACATTCCTGCTTGAAGCTTGGGGAAAGGAACCCCTGAGCTCCTCTGGAACTTTATTGATTTGGTGCAACAGTGCTTAAGCTTGGGGAAGGGAACCCTAAGCACCTTTTGGAACTCTGTGGTTAAAACCGCATCCTGAACTTGTGAAGGGAGCTAAAGACTGCTCCAGTCTTCATGTTGAACAACATTTAAGGTAGACTATTCCTACACTAAATTTCTGTACTAGATTTGAGGGCAAGTATAGGTTTTGACACAGGCAGATGTTTGAGTTGAAATGATGGACTTAGAGTTTTCCTTAGTTTCTCTAGGTAGGGCTATTCCCACCATAGATGTAGGGCAAGTTAGGTATTACATCCTTCCTGACATTTTAATAAAGGTTTTCAAAATGGTTACATCTTTTGTCTGCGTCATCTCTTGATACCATGCCAGTCTCACAACAGAGAAAGATTCAGTCTTGCTGAGCCTGTGAAAGAGCCAAGTCCAGACAGCTCAGACAGCACGTTCACAGTGCCTAGGTCAACATGAGAAGGCAGGTTTGAGCCAGCATCTGAAAAGTACAGACAATAAGCAAATCCCAGGAGAGAGACAAACTCTATCTGAATAAACAAAGAAACAAATGTTGCAGAACTGTCAGGTTCTCATCAGCTTACACCGAGCACCGAGAAGGAAACAGCCTGAACAAGTCCCCAGAGGCCAGGGGAGGTAATAACATCTAAAGTAAAACCAGTTAAAATCCTCACAAATTACTGAGCAGGATAATCTGAAATGCGGTCCCTACACACGTGACTTGCAGTGCCAGAGAATGCCTATTCAGAGACTCTCGTTCCCATCCATTTCATTGGGACAAAAGATACAATACAGTATGAAGTTGAAAGCTAGAATGGCCTTGCTTGTGGTCAGAGAGTGGTAACATTATTGGGGAAAGGTGGCACCCTGAGGCCCTTCTCACCACCCCCTATTGTGCCCATGTGCTGGTATCCTTGCAATGTCCCCCTTTGTTCTCTAGAGGACATAAATAAATTCAGCTCATGAACATACCCAGAAGGAGGAGCAGAAGTGGCAAAGACAGGGAGTGGGTTTTGTGACAGTCGTTCCTGTTTTGTTCTTTGCTTCTCTTTCATGTGGTTAAAGGAAAGTGTGACAGCTAATCCTCCGGCGGAATTAAGATTGCAATAAAATAATGATATTGAAGGCATAGGTGGTTTAGGTAGTGACTATGTGAAAAATGAATTAGATGGAAGGAGTAGGTGAATAAAATAAAGGAGTATTAGTAGTAAGTATTCAGGAAACAGTAGGGAGTGATAGTAATAAAATACTTTGAGAAACTCACCCAATTTTCTTTGTGTTTCAGGCACAAGGAGACCTTTAAACACAAGAGGGACGAATGTGCATTGAATGACCCCTGGACCTGAGCCCATAACCAGGGACAGAAGGCCCTATCGCCAAGAGGACCTGTGGGACCCAGCCTAACGCCCAGATTTCTCAAAACTGGGACATGAGAAATAGCTCTCTGATTGTGTACTACCCTACCCTTGTGTCCCCATGACTACATTGTCCCCCTGACTGACTATCCTACTCCCCAGCATCCAGCTCCCCAAAGTAGGGCCCAAATTCAAATAAGGAGGTCTCTGGACTCATTGCAGGAACATTGGGCTGATGAAAGGTTCCTGGACTTGAAGCAGCCTCTGGATGTGTAGACACAGAGGTCTTTGCAAAGCTACAGTAGGAGTGTCTTGCAAAAATATACATGGTATCCAGGCAGATGACATAGGGGATAGGTACAAGAGAAGGGCTTTTAGGGTTGAGGAGAAGATTTGTTTGGGGTGACAACTTTTCCAAAAGAAAAAGAAAAAGATAGTGACATAAGGAAAGCACTACCAATGGGCTGTTGAGTCCCCACAAAAGGTATCTGAGAATCACTTAAGTGACAACCCCAATGCTCGTGGTGGCAGGGGTCATTAAAGAGGGAAAAAATAAAAAAAATAGGAAATGATGTTGATGGTACACAGTGGTGTAGGTTTTGCAAGGTATCAAGGTATAATTTACAGGACAAGGTAAGGAGAATGCACACTTGCAACACATGGAGTACCCTGCTGAAACTATTGTAGCTATGTTTGTTTTTGCATTCTGTTGTCTCTCTGTACCCTGCTAGTATTACAAAAAGCAACAATGTATTATGCACCTGAACAAGTATATGTTTAATGGTATATGTGTTCCCGTATTTTCTTAGGTAATACTGTGACCAGATGAAGCAGCTCCAATGGAGCGTCAGTGCCAATTTTAAACACGTAACTGCTGGTATAACCAATTTGGCCCACACCACGTACGATATGTAATACCCGCACCTTACCCGTGTGGAGAGAGGCTTCAGAGGAGGGCTGCCATGTATGCTGTCTCACTTCCCATGCCATGAGCACCTGCAGGACTTTTGTGGCAGTTCCAGAGTAAGTGGGCTACACTACAATGAATGCCACGGAAGATATTCGCACATGAGGACAGTTATATGAAAACACAGACAATAATGGAGGATTGCTGAAGTGCAGATGACATGATATAATATACATTAGAAGGCCCAAACAAAGGAGAAAAGATAACAGTCACACAAAGGGAATTGCAATGCCCTAAGATAGGAAGAAGAGAGTTAGAGGAAATGCCTGAATGCTGCAAGAGACGGCAACTACTAGAATATGGACAGGTGTTTATGGAAGAAGAATGGGTCGACGGGCTGTGGGATGCAAAGCACAAGCACTTCTGACAGTTCCAGTGGAGGTGGTTCAGAGAGAAAATGTGGAGTGCCTCAAGGAGTGGGCAAGGCGTTCAAAGTTTCTCACATGCGTAGGAAACAAGGCAGGCTCTCCGACCATAATTCCTGTCAAGAATAACACCACTATGTTACCAGGATGATGGTCCAGTAAAGGTTGAAGAGAATGGAAACTGCAGATGCATTTTGAAGGTACATGGCATGAGAGCAGGTACAGCAGTACTTGTGGACCACCATTGGCCCTGAAGCTTACATGCAGATGCCCCCCTCACATAGAGGTGGGGCATGTAACCTGGTGCCATTGCACACACCCACCTTGGTGGTGCCCCCAAAGGAAATAAAGATAGATGGGTTCCCCAAACTGAATGCACACCTGATAGATAAAAGGTTACTTAAGCTGAGCAGAGTGAATAGGAGAAGGTATGTCTCCAGCAAGACGGAAGAGGCACTTGGGACAACACAAGAGGAGTATAAGCTATTCATGAGAAAGAAGATATTCCTGTTTTTTCCTGGAGTACAGGCGGATTGGTTCAGACAAGACGGGGAGTGCTGCTACATGACCAGGGGCGCTGACAAACACATACGGAACTCAAGTGACCTGAGGGGGGTGGCAAAGGTGTGGAACCACAAGACACCCATCAGTGGAGAGGGGCTTTAAGTATGTGTGGTCTATGCTTGGACCAGTCGGGGTATTGTAGAGAGGTTGAGTGTACGACCCCCCCACTTCTGGCTTTACAGAAATGATTGGTGCATATCGCTATGGCGTCTACCTCCCATCAGTATAACGCCAAGGTGACAGACACCACTCACTGAAGCAGCCCTACAGACCATAACCGGATGAAATCACTGAGGCAATGAACCTGCAGGTGATGGGGCAAATAAATTAGATGTAATCATGAAGAAGCGACATGGCTAAACAAACACACCCGCATACACTTAGATGCATTAGACATTAAGCACACATGCATTCCTATCACGATGCTACACAGACACTTATGCCAAACTGCTTTTAGACGCAAAGAACATACTTACAGTCATTTAGATAGAGATCACATGCACCCTGTCTCTCTTATGCGGAAATTCAAATCACACAAGAATACATATAACTGCTTGCTTGATGCAGAACACAACTAAAATGAGTGGCCATTTAAACCAAGATGGAAAACGCATCCATTTTACATGAATGGGAGTCATCGAGAAGCCTTAATACTTTAGGGAGAAAGAGTCAGTCTTGCTGAGCCATTGAAAGAGCCAACAGTTTCAGAGTAGGCAGCTGTGTTAGAGGTGGCCGTGCTAGGCGGTGCAGCCTGACGTGGCTTCGCCTCATTTA
Source organism: Ambystoma mexicanum (assembly GCF_040938575.1). Taxonomy (NCBI): domain Eukaryota; kingdom Metazoa; phylum Chordata; class Amphibia; order Caudata; family Ambystomatidae; genus Ambystoma; species Ambystoma mexicanum. Next base: position 460,638,089 of record NC_090941.1, read on the forward strand.
GGTTCCTTTCCTCGAATTGTAGAGGTGGAGGAGCAGAGAGCTTGGTAGCGAACCAGCGAGGCAATTGAGGCCATCGAAGACCGCAGCTATGATTGTGGTGCTCGGGCAGCCTTTCCACTTCGCCACAACATCCAGTCCTCAGCCCCAGCACCTCAGACCACCTGCCCCACCAGCCTGTATACCCGTAGTTTTTAGACATTTTCGTCTCCTGGCGGTGCACAGCATTTGGCGGCTGACGCATGTGCTCCGTGCTGGCGTGAGCACGTCTGAGCATTTCTTCAGCTGTATGCTTAGTGCTCCATAAGGCTTCGCACAGCACAGGTGGGTAAGTGACTCAACGCGGGTGCTCCTCCTGGGTTCTAATTTTGTCCCGGTCTTTACCAAAAGGCTTTCATAATTTCTTTAGTATCATGCCAGTTATGAGGTCTTATACTCCAGCAAGCTTGAACACAGGCACGGACATGTCCATTAAAGACAATATAGGCCCTTCCTCGGGGCTGGAAACACCTATTACCCACTCTGATGCCTCAAGTAGGGAGGAACTCCTTCCACACTCACCACCTATTGTCCCTCGTAGGAGTGGCAATAGGTTATCAGAAGTTTTGGCTCTTAGTTCAAAAAGGAGACAGAAACTTCAGCAGGAACAACTCTCTGTCTCAAAACTCTTGTTTATCAACAATGATCTGAAGCACGACAATAAAGTCATTTGCTCTCTCTCTCCCATGCCTAAGCTCCCACATTTAACGGCAGCTAACCCTCACGATCACGAATCTGATAACCATGAATATCACAACATGCTGGGTGCCCAAGACGGATTAACTTTACATATTTTAAAAGGGAAGCAAATAGGGGTAACCCCTGAAGCAAGTACAGACATGGGGTTGACGGACTCCAAAAAATCAGTCATGTGGCGACACTTCAAGGCACAGATGCTTGTGGCCTGCTGTAACATGGAGGACTTTCAGGGATGGGCGGCATCTCTGGGTCCAATCATGCCCTTGCCACCCATGTCACATCCACAAAAGTTCACTCAAACTGAACCAGATCCTGAAGGAATAGTAAAATCCTCTCAAACCTTCCTTGACCTTTATGGTGTCCTTCCAGGTTGCCAAACAGACCTTACAGAACTCCGCCTGCAGTTTTTCCCTTGCAGGTGAAGGCTGTCGTGCCCGCTCTTTGTCTGGTGGGTGAACCATCGCGGAAGGTAGCCCATTTGCGAGGCCACAAATCCCGCCAATCTCCTGCTAAACAGAGTGCAGTGGCAAATGCCAAACTCAAGCAGGCGACTCTTGGCAGTCTTCACTCAAGGAAATCACAAATGCCCAACATTGAGAATGTGACTACCAAAACCTTTGTCATGGACCAAAGGAACATTGTGATTACTAACATTAAAAAAAACTGGATGGGAAAAAGTACAGAGAAACACTGCGAAACAAGGTAAATATAAGTTCTCCCAATGGGTGGTTCAAATTGTAAGCTTATACTCTGATGCTTCCGACTGAATAGTTCACTCTTTATTTCATGATTAATCAACCTCTCCCTGATCACTCATATTTTAGCGACTTAGATTTCCTATTTGGCGATTGTGCTGTCTTCTTATATTTTGTATCCTGCCTTCTCGTTTATGTTTTATATTTGTTTGTGTGTGATTTGTTATGTATGCACCATCATGCCTATGGGTCCATTGAGCACGGTACAAATGTAATAGAGTAAAAAAGGAAAGTAATGCCCGGATAGCACAGACAGCACATTTACAGTGCCAATGTTATCATGAGAAGGCAGGTTTGAGCCAGCACTGGAAACTGTTGGTGACTTCAATTCAGCACTCCAACTAAGTCAATGCCTAGTCTGGGATGCCCAATGAAAGCCTTATTTATATATTTTTATGACATGTTCATAGATCTGGATGATAAACCCTTGTATAGCACACCTCTCTTTGAATCCCCCTGACCTCACTGAGCCAAGAATTAAGTTTGTTAAATTAAAAGATTTATTGAAAAATTAAACAAGATATATATCACACTTTTATAAATAAATTAATATTTGATAGCACACCTATGAATATGACAGTGATCAACAATGGATAATATTACACTAGCACACTATTTTAATTACTTAGGAGTTGGTATAGAGAGGATAAAGTAGCTGAGAATGCTTTTACAGTTTCAAGGAAATGCAATGATGGCAAAGAATGCAGCACAGAAATAAACTAAGATGGTTTCCACAAGAGATAATATGATCACTTTTTCTTTTGACAATTCACTCCCCCCTATGCAATATAAGTAGATGGAAGGAGAGCGCACAATTTTCAGGAATACAATCGAATGCAATACCAATTCAGTTCCCCCCTAGCAAGCTTAGAGCAACCGGTATGCTTTTAAAACATGCAGAAATACTTTTAATGTGATTTACAATGAAATGAAAATATGCTAAAAATGACTTTAATTCCCTTTGGGAGATTCAGGGTAGATGACAGCTACTTTGATTGGTTCAGGTCAACAATATCAGTGATTCATGAGGGATTATCAGGTTGAAAAAGGATTTCAGCAGTTGCAAGCAAAAGACAGCGATTTTGACAGGTGGAGAAATTTGATTCAAATTGCAATTCGTGGCACTTTTTCCGAGTGCGTAGAGCGCGATTACGGAAAAACTATAAGGAGTAGAAAGTCGGTTTAGGGCTTGTTGGAAAGCTGAGGATCTTAGCCTTAAATTGAAAGATATGGACGATTTTGTGGAGGTAGATTTCAGAAATGAAATAATGATTCAGAATGGCAATTGACACTTTCACAGGTTTGAAATCACAGAATGGACACACGATTTCTATGCAGTTCTAAATAGGTGGAAATGGTTTGAATTAGATTATTTTAAACTAAGAGATTGGTTTGCACAGTTCTGGCTGGATACTCACTCCTAATTTTGGAAGGAATGGGCCTCGTCACAGATCTGGTCAACAGGTTTAGCTGCGGTTCTCTCTGCTCTGCTGGTCTGGATCTCTGGTTCTGGCAAAAGTTCTGGCACTGCACAGTGGTCTGGTCTGGGTCTGGTCTTCTATTGGCACTGCACGGCGGTCTGGATACAGCTCTGCTTTCTGGGTTCTGGCACAGGGTTCTAGCCAGAATCAAACAGCTCGCCCGGCTGTTAAATAGTTTGGTTAGGTTGCTGGATTCTGAGGCCTCTGGAAAGGATTCAGCTTGTGGACTAGGCCTTTCTGCTACAAAGTTCTGGAATCTGGAGTCTGGTTTTCTAAGTTCTGGTCTCTGAATATTGTCTGGATTTGAAGTCGTCCGGCAAAGTGCTTCACAAGAAAGTGGAAAGAGCAGTCCCTACCAGGGTTTCAGTGGGTCTTTTTATGTCTTTTGAAAGTGGGTGGGAAGGCTGACTTTCTATGCCCAACCCGCTAAGGATCCTGATAGGCTATAGGATTCTCTGTCGCCTGACTGGGGAACAGAGTTGTGAGTCATCCGGCATCCTTTTTATGGCATACAGGAAGAACACTCCCCTTGTCACTTTGCACACAAATCTATTTTTGACTTAAATGCATATTTATCTATGTACAATTTTTCTAATATTATATGTCCAGTTAACGTATTTTCTGTAGCACCAAACCATCCGATCCCTGTCTTTGTAAGATGTTGTGTCCACTTCTGACAGAATTCTGCCCTTTTCATCCAGAACACAACCTCTAAACTTTTCCAGAATATACACAAATGAGCGAAAGGAATATGGGCATCAGATGATGAAGTGTAAGATTTTTAACATACATACATTTGGAGTAATACCCTATTTTCCGCTACTACCCCCCAGAACATACCACAGAGTCCTAACACCTCTTACAATGTGCACATACAAATCACAGGAATCATGATATTATTGATATAATTTTGAGAATTATGCACTATGAGTTATCCATCTTTCTAAAATTATGCTCGGGCCCAGATGGGTGTGGTTTAGGTCCCAAAGCACATGGGGAATTCCTTTTTCGTCCCCGCCTCCAAGCTCGGCTGGCTCACAGAGGCAGTGCCCCTCCCATTTCCTTCCGGGAGGAAGCCATTTACGACCCCCTGATTTAGCATTTGCCTGAGCCAAGGAAAGTTCATTTTTCTGTTTCCTGCAGTCTCAGGTACCCCTCCCCTAATTTAATCAGAGAGGTGTAATCTCCTTTTGGTGGGGGCAGGAGAAGACAGGCCAGGCCTGTGAATGCAGTTGCTGGGCAAGTTTCAACTCCTGTCGGGGGTAGTTGCCGGGCAGAATTCAATCTCTTTAAGCCAGGCTTCAGCCAAATGTCACTTTTGTTCCCATTTTTCTTCATTCAAATCAAACTTACAATTTTGACACATGCAGCTAAAACGCTGATTCTAAGTTCAAAACTATGGCATTTAAACAGTTGCAACCTATGTGACACTCCAAAGTAAATCACTCATTTATTTTAAATATTTCGATTTTAGTGGCTTTAAGTCCAATTTCACTTAAGCTGCTGACATCCACAGCTCAGGCAGTTTTGTTATGAACATTATTTTAGGCTCTTCATCTTTCCAGATTTGGTATGCACACAAGACTTCATTCTACCAGACGTCTGCTGGTGTTCATTAAGGTTTTTGAATATCTTGCAATGTTTGAAATAGGCATTTTGAGCTTGCATTCAGAGAAACAAAGGTGATTTTAAAGTGCTTTTTTGAGCTAACAGGCACTGCTGTTTTCACGTTTCACTCATGGCGCTTCTGGCCCATCACGCTCGCACTGGTGGGTGGCAGGTCAGGCAACCATTTTGGTGTGCGCAAAACTGCGCGGTTTTCCTGGATTCTGACGCAAATGTGGGCTTTTCGGCCATCTTGGATTTTCTAAGCCCACAGCACCAAATGTTGTAGCATAATAATTCAAACGTGGGTCAAGACACCTGACAAAACATACAGAAAACAAGCAAATCCCAGGAGAGAGACATAACTCTATCTGAATAAACCAAGGAAACACATGTTGCAGAACTGTCCGGTTCTCATTGGCTTACAACTGATGAAGAGGAGTTAACAGCCTAAACAAGTCCCTAGAGACCAAGCAAGGTTATAATATCTATAGTAAAACCAGCTAAAATCCTGGCAAATCCTGGCAAATTACCGAGTAGGATAATCTGAAATGCGGTCCCTACACACATGACTTGCAGTGGAAGAGAAAGCCTATCTCGTTTCCATCCGTTTCCATCCATTTCATTGGGACAAAAGATACAATACAGTGATAAGTAGAAAGCTAGAATGTCCTTGCTTGTGGCCATCCTATATAGAATAAATATCAAGCCGTACTATTCACCAAATCCCATCTCATCTGAGGTTTTAGAAAGGTATCTCTTATTTGTGACATCACAGTCACTTAAAAGCTGTTGACAAGCCTGTAACCAGTTGAGAGCATTGGAAATCCTGAGATGTCCATGATTATAACTGTTTTCTGAGATCTCATTAATAAAACAGTGGTTTTGTCATATTTCTGGTCTTTTCTATTTCTTGGGCATGAGGATTTCCCCTGAACCAGACCTATTGCTTTTGTGATGGTGGCTTTCAAACCCCCACCCCCTCAAAACTATTCCCTCATGCTACAACTGTCCTTCGGTATGAGGCCATACAGGTATGGCACTCAAAGGAGCTGCTCTCACAGCTGGTTTCTCTTCCCCTATATGTCCAACTCATTACCCCTGCACACAATGCACTCTGGACTTTGACATTTCTGACAGTTGGTTGGTCAATTCCAGATTTAGCTCTCTTAGTTCTGACAGGTGTGATGAACCCTACAGTGACCTCACAAAACACCTACTTAAAGTTTCCTCTGAGTTGGCCAGGTAAAGGCAGATGCTTTCTGATCTTAAGCCTGGGGGTGGTGTTCGTCGGAAGGATCACCTGGGAGGAGAAGCACCCCAGGTAATAAAAGGACTTTGTGGGATGAGACACCCCAGGGAAATAAAAGGACTTGGGTGAGACACAGTATTTGTCTTCCTCAAGGAAGGAAATATCTGTAATGCCGGAATATGTAACCCAGTCCCGAACTGACTGTCGGAATATAGATGAGGATAACTACAAGCAGTTATATTCTGAGAGCAGGTAAAATCCTCTTAAAATCACAGACATTTATAAACATAAAAGCCCCTATGAGTCCCAGAGAAATAAAGAAAGAAGTCTTTAAATGTTACCAATCAGATTCCTGAAAAACCATACTCTTATGCAAAGTCAAATAATACTTGGAATCCTCATAGTACTTTGTAGAATAGGTATAAGATGAAAAGTGAACATGATAATGATAAATTCACTAAGAAAGTTGAATTCTATTTTATGAACTACGAGTCCCATATATCACTTGGTAATGGGATGTAGAAGAAAACTGCAGAGGCAAAGGACTGCAGGTCGCAGTTAATTAGGAATAATGACCCACACCTGAGGAGGACTGGGAGGCATAAAAATTGCCCTTAGGTGTAGGCCAAAGGAAGGAGGAGCAGTAGAAGGTGGGGTGGTTTTCCTACCTCCATTTGACAGCTGCAGAAGCAGAGGTTGTGTGGGAGCAGAGATGCTGGGACCACAGTGGTGTGTGAGGTTAATGCCTGTCCTGAGAGGGTCCTGATTGCTACAGACCGTAATTGCAGAGCTGGCATAATGGGAAGCATTGGGAGAGATGATTCTCCCTCTAAGGAATGCAGCTTCAGAGGTCGCACAGCGGAAAGTGCACCTTTTGATAACTTTCCCCCTTGATTACCAAGCAGCAGTGGCAGGCGAGCACTGATGTTTTGTTGGAGCCAGGAAAGCCCTGCTGGCGGTAGACGCGAGCTGCGGAGGACCATGGAGAAGAGATTCCCAGACCTTCAGCGGAGAGTGACCCAGAGGACCTGGAGGCAGCGAGGCGAAAGGATACACACGCCAGACCCAGTGAGTTCATTGTTAGATAGCTCTGTATCTGCCCGCTGGCTAATTCCAGAGGCCCCAACTATAGTAAAGTAACAAGCAAAGTAAACCAAGTGTGAAAGAACCCTTTTGAATACTGAACTAATAGAAAACCTGTGAATTCCTATGTTAACTACCAAGCTGATTTAAAAGGACAAAGATGGCAATATAACAATCTCATTGCCATATCAGATGTGGGTCATTGTGACATTGTGTGGCATGAAAAGACCAATATATCAAAGCAATTCAAAAATCACCATAACTGTTAAAGCCAAAAGAATACAGTTGGTGTTTTCAATGTTGATAAAAATGATTGCTCACATGAAAAGATTGTCCTAACAGAGAAGGACTTAAATCTACATTGCCAACGCCAAAGAAGTGTGAAATTGAAACAGAAACCTTATCAGCGGTTGATTAGTGGTAGAGGGAAGAAACGAGAGTGGCAGGAAGGCTGCCCTTCTAAGGGAATTTGTTCAGAGGCAATGGAGCATAACCCGCAGAGAATGTGGCAACCACCCAGATGTAACAAATAGCATCAGTGTGGTTCTTCTTTCCCTTGAAATGGTTCTTATATTTGAAGTTGTGAGCAAAATATATTGCTAATTTGTTTTGGTCGAGTTTGAACTTTACCACAGAAGTACTGACAAGCACTAGTTTATTCTGGCCTGACAGGAGAGTAAACCAGGTCAGAGATTATTGTAGTAGACGGATCTGTTCTGGCAGGGGAGTACACCAGAGCAGAGAACTTTGTCCCAATAAGCCCGGCAGGCGTGTAGACCAGGTGAAAGCCTTTGAAGTACTGTGGTGTGGTTAAAAGTCATGAAGAAGAAGTTGAAGAACCGCTAAAATGTTTTATTGATTAATGCAGATTCATCCTGCCAAATTAATAACATAGAAGCAAGTGTTATGTGAACTGCTCCTGATGTCTTTAATATAGTCAAACAAATGGTTGTGTGAACTGGTGCAGACATATGCTTACAAATATATATATTTTTTTTAAATCAATGAAGTATGGAAATATTCTGAGTTGCTGCTCAGTAGTTCAAGGACTTGCAGTTATCAAATTGGAACTGTGTGTTCTTAAATAGAAATCAAAGAAAAATGTCTTATGATACAGGTTTACCTTAAGCTTTTTGGAACTGTTAAACAAAATACTACTTGAATCGGGGGAAAGGAGACTTATCCAGATTAGAAGGGGAAAAATTTGTTATGAAGTGAATTTAACTGTTACATTTGTTGCTGTTCAATTCGAGTATATATATGCCTTGTTAAGTTGTGTCTGATTAAGTGTGAGGTACAAAATCCTTTTGTTAGAGTGTTTCCTTTAGTTTATTTTAGGCAGGGAAATGCTCGTGAGAGTAGGACTAGTGAGGCGTTAATCCAACCTTTTGGGTTAATAAAATGGCATCTTTTGAAAAGCCTTCACCATGTTGTCCGCCTCACATTTCTGACCTCTCACACAGGTTAATGTAACAACCAATGTACAATCAAGCCTGCATGCTTCAGGGGTAAACTGTAGTGCACACCAAGCCTATCACACAACCACCTTCTGACTAATTTCAGCCCTTCCTTGAAAGTACTAGAAATTGCCCACACAGGAATGCATTCATTCTCAGGAGAATGTATAACTTTTCCTTTTCTGCTCAGTGCTATGTTTTCATTATTTTACACTGACTGTACAGTCATGCAGGCTATTATAAAGCACATGCTTATGCCTAATTCCCTTTCTTAAGTTAAATATTTCATGTGGGTTTAACCGTTCTACATTTCTCCTCATATACTTCATTCTGCCCTGGGCCTAAAACACTCGGATCACATCAACCAGATAGTCTCACTGGCTCCCTATTAAAGTGTGGGTAGACTTTAAAACTTTGTTTATCACACACTGGTGCATCTATAAAGAGGCACCACTCTACTTCAACAGATGTAGCGCTCAAAATGTCCCAGAGCGTGCACTACGATTCAGATCCAGCCCCTCACTGATCACCCCTTGCTCAAGTTGAAAAGAGCCGGGGGTGTCAGTTTCTGCATCATGGCTCCTTCTCTCTGGAACTGTTTGCCCTTAGCCATTAGGAACAAATAATCCTACACTGCATTCAAGAAGTTAGTAAAAAAACAGGTTGCTTGATTATGAGCAATACCTGAACTCTGTAGGTATCACCACCAATGCATGCAACTAAGGGCCTGATTCATGCGTGGGGAAATAGGGAACTTGCTTGCCAAACTGCGTGTGAAATCCTGTTTGTCAATTCATGGAATTGAATGTGCGGAATTTTCCTGGGACACCACTGCGAGCGGCCGAGTGCCTTGCTCCAGACACCATGCAGAGCATGGGTGTGGCTTGCGCAGAGGGCTGGGAAGTGGGCGGGACACTGAAAATGATGAAGAACAAGAGAAAATGTGGGCATTACGAGAGACGGGCTACAGGCAGTCCATCACATGCCCCCTATTGCGAAGAACAATACGTATTCATGCATCCGCCGGTGCAACCTCTCGGCAGGGAAATGGGCACGCAATGCCCTCATACTATCCACCACTTGAAGGCAGGCATACAGACACTTGCGCATAGGATTCACCGTGCAGAGGTAAGATTGGGTGTCGGATTTAGGGATGCATGAACGCAGCCTGGGTTCCGATCTAACTTAGTGTTGCAGGTACGTAGTGTAGTGGGGTGCAGGAATGGTTTACTGGGGTTCACATGCACATTTTCTCAGTTTTACCTGAATTACAATAAATCGTATGCATGTTGTCGCAATGCAAGTAACAGTTAAGGGGGACCCTGCACAGGGTCCCCGAGATGCAGACCTGCTTGCATGGGACCCCACGCTCTGTTCTGAGTGTGCATGTATTTGTGCATGAGGAGCATGCAAAGGTGGCTATTTCTGGCTGTATTTTATTTGCGTGGGGGCGTGTTGTGGGCGTTCCAGCCACAACTTGTGTATGCGATTACTTTGCGTGTACAATTTCATGAACGCAGAGCACGCAGAAAAACCTTGCACAGTCAAGTTATCAGCGTGTGGGCATTGCAGGATTTCTGCACACTTTTCCATGAATCAGGCCCATAATGTACTGGTCTTTTTGCTATTCACTGTACCCAACTCTGTGATACCCTTGGTCTGGGCATTACAAAAATGAGAACATAAAAAAATACTCCCCTTCTTTATTCTCTTCCAGGCCAAGTTGTGGCTATCATTGGTTGCTGCATAATACACCACTCCATGGATAAACCTTGAATGTGACTGTTAGACCACTATTGTGATGAAGGACACAGTATAACAACTCAACATAACAAAATGAGAAATCTGAAATACTCATCTGTACCAACAGGTATTTGCCTTTTTGAATTGGTCCATAGAAGTCAGTTTTGCCACATTGCTTCAGGTAGGTCTGGCATTTTCAGGGAACCTGGAGTCTTATGTTTGCTTGTGCATTGACAGATGTGACATGTTCCCATTGTCCTCTCAACCCTCACATACTCTGTCGGAAACAACATGGTGCACACAGTTGTATTTTGTTGGCTACAATTCCTCTGTACTCTTCATATGTGGTGTCAATGATCTGTTGACGCGAACTCTTGGGTAACATAATACTTGACCCATGAGCATGACGCCTTTCACTCATTTCCGACAAACGCGCTTCTTCCTTGTTAACGTCTCTCTGCTCTGGCTTCTGCTGACCCATCCAGGTGTTGGGTCCTTTTCTTTGTGGTTTGCGATCTGCGACAGTGAGACTGCTACTGGGTTGGCTCCATGCAAGATGAAATCGGAATATTCTGTCACAAATGATGGCTGCATCACAGTATTCTTCAGAAGATTCTTTGAAATGTAGTCTGCTGAGTTCTATTCTTTTACTGGTTTATGTCTGTTCTTGAAATCAAATTTCAGGTGCCGTATTTCCATATGTTAATCCATTTTCGCTTTTGGATACCTGTATATTGATAAAAGCGACTGGTGATTAGTTCTGCTGTGAATGGCTTCCCTCGCAGTAACACATGGCCACACTAGGACAGGCTTTCTTTCTCTGGCTAGACGTATGAAATGTCAGTGTCTCTTACGCTGTGACTTGCATTCAAGTGTTCTGCAGTTGCAATGTTCTCCTTTGTCTTTTTATTGATGCTTGTTTACGCTCTATGAACCAAATAATCTCTTTACCATGTTTGGTAGATTTCTTTAATGTTTTGTTAATGATGGCACAGCTTTTGAAGCACAGTAGGTTGTTATTCTTAGAAATAATCGCAGATATCACACCTCTGTGGGATTAGGGATCCTCACTGTTGTTTTTGTTTTCTCTCTCTCCGGCTGCATTCATCTACCCGAGAACACATGTCCACAGACTTTCATTTCTTTCATTCTCACATGTATTGATATTACGCGTTAAAACGGCCTCCATCAAACCCTCACATACTCGCGTTACAGCAGCATCTTGATCCTTCATCTTTCCAAATGGCAAAATATAATTGCTCTATTTGAAGAAGTTTCGACCATGCCTAATCACTTTTCCTATGGCTTCTTGGAATATCTCTGTTGCCGACGGCATGTCTGTATCTGTACAATCCCAAGTGGGTGGCGCAGGCTTTTGTCTATCTCAACAGTGGTTCCAGTTCCAGCTCGTGATATCTCTTATTGAGGTCCAGATTTGAACATATGTGAGCTCTACAGGGGCAGCTGATTACATCCTGAATAAGGAGACTTGGCTGCCTCCCCCTTCTTATTTATTTATTTATTCGAATTGTTAAAGCGTGCAGCAGCCCAGGGGCATCGTCTTTGCTTGTCGCAAGTCAACACAGTTACAGATTGTTACCTATCCGATTTTCTTTGTACCACTACAATAAATGATACCCATGATGTGGGCAATTCAGTGGACACTCTTGTGTCTTGTCTTGTGCTATGAGAGCCTGAGTTTCCTTTTCCAAGTGTTTTTTCAAGTGTATAAGCACTTTTGGGCCACGTGAGTCACCGATTCTTAAATATGGAACATAACCTGTCCATCTCGTAACTTTCCCAAGTGTCTGAACAGGGGCGGGGGAGGAGGGGGGGTTGCTACTACCATGTGTGGTGTTGTCACGTTGAAAGTGAGGGACACAACCGCTCATATCTTGGAAACGCAATACAACACCTGTACACATGCTGATATACTGGGTACACACTACATGTTTATTGTGACCACTGGGTCAATCGCAAAGTGGTTTGTTCTCAGTTGCTTTATTCTCTTCTTCTGCCATCTGTAAACGTATCTGGCACTCTTACTGTCCTTGCTGGGCGGTTCTTCTCCCTCTTCTAGTGTTTCTATTTTGTTTAGTCATCTCACAACTTTTCTGTTGTCCTCTGTTGACCTTCTGAGTGCTGATTTGAAAACATGCACTAAGTGGGGGTTTTCTAACACAATTGCGGCATCTATGCTCCACTACTCGGAAATCAATACCATGTGGGACTAGCTGCACGCACACACATGTAGCCTGTTGTTCTGCTCGTTCTCTTCTCGGCTTGATTGTTTATTCTGATTTTTTTTTTTGTTCTTGTGCTGTGCACCTTCGGAATGTAATGTCGTCCATGGGGCATATGTCATTTGTGTTAATACGTTTGCATTCTACTGGGTTACCTGGGTGCCTGCTCTTCCTTCCGTCATTGTTATGAGGAGGATGTTGGCTAATGTAACCGGCTTCTTAAGGAGTATCTTTCGTAGTGATGTGGATGAACACACTTCATTAATGCATAATCGTATGGCCTCTTCATTCAAGCATGTTCAAGGACACTGTGTCCCACAGGTTTGTGCGCTTTCTTTGGAAAGACATCCACTGACCTTACAGGCAGCTGCAATGGTATGCAGGGCATGTATCATCCAGATCACAATTTTTCTGGCTCAAAATAATAATTAAAACACTCTCTTAGATTGCTGTACATCTCTGCATTGCCCACTGGAAACGTGGTGAGTAGATATCCACATTTTCTCTCCACCAAACTCATGGAAAGCCTACCTGCATACTTTAGTTTAAGATTCAAGGTAGTTCTCAGATCTTCGGACCATCTTTGTGCACTTGGTTGCTGGTGCCTGGGCGTCTGACATGCTAAAGTGTGGTGTTCTGTGCTGTGCTCGATGAACCCCAGCCGGCCCATAGGACTGGGGGTTTCCAAACAGCACTTTAAAATGAGTAGCAGCACCCGTGAGATGGATGGGGATGCAGATTTGTACTCTTGCATCAAATCAATAATGACAACTCAATGGTTTGGCAAAGGGAGTCCGTTTAAAGACAAGTACAAAAAACGGGGAGTTCATGAATATCAGCAATCGCTCGATCTTCCTTCTCCTTTCAACTTCAATTCATTTCAGAAAGAACATAACATTATACCAAAAACTCGTCATCACTGACTTTTAACTCTTAAAACTTAGCATGCAACTTGATTGGTTCTAGGAAGGAAACTTTAATATAGGTGCTATATCTGTATAAGGATTATGACGTGGATTCGAAACTGGTCCTCCGTGCACTGGTGATCACTAATAGGATTCGGTTGAGGTTAGCTATAGAATGTGAAAAAGTGCAAGCAGCAGTAACACTAGTTCCACCAAACCAATCCACACTGGTTGGTACTAATAAAATAAAGTTATATGGAATGGGAAGGTAATGCGCTTTACACCATTATACTAATGCATCACATGAAGTGTAGAAGAGTTTTAATAAGGTCATGAACAGCCGACACGTGTTTCGATACACAGGTCGTCTTCAAGGCGGGCAAAGTTACAGTCAAAGTAAATTCATGAGATCCAATGAAATAGCCGTAGCCACTGTATGGCAATAAGTGTCAGCGTCGTCATCCAAATGAAAAGAACAAAGTGTAAAGCCTCACTGGCCGAAGCACATATATCCCGCTTGAATTGGAACCAGTTCCAATTCAAGCAGCTCGATTGGACGAGCGATATATGTGCTTGGGCCAGTGAGGCTTTACACTTTGTTCTTTTCATTTGGATGAAAACGCTGACACTCATTGCCATACAGTGGCTACGGCTATTTCATTAGATCTCATGAATTTACTTTGACTGCAAGCTTGCGTGCCTTGAATACGACCTGTGTGTCGAAACATGTGTCGGCTGTTCATGACCTTATTAAAACTCTTCCACACTTCATGTGATGCATTAGTATAATGGTGTAAAGCGCATTACCTTCCCATTCCATATCACGCTATATCTGTATATGTAACGGGGAAAGGGGATTGGATAAACAATGTCAGGTTGGGCATCTGAGCCCTTCCTTCAAAATGGCTACTGTAAATGTTAATAAAAGTACAACGTCTCATGGGTTCTACTAACTATAGGACCCTAGATTACTTGTTCCACTATGATTGGGTTGGCATCAACCCCACTCATACTTTTCCACTTGCTCTTAGCAGCGTGCAGAATAGCTGGCCAGTTGCAGGGAGTTTGTCTGCACCCTCAGCTTCCCTCCAATTATTGCTACAATCAATCATCACCTCAGTGGTCATGTGTCAATTATTTCTTTGTGGTTGGCCTCGAGTCTTCTTCTTGGTCTGGGAAAGTTAAGGTGTCTGTGCATGGCAAAAGTCCATGCGTAGGTGTGAAAGTTTCATCCCTTCCTGCTGGTTTGGTCATGTGATTCCGACACTGTGAAATCGTCTTTTTCTCCATGCAATTTTGTGTATTTGATTTAATTCTGCCCGTCGTCTGCCATCTGTGACTTATCTTGGCCTTTCTGAACAGGATACTCTGTAATTCTTTCTCTTAATTGTATCCACTTGTTGGCCTATTTCAGCCGATACGACCTTGGCTTCTTGGCATGGTTACCTCCGTCTGAGTTTCTCTCAGTCTTTAATTGTTGATTTGTTTGCTGCAAAGCTCTCCTCCTGAGACCTTTAATAACCTTTGATTGATTCTGCTCTTGTGAGTAGTGCAAGTTTACTTATATAAATTGCTTCTTTTGAGCTAGATATGTATAGGTGGCGCTTGCCGCAATCGACTTTTGCTACTAAGCATAAGCAAGCCTCACGGTTTCTTGCTTCTTGCGGTTTCTTGCATATTTACACAGTTAAACTAGCTGAATATCTTCAGCGCGCTTGTGGCATAAGTTTCTGACATCTTGACATCAATTATTTCACTTTAGGCTCAGGATGTTAATTATCCATGGTATTTCATCCCTTTTCATCATTTACAGGTCACCATATCTTCTATATGTGAGTCAGTCTGGGTTCTTATGACATCACCATTCATCTTACTTCAGTATCTTTTTAGCTTCTTCAGGTATTGTATTCTTACAATCGTCATTCTGCCTCACTTGTCGATATCGTTTTCTCAATGGGTACCTTACTGTCAAGGTTTTATTAGGTGTCGGTCAACAAGTGCTGTTATTCTGATAGGTACTGGACAGAGCCCAACTGCAGCCCTCAGCTGGTTTATTTGCTCATCATATATCAAATATTTCAGCATGAACATTCCTGGTACTTCAAAATGGGCGGTTGGAGTGTGAATCGAGCTTGGCACCTCCTCTACAGTGGAATGTTATTTTTTTTATTATTTTCTTTTACTGATTTGAAAAAGGTGATGGATATCAGGTTGCTGTAGGTACTCCTGGGTAGCCCATTAATCACTATTTGTGGTATTTTCTAAGGCCCAGACCAGATGGTAGCACTAATAATTATATTCAAAAGCATGCTGTTTATATTTCCTTTATTCTCCCTTTCCAATTACATTAGGGCTTACTGATGGAAGGCTAGTCCTCATACATCTGTTCCATCCTTTCCTGATATGGTTCGGCTTCTCTGGCAACACACCTCTGCCTATCCTCCTTCGGCCACAGGAAGTGGTCTTCATTGATATGGCCATCACTCTCAGGTCTCGGCAATCCAACAATATCTAACTTCTCATGGCCTTCAAGAATAAACTGAAATTAGCACTGTTTAATAAGGTCTTCCTCACCAATCCCCATTACTTGAAGTATCACTGCCCCGATGGTCTACATAAGGGACTGAACCTCCATTAACAATTCTTACATCCATCCATGTTCACTAATGACAGTCATGTCACTTAGAGTGGCTGGTGGGCATTGCATAAACTGAGATTTCCAAAGTGCCTGCAAGGCATCATGTTGCCATTTCACAAATCAATTCAGTACTATTTTCAATATGTAATTCAACACACATGAAGATTGCAGAATTGAAACCATGCTCTACTTTTTTCACGATTTCGGATAATGAATGAATCAGCTGCATAGCACACTACAGGATTTCAATGTCTGCCCTTTGGAAGTGAACCTTAAATTGCCAATGCCTTGCTTCTGACCCACAAATGATAGGAACTTCTATGTTAGAACTGCTACCCTTAAAACTAACTGCAAACTTTAAATGCATGTGATGGGATGCCATCTGGAAGAATGTAAGCACTTGTTTTTTCAATTTTTAATAATAACATGATGCAGGTAATTCTGTCATGGAAAGGCAGGGTCTGCAGGGTCTGCTAATTAAACCATGTTTCATAAAATGCTCCGTGCATTATAGTGCACACATGTGCCTTTTCTGAGATAGCCTACAGATGCACTAAGCCCCAGCTCTGCAGAGGGCACAGGGCAGATTCAAAAGTCACATTTGCATTCCTGACTGCTGCCAGAATACAAAGTTACTTTTGGGATTGTTAATCCAATGCACATCTAAAGAACATTATAATAACTGTATGACTTAGTCAGTCCATGGCACGGGCCTAGTCACTGCTAAGTGTGTACAATGATACAGTCACAGCAATTTGATCTAACACTACTGTCAGCTCTGTGAGCAGTGCCAGCTATGACAGGACTGATTTAAATTGGTATCAAGTAATATTGTCCCCATAAACAATGTCACATACATATAATTGCCGGGAAACGGCATAGACAACATTGTTTATGGGGACAATATATGGGGTAAATGGGAGCGTGGAAGGCAGGGGAGGCCCCCGCTCCCAAAAAAATGTGGGGGTTGCAGGGGTGTCTCCCGCAAGTTCCATATGATAATGTTGCAGCAAAAAAAAACTCCATTCTTGCATGGCGACATTTTACCGGGGACATTATCACATAGAACCTGTCAATTGGTGCCTGGTCTGACTGTCTCCACTACTGTCATGTGGCTGAATGGCCAGAAAGCAGCCTCTTTTGTTTCCCCAGAGGAAGGCCAACAACTTCCTCCAAGGCACAGGAACTTCCACCAGGAAGACTCCTGGGATTCAAAGCTTTAAAGGCAGCACCAACGTAAAAAGAAAACAAGTCTTACACCAGGTTGCTGATCGCTGGAGTCACTTTGAAGTTAGCAGGCATGGGAATGGGGCTGAGAAAAAGAAGCCAGAGAGAGAAGGATCCCAGAATCGTCTTTTCAGATAGTTCTCACTTCCTTTCCCTGTCCCCTCCACTTCTTGCCGGGAAGGTATTCTGGGTGGGATATCATAAGGTAAAGGACATTTGCTATAACCACCTGAACTGTACCCCTTCTAGTAGGATTGCTTTTGACCAACGTCGTGTGATATTATGGCTTATGGGATGTATTAACCCACTCATCCGAGCCCTGCAACAGTACTGTGCATTGCTGGCAGCAGAAACATCACAATGGCCACTGGAAAGCATGCTGCTCGCTTAAAACCAGCCAAAAATGCGCAGTAAAAATCTGAAAGATAGGCTGCAATCCCCTTTTGCCTATATTATCGGGCACAGGAGACCACTGCCAAAAACCACCATTGGGCTACCCACACAGTAGCCTGAAACCACTTGGAAATAGCAATACTGATTGCCAAAAGCAACCCAGAGTTGTTTGGGAATTCATTTTCTTGATTGTCAAAATGTGCTAAAATCATGGCTCACAAATCACCAAAAAGATCCAATATTCTTGTTGGGTGTTCCACATTATTCTACTGCAAGAATCCACATCAATACAATGTCAGCAAGAATCATATGCTATCAAGCTAAATCTCCTTTTAAAGATACTGATGTAAAGACAGCTGTCAAAAATGGGTGTAGTACCGTTGCTCACCACTACCAGAAGCCGGCATTTTAAACCATTTCTTTGTAAAAGTTAAACATGAACAACTGAACCCAAACTATGCCAAGGAATACTTGCTATCAGAAGCCAAAGGGGTAGAGACAATTTAAAACTATATTCTGAAATGACTTGAATGAAGCAATTGTTTAATGTATGTATTAAAAATGTGAGTTATATTGTAAGACAAATTGTAGGCATTGGTTGCAGAGTTAAGAAGTTTCCCACACTGGGAACCCTTCACACCTTATCCCTAGACAAAGGAGACATCCCCTGCCCCAAGCCAAGAGATTGACAAGTTGGTGTGAAAAGGAACTGGGAGTGGCACCCTGGACTGATGCTCTGCTGCCTGGAAACAAGACAATGGATTATTTCAGCTGAATAGAATATGCTGATTTGGGTGTGACTTGTCAACAACAACTGCTCTGGGAGAGACAGGCCATGTGACCATCTGACTCACCCGGCTCTGGGGGCGGGGGGGCAGACCAGACTGAGGTGTGTATTGAATTGAAAGCAAATGTATGTTTTATAAAATTGCTTATAACAAATTTTACCAAGCTGACCAAAATGTCAAACTTTGAGACGGTTAATATGAAAAATTCACTCACAATTCAAGACTAAGCTGGATGCCGGGTGATGTTCTGAGACCAAACCCCGGGATTTATTAATATTGTAGATACGGTGTTTATGCTAGAAACATAAAAACTTACAGTAATATGCTCAGAGAGGGTGTGTATGTCTGTGTAAAATTTGGTGCAGGACCAATCTTGGCAAACCCACTAAAATCGCGAATAAGTTGTCATTTCTGAACTAAAGCTCTTGGAAAAATCAGGGTTGGTCAAGAATGTACCTTAAGTAATCTGTGATGTGTACATGTATTCTCAACAACTTGTGTATCTGGGAAATATGTTTTTTATGAAAAATTGATTTTCTATGGAAAAGCAGAGGGGAAGGATGTCAGCTAAGCCATAAACACAGCGTCATGATGACACCTCATGACACGCTGGTCCTTCCTCCAGTCAGAACCCAGAAAATTCTCTGACCTATCAAATCCTTAGAGGGTTGGGCATGTAGAATCAGCCTCCACACCCACTTTGAAAACACATAAAAAGAGACTGCTTAGGACAGATAACACACTCTTTCCACTCTTCAACCAATTCCTTGCGAAGCACTCTGCCAGAAGACTCCAGAATCGAGATAGATCCAGAGACCAGACTCTAGAACCAAGCCCCAGAATCCAGAATCCAGAACTTTGAAGCAAAGGCCTAATTCACAAACTGAATCCTTCTCAGCAGGCCTCAGAACTTTTGCAACCTCATTCTAACCCCTAAACTTCCAAGGGGCATATGAAAATCCAACAGCCTGGCTGAGCTTTTTTGCTATTCTAGCCAAGAACCCTGTGCTAGAACCCAGATCCACAGAAAGCTATGCTGTAATCCAAGACCCGTCAGATCCAGTTCAAGAGACCCAGAGCGCCGTGCAGTGCTGAGAGCAGAATCCAGAGGGCCTAAAACCTGTCCGGTGGCGAGAGAACCGCAGCCCAATCCCTTGACCAGATCTTGACGTGGCCCATTTCCATTCCATTCCAAAACTAGGAGTATCTAGTCTAGAACTGTACAGAACCAATCTCTTAGTTTAAAGTAGTCCTATTCCACTCATTTCAACCTATCCAGAACTGCATTATAGAATCCTGCGTTCATCCTGTTGATTTCAAATCTGTAAAGTGCCATCTGTCATTCTGAAATCTTGACTTTTTTTCTGTAAATCTACCCTGCACAAAAACGTCTGTATCTTTTGAACCGCAGGTCCTAGAAGCAAAATGTAACTGTCATTTTAAAGCTAAGATCCTCAGCTTTAAACCTAAAATGACATTCCAATTCCTTATAGTTTTTCCGTAATCGCGATATACGCACACGGAAAAAGTGCAGCGAATTGCAATTTAGCTCAATTTCACCACATGTTAAAAATAGCTGTTTCTTGCTTTCAACTGCTTAGATACGTTTGAAAATTAATAAAGGGGGTGCTGGGAGTCCCTCTGCCAGACATTAGTCCTGGTTACGAGAGACTTACCCAGAGTCTTTAGCTCAGTATCTTTCACAGAGAAGAAATATCCTAAACATATCAGTCTTTGTCTTGCCCTGGGGCAGTCCAGCACCGAAATACTAGGCAATTCTCCTCTGAACAAGAGTACCAACAGAAACCCCAGACACGTGTTTCGGTCTGGTTGGACCTCATCAGTAGGGTGGATCTGTGCCTCTCTAAGAATAGTGAGCAAGGGGTCCACGTCTGGATTCCCCTAGTAACTTAGGGTGAGACCCAAAGTTACTTAAATATGCAAATTAATAAAGGGGGTCCTGGGAGTCCCTCTGCCAGACATTAGTCCTGGTTACGAGAGATTTACCCAGAGTCTTTAGCTCACTATCTTTCACAGAGAAGAAATATCCTAAACATATCAGTCTTTGTCCTGCCCTGGGGCAGTCCAGCACCAAAATGCTAGGCAATTCTCCTCTGAACAAGAGTACCAACAGAAACCCCAGACACGTCTTTCGGTCTAGTTGAACCTCATCAGTAGAGTGGATCTGTGCCTCTCTAAGAATAGTGAGCAAGGGGTCCACGTCTGGATTCCCCTAGTAACTTAGGGTGAGACCCAAAGTTACTTAAATATGCAAATTAATAAAGGGGGTCCTGGGAGTCCCTCTGCCAGACATTAGTCCTGGTTATGAGAGACTTACCCAGAGACTTTAGCTCACTATCTTTCACAGAGAAGAAATATCCTAAACATATCAGTGTGATGTGACCTAGCAGTTCGGGCTGGACTGCCCCTTTTGGGGTGGGGCCAAGCCTGATTTGCATATGGTCTTTCTCCTTCTGTAATGGCTTGGCAGGCGAAGAACAGTGGTCTGGAGGGTTGCCCAGAGCAATGCCAGTGGTTAAGATTCATTCTAAACCTTCCAGCCATCACCTTTTTGTTTTTGCTTTGTCACCCCGAGTGGGACGGGTATGCCCAGACGTGGGTCCCGTGCCTGCTGGGCCTAGAGACCTAAGCTACTCCTCACTGATGAGACCTAACAAGGGCGAAACATGTTTGGGGATGCTTGTGGTCTCGTGCAGAAGGGATGTGACCTAGCAGTTCGGGCTGGACTGCCCCTTTTGGGGTGGGGCCAAGCCTGATTTGCATATGGTCTTTCCCCTTCTGTAATGGCTTGGCAGGCGAAGAACAGTTGTCTGGAGGGTTGCCCAGAGCAATGCCAGTGGTTAAGATTCATTCTAAACCTTACAGCCATCACCTTTTTGTTTTTGCTTTGTCACCTCGAGTGGGACGGGTATGCCCAGACGTGGGTCCCGTGCCTGCTGGGCCTAGAGACCCAAGCTACTCCTCACTGATGAGCCCCAACAAGGGCGAAACATGTTTGGGGATGCTTGTGGTCTCGTGCAGAAGGGATGTGACCTAGCAGTTCGGGCTGGACTGCCCCTCTTGGGGTGGGGCCAAGCCTGATTTGCATATGGTCTTTCCCCTTCTGTAATGGCTTGGCAGGCGAAGAACGGTGGTCTGGAGGGTTGCCCAGAGCAATGTCAGTGGTTAAGATTCATTCTAAACCTTCCAGCCATCACCTTTTTGTTTTTGTTTAGATTCGTTTTGAACCTGGTAATCACTCATGAATCATTGCTGGTGTTGACCTGAACTAATCCAAAGTAACTCTCACTTATCCTGAATTAAAAGCATTTTAGTATATTTTCCCATCCTTTGCAATTACATTCAAAAGCATTTTGACCTGTATTTTGACCTGTGTTTAAAATCATACCTGTTCTCTCTAAGCTTTCTGGGGGGAACTGGAATTGAACTGCATTCTTGATTGTATTTCTGAAACCTGTGTGCCCTCATTTCCATCCCTTCATATTGCATAGGGGGGGAGTGAGTAGTCACAGGGGAAAAAGTGATCACATTATCTTTTGATTGAAATCATGTCAAGTTTAATCTGTGTGCATTCTTTCCCATCATTGCATTTCCTTGAATCCATATCAAGTATTCTCTGCTACAGTATCCTTCCTATTCCTACTACTAAGTGATTAAAGAGTTGTTGATATTGTAATATCACCCAGTACTGATCACTGTTCATATTCATAAGTGTGCTATTCAAATATTATTTTATTCATAAACGTGTGATATATATATTGTTTACTACTTCAAATAAATCTTTTAATTTGCAAAACAAACCTACTTCTTGACTCAGTGAGGTCAGGGGGATCCAAAGAGAGGGGCGTTAAATAAGGGTTCATCATCCAGATTCAAAGAACTTTGACATAAAAAAATCTAAATAAGGGCTTCCATTGGGCATCCCATCCTAAGCATTGACTTAGTTGGATTGCTGGATTGAAGTCACTTACAGGCTTTAAAAAGAGAGAGCCACCCCTTCATTCCCTGATTCAGTTTTGCAATCTTGAAGCACAAGAAGAATTCACTGGACTTCTGTTGGGAGTGCAGTCCATTCCGAAGTTCTCCACAAGTGAGGTTAAGACAGAAGGCATTCAAGGCAGAGGAGAGCTCTGTTCCTTAACTATCTCCAGGGAACAGTGGTGGTGAACCGCTGTGGACCAATGCCTGCCTCTCTGCTGCCTGCACTGGAAACATGCGCCTGTTTATTGGAGGTGAAGTATTCCCTGTAGGTGACAGCCAACTTCCTGGAGTGGAAGTGCAGAACTGAAAGATTCAACGTATCCTTGGAGCCCCTTCATTGGGCATCCACCACAATCTAGTAGACAAGGAGCAGCTCTGGGATGTGATTCCTGCATCAACCTGCTTGTGGGATACACTGACTCGGACATCATCTGCCTGGCCCAAGCCCCTTTGTGCCATGTCCCTTTGATGTTTGTGAACCTCACAGTGTATTGGACCCAATCGCCCTGTTATCCAACCCAAAGCCGAAACACTGCCTCAGAAAGCCCCCTGAAGGCCTGCATGAGGCTATTGAGAATTAAGAAGATGACAGAAAGGTATTTGAAGAGCCACTCGTCCATGGTTGATAGTAAAGGATCATAGTGCCTTTCAAGTCCCCCTTCTCTCCCTCATTATTAGAAGACATTTCCTTGAACAGTGGCATTCTTGTTAAACTATTGCCTTAGCAGCCCTGCTCATCTACCCAGAATGCCCTCTTACACATGTCTGTATTTTCTGTGTTTCTTTTACAATGGTGGGTTTTTTCTATTGCTTTCGAATTAGTGGATTGCATTTTACTGTTTGATAAAAAATCTTTATTTACACAGAACCTGGATTGGACATTTGTTTATTTTGGAATCATTGTACTATATCTGCTATACCAAATCCTCTGTCGCCATCTCAAAATTGCCGCCCATTTCTCAGACGCAGCTACTTCTTGGATCAGCTCATTCCTTGCAAACAGAACCATGAGGGTTTTCTCTCCACTAGCAGCGGCTGACCCATCCCACGTCCCTTGTGGAGTTCCCCAAGGATCCTGTGTATCTCCCACACTTTACAATGTGTTTACCAAACCACTCTTTGATATCCTTGACTATCTGGGTGTCTCTTACACTAATTATGCGGATGACACCCAGATACTCATCCCTATCACGGGTGATTTTGTAACCGACTCAAAATCTCTCAATACAGTCTACTCCGTCATCCAAGCATGGATGGCTAATCACGGGCTCTGTCTCAACGATGAAAAAACGGAGTTAATCATCCTGGGCTCCCAATCTAAACTTTCGAAACTCGACACCAACTATAAATCCTTCATTATTGACGGGAATGACATTAAAGTGGCCAATGTCACCAAAACCCTGGGAATTTACCTCGACTCCACACTGTCCCTCATTCGACAAACTAATGCAGTTGTTTCTGCATCATCTTACACCTGTAAATTGATCACAGCCTGCAGACCATTCCTGACTCCGGACAATTGCCTGACCCTGGCGAGAACCCTCATCCTGTCCAAAATTGACTACTGTAACGCCCTCTACCTTGGGACCAGCCAAAGAAATCTGGACAAACTCCAGGTCACGCAAAACAACGCCATAAGGGCAGCACTTAACATACCTAGACGGAACCACATATCCCATTTTAGACGCAACATTCAATGGCTACCTATTTCCCACCGCATATCACTCAAATCACTTGTGCTCACACACAAGGCTCAGAACAATGCAGCTCCTGCTTACTTAGTATCACGCTTCTCGCAACACACGGCCACCAGACCCCTGAGATCTGCCCAGATCCACACTCTGGTCATCCCCAGCTTCAAACTACGCTCGGCGGGAGGGTCGAGTTTTCCGGTCCTTGCTGCCAAGCTTTGGAACTCACTTCCTAACGCCCTAAGGAACATTCCGCACTGCATCGAATTTAAAGCCAAAGCTAAACTTTGGCTACGGGAACAAGATACCTCACCTTCCACCCCTGCATCCTTCGGCGGCTAGTGTTTGTTCTGCACGGCTGTCTGCTCATTGTCACTCCGGCTCTCACATTTGCCTAACGCGTTTAGGTTCGCCTGCCTGTGATTCTGCTGTAATTTAAACGGATCAGATGTATACTTATCCTGCTACCTGTAACTGCTCACAGTCCTTACCCTTCTCCTGTAACGGGGGGCTGATACTATGTTGTTACTTGCTATGTCAATATCACCTGTAACGGTTTATTGTATCACATCTTCTGCAACATGTAACCTCTTTTCTGTAACGTGTAACTTCCTCCTAAACATGCGCCCGCAAGCCTCTGGGCAAGGTGCGCAATATAAATAAAATAAATACAAATACAAATACAAATGCTTGGGTTGCTACTCTTAACCTCTTTGTTACCCGAAGAGGCAAAGAGGGTTTACCTCTCGGAATGTGTTGATTAGGTGGTTTAGCCACTACTCACCCCTGTACTCCTGCAGAGCAGTGGTCATTTCGTCGCTGCATGCCTGTTGGATTTGTGTCCGAATGGTACTTTAAGGAAGTCATGAAATATAATGTTAATGCATAGGCTAACCACACATTACTGAGAGTCTGAAAGCAGAGTGCAGAATCTTTAAAACTAGCAGTCAGATTTTGTTTCTGGTTCAGCAAGCAGTCTTATGATTTTTATTCGCAAGACATTAGTCAGTATATTTAAATCTGTGCTCTGCTGCTGCGCTAAAAGCTGAATACCAATTACTTGAACATACGGACTCCCAGGACTAACTAGCCCAAGCTCAGAAGGCGAGAAGTGTGTGTCACAAATAGTGCTGTGGGATATATTTTTCTCAGCAATTGCTGCAAAGATATTGAGAGTGGAGAAGGAGACTATTGGAGAAGGGGTGTGTGTGTGGAGTTGTAGAGGTTGGGGTAAATAGCTCTGACTGGATTGCCAAGGATGGAGTGAAATCAACCGAAACATTTTGGGTTTCCAGCTTGGGTGCTTCAGTGCACTATTGGTAACTCTGGAGATGGGACATGAACTGTATGTTAATTTCCAGGTGAAAGATGAAAGTGCATAGGCATCGTTTAAGGGTAGCTAGATGAAGAAAGCCCTAACCTTTCTGTATTGCTTGCAACTCTTGTAAACTATGGTTACTTGTTATTTGTTAAACTTAAGTAGACATAAAGCTTTTCTTAGACTGTGTAGCTAGTTGTTTGTGCGTGTTATCAATCGTTTCTTATTAACATACTTTGGTCTCGGGTTTTAATAGTATTAGTTAAAAGACATGCAAGCGCTATTGGGGATTTGGGGTCAAATATCATGTGATGTCACTTCCTGTGATGCAATGCGTGTGTGCTACAACTTCTGCTGCAGTATTGTTTTTGGTTCAAGTACACCGCCGACAATGAACAGTTCAAAAATAAAAAGTGTGAATTTTGGAGGTCCATGTGATGTATACAAACGTCTGCTTCAGGCACAACATCCGAGAGGGTACGCAGGAAAAGATGGCCTTTCTTTGAAAGAGGCATTCAGCAATTGGAAGCATCACTGACATGTGGAGATATAGATAGCCTGGGAAACTCTCTTGAAAATGGGTAGAGGAAAGGACGTTTACTAAAAAAGTGTTGAAATGAAAATAAATGGTGGGTAATGTGGTGCTGCAGGGGAGGGATTTTGGACTTGCTGTGTATGTGGAGTTTGGGATACACAGGCATGGGATAATGGGGCTCCTGCAGCCCCCCCCCCCCAGGTCAATGCAAGGCATGGGCGCACCTTCCCATGGGCCTAAGGGCAACATTTTCATTCTTGGGCACGATGTTTTGGAATGCGCAGGGTTGTGTGTGGTCAGAATGAAGAAAAACACTCAGGCAGTGCTCACTGCAACGACTTTCAGGGTCGCTGACCAGACACTACTACAGAATGGGGATAGCAGTCACCACTGGCAGGCGCAGGGGCTTCAGTGCAGTGTTGGGGTGTATTCGGAGCTCTTGTCATTAAGTATTTATTTGTAATAAAGCGAACTGCACTATTTTGTCTTCCAATTGTCCTAAATGCTAACGATTGTCTGCCCTGCCTCTCCATGCCCCCTCATTAGTGCTTAGCATTATTTTCCCAAGTGATCAGAATGTGTTATTTGATTTGGGGCACACAAATCATTTTGCCAATGTGGTTCCCTTCCGATGATGGCAGTATCTAGGGGGAATACAAAATGCATGCCCCAAGTCCAAAGGTTTCAATGTTGTTTATATTTCTTTTATTTGGAACATTTACACCGCATGCGCCCAGAAGCAGCAAAATGCACGAAAGAGCCACACGTACACCAACGAATACAATCACTAATACCAACAAAAAAAGGATCAGAATGTACTAACGCAGAATGAACAACATAGCAAGAACATTTTTAAAAATATAGAAAACATTGATTTCTGCAGGAATACTTATAGCTAATTATACTTTTTCTATTTTCAAATATTAGGGACGTGCAAAGCCTTTACAGGGGGTAAAGTATACTTAAAAACTTTAGACCAATGGCAGACTAGTTTTTGAAAGGTAATACGTTATTATAATGCAGGCTGGCTGGCCAATCCTGCCTGTAACAGCCCACCACCCAAATTAAGGGCAGAGTGAAGCAAGGCCCTATTAACATGAGTGGTAGTACCTTTAGCGGTAGGGATGGACTATCACCCAAGGTAATAATGCCATTAACACCCTCGAACAACAGAAGAGGGTGCTCAGGCTTTGTTTAACAAAAAAAAGGAAGAAAACATACCTTTTGTATCTGTGACGCTGCACCCCTCTTCTTTAGTCCATTTTCTGTGTTGTAGAGGAGCAGACGAGTATGTCACCAATAGACTGCTCCCTCACCTGCGTCATATTGGAATAACAGTAGAAGAGCCCTATGTGTGACACCAGGTATTGTCCCAATGCTGCACCGAGTGTATGAGTGACGTTAAGCACTCAAACATTCATAACGAATGTGCCCTTGCACTGAGATGGTAGGAGGATGTCGACATACACCAAGTGCAAACTGACAGCTGCAGAGTGACATCATGAATGAAAGACACGAGGACGCACTGTAACGATATGCAAATACTTAAAGAATAAAGATGTAAATGATGTGCCAAGAGAAACATGTAATCAAATATGAAGAAATCATGTGCACCAGAGAAATATGTAAGAAGAGATGAAGTGAATGTACATACAAAGAAATGCAATGTAGCTGAGACATAGAATTAGCTGCAGACAAAAATATATCCTGACTAAAGCAGCCATGTGAAAAAGATGGACGTCCGACTTGTGTTGAAACCAATGAACCTACCTCAGAGACGGACCAGGGCTGCAGAGTCAGGAGACGCTGGAAAAACAGATTTGTGTTAGGAACAATAGGGAGTCTATTGGCATGGGATCAAGCAATAAGTGCAAGGCACAAAGGGAGTCAAAGGGGATAAGCCATGTACATAAGACATTTTTCTCTTTGATTAAGCAGAAGCGAAAATATCTGCAAGTACCAAGTATTGGATGAACAATGATGCAAAAAGCATATGTAAGATGGAGTGATCACATTTCCAGGGGCCAAGAGGAGAGGAGAAATAGCAACCAGCACAATTAAATCAAATAGCAGTAAATACAAGGTTGAAATTGTCAAAATCGTGGTCTCCTCACATGTGACTCAGAAGTCAAAAACAAGGACTATTCATTAAGCTCAAGATGAAGATAATGGTGTACCTACACTCCCATAAAAGTCCCAGAGCAGAGAACAGAATGCAAGGCCAACTATAAAGAAGAAGCCTTGGCTTGGGGCATGACCGATGAGAGATGATGGATTAATTGGGCAAGTGGGTAATAGTCTGACGTTGTTCTTTGCATGTGAGTTTCGTATAGCTTACGTGCTGCTAACAAGCTGAAAGTCCAAGGTTGGGAGAGAATGCCAACCAATCATAGGAGCCTATGTAGCAACATGCTATACACTGTTACACGGGCCAATCCGCTGCTGTTATTCTGCTATAATCTGTATTATACATATTTAGAGGTAGTTCAAGGCAACCCTACCAGATAAGAAGGCAGACAATTATATATCACTAACACCTAAACAAAGTATAGGTACACATGTTCCCATAACCAATCCCTCCAATCAATATGTTTTTAAGTTTGCCACAAAGATTGACATCCTAGCTGATGCACATTGAGGTATAAAACCTTTTTGTAGTCAAAATTGAAGTGGGAGTGGATGGACTGCAGCTTGTTGTTCACCAGATTGCCCTACTTTATTGAATTGATAATAAAGTAGTACTTTGCCATATTCTTTGAGTCTGTGCAGTTATTTGTGTTTGAGATCATTATTGGTAATTCCATCAAGCACATGATACGCTTCAATGTGCTATTGCACAATGTTGAGTAGGGTGATGTCATCAGCATAGAAAACTACCTTAATCAGAGTGGTTATGTGGACACAAAAGGTATGTTTATTTATTTGTTATAAACAAAGTCTTAGCACCCATGTCTGCTGTTCGTGGGTGTTACTGGTGATGGCAGCAGTGCGGAGGGGGGACAACGCGAGACACTGTTGTAGTTCAGCGAAGCCAACTGATGGGCTGCTCAGATCATGGGCTTATACAAGTGAATACAATCAGAGTTTCGAGCAGCCTGTCTGGCTGCCACTGAACATGTAGCAGAGGGTTCTAATTAGTAGTAAGCATGAGGTATAAGGTTCAAAACCAATATGGCATCCAGGAAAAGATCCACAACTTCAAAAGTGTTTAGAACATTTATAGCATATTAAAATGAAGTCAATGCATTTAGGTGCAGTTAGCATGTGCTTTACGCAATATAATGGCCCTCATTACGAGCATGGCAGTCTGGGAAGTACGGTACCAGTAAGCATGCTGGTACCGTACTTCCTGGACCGCCATACCACAGGCTCTGCTCGTGGGAACCGTTTCACCTGCCAGGTTTTTCCTGGCGGGTGTAACGGCACCCGCGAGCAGAGCACATCGGATGCACCGCCCCAACTCTGCATGTTCATCGGACGTCCCCATCCCCATTCTTTCCCCGCTGGGCAGAATGGGGATCAGGACGCCCTTGATTCCGGCAGCCGCAAATGGGCAATTACCGGGTCCGCCGAGCTCGGCATGACCCGGTTCTTGCCCATTCGCAGGTCCCGGAAAAAAATGCAACTCCAGGGGCAGCCTTGCCATTTTTAACTGCACGGCTACTGCCAGAGTTGTGATGAGGCCCAATGCCTTTTCAAGATTTCTGTATCTGTACCTGTATCTTGCCTGGGCTTCATCAGTTGTCTCCTGGATGCGGATGGAACCTGGGCAATCACTTTTTTTGAAAACCCCTTTGTAGCTGTGGATCTGTTCCTGGATTTCAAACTGGTTTTGGACCCTATGGCTGATTCTTTGTGATATAATTAATTCATTGACATGCATTCATCGAATTTCATACTATTTCTGTCTCTTGGTCAGTTCAGAATTGCCTGCAACTATTTGCACTCGAGAGAATCTTTTATGGTTAATAGTTTAATTTTGATATATATCATAGTGTGTCACTCACTAGGGTGAAGAATCAAGAGCCTTCAGCAATGGCAGGATGTTCACATATATAGAATGCTATGCAGGTAATCCAGCAATTATTCTTAATGAACCCGCACCTTCATTGGCGATCATTGAAGGGAGAGTTGAGAGTTGGGTCTGTACAAGTGAACATTTGTGCAGAATGTTGAGAAGACCCTGCCCTTCTTCAGTATATGGCATAACTCTGTGCTAGACATAACGCAATCGGCCTATGGTAGTTGAGTTGTGGTTCCAAGGTGGTTAAACAATACCAATTCATCATCTCCATTAGGACAATCCCTTCACTGTTTTAATCAGATCACCACAACTCACATTTAAAGGAGCCAGTTTTTCAGCATATGCTGCAATTTGCCAGGTGCCTGGTACTTACCCTTCCTTCCCTATGTTCTCCACCTACTTTCATCCTTTAAACAGCGCATTCTTGACTGAGCCGCAATAGGCCTCTAGGTTTGGCAGTTCCAAATTTATTATTCAGCGCTTGCCCCATGGGAAATATTTAATGGTAGTTCCTGGCAAAATGTCAACACACTTCAAAGGTTTGCTTGAGCACATCTTGAGTCCAACATGTAGCCAAACGGTACTTCTTAATTATCTATTCTTTACAGACCGCCACTTTTAGACAGTTCATTTGATTTCAAACATGTTAGAACATAATATTTTTCTTTATTCCTGATTGTGATCCTCAGTAACTGGATCTACGTGAAACAAAGCACCACAAAACATGACTTCCCCTTCTGACTCCTCCTTTCTGGTGGCAGGTGCATGTTCTGTCCTCCTCCTCTTAGCTTGCTCCTAGTCCTTTTATCTCCAGAGACTAGAGCCTGGAGGCTCTGGGGATGGACACAATCCACCAATATCTAGACGATATCTAGGCTTTAATGAATCACACAATTCATTAAAGCCCTTGTACGGTCGATCGTACAAGGGCTTTAATGAATTGTGTGATTGATCATTAAAATCAAGCATACACATATTTGATGGTGCTAAGTCCTGGAGTCTCTTCTTGTTGTGCTGTTTTTGGTTGACGGTTAGGCTTTTCTACCATCCAAATCCAGTGACCTGTGACTTTCATAGGACTGGTTGAATGGTCGCAAAGTTTACGGCCATTTATCAATAACTACACTTGGAATATTCAAGGGATTGTAAGGAGTCGCCTATCAGAGCAACTTAGACCAAAGCCATTTCTGCAACAGTATGTAGATGGCTTATTGGTAAAGTGACAGTGAGCAGAACTCCATTATCCTATTGCAACTGTTAGCCTGTAATGGGTATAAGGTTGACAAGGCAAAGCTTAAATACTGCCAGCAAGAAGTACTCTATCCACTGCAGCTCAGTTCTGTGGACAGCAAAATAATTATCCTTGACATGGCAGCGCCATGCCCAAACCAGTTACAGTAAAATGCATGCTGAAATTCTTGGGGTTAGTTAACTATTGCAGGGCTTGGATTCTGGACTATGCAGCATACACGAGGCCACTCTTACAGGTCCTCAAGGAAGCACGAAAAGAAAGCAGGAAAATAGAGTGGACCGCAAACATGATTCAGAGTTTCAAAGATCTAAAAGAAGTAATGTTGACAACCACCATTCTTGCCACCCAGACTGCATGCAGGAGTTTTCCCACTCAAAGGGCACACTTATGACAGCGATACTAACGCAAAAGAGCACAATGGGCCACAAGCCACTGGCCAACTACAGCGGTCCACTAGACTCAGTGATGCCGGGATGATTCTCATGTGAACAAACCTTCGCTGCAGCTGCCTTTGCAATTGAGAAGAGCTTCATAATGGTAATGGGGTGCTCAGTGACGTACATGGAACACTCAGTATTTGCTATCATAGGACGATCAAAGTCCACTCTCACCACCCAACGTGCATCAGCATACATGATTATCCTCATCCACATGTGCATGTTGTAAGATGAAAAACAGTAAACCCTGACACATTCCTAACAGAACCGTGCACAGACGAAGACTTACAGCAACATGACTCTGCCACTTATGAGGGTGAGGAGGATGATATTCCCTTTGGAGGAGGGTGAGGTACTTTTTGTTGATGGTTAAGTGGCAATCACCCAGATGACAGGGCAGAGACATGCTTGGGTACCAGTGGTGAGCTTAGAAGTGGGGAGTATGAGACACTAATAATGAAAAGATTACCCCTGCACTACTCAGCGCAGCGCTCATTGAAGCGCTTCAGGCATCAAAGGGGTGTTATGCCACAATCTATTCAGACTCTGCATATGTCATCACAATGGTGCATGCAGGTCTTTCATGCTGGAAAAGGAGGGGCTTCAGACAGGCAGATGGATCACAAGTGCA
This sequence comes from Ambystoma mexicanum, assembly GCF_040938575.1. NCBI lineage: Eukaryota > Metazoa > Chordata > Amphibia > Caudata > Ambystomatidae > Ambystoma > Ambystoma mexicanum. Next base: position 460,670,284 of record NC_090941.1, read on the forward strand.
ACATACAGTACTACTCAATACCCTGATATCCACCAAGGTATAGCCATCTGTGGTGGTGGTCATCAAATGCGCAGCCCACACAAGTAACACTGATGTAATTTCTTTGGGAAATGCAGCCGCCGACACTGACATGGCAACAAAGGCAGCAGCATATCTCCTGGCTCCCACACCTACCGAGTATGTCATCACAGCTGTCACCACAAGGCCAGACACAAACCCATACACATCATTGCCCATAGTGCAGATAATAGAGTTTCAGTGTAGGGCACTGCAGGTAGAACGAGAGATCTGGTTCAGGCATGGGTGCATGCAGTCACCAACTGACCTCTTGTGTGGAGGCAACAATTCACTGGGAAAGTAGTTATGCCTGTGGAACTACTGCACACAGCCCTTGCAGTTGCACTACCCCTCTCGGAGCTCCAAACAACACATTGCATCAGACATACGGGAAGATTGGTTTATACCAAATCTCCAAGAACACCTTTCAACTATGGTTGTGCAATGCAATACCTGTCAAATGTTCAATACTGGAATGACGTTCCGCACATTGCGAGGCAATCTGCCCTGGCCCATATGCCCATTCCGCGAGCTCCATATTGATTATGCAGACATAGGCGAGAGATGTAACAGAGCTCAATATCTCATTGTGGTGGTGTGACCGTTATCGCAGTGGGTTGAGGCCGGCCCTTGTGCCCACCCAGATGCCAAGTGTGCAGCAAAATTTCTGGTATTCCCCGATGGGGCGGGGGGGGGGGGTGTTTGAAGTTTTGAGATCAGACAATGGCATTCACTTTTTTAATTTACCCTTTAAGGAAATCACAGCGCTGTTCGCCATTAAGTACTGCATGGGTTCCATTTATCACCCCCAACTGAATGGTGTTGTGGATGGAATAAACAGCCATCTCAATAGTAGGCTTTTTACATTGTGTAACACCCTAAAAAAAGAACTGTGTGCACTGCCTGCCCCTTGCTCTGAATTTAACTGAACCATTAAACACCACTGTAGATATGTATAATATGTCCCAAGCAAATAACACAAGTGCCTGTATGACTGTATGCACGAGTAAAATGTTTCAACTACTACTTCCAACTATTAAAAACCTCTTTTGTAGCACAAATAGCAGTGATAGCACCATGGTTAGCAGGAGGAGATTACCAAGGAGATATATATCACGCCCTGACAGAATGAAAAAACAAGCGCATAGGCTCAAATATGACGCATACCATGGCTTAGGCCTAGATGTGGATGAAGATATCTGTCATCCCGAGCACTCGAATTGTTGGTACTCTGACATGAGTGCAGTGGATAGACGAACAACCAATAGCATTTGCTATGTATGCTTGTTAATACTGCACGCATCGGGGGCACCCAAGGTTCTAGTGCCACACAAAGTACTGATTATAGAGTCACAATGCCTGATTCATCTTGCATTATGTAGGCTCAAAGGCACTTTCCAGGCATGCAACGTGCATCTACAACTTGTCGATCCAGATGCCCAGAAATGTAAAGCCAGTCCTACAAACACCAACTTCCTAAAGCAACTATATTTGATGATCGAAGAGCAGAGTATGTTAACAACAAGTAGCAGGAAACAACCCTCACCTGAGGTTTCAAGAAAAAAACAGTGGCCCTCGTAGAACGTACATGCGCACAAACATGGACAGAAACTGACATGGATTGCAGCAATGGAGAAGGCAGTACATGTGCACCAAGAAAAGAACTATGAGTTGTGCTTTTCCAGTGAAGGAACTGTCTTTGTCTGCTCAAATGAACGATGCAACAGAACAGTGTTGATTCCAGATCTAAAGAGGGGGCACAGCAGCAGTGATGGACTACTACTGGGTGTGTGGCCAACAAGTGTACTTGCACCTCCCACCATCTTGCAGGGGCTATTGTTCACTAGCTACACTCAGCACTATTAGCAGTCCCTGAAGAACACCTGAAAGGGGGGCCACTGCCCGGCGAAGCACCAACAGTGACCCCAACGATCACAGAACAAAACACACTGTCACCACCAGACTTTCCCATTATCCCTGGGAAAGAGCTTTATCGCCAGTTGCGGAGAAAAAAAGAGAACATCGAACTATCTATCCAAAGATTCATCAAAATTGCTTGAAGAAATACCTGAAGAATACAAGCTATTCACCTGAGCAGAGTCCTTTTTTGCATCCTTATTGCTACCCAGTGCACAAGCATGAGCTAATGTCAAATGGCTCCAAATTGTGCACTGGGAACTGGTCCAGTTGGCTAATGACACCGAGCAGGGGTTCAATGTCTTAAGGGTTGAGCTGCATGCCCTAAGGCTGATGACAATGCAGAACCGCTACGTTCTGGATATGCTGACGGCGATGGAAGGTGGTGTGTGCAAAAAGATAGGGAGTTCACATTGCACATTCATACCTTCCGAAGGTGTTGAGAATGGGATTCTGTCACACGTCATCGCTGCAGTACATGATCTAGGGGCCAAAATGAAAAAGGAGGTTGGCTTTCAAGATGGATGAGGACTGGTTCACAATGACTTTTAGTTGGGCTTGATCATGGCTGGCAGCACTGGTGGAGATGCTGGTGCCCATCATTGTGTTCTTCTTTGTCATTTTCTGCACATGCCAGTTAGGTCTCCGATGTTGTTCCGAAGCAGTGCCTAATAGCACAAAGATGATGGTCTCTATTGGTGTTCCAAAAGTAGCTCATTACACAAAGGAGATAGAAGTACAAACTAACCACCCCCTTCCCCACATGGTCCCGATCCCCTACAGAGATGAAGTTGACCGACTATAACACACGACCATTGTCCGTCCCCCAGACCCTGAAAATAATAAGGAAGTATGGGTAGATTTGAAAGGGGACATGGGCTGCATTTATATGACATGTACTCCTGAGGAGTATGCACGAGCAGGAGAAAGCTTACAAAACGTGCGTACGGCATGGATGCCAATAAAGGGAATACCCCCATATAAAGCTGCATTAAGAAGGGAAAACAAGCACAAATATGGGCATTTGTTACTGTAGAAGTAATGAAGGGGAGGGATGTTGGGATGGAAATGAGTTGGTCACACCCCCCCAGGCACTTTAGAGTGAGGCTAATCCCATCGGCAGGTATGTGATATACCAGGAGGTCGAAGGGCATGCTAAGACACTCAGCACAAACATAATATTGGGAAAATAACAGATACATAATTGTAGGGTGTATATATGCTGAGATGCCATTTTGTAGTCATGGAAGACACAGGCAGACCTACATGGCTGCGCTGTAAAACATAGGCCTGGGGAAGGGACGTGAGCAGACTCGAACACAGAGGGAAGAAGAGCTGCACTGCTAAATTCCCACAGAAATCACCTGTTGCAATTACTTGTAATCCCAAAGAAAGAATGCGCCCGGCAAGGCCACGCGACAGCACCTGGCTCCTCGCTGCACGTTCATCACAGCTAGGCCTACTGTAGGCCCCCTAACTCCCACCAACCATCCAAGAGTAATGGCACCTATCACTGACCCGGCCCTAGAATGCCTACATTCAACGATAGTGAGTGTCCCCAACCCACCAGCGATAAAACCAATGGTCATAAAATATCTGAACATGCAAACCATTTCACCTCTTCCCATAAATGCACCCTTTGTAGTATGTGGTACAGGGAGGGATACATTATAGATCAAAATGAGGGTAGAAGCCTTGGGTTCGAGGGGTGCGATATAGACAGAGCACAAAAGGTGTGGGTCAGCATGATTGTGTTCCTCCCATTCCCCTGGTGCCAGTCTCTGAGCCTTCCAGGTGCATGCCATAATGATGTAGTAGTAGGATTAGTATACAATAATAGCCTTGGAACAGCAACATGGGAAAAGCCTGACCTTCAGTCCTTGGAGAGATGAGCCCAGCTGAACCACGTGGGAAAGGACAGACAGAGGAGACTTGAACCAAACATAGCCTGGCATCCCCTATGGAGCAGGACCATGTATATGGTATCAGCAATCAGATGTGTGGGTTTAGACCCTATGTAAGGACATCATTAGTGACGCTGTGGACTCTTATAATGTACTGTTCATGAAAATGCAGCCAAAACGTTATTGAGCAGCAGAGTCCTCTGCTGACACCCTTACCTTTTGTACACTTAAGCCTTGTTATCCTTGCAAGCAAACTCTTGGCCTTTTTTCCCTAGAGGTTTGTATTATTTCTGGTGTGAGCGTAAAGGGACTTGCCTTCAGGCGTGGCCATGTGTACTCCAGAAGCCATTAAAAAGAGATGGGACGATATGAGGATCCAGTGCCAGAAAAAGGCCAAGGCTGCCATCGAGACCGGACCAACTGCACAGATGCACTCACGTGGACGCCATAGGATTTGCCCGCTCCATCTCAGTATCTTGCAGAGGGTGAAACCATATCTCCATGCCCACACCATCATGCTGCAGGGCCAGATTCAGGCGGCAGGTGAGTCCACACTCTCAGTCCAATGTGGCAGGATGTGTATGCCATGTGATGGGTATTCATATTGGTAAGACGCATGTGGATGGACGCGAAACTGATGTGTGATGTGATGGTGCATGCATGGTAGCATTCTGTGTGTGTCCTATGGGTGTGAGGACCTTGGATGTGCCAAGGTGGTCATTGTATTCCGCCATGCCATTGTGCAGTTGCTTGTTGACGGAAAGGGGGTTGGAGCATGGATGCCCATTGATTGCTGTGGGTGATGGATTGCTGATGTTCCATGATTCACTGGTAGGCTCTGGTGGTGGGCATGGGGATTGCCGTGTCCATCTTGTCCATGCACATGTCCCTTGGTTGTATGCAGGTGGAGGGTGCTGGTTCAGTGGAAGCTGAGGATGTTTTTTTCAATAGTGCAATGATGTTGGCAGCATGTCGTGGTGATATGCTCATGTCCTGATTTATGCCCCATCCATGTTCCCAGATGTCTATGATTAATGTTGTCCCGTTGGTGTGGTGAATGATCATTCTTTGTAGATCCATGCATGCATTCTGGGGGTTGGTTGGCATCTTGTATTACATGCTCACTTGTCAATCTGTTCAGAGTGAACAGTTGCAGTCATGGTGTGACTGGTCTGTGACATTTCTATATGAGATGATGGCATGGTACCATCCTGTCATTTGGACATGCACATGTTATAAACATGCTAACCTGCCTCTCCTCTCTCTATTGCTATCCAGTGTCACATGCAGGTGGGGGAACCAGTACGGAGGAAGAGACAGTACCAAAGCCAAGTCATTCATGGTGGATGCATGGACCACAACAATGGATCCCGTCATTCACCTCATCTGAGGTAACGGTGGCTGTTGTTGCTGGGGGAGACAAGTGGGATGTTGCCATGGACCAGGAGGGTGAGTCCTCTGGTTCAGAGGTGCACAGCCATACCCACTGACAGGCCGGTTGCCAGAGAGTTACCATCTGTGGTGCCATGTTCCGGTGTGGGTGAAGTGGGGCGTGCAGTTCTGGACCTGGACATGGTGGTTGGTGGGGTACATCACCTGATGTGTAGGCTGGGAACATGTGTCTGGGACAGGACGTTGTGAAGAATACATCGTTTGGATATACTATACACAGTGTCCCCAGGCCATCTTCGACAGGGCTATTCACATGTGTTGACACAACCACACAGATAATCCCGGCAGTGAGTTCCAGTGATGCTATTTGGGGAGCCACGGTGCCCATGCTCATTTTTGGGCGTGGATGACAGGTGGCTGCACTGGAGTCCCTGGATGTGGTCCATGGCCATCTTTTCAGCCATCAAAGGCAGGTGTGCCACATTATGTCGCAGATGGCTGGTGCACTGCTGGCTGTGGTGCACATGGTCCATGCATCACAGGTGACACCCACTTCCTCCACAGCAACTGTGTCCCAGACACCCATAGGTGTGGACTCCATGATGCCACTCCCCCCTGAGCCCCAGCAACTCTGCCCACTTACACCCATTTGCGGGTCTGGGGCCCGAATCATGGTCAGTGTGGCTGCAAGTGGAATTGGAGGGCATCTGGTGGGACTGGGCTTGGGTATGTCTGACAGTCAAGATCAGGGGGTGCAAGTGGACATGGCACTTGAAGAAAGTGCTGGCCAAGTACTCCCCTCCAGGAGTCGGTCGTCTCTCCGGAGGAAGGCCCAGTGCCAGAAGCAAGCTGCAGGGCGGCTGGAGCAGTTGCAACAGTAGAGGCAGGAGCACTGCCAGCTTCTTGCACGGATGGTGGAGCAGTCGTTCCAGGTCTGGCAGGGGAGGAATGTTGCAGGGCAATGCATTCATGTGGCAACCACAGTCCAACTGCAGCGCATGCGACCGCATGAGGACATAATGTGTCATGCTATGGAGTATTCAAATCTGCAACACTTTAAACGCACACAGATCACTTAAGAAATCACAATATTTCGTCTTTACTGTGCATATCCTCTTGTGCTGCTGTGTCATTTTAAGTTTTGGTTCATAGAGTCGCTTTTGTGGAGGAAACATTTTTGGTGTGGGTAGTTGGAGTTGATAAATGTTTCGATACAGTGTTTTATATAGTGAGACTGCTACAGTTTTCAAAATCTCACGGTGCTTTTCTGACTTCAGAGAGAGATTGGGTTGGGTAACTTGGAATGTTAGCATGTGCCACACTTAGAAAGAATTGTGAACACTAGCCTGCGCTGCATCTAGATAGGATTGTGAATGTTAGCACGTGCCACACTTAGATAGAATTGTGAACACTGGCCTGTGTTGCATCCAGATAGGTTTGCGAAGGGTAGCAAGTGCCACACCTAGATGGAACTGTGCATGCTAGCATATATCACACTTAGATGGAATTGTGAACATTCTCCTGCGTCACATCTAGATAGGATTGTGAATGTTAGCACGTCCCACACCAAGATAGAAATGTGAACACTAGCCTGTGTCACATCTAGATAGGTCTGTGAAGGTTAGCATGTGCCACACTTCAGACAGAATTGTGAATGTTAGCATGTTAAAAGTTATATAACCCACTAACTAAAAAGCTCAAACTGCATACTTAACTCACTAAAAAACTATGGAGGAGGCAGCTGCCAGGTCTGCAGCACATGCAAGGCTGGAGGGAATACGTGCTGGGCTTCTGGGGAGAGCATGAGCACTGCCCAGGCAATCAAGCAGTCCACTCGTGAGACCCTGCTAGCCCTCAGGGACAGCACAGAGGCACACATTAGGCAGGCAGAGGCTGACTCCAATGCAGCATTGGAGCTTGAGTTGGCAGGGATTGGACTGCAGCAGTGACAGTTGTTTTATTATTCTTTTGGGGTGTTTGCATCATTATTGGTGTATCCTGAAGGGGGTTTCCTGTGGTTTGATTTTGGACAGTTTGTCCAATGCATTTTTGTTGCATTTAAATTATAAGTCAGTTGAGTTTGTTATTCTATCGTATTCATGTCTTTCTTCTTTTCTTATTTATTTGGTTACTCACCTTCCACATCGCTTATGTGTGTGTGCCGTCATCTTTTGTACTACATGTCACACTGGTCTGTTTTGAGGGTGCAAGCCACATCATCATGTGACATGTAGCATTTTGCCTTACGGGGTGCACTTTTCCAGCATGCACCATGTATGGTGTATGCTGGTGCCATGATCACAGACATGTGCCGTTGTATTGGAAATTGTGGATGAATTTATTGTGCCCATCTCAGACTCAGCATGTTGTAGATGCATGTGCATATGATTGGGACATGTATTTGTGTGCTGTGTAGGCTGCCATGTGCATTTGTGGCTGTATGCAGGTATGGGCGGTGGTGGTTGTGGTGGTGGGATGCTTTCACTGTTGGTCACGGTGGTTTTCAGTGTTGTCCTACATTGTGTCAATTGCACAGATAGTCATGTATCCATGTGTGTTGCCTAAACAGGTCTATGTTTGACTATGTGTGACGGTGAGAATTGTTCCTTACGGTGTACAGCAATGTAACACTGTAGATGCATGTTTGCATGTGATGTGGTTGATGGTTATGACCACACTATTCATATGTGTTTGTGGTGTGGATGTGTCTTTTCTCTCATGAGTGGCATTGAGATCACCATGGATTTGTGGGTGGTGCATGGGTCTCACAGGTGTGTTGTGTGTGGCTGTGTTGCCAGTGACAGGGTTTGTTGCTCTGTGATTTTCATGGTCCTAGTGAAGATCACTGTGATACTCTGCACAGGTATTGGGGATGTATGTGCTGCCAGATTTGTAGTTTAGGCCAGTGTTGGATTATTTTCATACACCATGCCTGCTGATGCAAGTGTTACTCACGAGACATCAGTCCCACATCTGTAAGTCTGATGGGTGTGTGCGTAAGGGTGTTGGTGGCTGTACATGTGCTTCCGGTGTATGCATGCCAATAGCACCATGTGTGCCTCTGATGTATGTGGCCATTGTTTCTGCATGGGGTACATCATGTGGTGCACATCTGTGTAGTATTTGTATCTGGCCAACCAGTGTACTAGGGTGGGTGGGGATGTGATGTAACAGTGATCACTCACACTTCGAGGGATGGTCTGGCAACACATTGAGGTGGCTATGCACATGGCCTCAGGTTGTGGCACTCACGCATATTTGATGATGCAGGACATGTGGTGTCATTTTGCCTAGGAGGGGTGGTATGATGGCCTAGTAGTTGGAATGGATCTACAGTGTAAACGTCAGTAGTTGTGGTGGTGAGTATTATAAGTTGCATTAGTGATTGTGGACAATCATTTGTAGAGGGAAACACACAGGTTGTAGGTTAAATGACGTTTGCTCAAGGTCCATGGACAAGTTACAGTTGGGTGTTGTGGTTACACAATGAAGGGGCGTGACTTCTTGTTTGATTTTTGGGGTATTGGGCTCTGAGCTGATATTCGTTTGATTTTATATTTGCTCACAGGGTTGTATTCTTGTGGGGTGCAGTCTGTCCGTGCCCACAGTCTGGCCCTGCATTCATTCTCCTTGCCTGTGCGTCCAGCTGATGTGCTGAGTTGTGATTTACATTGAACTCTGCCCAATTTGTTAGGCTTGGTGGGTGCCCAGTGGTGTGGATTGATGGCAGTGTGTGTCATGGTCCACCTCACAGGGCACATCAGGCTATTCCCCAGGAAGCCCTGCCTGGGGCCGGGGCCCACATAGCCCACAGCTTTGGGTCTCACTTGGTTCTCACATGCACTAGGGGACACATTCAAGGGGTGGGGTGGTTGGCTTCCTGCCTTCATGTTGCACACATACAGGTGCTGGTGGGGCATCCACATGCTGCACCACAAACCCAATAGCAGGGGTGGACAGTTGTCATCCACTGGTGTGCCCCCACTGGTGTGTGATGATGTGATGATGGTGACAACCAAGTGATGTATATTTGGCGTGGACTTGTGCCGTTTGTTTTGATTCAAGGGGGGTGCATGGTGCTGTGTTGAGAGGTTTTTGGGTGCACCTTCTGTGTGGTGGTCCTTTGGGGGTATACATGTGTGTGCGGTTATGTGTGTGGTGTGGTGATTGGTGCAAGTCCAGGGGTTGGGTTTCTTGGGTGTAGGTGCACTTTGCATGTGTGTAGCTCTGTTTCGAGGGAGTACAGGGCATGGGAATGGTGGGCGTAGGTGCACACTGCATTCGGGGTGTGCATTTTTATTTATTTCATGGGGTGGTTGCTGGGTGGTATGGGTGCAGATAGTGGTGGCCATTGCTTGTGGGGTTGCTCGCCAGGCTATTTTTGGTTTTTCCACTCCATCTGGTATCACAGGTCGAAATGTGTGCAGAAAGGTCTGTTTCGGTGGCTCCTTGCTTTACACTAGGGGTGTGAATGGGCGTGTCAGGTTCAACAGTCCTTTTTTTGAACTATTGGTCCCTGCTTGCACTTGATTCTGTAAATCGCCTACTCCTGCAATGCATTTGCGCTGCGCAATCCTAACCCACACGCTGTTTTTTTTAAAATACATTTGCACTTATTTCTGTAAATCAGGCCCATAATCTCTAACATATTTCTAAATTGTACATATAAACACTTCCCAGAGTACAGCTCTCAGTCATTGCATGACCCGATTCGAATCTAAGATATTCCATTGGGACAGTCGTGGGGAGGTTCAGGATTTGACTCCCGAATTTCCCCTCTGATATATTTAACCATTTACGATCCCTTAATGTCAGGGCCTCAAGACCTTACAATATGGCAGGATGAGAGAAAGAAAGAGAACGAGAAAGTAAAAGAGAAAGAAAGAGAAAACGAGAAAAAGAGAGAGGGAGACGGAGAGAGAGAAAGAGAACGAGAAAGTAAAAGAGAAAGAAAGAGAAAATGAGAAAAAGAGAGAGGGAGAGAGAGAGAGAGAGAGAGAGAGAGAGGGACAGAGAGAGAGAGAGAGAGAGAGAGAGAGAGGGAGAGGGAGAGAGAGAGAGAAAGAGAACGAGAAAGTAAAAGAGAAAGATAGAGAAAAAGAGAAAAAGAGAGGGAGAGAGAGAGAGAGAGAGAGACAGAAAGATGGAGAGAGAGGGGCGGGAGAGAGAGAGAGAGAGAGAGAAACTAAAGCCAGCAGTCTGCTTCACAACATGATCAAAACGCACACGGAGTTGGGCTGCTGTCTATGTTTAGTTTCCAGCAGTTCAGCATAGTCAGCCCTCCTGCTGATCTCAATACCTTTGAGGCCAGCACAGGTCTTTCGGTTGCTCTTGTTAGCAAACTGCATGACTTTAGTTTTATTCCAAATGTTCGAGTAGCCTCTGTTATGTCGAATACAATGTATGTTTCCATGGGGCACATGTTATGTCATGCATGGGCACTTAAGCCCGGATTTACAAAAACATCGGACAAATGAAAAAAGCAAAGAAAATGCATTTGTTGTTGTCTCTTGCATCATTCATGGAAATGAGCAGGTCCCATATTCATGCAGGTGCCCGGCACGTTTCATGGCAACCATGTGCCAACACAAATGATGCCGTGGCCAGTCCCCTTTCACCCACTAGTGCATGTGCCCAACCCTAATCTATTACAAGCTTCCACACCCACTTGAGCACTTGGACCATTATTGGTCAGACTGACCCTTAAAAGAATTGCCATCATGAAAGGTAAAAAAAAGGGAGGGAAAGGAAATGCAAGTCTGACAGCAGTGGTTCATAATGATGCTTCCTGATGGAAAAGAAAAGGAAGCAAAGGGTCAGAAATGGTTCTTTGATGCAGTGCGCTTTTTTTCCCTGCTTCTGTTCCAAAAACGCACAGGTGAAGCCCTTTTTGTTCAAATGGTGAATCAGAATCGTCTTTTGAAATGCAGTTGTAAATATGTGGGGAAAAGGGGACTTTTCGGATACACTTTGTGAATGGGACGCTAATTGTTTTCTGCATGTGAATTGGATGCACCTGCCTATCCTTTCCATTGCGTCAAAAAATGTTTTGGGAATCGACCTCTCTTTGTTCAAACAACAACCTCTCTTGACACAGTAGGGGTATTAGGGTACCTGTGCATTGGAAAGGAAAACAGCCAAATTAAAGCAAGTATTGACACATCCAATGGATTTTTGTATAGGTCAAGTACAGACTAAAATGCCCCACTAAACTTCATGACATAATTGAAGGACACAAATAGGTTTTGCACCATTGAAAGTGATAATCACTTGAAAAGCAGGCACACACTTCAAACAAAACAAAATAGAGTACGACAAGCACAATTGTGTCATGCCTCTGACATCTGGGACTCTTCCAATAAAAATTCCCCACCAGTCCACCAATCTGCACCAAACTTTGCATAGTTACCTATTAGGACTCTCCGGACATTAATAGCTACATGACATTTGGACACCCCATCCCTTTCCCCGGATATCAGCCCCTTGACACATGAGATGGTTGCCTGCATTCAGCGATACATCAATGTGGTCATAGAAGGACCGAACAGAGCTCATTTTAAGCGGCTTGGTGTGATAAACACTGCGCAAACAAAATCGGGACCATCGTATCCTAATCTGCAAAACTATGGACAAATGTGTGTAAAGATAAGAATTCGAGCAATCATTCATGAAATACAAGTCCACAGAAACAAGCCGGGGCACTAGCCTCCATGAACTCCCACAAAGTGATCATCAATCCTTACCCGCACATGATCAATCCTCCTGGCGAACCACTATGAGTCAAGCGGGGAAACACGTGTCGGCAAGTTTATTCTGTTGGTGCAATTTGGATTCCAGTCTCCTATTTTCATAACTTAGAAATCACATGACAAGGCCCTAGGACGCACAGTTTCCAGGATATTTGCTCCACAATGCACTGCACCACGCCAGGATGAGACGACATGTGGGGGGAGCACACAGAAGGTCCCAATATGCTGCAGCATGTCAACTCTCGCCTCCCTTTCACGTCTGCTCTGGGGTATGTCAGCCAGTCACACATGCCCCTTCTCAGTGCAATTTACTTCCGAGTGCAACGCACATCAAGCGATAAGCGACTCAGAACAGGGACCTACAGGATAATTGATTTTCAATAATTGATGAGAGTGTTATCATGTCTGTCTACAAAACCTGTGCAAAGTATGGGTACTTTTTGCTAGTTACAACTAAGACACACACATAATGCTCCCTTTCAGCAACCACAACGCTAGGCACCTACACACGGAGGGAATAATGACACCACTCAGTGCTTAATTTGTAAGAAAATAGGTGCCAGGTCCCAAATATTTTCTAGCACACTTGTGACACTGCTGGTGCGCAGTTTCCCGCCATTGCTGTGACAACCCACAGCTGCTCCCCACAGTGTCGACACATTTGGGGTTAAACTACAGCTCGCACCAGCTCATTGGGGTTGACGGATGCTCTGGATATCATTACTTCATAATCAATCTGAGCCCGAGAAAATAAGTGCTGGGGCTCAGAGATTAGTGCCAGGGCTGAGCCCTGGCAAACACCCCCACAAATTAAGAACTGACACCACTAAAACTGATATTTTTTCATACCCATTATGCTTGTGTTGGATGTTGCTACCTAATCCTTATCAACCTTCTCCACCTCCAATCTTACCTGAGATCACATTCCAATACTGCTCTAACACTGCATACCAAACAATAGGACCAGAACCATCACTAGGCAGAGGGTCGGCACTGCATAAAGTGACTCAGATCACAATAAACATGAAACAAAATATTAGCCCAAATACCACCCAACAGGATACAATGATCAGACTTTCATAATGGAACATTGACTCAATGTGTGGACACCCAGTGCTTTAAATGGAAATTCAGAAGTGCAGGTACCCAGTATCCCAGAGTACCTGCCTACTGTTGAGAAGTGCTGGCACTCCTCCATTAACAGTATAGGGTGTACAGAGAAGTGCAGTACTGTTTCTTTAAAATAAAAAAAAGACGTGCATTTTTTTTTTTCTTTTATTGAAAAACTACAGTTTTGACATAAAGAAAAAACTTTTGTTTCAAAACAGAAAATGAGGAAAAAAGAGAGAATCAAGATCATAAACTCCTTTCCTTCACATCAAAAGTCATCGCTGTCATTTGTCATGAACCGAGCAGACTCCTGTTCTGTTCAACGCTGGTGAGCCTATATTAGGCTAGACAAGAAATTTCAGGAGTACATTCAGGTAATTAACAATTAGACACACGTATTTCGTGTTGTTGCCAGATGAGATCATATGCCACCACGCAGCCATGTCTCCATCTAAAGGGGCAAATTGACCCAGATGTTTCAAACGAATGCCGCAGATCGCCTGGCAATCTAGGATCAAATGTTTTAAGGATTCCACCGCCTCTAGACAAAAACGACAACAGTTATTATTCGTTGATGGATTTTTCCTTTGCCATAGGATTTCCTTCGACTGCAAAGTATTTAGACGAAAGCAGAGGAATTGGTCACGATAGTGGCGAGAGTAGCATCGTATCAGGTATTATGGCTGTGCATTTAATTTTTTCTGTTCAATTCCTAACCAGCTTGCTGCAGCCAGTTTTTCCCATTTTTCTAAGTTGGTGATCCATGCCCAGGCTTCAAATTTTCCCTTGGCATGTTGTGGGCGAGAAAAAAGGTCAAAGTTGCTAATTTCAGCCGCATCGATCCAATCTTGCACTCTTGAATACCATTGACTCAGCAGACAACCAGTTTTCGGCTCGTCATTGATCGCAAATATCTTATAAGCTGGAGCTCCACCGATCTCTTTCATCTTACGCATTAGTGAAATAGATTTCCATAAAACCTGGCTGAACAACGAGTTTAGTGATAACTCATGTCGTATCAGTGTCATTGATACGCAGGACGGAAGGTTGAGGACACGTCTCCAGAAATGGCCCTCGAGTTGATTCCATTTTGGCTCGCTGATGTTCCAGCCGGCTTCTGCACCAAACGTTAGAATTGGTACTACCTTTTGTTGGTAGAACATTAGCACAGGCGTAAGGGAGAAATTGCCAAAGTCTTTATTTATCTTAACCGCTTGCAGGGCTAGTCTTTTTAGATCTTTTACCCACTGATCTTCGCAGATTGAAGTGTTGAACTGGACTCCTAAATAGCGGATTGAGTTGACAGAAGTTAAAAGCTGGCCATCAACCTTCCACTTAAATGCACAATCTTTTCTGCAGGTCCCAAGGCGGATAGACAGTATTTTCGTTTTGTCTGTGTTGATGGTAAGTTTGTTAATAGACAGTACTCATAAAGACTGCATAGTAGGCGTTGAAGTCCAATCTGTGCTCTGTCTATCAGGACCAGATCGTCAGCATATGCAATATATTTTACCAAGATCTTATTTATTTTTGGAGGGAAGCTATGGGCTTTCTCAAGATGAATCGGAAGATCCGCTAAGAATCGTTTGAATAAGTCTGCTGCGAGTGGGCAGCCTTGTTTGACTCCCCTTGTCGTAGGTATATTATTTGATAACATGCCGATTTTGTTGAGACGAACTCGAAACGACCTCTTCGAATGAAGTGCAATAATTGGATTAAGAATCCCAGCCGGGCAGTTCCACTTACGCAATTTAGACCAGAGCAAGTTCCGATTGACACAGTCAAATGCTTGCTTCATGTCTATGAATGCTAGATGAATCTTAGATCTTGTTTCTATAGCATCTAGTTTCAGAATTGTTAATATTGCAAGATTGACATCTACTCCGGTTCCTTTCGAGAAGCCTGTTTGTCGAAAAAGTCAAGGATTCCAGCATGTTTCGCCCAAGTGACCAATTTCATCCTAAGGTTCGAACCAAAAAGTTTGCCGATTGAGTCTAGAAGGGCGATGGGACGGTCATTTTCTGGAGCCTCCCAGCTGCCTTTCTTGTGGATCGGCACCACAATTGCGGTTAACCAAGAATCGGGTAATTTCTTAGAGGAGGCAATTTTCTTAAACAGACACTCAATAAAGGGTGCCCATTGACGTGTGTTTTTTTTTAACATCACGTTGCTCACCATATCTGGGCCAGCTGCACGAGAGTTTTTTAGCAGCTCAATAGCTCTGACAATATCCGCCTGTGAGATTTGCACATCCCAGGGCACTGTTTCAGCAACCTGAGCTGGTAAATCTCCTTGCTTTTAGAATTAAACACTGCTGAAAAGTGTTTACACCACGTGTCACCCGCGATTGTATTCTGCGTTGAATTTAGGCTATGTATGTGGCCCATATTTAAGATTTGCCAGATGTCACGTGTGTTCTTAGTGATTAGGAACTTCATCATTAGTTCCGCACGATCTTGCTCCACAATGTTTTTATGGGATCTTGCCCAGTTTCTATAGCTCGCTCTTCTTGATTTTACCTCTTTAGTCTGTTGAGCAATGGTGATGTTTTTTTCTTTTTTAATAGATGCACATCTCTTCTCTGCTCTTTCTTTTTGTGGTCCATCAATTTACTAAATGGATGATTGTGACTTTTGACTTTTTGAGGTGGGTCTTTTTTGTTTTTGTTTTGTAAATTGACAAAAGGGGAGTGTAGTCCACGCCGCTTTGAAATTCATTAATCTTTCAGTTAAGTTGCCAATTATATTCACACTCAACCGAAGACGATTGCCACTAGAATTCGCTTCCACTGGTGTAGCATATCTCAAGGCAGCTTCAGGAGCTGCTAATAGGCATCCTAGTTTAAATAGCCTATGATCGCTATTGGGCATTTTCAAAGATTGAAGATTGGTTACCTTAGACTCGAAATTCCTGGAAACCCAAAAATAATCAATGATACTGTGTGATGACAATCGGTGCCATGCCGGTTGCGCCGGAATGTCGCCTTGGACGGCACCGTTCAGCAACACACAGTCCTGCACCTTCATTGCGTCTGACCAATGTTGCTCTTTCACGCCCAGATCTCTATAGGTGAGTTGTCTATAGCTTTGGATGATTGAGTCATGGTGAAACCATGTACAATTTAAATCACCACAACAGATGATCGTCAAATTGTTGTATTTCAGAATTGTCTCATCCATTAGCTCACAGATTGCATTAATGAAGACCTTTCCATTTATTTTGGCTGGATTCCAATAACAGTTGATAATCAGCAATGATGTATTTGCCCTTGCGGCATCGATGGTTGATTGCAGAATTATGCCTTGAATGAAGGGGTTTGGATTTGAGCACGTGGGTGTAGACCAATTTTCAGATAGACGCACCATCGTCAATAGGCCTGCACTTGGACGTCCTTGTATGTTTCTGACGGCTAGATTAACAAAAATTGAGAATCCATCTCTCATAGGCGCTTCAGAAAGCCAAGTCTCTTGTAAACAGATTGCAAAAACATTGTCTAAGGGAACCTCAAAGCCTTGAAAGAGGTGATGGAATCCTCTGGTGTTCCACGAGAGGATTGAAAAAGGGGCATCCGCGAGTTTCAATCATTGCTAGTCAAGTGCTTTCCATCTCGGTCCAGCACCTTGCTTTTTCGTATTGATGACTCGATTGACTCTTTCTTACTTCCACAGATAAGCTGCTACGTAGCTGGTTCACGTCAAAAGCTTTGTTTTCTGCTAGGCTGCAAGCCGGAGACTCAGAGCTTCTGTTCCCATATTGTGTTTCCGGTTCGACTGAGATGTCGAATCCAAACATCAGGAGGTCATCAACCGCTTTAAGCAGAGTGTTACGAACTCCTGCCGATTCGATGTGGAGCAGAACAGCATCAGAGCATTGCTCAGTAACATATTCTACGATTTTGATATCGTCAGAGTTGATCAGACGCAGGGGTGGAATATGTTTAAATAGTCTCAGCACATTTGCTCGGTTTAAGTTTAAGTCATTATCATCTTTGTGGATGTTTTCCAACCTGAGTTTACAATTGTATTCGGCAGCTCGGTGAGCATGAGGTTTATGCACCTTTGATGTAAATCGAACTTGCTGTTTACGTTGATTCGTAGTTAGTTTTGGATTCAGACTCAAAGCTGCCACATATGATTTATTTTCCTCTATGTTAGAAGGGGCTATACTCATTGCTCGATCGACTTGCGATTTTGAGGAAGAGGAAGACGTTGTGACATTTGTAGCTCGACTCGAAGGATGTAAACAGGGCAGATTTTCGTCGCTAGAAGTATGAGACTTCACATCATCATCTGAGTTTGAGTACGTAGAAAGGTCACATAAAGCGATTGAAGCTGAGTTTATTGATGTGACCGATTGACAGTCGTCCGAATTTATTCGACGCCGTTTTGCGCCAGGTTTTAAGAACATTAACTCACAGTTCTTTTGGGGAGCTGTGGATTCCTTGGCGCTATCACTCTGGCGCTTGAAGAGCCCTAGCCTCGGTGGTGTAGTGAGGTTTCGTATAAAGCTTTTCATGGAGGAGTGAGTGAGTTTCTTTACTTTCTTCACTGTTGTGGTGGATTTGTTTTTTGTGTTAACTTGTGGTTGTTTCTTAACTTCTGTTAAGACTGCAGGGGTTTTAGCAGGGCAACCCACAACTCATGTTTTGGCCGAACCAGTGAAGATGCCGAATGAAGAGAATTCAGCTCCTTGCGAAGCCACTTGAGATGTAACCTGTACAGGTAACCTCTCTTCATCGAGGGACGCACATGCAGCTGTGATAGACAAGTCAATTACCGGCTGAACTTGTAGAGGATCACTATCAAAAGTGATCTGAGTGTTTCCTGCCACAGTATTTTGAGCGCTTTTGTTTTCGTTGGCATGGGCTAGTAACGACTTGTTTTGGGCCGGCGTTAACAGACGAGTACCTGCATCTTCCTCAGAAGCTTGTGGCCCAGCAAGAGTACTGGGAGATGGGACAGGGGTCCGTGTGGCACCTCCAGAGTTGTTTGAGCAGTGATCTGAACATAACATGGGAGGTAGTTCTCTAAGCACCTCCAAGAGACAATTTATCTGGAGCTCATGTCACTCCTGTTGTGTGGCAACTAATTCGCCAAGGCGCGATTGCCACTGCAAACTGTTGTCTTTTTCTTCTTGCATCTGTTTTTGTACAGACTTGGTGAAGTGATCTAGATGGTCAAGTTTTGTTGAAAGATTTGATAAAACTGCCGCTTGATCTCGAATCGTTTCATGCAGTGATTCGTAGAGTTTTACAAACGGGATCATCGACTGGGATGAGGCCGCCAGCACATTGTTGTGCAACTGAATTAAGGCGCCCACCGAAAGATTGATTGAAAGATTGATTTTGGAGTGAGGCGTATTTTGACCGTCTTTTCCTGGACTTGGGACAATTGACGGCTCCGTGAGAGAAGTGAGAAACTTTGATGGAGTTGCAGGAAGAGCTGCACCATTTGGCTTTTTCACACTTAGACGCCCTTCAGATTGTTTGGCAATAGATGGCAAATTTGGAGCTTTATCTTTTTCTTGATGGCTATTTCGTGGCATTAACAAAGAGTTTGTAGGTGCAGAAGCCGCAGTTATAATATGTGGAGGCACCATGATCGTGTGATTCAGATTAGAAGGAGTAGTGGTCACCTGCTGACTCTCATTTTTACGGGGCTGCTGGTTAGACGCTGATTTGTGAACTTCCTTTTGTGGGTATGATTGAAGTGGTGTTTCATGAAGATTGATTACACACCCATTTACTGGTTTTGCTGAAGGATGCTTAGAAATCTTGGAACCTTGCACAGAGGCAGCCTCGTGTTGTAGATGGCATTGGTTTTTTTGAATACCGAGGCCGTCCACCATTGCCACAGATGACTGTGGGGGAGCTGCCAATGGCTGCAGTTCCTTAGTCGGCGTGTCAGACACCACTGGCAGGACTGTGGTTGGGTCCGCCGGGCTACTGTGGATAGCCGTTTGAAGTATCAAATCCACAGTGGCCTGATTACCACTGGTTTGCGCGTCAGATTTTTCAGGGATGCTCTCATTATTACCTTCTGAAGTATTTGTAGCTGGTCGCTCACCTGTTACGGCATTTACATGACCATCCAGTTTGCTAAGTAACGAGACTATACTTTCGGCAGGTCTTTCGTGTGTGTCAAGCGTAGCACTTATGATTTCTGCGTCCGTTAAGTCGAATGGAGAAAAATACTTCTCGGGGAGAACAGTTTGCCTTGGAACGACATCAGCTATTTCTTCATGTGCAATTAGCGGAAACGGAATCAGCTCCAAATCGGCCAGAGAAAGCAGCACCTGAGGTCTTATTGGATTTTCACATGAAGGAGTACATGGCTGACTGCTCGCTTCTGGTACGACAGAACTTGCAATCTGGCATGTAGAGTCAACAGACACATAGGAGACTTCATTAGCGATGTCTTGACGCACATGGGCACCAGTCAGGGTAGGCAAAGTCAAATTCAAGCTCGGTATTTTTGACGAGGCCGGGACATCATGCAATGTTAATTTGCTTACCTTGGGGCTAACCGCGGACTTCTCAGGCAGCGCAGTCCAAGGATTTAACATGCGGCGCTGCTGCAGCGTCTTGCGACGAGTCTGTGGGCCGCTTAAAAGGGACACTTTCTGTGGAACAACCATACCGGCGTTCCGTCCCTGGTCGTCCTGGCGACCTGAGCGCACCGGGCGAACTGGGCAAACTGGACTCTGCCGGACTCTGTGCCGCGCTCCGCGCAGCAAAAGTGTTTTTAAACACAAGAGTAAAGGTAGAAACAGGACTCGGGTCGCTGCAGCTCCTCACAGACACAGGCACACACGAGCGGGTCTGGGCAAACTGGACTCTGCTGAACTCCGCGCTCCACGCGGCAAAAGTGTTTTTAAACACAACAGTAAAGGTAGAAACAGGACTCCGGTCGCTGCAGCTCCTCACAGGCACCGAAGTGCATTTATTCAGGGCTGCAACAACTTCCCCATTTAAAGCACTGGGGACACCTCAGGGCACACTAAAACCCTTCCCCTAAGGACTGTGTAAAAAAATATCTTGCCTCCTACCTGCTCACAACGCCTGTTTCCTTTCCATCTGCATGCACATACACTAAATGTTAAATGTTAAAGGTATTTGTACCGTGCACCGTCACCAAGGGATTTGGTCCCCAGGCGCTCTGGTGGATCTGTAAACGAAAAGGCTGTGTGGGTTAGTAGGTGAAGAGGGAGTAAAATAGTGAGAAGAGGGGTGTTCTGTTGGCAGCTTCATCTCGGTAAACACTGTGCGCTGAGCTGTGGTGTGAGTATCAGATCGATGTCAGTCCTCGTGTGCTGTTGGTGCTGCTTATTTGTTGTTGCGGTGTGGTGAAGTGCGTGCGGCTTGTTGTGCGAGAGATGGTTGTGTGAGTTTTCGAATGAGTTAAGTTTTTGAGTGAGTTAAGTATGCAGAAAGTTTTAGCTTTTTGGTTAGTGGGTTATATAACTTTTAACATGCTAACATTCACAACTCTGTCCGAAGTGTGGCACATGCTAACCTTCACAGACCTATCTAGATGTGACACAGGCTAGTGTTCACATTTCTATCTAGGTGTGGGACGTGCTAACATTCACAATCCTAACTAGATGTGACGCAGGCGAATGTTCACAATTCCATCTAAGTGTGATATATGCTAGCATACACAGTTCCATCTAGGTGTGGCACTTGCTACCCTTCGCAAACCTATCTGGATGCGACACAGGCCAGTGTTCACAATTCTATCTAAGTGTGGCACGTGCTAACATTCACAGTTACCCAACCCAATCTCTCCCTGAGGTCATAAAAGCACCGTGAGATTTGGAAAACTGTAGCAGTCACACTATATAAAACACTGTATCGAAACATTTATCAACTCCAACTACCCACACCAAAAATGTTTCCTCCTCAAAAGCGACTCTATGAACCAAAACTTAACATGACACAGTAGCACAAGAGGATATGCACAGGAAAGACGAAATATTGTGATTTCTTAAGTGATCTGTGTGCGTTTAGAGTGTTGCAGATTTGAATTCCAACAAGACCGAATCACACTACAGTACTTGCAAGTTAGTCCATGTCAGTGCCATTAAGTTGAGTAATTCGATTCAGTCATGCTCGTTTCTTTGGTACTCATCTGCAGATGGTGAGTTTGTTACAGTGGCCTGAAGTGCAGTTGAATGTGACCTGCCATTGATGTGATTGAGAAACAGATTAGCGTGTTTGTGCCATTTCAAAACGGTTTTCAAGAGGTGTCTGTTTTCAAATTGTCTTATCACAGTCAGGCCGACTCTGCGCATCTCCTTTGATCAGTCCGACGAACAGCAAAGCTGTGGGAGCAAGATTCCCCATTCCCACCCACTCCCGTTGGACTCCTGTTGGGTTCATGAGCAGGGAAAGGAGCAGCAACATAAAAGCTGTGTGGTGGATTACTTCTAAGGCAGTGGTCTTCAAACATTTTTGGCTTGACCCCCCCAGTGCAAATCTTGGGCCAGGCGCCCGCGCCCCCAAATGGTCAGTATGTAAAAATAGCTATGAACTATTGCGTGCCGTCACCGCACCCTTCTCCCAGTATAGTCCCTGGGCTCCCCTACCTGCTCCTATCACAGTTGCTGGGCTCCCTCATCCCACTGCTACCCAGTCCCTGGGCACTCACCACCCCATCACAGATCCTGGGCTCTCCCCACCCTGCTCCCACCACTATCCCAGTGCTCCCGCCCATCCTGCTCCCACCACAGTCCCTGGGCTCCCCCCAACCCGTTCCCAGCACAATCTGAGGGCCAGTGGGAGCTGGTGAATTTTTTAAGTGGAGGTGCATAAATATTTCCCACAAAAATGCCATAGTGACGGAGCGTAGCGAGGGGGCCTGAACCAATCAATGGGGATTTGTGGAGGGTTTTCCACGGGTGAATTATTTTTAAATAATGGGTTAAAATATTGCATTTCAGAGCATACTTTAAAAGAAATGGGTAAAAAGCCCAACAGTTTGCAATTGCCGCTGGCGGGCCAAGGGGGAAAGCATTGTATTTTTGACTGGACATCTAGATATCCAGTAAAAGAAATGTCATCCCTATCCCCTGGGCTCCACAGCGCCTCAGAAGGAGAGCTGATTTTGGCAGGTGGATAGGGGGATTGTGCAACAAAGGGATTTTTAAAATGCCTTTGTTGTACAACCCTCCTTCCCCCTCTGCCCCCACTCACCAAAATCAGCTCAACAGACCAAAGCAAACACACACACACATTCACAAAGCAATCACTCGATCATTCATACGAGCACCCATCACCATAAACTCGATCATAACACAAGCATACATGCATCCATACACATATTTAAATAAAAACTAAATGAACATAAAAGTGCCTACTGAAGGGGCCTGCGCGTGGGTGCTGAAATGCCCCACTCCAGGTTGCTCTGTCTGTATGTGTGAGGAAGCGCAGGAGCTCCCCCTCGCACATACAGACATGCAGTGCCCCAACCAGCATTTCCAATGAGCTATGCAAGGCTGGAGAAGCAAAACGCTCCCAGTGTTGCCTGGCTCAGTGAGCATGTGCGGCTGGGGACTGAACTGTCAGAGGGAAACAGTGTTTCTCCTTGACAGTTCAGCCAGCCCATGAGCACTCCCTCAGCTGGACAAAGCAGCTGAGGGAGTGCTCAGTGTTTCACTGGGCTGGCTCCTCGGCTCCTCCATAATGGGTGAGGGGGCCACTGAGTGGACGCCCCCTCGCCCATTATGGATGAGCTGCCAGGCTTGGACTGGCCTATAGGGCAATAGGGCAATACCCGTACCAACAATGCTAAATGCTAGTGCAGGCCAGTGAAAATGGGACACTTTTTTGGACAATGCGGGCGATGAATTACTTCACTATGCAGCTAGTAGTTTTGACCATTGTTGCTGGATAAATATTCTTTAAAAATCACAATTTTCTTATATTTTGAAATAAAAAAAACCTTGAGTACTATTCAAACAGTCTGTTACTAAAGGAATGAATATCCATTTGCAACTGCGGCCACTTTTTCATTGGCGCCTGAGACAGTTTTAGGGTCCAGTAAGACCATGTAAGCCGCCCTGCCCATTTCCTCCAATGTAAAAAGAAAAAACATCTTTTTTTTAAACATTTCATGCTGGGCTGTCGCTCACCCCCCACCCCCCGGAATGTGGCCGTGCGCGCCTGGGGGGAGCACCTCACGGTTTGAAGACCTCTGTTCTAAGGACTCGCTCCTGATGGGCTCATGCTCGGGGGGAAAGCAGCAGCAACATCAATGCTGTGAGGACGAATACTCCTAAGGACACACTCCTGATGGGTTAATGCGCATGAGGAAGGAGCAACAACATCAAAGCTGTGGGGAGGAACACTCCTGATGGGTTCATGCGCAGCGGGAAGGAGCAGCAACACCAACGCTGTGTGGAGGAATACTCCTTAGGACACACTCCTGAGGTATTCATGCACAGGGGAAAGGAGCTGCAGCATCAAGCTGTGAGGGAGAATACTCCTAAGGACACACTCCTGAGGTATTCATGCACAGGGGAAAGGAGCTGCAGCATCAAGCTGTGAGGGAGAATACTCCTAAGGACACACTCCTGATGGGTTAATGCGCATGAGGAAGGAGCAACAACATCAAAGCTGTGGGGAGGAACACTCCTGATGCGTTCATGCACAGGGGAAAGGAGCAGCAACATCAATGCTGTGAGGACGAATACTCCTAAGGACACACTCCTGATGGGTTAATGCGCATGAGGAAGGAGCAACAACATCAAAGCTGTGGGGAGGAACACTCCTGATGGGTTCATGCGCAGCGGGAAGGAGCAGCAACACCAACGCTGTGTGGAGGAATACTCCTTAGGACACACTCTTGAGGTATTCATGCGCAGGGGAAAGGAGCTCCAGCATCAAGCTGTGAGGGAGAATACTCCTAAGGACACACTCCTGATGGGTTAATGCGCATGAGGAAGGAGCAACAACATCAAAGCTGTGGGGAGGAACACTCCTGATGGGTTCATGCGCAGCGGGAAGGAGCAGCAACACCAACGCTGTGTGGAGGAATACTCCTTAGGACACACTCTTGAGGTATTCATGCGCAGGGGAAAGGAGCTGCAGCATCAAGCTGTGAGGAAGAATACTCCTAAGGACACACTCCTGATGGGTTAATGCGCATGAGGAAGGAGCAACAACATCAAAGCTGTGGGGAGGAACACTCCTGATGGGTTCATGCGCAGCGGGAAGGAGCAGCAACACCAACGCTGTGTGGAGGAATACTCCTTAGGACACACTCTTGAGGTATTCATGCGCAGGGGAAAGGAGCTGCAGCATCAAGCTGTGAGGAAGAATACTCCTAAGGACACACTCCTGATGGGTTAATGCGCATGAGGAAGGAGCAACAACATCAAAGCTGTGGGGAGGAACACTCCTGATGGGTTCATGCGCAGCGGGAAGGAGCAGCAACACCAACGCTGTGTGGAGGAATACTCCTTAGGACACACTCTTGAGGTATTCATGCGCAGGGGAAAGGAGCTCCAGCATCAAGCTGTGAGGAAGAATACTCCTAAGGACACACTCCTGATGGGTTAATGCGCATGAGGAAGGAGCAACAACATCAAAGCTGTGGGGAGGAACACTCCTGATGGGTTCATGCGCAGCGGGAAGGAGCAGCAACACCAACGCTGTGTGGAGGAATACTCCTTAGGACACACTCTTGAGGTATTCATGCGCAGGGGAAAGGAGCTGCAGCATCAAGCTGTGAGGAAGAATACTCCTAAGGACACACTCCTGATGGGTTAATGCGCATGAGGAAGGAGCAACAACATCAAAGCTGTGGGGAGGAACACTCCTGATGCGTTCATGCATAGGGGAAAGGAACAGCACAGCAATATCAAAGCTTTGGTGAGGAATACTCCTAAGGACACACTCCTAATGGGTTAATGCGCATGAGGAAGGAGCAACAACATCAAAGCTGTGGGGAGGAACACTCCTGATGCGTTCATGCATAGGGGAAAGGAACAGCACAGCAATATCAAAGCTTTGGTGAGGAATACTCCTAAGGACACACTCCTAATGGGTTCATGCGCAGGGGGAAGAAAGGAGCAGCAACAGCAACGCTCTGGGAGGAATACTCCTATAGTCACACTCCCTCTTGTAAGGTGAATGTGCAGGAGAAAGGAGCAGCAACAGCAGAGAAGTCGAGAAGAATACTTCTTAGGACACACTCATTCCTGCTGGGCTCATGTGCACAAGAAAGGAGCAGTATTAGGAGGTGGGTAGGAAGATAATCTGTCATACAAAAGAAATGCTTTAACGAAAGGGCACTATACTAAACTGAAGGGCACTAATTCGAGGGGACACCATACAGACTAGAATGCGTACTGAACGTACACTATTTTGAAGCATGTTTTACGAAAAGAAAACATGCTTATGCGTCACTGTAATAACGCCCCACTGTTCTGATAGAGCTCTGTACTGACAGATGAATATACTGAAAGGTGTATATGGCGTGTTGGCACTATGGTAATTGAAAAGTGACTGATCGGGCACTGTACTGAAGAAATAATTGACTGGCAGGGATTGGTACTAAAGGACGCATTGCACTTAAATGTATGGTACTGATTTTTTTTTAAATAATGTATAACGCGCTAGAAGACGAGTCCGGAGGCATGATAGTGTAAAACATGACAAACAAACAAGCAACAAAGAATAACCGCAAGAAGCAGACAGCGGAGGAGATGGGTTCAATTGTAAGAGTGCAGAGTCATATTAATGGGCGGCTATTATTCAAATAGATGGGCCTCATTACGAGAACGGCGGTAGCCATGGAGCTATTAGCTCCACGGGTTCCTGCAATGGGGACTTACCGGGTTACTCCGAGATAGGAGGACCAGGTAAATCCTCCATGCAGGAACCCTTCCTCATTCCCATTTGAGCCCCTATAGGGCTCAATGGGAATGGGGAGGGAGGTAATAATGGGCAGATTACATCTGGCCCGTTGTTGCCTCCCTCTTCCCCTCGTGGGACCCGGAAAGCACGCCTGGTGGTTTTACCAGACGTGCAATCGGGGTCCCGCGATGGGAAGCTTGTAATCGGTGCTCCCGGATTGAAGGGGGCCGGTGCTGTACCGGCCCCCTTCAATCCGGGAGTGCCAGGGTCGTAATGAGGCCCGATGTGTTTTCAATCTGCTCTTAAAAAGTTTCAGGTAGGTACATGTCCTCAGATCTAGCAGAAGCAAGTTCCAAACCGTGGAACAGGATGTGGAAAAGATACCTGCCCCACGTAGGACACATGTACTCTCAGGGTTTCCAAGAAATTGCAATTGTTAGACCTCAGTACTGTACGCGCGAGATACGACTGGACAGATACTTGGATGCTTGCCCTGAGAGATAACTGTGCGTAATGCACATTACACGGTAGATAATCCGGCTACGAATGGGGAGCCAATGTGACACTCTCCTAGCCGAGGTAACATGATCTCTCCTTTGTAGTCCTGCCACAATGCGCACAGCCTTATTTTGGATCACCTGCAGCTGGGTCAGATCCTGCTTGGAAATACCCAGCAGAAGGCTAGAGCAGTTATCAATCTTGGCACCAAAAATGGCGCGAGGCACTGTGGCACAATTTTCCGATGACAGGAAGGGCTGTAACTGTGCTAAGAGTTTGAGATGATAGCAAGTGCTGGAGACAAGGAAATTGACCAGATCTTTCATGGCCATTTCCCAATCCAAGATCACACGAAGTGGCTTGACCTTACTCTGGGTATAAATATCACAGTCTACAATTTTAAATGATGTATATTCTGCAGTACGTTTTTTTTTAAAATGTGTAGCCGTACCCACAATCATCAGTTCGGTCTTTTAACTATTTAAAGCTTATTTGTGCACTGAGGGTGCACTTTAATCAAGCTGTGTTTTACTGAAATAACTACATATTAAGGAGGTGATGTACTTACGAACCGCTATACAGAGGTGGCATTGCTCCTACGAATGAATTTCCTGACAGAGGTAAACACAGGGGAGCTCTGTACTGGAGACATACTGTACTGATAGAGCATAAACCATTTACTGACATAGATGTGTACTGGGGGAGCATTGTTCTGCAGTAGCACCGGGTTGAAGTGAGCACTGTTCTAACATAGCACACTCCTGAAGGGAGCTCTGCAAACATAAATAAGAGCTATGCACTGAAGCAAATGCTGCACAGAGGTGGCACGCAGGTAAAGGGGTGCTATACTGATAATGGTTCTCTCTCAAAATGGCATCTCCCAAATGCACCTTGCCTGGAACCGATATTCAACTTGGAGGCAGTATTGAACAGAGGTATTGTGCTGAAAGAACTGTACAGCATAGCAGCATTTTAACAAAGGTATTCTAGAACTGCTTCTGTTATGTTACTTCTCGTAGCTTCATACGCGATGTAAGGGAGCACTGGTGTCGGACGGCAAGTAGGTGCTGTTTGCCATTTCTTGCATCTTGCATTTGAAAATGTTCCGGTAACGGTAGGAAAGAGGGATATAATTCGATATGACACACACAAGGGAAGTTATAAGCTGCATTTACCCCTTATGAGGGTGGAGGGAGACCAGATTGGGCCCCCATATATGAGTGAATGATCAAGTAAAAGACCGTACGTGGAGGTGGTTTTCGAAGATTCCATCCTGCATTTGTTAACAGCAATCAAGTCCTGAGGAAGGCAGGTATCAGTGCTACTGTAGCACTGGATGCCAGTTTGTCGAAACTTTGAGAAGGCAAGGTCCATAAAAAGTGGTAAATCTAATAAGATGTTGGAACCTCCTCCAGTTGGCAGATGACTGTATGTCTCCTTTTTAGTGTCAACATTTTGTAGATATAATATTGAATTATTATTTTTTATCTATATTAATAAGTACTGTAGGTATTTAGACACAACTTTTAGCACGTTATGGTCTATACAAGGTGGAGAGGTGTCTATGTAGTACCCATGTTTTTGACTCCCCATGGAGATTTAACTGCTTATGTTGCTAAATTCTATTTGTTGTGTCTCCATGTGATTGATTGATATTCTATGTATATATGTTTTATGTCTAACCAAGTGAGGAGAATGGTGTTTATGATAACTATGATGTTATGAGAATAAAATATGAGATTTTTTGCAGAACTTTCTTGTCCTGATTGTCCATGTCCACCTAAGGCCCTCTTGTTTTTAAATTGATGTAATGTATCGCGAGACACCATTTTTGTAGTTCTCTTAATGATTATGCCCCAGGTGTCTGCGATGGAGAGGTGAACCCACACATAGTTAGGAGTATGTTATGTTACTAGGCATGTGTAGTGCACCAAATCACCATCGTAGAAATGTCAACGTGTGTAGGCTTGTCTGTGGAGTGGTGTACTGTGTCCCCCTCCGGGTTATCTAGACCTTAGTCTGCTGGAGGAAAGATAATAGGGTGGGAAAGCAGAAAATAGCTGCGGCAAACACAGGGTGGGAGGGATAGATGCCGCATGGCAATAATAATGTGCGATAGCCTGGGTGCATGTTAGTCCTGTTTGATGGACCACATTTCTGCAAAGGAGAGGAGTAGAATGTGTCCTAAAGTGCTGTGATAATTGGTTTGTGTTTCCAAGCCAGATTTGGAGGCTTGAAACTTAGTACACAATGAGTTGTTGGATGGATGAGAAGTTGGAGAGCATGCTTGGACGAGCCTGGACGTAAAATGGCTTATTTACCTAGACATCACTACACATTGTATCCCAGGTGAAACTCTACAATGTTCCTTTCTTTACTGCCAAGCCCCAGCCTAGAGTGGCATGGAAAAGGACCAGCTGCACATAAAGGAGAATTGTGTTGGTAAAAGAAGGTAAGGGAATGGAGTGGTCAAACCAATACAGTACAATAGAAAGGTCTGACACCTGGATGTCAAAACTCACAGGGAGGCTTAACTTGAGAGTGGTCTATCAATGATCAAAGAGTAACAATACATACACATCCATAGTGAGAAGATATCCCCCAAGCAGGCTGTGCTCATTAGACTGCGTAGATGGCTCGGGTGATTGTGTGAGAAATAGGGGAGGTGAAGAAGGACAGATGCCTGTGCTACTGCAATAATGCAACATTTTACTGCCCCCGTACCGGGGCGACACTCTGCTGCATAGACATCATGCGGCTGGGGCATTATACAACGTGTGATATGGTGAGGCTAATCTGCACTGAGCAGATTCCAGTCTGGAATTATACAGTGGTTTCACTGTGGTCAAATCAGGCAGCCTCAGTGTTGGAACCATTGGTCTTTGAAGTAAGTGTTTGCGGAACCTATTCCCTCTCCTCATTTACTGATGAGGTGCGAAACTGGAAATTAAAGACTTGGCTTTTTGAAAAAAAGCTCTAACATATAAATAAGAAGATTATGCGCAAAAGAAGAATGTGTCCCTCTCGGAGTGATTCGCTGCACTAGGGATAAAGGATATGAGGGTGTCTGGCCAAAAAGAACAACAGAATCTGCCCCACAGCACCGATAGACTAGTCATACCCACAAATCTACTAACTCCAGACAGGGGTGGACTGGGAACCAAAAGAGGCCCTTGAATTCACTTTCTAAGTGGCCTCATATTACACATTTTCTGCAAACCCAATGCTTTTCCTGTAAGAAAATTTGGTAAACAACATAGGCTACCACACACAAGAAGCCCGGGGCGTGAATATTCCCCAAGGCCAGTGCACCCCTGACTCCAGATCCATGTGGTAGTCAACCCTCAGACAGAACAAGCATTGAGGCAAACCAGCATGGCGAAGGGACCTGGAAACCACTTTGGGACTATACCTTCAAGGAGACCCTGTACACTGCTACCTTCCCAGCATCCTGTCTACCATGAAACCACTCCCATCATCTCTGAGGGACCAGGTCCCCTGAGGCTTCCTCAGTTTCACAGCCTCCACCCTCCCCCAATCACTTTCCTCGACAGAAGCGACAACCCGGCGGATCTGCTCACAGCCCACAAATGCAGCGCTGCACCGCGGCGGTGAGGCCATACGTTACCACTGTAAGTATCACCAAAATACATGCATTGGTGCACGCATGATCAGCATACTTAGCAATGCCTGGCCCTGAGCATGGATCCACTGTGCACGCAGAGCCCGAATTCCAGGCCCCAAATTCCCTGGCGTTATCCCATGTACTCTGCGCTTTATGATAAATGAATGAAGACTCTTTAAATTGAAATGGATCATCTGCACACATTCAAAGCAGGCCAAGGCTGCCAGAGCAGGGATAGAATATATTTGAATGCACAATACCCAGGGCATGTTGTTCGAGCTGCTGTGCCTTTGATGGAAATCATTAGCGCCATGAAAGCCATCCCCCCACTGTGCTGAGCGATGCTGTGTAAGACGAATACTGGAGTGATGTTCAGCAGCGGGGTGTGAAGCACGTGTGCCTGTTCAGTTGGAGGGAAGTGGATCAATATCCGATTTACGTAAACACACACAGCCCCGATGCTTTATTCATAGCAAACATCCATAGCAACCGTGCAAGCACGAACAGCAATGTACCCTTGCCTTCCTTGGTGGCATCTGATCTGCTGAACGGTTCCCTTACACGTTATGTGCAGTGGTGCACCAAATAAAGTAGTGGCACTATGATCTCGGCGGTGGATCGGGAAGGCGGGAGAATGCTGCAGCACCTGTGTCAAGGGGTTGCCGGAGCAGGGTAACAGCCAAGTGGATGGAATGGGCAAAAGGAGGAGGTTCCCTTGTATTTATGTTTTTTTTGTTTCGGCTATTCAGTGTCACTTGCCGCGCTTATAAGCCAAAACGATTGCATTCGAGTACAGGTAAGGAGAAATGGCACATGAGGAGGGACACACAGGCTTTAGGTGTCCTTTGTCTATTTTCCCACCCATTGACTGCCCATGGCCATGGTGATCCCTATGGCCACTCCCACCCAGTTCCTGCCCATCCCCACCCAAAACAACTTCTCATGGGAGCTCTTTGAGTTCGCTGTTAATTAACCCTTACTATCAAACTTTGCACTCCAAATGCCTGCCAGTGTTTTTTTTTTCAAAGCAGTCTTCTGAGAGTGAATGAATTAATGGAGTTGTAAACCCTCTACTGGTGTAATAAAAATGTCTTAACCAAGTCTGCCTTCGGCCACTGGTTTTATAAGCACTCTGTGTGTCCTTTACTTTACTTAAATCCTGTTAAAAACAAGTATTGCCAAAGCCAACGGTTTTGACTTGCGTGGAAGTACTAGGCATTTGCCAGGCACTGCTGTTAGATGCCCAGGTACTTGCACCATTTTACACCTGCTACCAACAATGGCCAGTTAATACCATTAAGATGTGCCTAGCAAGTGCCTTTTCCATGTCTACACAAGAGCCCAAACTGTAGGCATTGCCGATGCTTGTTTCTGTTACTCAGTCATTTGGAACATGATATATAGCCTTTGTGAAATAATCTACCACTTATTGCTAATCTTAACACTTATTGCTGATCTTTACACTTATTGATGATCTTTACACTGTTGGAGCCATTTACCTGAACCGATGCTGCTTAAACAGTGTCCTGAAGCTAGTAAAACTATTGAGTATTCCTACATGAATCTTACATGAATCAAATGTGGTAGTCCATTCCAAAGCCTGGGTCCCCCCAAGAGTGAAACTCTTTTATGTCCTGTGGTCTGCCAGCGAGTCGTAGGGATGAATAGTCTGTGATCCTCCATAGACCAAAGGTTCCCTCCTGAGATATATCATGCAATGTTGCCCCATGTGAAGGCAGGAGAAGACCCATGAATGCCTTTGAAAAGGATGTAGAGAATTCCAAGCTGAATTCTCTACTCCCCTAGGAGGCACATAAAGTTCCTCTGGGCAGCAGCAGAAACAGTCCATTTTGATCCACCTGGAATCTGGTAATAAGTTTCATTGAGGAAACCCCCAGGAATACATTACAATAGTACAATAAGGTTCCTACCACAACCGCAGAGCTGTCAAGTGGCATGAAGGGGCACATCCCAATAGTCACCTGATATGAAAATAGCATCCATTGTGATATGGTTTCCAAAAATTAGGGGGAAATAAGATGTAAGGAGCCATGATATGATATGATATATGATCATTTATTTATATCACGCTCATACACAAGTGTTTCATTCCTTCTTCATGCTGGTAGAGCCCCTTTCATCCTCCCCTGACTAAGACGAAGCCAGCTAGAGAATATACAGGCTTATATGTCATACATACTTTGTGCATGTATGCTCAAAGACATTTCTGTTTGTCAGTAACTGCTGTAGGGTGGTAAAATAAAAGGTATGCTTCAACTTAAAAAAAAACAGTTATGGATTGTCAAACTGGTTGTAAAAGTATTGGAGCTGTTTACATTCAAAATAAAAGTAGTGAAACTCAGTTCCTGATAGTTCCCACTAACTTCAACCTCTGTTTCTTTGTATTTTACATGGGTAAAATTAGTCAGTATCACTGCATCAACTTGGGTAGTGTTGAGGGGTGGTGATGAGGGGATACATGTTCAGAGACGGTTGATATTTAAGCGATTAAACCAGTATTGTCTTTATTTTAGGTTGGGTTGGACGCTGGCAACAAGATTGGTTGGGCGAAAGAGGTTTCCAGATGCCAAGGAAAGGAGGAAAATGGCTGGCAATTGGTCGCGATGTACCAGATCATTTACTGCCTTATCAACACTCCCCAGCCAGGCACATTCTACATTAGATTCTGGGCTCAATTCGTGAGTTTGGGTGCAGAACACAAAGGGCACATTGCCTTGTGCCTGGCATTCGGCCCCACAGACTAGGCACAGATTTGCCACACATCAATAGCACTTATCCCCTAGTGAAGTGGGGTGCACGTTGCTCCATGGCAATCCACCCAGCACCAATCCTCTGCTGGTGAGGTTGGCCTGACATACACAAATGAATCTGCATATGCAGCAGCATCGTGTGCAGGTAGATTCTCTTTAGTGAATATGACTATCCGCAGAATGTGGGTGCTTTGTCAGTTCGTGTGCTTGCTAGAATCAAAGATGTGATGCGTATGCACTGGAGTGTTGCCTTATATTGAAGACATGGCATAGATGCCAGCACATTGTGTTATTTTATTTATGAAAGAAGTTGAATCAGAATTGAAAGTGGCAGTGGAATAGGTGCAACAGTGTGATATCCCTCCACACCAGAAATACAATCACCCAGACTTGCAACCACACATCATAGAATGTACATAACCCACAGCATAGAGGCTGCTGATGTCTGATGATAATAAACGGGTGGTCCTTATGGTCAAGCTATGAAAAGTTCTCAGCACAGTTACCTAACGTTCCCTTTAATCATCTATTGTAGGGTTGTCCAACTCTGGGCCTCGAGGGCTAGAATCCTGATAGGTTTTCAGGATATCCCTCATTAATGTTCATGAGAAAACATTTGCATGCAGTCAGAATTATCGTATGCAAATGTGTTTCATGAATATAAATGAGGGGTTTCCTGAAAACCTGGCATGGATCTGGACCTCGAAGCCCAGAGTTGGATGACCCTGAATTATCGCTTACCTTCAGAACATACCCATTACCAGAGAAACATTGTGGAAGTGGTCTATCATCTATCTACCAGTGGCCATTCTCTGGATCCCCCACTCCCAGATATGAACACATTTCCACTACTTCTGGAACTCTGCAAAAAAAGGGACTGGATTGTCAAGCTCTCCATGCACCCCCTCTTCGTTATGCTGAGCTCTCTGTTCTGTTCCACCTCCAGCAGCGTCATCAAGAGGTCACCCCACAACTCAAACAGAGAGCATGCTATGCACATGTAACATTATATGATATGATAGGTTATTTATAACGTGCTTAATACCCAGAGGTTGGGGGCGTGGCTTGGCGCCGATGAAGACGAACACGTAGCCGGGCAGCTCCGTCCCACAGAACACTAAATAAAAGGCATTTAATATCTAAATAAGTAATTTACCTACCTTTCCCTGTCTGCGCAGTGTTCCGGACCCCGACCTGGAACACCTCAACGAAACTTGTCGCAGTTCCTCATAATTTCTCCAGCGTCGCGGGTTCCGGAAGCTCCATCCTGACGACCGCGGCTGCCGCCTTCCACAGTCCACAGCACATGAAGTAAGTGCTGGCGTCACGCCCACTGCGACGCGCCGGCTGCGGCCTGGTCGGCCCTCCCCCATTTGCATTGCCACCTCTGGCGAAGGCGCGCAACTGCCCTGAATGCCAAAATGCCAAAACCTCCTTTAACAAAGGAGTGGGAGATAAAAATAAATAAAAAGGAGGGGAAAAGAAGGAAAGAAAAAAAAATAGAAAGGAAAGCAGAACGTTTTTTTTCTCCACTTTCTTAAAAATATTAAGAAAAACGGAAGCAACACTGAGGTACTGGGCCTCATTACGACCCTGGCGGAAATCGAAAAACGATGGCGGAAATGCAATACCGCCATCGAATAGCGCTCGGTGCGATTATGACCCGTCACCGTAAAGTACGATGCCATTAGCGACACCGTAGTGAACGCCAACGCTAACTGCACCAAGTACGCGCGCGCGCGCCATGCCAAACCGTAATGAGCACCATGGCGCAAGGGTACGCGAATTCCGACCCTAGCGGACATGTACTTAACGCCATCAAGCACGGCGGAAAGTACCATTCCGCCATGGTGAGAAGTACGGCATCGCGAATCAACCGTAAACGGCCCCACTGAGTGCCTGTACACCGCTCCCTGGCCACATAGTACAACTCCCCGTAGGTGCAACGAAGTCACAATGCAACCAGTGAAATGTACAAGTCACCCATGCATGCCAACGAACAAAAGAATCACAAGAGGGGCCAATGGGAGCTGCAGGGCACAGATGGCACGAACACAGAAGCTATTCCAATGGACATGACCTCAGACTCCCACCAAGAAACGCACGCAAACACAGGCACCTGTGACCAGCAATATTCCGATAATCACATCATTCCACCAATCCACCTGGCTGACCGGCATCTGTTACACAAAACTTAATCCCCCGCCCCTGAGCATGACATCAATCAAACAGTCATATTGGCAGCCCTCACCCCTGACCTCACTGGGCTTCGTAGGCAAACGCGCCCAGCACAGTACCACGCAACTATACTCCGAAGCTGGAACCCAATGCAGATCTCCTCACAATACATCGCCCCCCAAATCGGAATATGCCACATCACTTGCAAAGAAGAACGCTACACGGCCCATATCAGAATAGAAATTTAATGCACAACAAATACACCAAGCCCATACAGCCATTAGGCCATGAACTCCAAGACACATTTCACCATTGTGGGCTGCATCGGCAATAAATGACCAGCTACTTCTTGTGTGACGCCCTGTTCCTTCATGGTACACAGGGGCTACATTCTCGTACGAAAAGGCAACATGGAAGTGCCTAGAACCGCAGGGCCGTCCCAATAGGGAGGCACTAGTCCAGCTGGAAGGCCGAAATGTTGCTCCGAGCCACTAGTACTGCGTAAGGGCATGTGGCCCATTGGCGATCGTCCCATAAGATCGTAATGCTGCTCCACTGATTAACACGAAGCAGCAGGTGTCGGGAGTAAAACCCATCTGCAGGAGTGGCATACAGATGGCAGTGGCAAAAGGGGAGGAGATACCTGTCAACCAAAAGAAAAGTAAAAGAATAGAATGGCCATCAGAACTACATTCGAACAACTCACTTCAATGATCACACTAAATCCACAGCCATATGCATGCTAGCCCACTCCAAAGGATCATCACCACCCAAAAACCACTTGCGAATCATAACTATCTATATCGAGGTGAAAACACTATCACAAACGAGTGTACCTGTGCATGCGTCTGTTAAAACAGAATCCATCTGATGGGATTGGTAACGTGTATAGACACAAGTGTCTGAAGGCGCGTCGAGACAGGGAGGGCTCAACAAGGCCAGATAGACGATGGTCCCACTATGGCAGCCCTGCATCACATAGCGCAGGGGAGGCGGATAGATTCCAAGAATCCCTGTACATGGCAAACTCTATATCAAATCATCTGTCCATGCATCCATACATCATTCCCTCATCCCGGAATGAAAACGCCTGTTTCCATACTCACATAACATGTGAAATTTCCATTGAGTCTGTGCGTCATGCAGCCTGCAAAATCCACTGTGCCCCAGCCCGTAATTCCAGTGTTGTGAAGTAACATGTATCTGGGAACGTCCGGCCTCATCGCCCACATCGCTATTGCGCATCCCAAACTATTCATATCAATCATTGCATCCTCGCCATGGGCCCTGTCCCAAGGACATTGAACAATAGAACGTTATATTTGCAGTCAGACCTGTGGGCATCTCCTCGCCGCTAGCTGAAAACCGAAAGCGCCGCCCTTCGAATTCCTCATTTGCAACATCACGTCGAAAAGGCATCTGTGGCCGCTTGTAATCACAAATTAATCCATCTAGTGCGGCTGTGCGTGAAAATGGCAACTGCCTTCACTCACAAATGGGACGCCCCGCCCGTCGGTGAACCCCGGTGCAGTGATGCATGAGGGTCCACCGTTACTCGAGTACTACGCTCCACTGACCCTTCACAAGTCTGTTCGCGACTGCAAAGAATGTATGTGAAACAATGGGACCATAGCCGAATGTACATATCAACCAATGTTACACGGCCATCGGGTACTAATACATGATTGTAATAGCAAGATGCCATTCCTCGAATTGCAGCGTTGTGTGCGGGACGTGCTCGCCAAAGGGGAGAGCAGCTTGCACAGGTGGAATGAATCACCACAGGTGGAGGCCATACAGCCTGAAAACACATAAATTGCACGCCCAGTCTCCTCCCACAACCACTCCGAAATGCTACCGGCAGGACTCGCGATGTTGGCCCTGGGGGACCTGATAGCACTGCAAGTACTCCAACTCCAAGAAGAAGACGAACACCAACTACAACCGGCCGCACGGAGGAGACGCAGGAGGAGGAGGAGGGCAAGGCAGGGCCAGCAAGGGCCGCCAGCACAGCCACTACCACCACGCAGGCAGCCCGCAATCCCACGCCTCCGAGCACATCCGTTCAACCTCACTGATGAGCAGATCCACACCCTCTACCGTTTGGACCGGGACACCATAGCCGCCATTGTGGACATGACACAGGCTGACCTTGTCAGCATGATAGATAGCCCAACCGCCATCCCACCCCTACTGAAGGTGGTGTCTGTACTACACTTCCTGGCCACAGGCACCTACCAGCACACAGTCGGACAGTTGCATGGCATTTCTCAGCCACTGTTCTCACGGACACTATTGCAAGTGCTCGATGCCCTCCTGCAGCACGCAGACGACTACATCTCTCTACCACGCTTGGAGCAGGAAATTACCAACACAAAAGTGGGATTCCATGCACTTGGCGGCATACCGGGTTGCCTTGGTGCCATCGACTGCACCCATGTGGAATTGGTCGTCCCACATGCCATGGAGGCCCAGTACCGCAACCGAAAACAATTTCATTCTCTGAATGTACAAATGGTGTGTGACTCCAACAGGATCATTACACATTGTTGTGCCCGATTCCCTGGATCAACCCATGATTCTATGATCTTGAGGAACTCTACAATACCACGCTACATGGAGCGACACGCAGGGAACAGATCCTGGCTACTCGGTGAGTCTCATTTCATGCATGATGATGTGGGGTATGTGATGCGGCAATGACCTGGCAGGAAGGGGGGGGTGCGTACGTAGCAATGGCATTCCACATAATTCGTTTATCGTCCACATACAGGTGATGCCGGATATCCACTGAAGAGATGGCTCCTCACACCAGTCCGGAACCCACGGGACCAGCATGAGGAGGACTACAACCATGCCCACTCACGTACCCGTGTAGTCATTGAACAGGCATTCGGCCTACTGAAGACCCGTTTCCGGTGCCTCAGCAGGTCTGGCGGGGCACTCCTGTACCGCCATGAGAAGGTTGCAAAGATGGTGATGGCATGTGTCATGCTACACAACATGTGCGTACGTAGAAATGTGCCCATGCCCCCTGACGCAGAACTGCAAGCACCTGAAGATGGTCATGATGAGGGTGGGGATGTGGCAGCACCTCAAGGAGTCTGCGAGGCACAGGAGGGCCGTGAAATTCGTCAGCATCTCATAGATGCATGCTTCTAGCACTCACGCCTGGTGGCTGATACATGGACACGGGACTCGTGGCACTGTGTGTGTCTGGTACATGCACAATATGGACTGTACGCCTATGATGGCCTAGTACACAAAGATCATTGTCCACACATCTCATTGGTTGATCGTGCATTGTTTATGGCATATGTGATATCATGTTGAACACCCTATCGACCCGCCACCCAAGTGAGCCCAACACACCCCCTCCACCCTCCTACCTCCCCCCGAACACCAGTGTCCAAAGATGCTCATTGTCAGTGGGCAGTCGCTATTGCAAGCCCCCTCTGCGGGTATCAGGGGCACCCCTGCCTGTGGAGCGCAGGTTCCTCCCAGATCTACGTTGGGGGCTGCCCTGGACGGAACTTGCAACGGATGATGTCTCTGCCTGCTCACGTCCATGCATGTCCCTAAGGGTTTGTGAGAGCTCAGTGAGCACACGGCGCACTGCGGCAAGTTCGGCACATACGTCTTTGGACGTTGCATGAAGTTCCCCCCTGAGGCTCTCGGTGCTTCTCTCCATTTGGACTCTCAGGCTCTCGGTGCTACTCTCCATTTGGACTCTCAGGCTCTCGGTGCTACTCTCCATTTGGACTCTCAGGCTCTCGGTGCTACTCTCCATTTGTGCCCTAAGTGTCTCAGTTGATGTTTCTATGTCTGCCTTAGTGCCCCCACATCCATCGGCATGGTCCTTGAGGAGCGTGGCCAGTTGCTGCTGTTGCACGATTAACTGGTCGAGGGACTGTTGCCTGTGCTGTGCCATGGCCATTTGCGGTGGTGTCACAGAGGGGCTGTTCGCCTCATGTTGCCCTGCCACAGGGCTTGTGGGGGATGGCCAGTTGTCGTCTTGTGGGTGCCCCTGCGTGGTATCCTCATGGTGTACGGGATGGAACAGACAGGGGGATTGGGACAGGTCATGGATGGATCTGACTTCGACATCCCCGTCTTCTGTGTCGGAGCATGCTGCCATTAATGGGGTGTCACCTATGGTGCTGCTGCCACCAGAGGCAGTACCTTCTGTGGCATCCATTGGGGGGACCTGTGGTGGTGCTGTTGTGGGCATGCTGGCTGCT
Organism: Ambystoma mexicanum; assembly: GCF_040938575.1. Lineage (NCBI taxonomy): Eukaryota > Metazoa > Chordata > Amphibia > Caudata > Ambystomatidae > Ambystoma > Ambystoma mexicanum. The sequence goes on from NC_090941.1 coordinate 460,709,585, forward strand.
GGGGTGCCTGTTGATGTTCCCTCCTGTGTGCTGCCACTTGATATGTGCTGCTGCCGTGTCTTGATGCGTGCAGCTGAGGTGGAGGGTCTTTGGCCGTCGGTCTTGGCCCTCTTTGCAGGTGTGCTGGTAGGGGTGTCCTGGAGCTCGTCGTTTGGATCGGACCCTGTGGTGGAGTAAAGGAGGGCGAGCGTTATTGATGGGTCTGTGGGAATTGGAATGGCAATGTATCACATGCATTGGGGTGGTACCTGTGGGTGATTTGGGTCGGGCCTTGGAGGTGCTTTCATTTGTGTGTGGAGTGAGGGTGCAGTTGTTTGGCAGCCTGCAGTTAGGGTGTGCCTGCTGCACGTGTAGTGGGTGTTATTGGGGTTTTTACTTATTTATGTATTTATTGTGGTTTTAAAGTGCGCTATCAGGCAAATGTGTGTGGACGTTCTCCTGGCCATGTGTTGCTGTTGCGCTATGTGGACACATGTGGATCACATGATTGGACATTGTGGATTTGGCATGGTTTTCTTTGGGCCACCTACCTGATTCTCCGGATGTCTGCACTCCTTTCTCCATCCCTCCGACTCCCTCTATGCTCTCCATTCCAATGGTGGAGGCACAGATTTCTTCCCAGGGGGTCAACTTGATGGGTGATTCCGACCCTCCCCCGGTGGCTGTGGCAATGTTGCGGTTGGCAGAAAGTATGCTACGGACGCGTATCCGCAGGTCGTCCCACCGCTTCCTGCATTGCTGCGGGTTGCGGGGTGCGGTCCCCACCGCACTTACCCGCTGTGCCACCAGGGCCCATATGGCCTTCTTGTTCGCATGTGCCGTCCTGGTCATTTGCGTGGAGAAGACAGCGGCGGCATTCTCCTGGAGGGTCCCTGTTAGCACGGTGAGTTCCTCACGGGAGAAGTGGACCTGCCGCTTGCGGTCGCACGCTTTCTTCGCTACTTTTCCCATTTTTCTTGGTTTCACTGGGGTGGATGACGGGTTGGGATGTGTCTCAGGGTGGTGTTTTTAGTGGTTGTGTGTATTTAGTGGTTTTATAGGTGTACGGCGTGTTGTTTCCCGTTCCGGGCCCATGTTTTTACTTCCGTTTCCGTATATTTACGGTCGCCGTACTTTCCGGTTGGCGCTCACTGCGGTGTCCGCTATGATGGGTGGCGGTATTGCACCTAGGGCGCCGTACGGCGGCGGTGTGGGCCGTTTTGGGGTCATTTCCGCCATCGCGGACTTTGCACTTCCGCCATGCCGTGGTGCTCGTGCCCGATGGGTCGGAATGGGCCGCACTTTGCTCCATCGTGCAATGGCGGAAACGCTATTTACGCTGTGGCGGTCCGGTCAGTCACTTTCCGCCAGGGTCGTAATGAGGGCCACTGACTTTAATAATATCATTCCCATTATATACCTCTTCTCAACAGTCATTCTGAAGAACTCCCTCCTGTTATTCTTTAAGCTTTTTGTGGCAAGTAAAACTTGCAAAAGCACATTGTATTATTCCAGCGGACAGTATGCATTTCGAGTTATAACAGTGGTACATCCCTTGCTGTTCTTCTATATTATAGACGGCATATATATCTGACCTGCTTATATCCTCACTATCTATGAACTTTAAATGCAACATATTGCAATATACCAAAAACCTGACACTTCCATAATTCTTAAAGGCACCTACCTTTTACTGGTTATCCATATAATTGGAAGCATACTATTGATACAAGGCTGGTAGTACTACTAATATGTACCTGAGTTTACACCTTATTATCTAAGAGCGCTCCTATTAACCTCCTATAGCAGGAGGAGTACTACATTTATAATATGAATCTAATAATTGTAAACTCTCGGTTCTAGAGTCTCACATATCAGGAGCTAAGAATCTCTATACTTCTGATTACCACAAGCCTTTTGCTAAACAGGTCTCTTTGGAAAAGATACTTACAATTGCTTTTGTCTTAACAATTACCAGCGTCTCTTAACAGCTCAACATCAATATTTATAACCAAACGCTCTGCAACTGTTCTCATATACACTTATCACAACTAATAACATGGTGGCTAATAAAAAAAACAATTCATCCACTACCAAAGAACCTATTATGCCTGCTTCCAACCTCAAAAGACCCAAAAGTGACTCTCCTCCTCCGATGAGCATCTCAGACCCTGCCATAGAAGCAATCCTATCTGAAATTAGATCCCTCAAAACCTTTATAGAGACCACAAATCTAAAACTACAACAGCTGGATGATAGATGGAAAGGATTTGAGAACAGAATTGATGAGGTTGAGAAAAGAGTAGGTCTAGTGGAAGAAACTACTCCTAAAGTAGCACTTCTAGAAAAGTCAATTAAGGATCTTCAAAAACACAATGAAGATTTGGAAAGTCGTAGTAGGAGAAACAACTTCCGTATTTCAGGTCTACCAGAGGGCACAGAAGGATCTGACGCCATCATCTTTTTGCAAAAATTTCTAATAACTCTGCTTCACCTACCCCCTGATTTAAAGCTCAATATTCAACGTGCTCACAGAGTTGGCCAAGCAACCTCCTCAACCTCTCATCGACCACCAACCAGAACACTGATTTTCTATCTACTAGAATACTCCCAACTTCAGTTCATCATAGCTGCTGCTAAAGAACACAAATCTCTCATATGGAATGGCAATAAGATCTATATATCAAAGGATGTAGGTAAAAGCACAGTTCAGCGAAGAAAAGTATTCTTATCCTTCCGTCCAGCCTTGAAACAGCTCAATATACGTTATGGTTTATACCACCCCTGTTCCTTTAAAATAACATATGAAGGCTGCACTATAATGTTTGATGAACCCGCAGAACTAAGAACATTTATACAATCCATCAAATCTGAGAATATGGATACATCCTCTATTGCAAGTACCTCTTCTTCTTTTGCTCTTTGAACATTTTTGCTACCTTCATTTACTGTATAATCTTTAATATAATGCCAGATTTATCACATATATATCAAATGTGGGACGGATGGCCTTGTGATGTTCGTCTTCCATCCTGAGTCGCTCTTTTTCCTTTTTGACGACTCAGGGGGTGTCACACCCTCTTACAATTTTATTCTCCCCTAGCCTCTCTTATCCTGTCTGACCTGTGTTCTATTCCATATTTTTAAGTTTTCAAGAAGTTGGTCATGATCAGACTCCCCATCCCTCATCCCTCTACCTTTTGTGTCCTCTTTATGTGTCTTACCACTGGCATATGTTACTCAAAATATTGTTCTTTTGCACCTATTATCTGTTCTTATATGGTCTCAGGTTACGGCTTTATTATCATAAGCTTTGAAATGTTACAATGATTCTCAAATGCGTCACATGGAACATCAAAGGATGTAATAACCCCATTAAGAGATGTAAGGTCATTTCTCATCTTAACAAATTCCACCCCTCAATAGCATGTATACAAGAAACACATCTCTCTAACAAAGAAGCACTAAAACTGAAATCCCGATGGGTTAAAGAAATCATCTCCAGCCCTGCTGTTGCTAAGAAAAATGGTGTAGCAATTCTAATTAATAAAAACCTACCCTGCAAAGTTCTTGAACAAGGTGCTGATAAAGAAGGAAGGTGGGTTTGGGCTAAACTAAAAATAGAATCTACATGTATCACTATTCTGAATATTTATGGACCCACTAATCCTGACCCCAAATTTTGGATCGCCATAAAAAAATTGATACTTCAAAATGACTTTGCAAATCTCATTATTTGTGGGATGTCTAGCTGAAACGAGCCTTATTGACACTTGGAGGATTTCTCATCCTACCCAACTAGATTACTCCTTCCACTCTTCTGCACATAATACTGTCTCCTGCCTAGATTATATTTTCACTACTAAAAACCTGACAGGCACCATCATCGACTCTAAAATAGACAGCATCATCATTTCAGATCATGCCCCTGTGTGTGCCTCTTTTAGTCTTTCTGACATGCATAAACCATCATCCCGCTGGAAGCTTAATAATTTTCTTTTACAAGATACACAATTTATTATATCTGTTGAGGCGTTTGTTCATCAATACTATGCTGATAATCAAGACTGCGATACATCGGTAGTAAATAACTGGGATGCTTTTAAGGCCGCTTTAAGAGGTCACATAATGTCCTACTCTGGAAAAATGAAAGCTCTATGCAAAAAACATCTAGATGACCTTTGCTCTCAGCTTACTACCGCCGAACAAAATGATTACAAAGACTCCAACCCTAGCAACCTCCGACTAGTACTGTCAATTTGCTTCCACATAAATAAGGAGATTACAAACCTAGCAGTCGGAACTATTCTCAAATATAAAACGAAAATTTACCAAACATCCAATAAAGCCGGAAAACCATTAGCGTCTTACTTGAAAACGAAAAAAGAGAAATTTCTTATCTCCCATATTAAAGACTCATCTGGTACCATTAAGCACCAGCCTAAGGATATTCTAAATTGTTTTAACGATTTCTATACTAACCTATAAACTCCTGAAAATTATATTCCCCATAACACCATCTCATCCTTTTTCGATAACATAGACAGATCCTCATATCCTCAATTAGACTTATCCCATCTTGATAACAAAATTACTATGTTAGAGATTTCCAGAGCAATAAAAGGCCTAGGTCAAGGTAAGGCCCCGGGCCCTGATGGCCTCTCTACTGAATTCTTCAATAGCCTATCACAAGTTCTAACTCCTAAGCTCCTGAAACTATTCTCTTACTTTTATTTCCAGAAAGCCTCCTCAGGTTCCTTCTCAGAAGCCTTACTCGTACTATTCCCCAAGCCCGATAAAGATCCCTCCTTACCCGGAAATTATCGCCCTATCTCACTTATCAATGTAGAAAGCAAAATCTTTGCTAAAATATTAGCCAATGGGATCGAATCTTCTCTTCCTTCACTTGTAAAACCAGATCAGGTTGGCTATGTTAAAGGTCGTAACATTTCTTCCAACGCTAGACTACCTTTAAATGCTATCCATATATCAAACAAAAACCGAAAAGATAAACAAGGCTCGGCCGTTATAGCACTTGATGCAAAAAAGGCCTTTGACCAGGTCAACTGGGACTTTATGTTTCAAGCCCTACACTGGCATGGTTGTGGCAACAAGTTCATTTCTCTAGTTAAATTACTTTACTCCTCCCCGAAATCCTCAATAAGTATTAACGGCTTATCATCCCCATTTTTTTCCCTTAAAAGAGGCACCAGACAGGGCTACCCCTTCTCACCCATATTATATATACTTTCCTTAGAACCATTATTAGAACTAATCAGATCTAACAAAAATATCCCTGGGATACCAAGTGGTTCATCTTCCATTAAAATAGGTGCTTACGCGGATGACATCCTCATCCTCATTAAGAACCCTAAAACATACCTCCCATACTTACTTCAAGTACTTTCTCAATTCAGTTCAGTATCAGGTTATAAACTTAATAAAGACAAATCTGAAATTATGCCACTCAATCCCTACTGCCTTAAACATGACATCGACACCTTCATGGAGCAGTTTTCCATTAAATATCTAGGTTTAATATTTGCTCCTACTATCCAAGAAACTATAAAACTTAACACACAATCTTTATTAAATAGATTAAAGGAACTAACATCCAGATGGTCTCCCTTATATCTATCTTGGTGGGGACGACTTGATACCATCAAGATGATGTTATCCCCAATAATCCTATAGTATCTACAACTCCTGTGTGTGCCAATCTCTCCCTCCTTTTATAAATCTATTTACTCCATTTTACTTAATTTCCTTTGGGGCGAGGGCAAAAGTAAGAGAATTGCCTTGATTAAACTGAAGGCTCCTTACGATAAAGGAGGAGTTAGGTTTCCAGATTTTAAAGCACACCACACTGCCTTTCTCTTAAAACAAGCTAGAAGTTGGTTCGCCTGTCCAATATTATCAGATATCCCCACATGGTGTACCACAGAAAAGCACTTAGTGTGCCCATTTGAAATAACAGACCTTATTTATACATTTAATCATTCCTCAATGATCATTTCAGACCCTATTAGAGCCACAATATCTGCACTTCAATTATTCTTATTCCCACATGTAAACTCTCCAAAATAATGCCTGTCCCCTTTACTATGGCATAATAGTAAGATTCTGATTAATAACAGAACCCTAAACAGAAAATCATGGTTGAAAAAGGGCATTAGATTCATACAACAAATCACTAACAGATCAACTAACTGCTTAAAACTCAGTTCTCCATTCCCAATACAGAATACAATTTTTATAACAAATTAGCTAACTCTTGCAAAGATGCACTTCAAACCTCCTCCAATGATATTTTAACACTGAATGCCTTTAGACTGCTTCCACTTACAATGCCCGCTGACACTAAAGCTTCACAATTCTACAACATTCTCAGCACTTCACTAGAGTTATGTTCAATTCGTCACAAATGGGAAGAAGACTTTGGCCACACCTTAGATGATAACACATGGTCTATGATTTTTTCTAAAATTAAACATATCTCCACCTCGGCGAATATATCTCAGCATTTCTTCTTCTTTATACACAGAGCATTCATTACACCTACTAAACTATGTTTATCCAAGCTTAATAACAATGACAACTGCTGGTCATGTGGAGCTCCCTCAGCATCATTTATGCATATGTTCTTTTGGTGTCCCTATACTTTCAAGTTTTGGCAACAAGTGTGGAAATATCTAAGAGCTATTTTGTTCACAGACATTCCACTTTCTTTCATGAATATTGTTTTAGGAAACCTCGCTATTAACACCGACTTACAAACAGGTGCTGCTAAGCTATATGATCTCTTTATTTCTCTCGCTCTGAAAAGTATAACTGCTAATTGGAAAAACTCACGTTCATTGTGCATCAAAAGCTGGTGGAATAACATTTGTCTCACACAACGGATGGAATTGTGCATGGCTAACAATCTCAATGCTATACCTAAATACAATGCTAAATGGTCATTTTTCATTTGTTATCTTGATCACTTTAATGCAACCACACATGGAAGGTGATTTTGCCTAATGTATAACACTCCTTGGATGCTCCAAAGATCTGTTAATATATGAATATTACACCTGATACGTTATTGAATATTTATATTAATCACAAAAGTGCCTCTCATCCTTATTTAGCTCCCTTTCCCCAATCTCTCCCATCTTCTCGTGTTTGTCATGTGTTTGTCCTCCCCCATTTCAACATATAAGGATGCAGAATTGTTTCCACACTAAGTTGCACATAAAATATGGCTATACTTCATTGTGGTTTAAGTAAGCCTTATTACAATCTTTCTATTGCTAGTCAGTACTCTAGCTGAATCTTCTTAACTATTATATATAGCAACATTTGTTTAACTGTTTATCATTAAGTGGTTTTGTAGTCAATGGATTACTGCATTATGCCGTAGATATAATGAATTTATATCTGTACATGATATACTTCAATAAAAACTATAAAACAAAAAAAAAATACCCAGAGGTTTCTAAGCACAGACCTGGGGATTGAGGTCACTCTGGAGATTTCCCGGTGGGGCCTCTGCACCCTGGGCCTCTTTTGTGTGGTACTTCCAAATGTTCTCATAGGAAAAGCATTGGGCTTGCTGAAAATGTCATATGGGGCCACTTTGAAAATGATTTCCAGGGCCTCTTTTGGTCCCCAGCAATTATTTCCAGGGCCTCTTTTAGTTCCCAGTCCACCCCTGTGTGTGGTCTTGCTTTCAAGGCGAGCATGTTGCCCCTGAGCTATCCCCCCGAGACAACATTATGAAAGAGAATCTAGCTTCCACAACGATGGCAGAAAAAATCCCCAACAGACAAGACACAGAGGAGTGGGTGCTAATGGACCCCTATGATATAACTCCCTGTCTCTGGTTCCTTGAGGGAAAGCACGTAAAGACTGTTACTGAACACAACCAAGCTGTAAAAGATGTAGCCTGGGTGAAAAAGCGTATGCTTAGACGTTTCGTATTTTATTTGTATTTCCTTGTGTACTGCACATCACTCCCATCCGGAAACACGCCTCTGTCACACATGATCGGACATAGAGTGCGACTGGGATTTTTCAGGATCCTTTGTGAGTGCTCACTTCCATGGCACATTTATGTATTTATTTTATTGTTAATTTCTAACAGGCTTAATACCAGTGAGTGGTTGTTAAGCCTGAGATTGGGATTCGAACCTGGGTAGCGGCGCATTGTCTAAGTGAAAATATGCCCACAATGAATGTGTGTGTTGGGGTTTTTCATTCTAGACAGATAGTGGTTGAGGGAGGATTGTGAGTTCTGGCGGTAATTGCAGGTGTGTGCTCTGTGCTCCATCAGCTGGAAACACTGTAGAAGTGTGGGCTCATTGGTGGCATTAATCCCTGGGCTGAAAAGGTAACTAAAGGGTGGTACTCAAGTGTTCACAACAAGAGAACATCGACAGATACCCCTTGTGCCCACACACTACACACACACACACACACAAATAATCATTATCCCAGAAATTCAACATTCCATGAAGCACAGCTTCCAGTATAGTGCTCTCTATACCAAAAACACACACCCCGTTTTTAAATTTGCCAGTCAGCTGCAGGAAAATGGCAAATGGTGGTTTGGAAAGCTCTCCTCCCTAAAACTGTATTTGTTTTCTTTTTCTCAAATTGATGTAATGTAACGCGGTTTTGACTTGTGCAACTTCTATTTGACAGCTGAAGAGTAATGAATGTCTCTTTCTCACATGTGGGAGTTCCCAGTAGGCCAGTCTGCATCATGTGGGCAATGCTGAGTCTCCCTCTCTCTCGTTTCTCTCCCTCTCATTTTCTCTCTCTGTGTGTCTCTCAAACACACACACACAGGCACGCGTATCATTAGGTTAGTCGGCCACTGTCAGCGGGTGTTTCTCCTCCTAGCTCATACAGGATCTCCTATTGGGCAAGTCTACCTCAAATAAGGAGAACCCTCTTCTTCAGCACATTGGCACTGTAGGAGGGACAGACACACTGAATTTATGTTATCTGGGAATATAGAATCATGGACAGGAATCTATGTGATCACTGTGCCACCCGTAATTCCGCTGATGAAAATGGGGCACAGTGATCATCCCCCTACCCTCTTCCCCCTGGCAACTTACCTTAACAGCAGCACACACTGAAGCGTGCCGCCTACTTGCCTTGATCCCTGTAGCGTCAGTTCCCACCCACTGGCGGTTCAGGGTCCTTTTTTTGGCCTTTTCTTTCTTTACACTTTTGAGTCCCCCGCTCTCCACTTTACGGAAGCGGGGGTCATCCCTGCAACCCCTGACCACCATTGCCACAACTAAGAGGTGTGGGTCAAGCCCCCACAACCCCTGCTTCCTTTAGTCACAGTAATGGGGATCGTAATTTTTTTAATGCGCGAAGGCGCTGTTTTTTCTGTACCGGGCGAGCTTATGTGGCCGCAGTACTGGTACGATTACAGGACAGCACTGGACGTTGAACCACTGGATATCCTACAACTCAATGGCCCTTCCTGCATTTCTGGCAGGCGAGTACTTAGGGGGCCAAGAGCTCCCCCACTTCAGGGAGGTTCGCAAATGTCGGTTTTCTCGGTCAGTTATATTACCATTTGAGTTTATGGAGCTAAAGTAATAATGTAGGTACTTCTTAGAAATGTGGGATCGCTCTATTCTGTATGCGCTAGTTTCCACTCTTGGATATTTCATTGAAAAAGTTGGCAGCGATTGATACCAATCCCTCAAACCCACAAAGTTTGTAATTATTTAACAGAAAGATTATGGTTCGGGAAGATATTGCGCGCTCAAACCACAAAACTTCTGTATCATTCCTTGTTATAAGTCTAACGTCACTCAATTTTAGTGAAAGCAAAGTACGGTATCACTGCAAAAAAATCCTTTTCAGTGATGATTCACAAAAATATGTTTAATTTCTTAGAATATGAACAGCCGACACGTGTTTCGACCACCAGTCGTTTTCAAGGCCCATACGTGTTTCTCTATACCCTCTCAGTTTGAGTTAGGGTGTTGTAGTATTATCTCATGTGATCTCACCTCTCTGAGTCACTAAATACTTCTGTGATGATTCCTGTAAGGAGTATCCTTTTATCACAGGGAACAATAATTACAATTGAATAGGTTCAAGAAAAAAGGTGCTCTCAGAATACTCCTGTTTTTTTGTCACCCTCTGCATAAAGAAAGAATACATTTATTCAAGCTCTGTTGTAGAATCAATCTCATTCTTTATCTAAGGTTATACAGTTCAATATAAAATGGACGCTCCAGAGTTAACATCAAAGAAAGGGGGAGGTCATTGACCGGAAGTACAGAAAATATTTACAACACATGGGAATGAAAGTTTCTCGGTAAAACAACTTTGTATGTGCAAGACAAAATCCAATTCAAGTATCTTTTGTCATGAAGTTCACATGGGAATAGCAAACATATAAACATTTGGACATTTATAACATCACTTCAACATTTCAACAAAAACAAGTCATTTTCTCTGTGCAAAGCAGCATACATACTGCAGTTGGAGATAGTGCGTCTACACCACAGTGTTTCAGTCGTTTCTAGGTGTGCTTAATAAGCCACATCTGGTATACGGCCTTCATCAGGACAGGGGTCTGTACTGTATGATGTCTGCGCTGCAGGGGGAATGGAGACAGTTGTCAGGGAAGTATTCATGCACCGATTATTTAGAGAAGAATAAATCATGCGCTGTGCAGTATAAAACACACACAGCTTACCTATGGGTTTATTCATTCCACAGGTTCTGTTATTTGGAAGTTGTATAAGCCACAAGGGCTAATCTCTGTCTGATCCTATTGTGAAAAAACAGAAAGAATGGGGTTTCTTATTGGTATGAAGATCACCTTTGTAGGGATTGGAAACAACTCGGTCAAAGGCGGGTGCTATTTTCATAAAACAGACTCTTACTTCTCAGCCGGAGGTGAAATTTCACTTTTAAATGAGCTTAATTTCTTTTTTCTTTCAGGTAGCCCCGTGGGCAAAAACCTAAATGGAGCGGGAATATCTAGTCAATATTTTATGGCACTGAAGACACCTCAATGGTTCTAAATGTCTGCCGCGTGTGCGCAAAATGGCCTTACCTGTCAGGGTGTAGGACCTGCTCGCAGTCTGCCGCTGTAGCGTTCGAACTGCTGAGTCATTCTACGATTCACGGAGACCTGGCTGAGGCGTTAGTAACGCTGTTGCTAGGACTCCATGATCATTTATACGGCGGCCATCTTAGATGGGGTTCGGTCACCGCCTATAGTCATAAACGAGCGATAATGTTCCATCAATCGCTCGGATTGTAAAAAGAACATATTTACATGGATCCCCATGTTTCCAGGATCCAAATGAGTGATTTAGACACTGAGTTAGTAACGGTTGCCATGGCAACCGAGACCGAGCAACAAGAGGCGTAAATGTTGTATCAATCGTTCGAATTGAACACCGAAAGTATTTATATGGGTCCCCATGTCTATTGAGATCCAAATGGGTAATTTAGACCCTATGTTAGTATGGGTTGTCATAGCAACCGACACTGATATGCTGTACGTGTATGCTTAACCAGTACCAGTGAAGTTCTTAAAGCAGCATCACAGCAAAACACAACCAAATAATGCAAAAGGGTCCCATATGGAGTCTAAAACAACAATACACATGTGTGCAATTAACATTTTGCATTGTCTTTGATAACTTTGTGTACAGATGCATGGTCAGACGACATTAGGACACGTTGTTTTGTTAAGATAGTAATGGTACATCAGGTGACTTTATACATTCTTTCATGTTGATTTTTAGATTTCTGTAGATAACAGACAGAATTTATTATGCTCATACATATAGAATCACAGTTCTGTTCTATCACCAAGGAATGGGATTTCATAGGAAAGATTTCCACTCCACTGAGATGTTCAGCCCGGCCTGTACAGTATTGAGTTTGTGAACCCAGCGTTGTTCTAGTTGTGTTAGTGAGAACCATAAGGACACTGATTTGAGATGGTTCGTCCTTCAAAAGATAAAACCAGCAAAACGCGGTGGAGACCTGAATAAAACACTTTCTTTGATGTTAACTCTAGAGCATCCATTTTATATTGAACTGTATAACCTTAGATAAAAAATGAGATTGATTCTATAACAGAGCTTGAATAAATGTATTCTTTCTTTATGCAGAGGGTGACAAAAAACAGGAGTATTCTGAGAGCACCTTTTTTCTTGAACCTATTCAATTGTAATTATTGTTCCCTACTAACCCTCCTGGGTAGAATAGGCTCCCAACCAGGAACCCTAATTTTTTAATCCTGTCTGTACAGCCCGTGGCTGTGGGCATCGTATCCATATTAACTTTTTATCCCTTGGATAAGGTCAATATAGTCTCATACACCGATGACTATTTAAAAAAATTCTAGGGACCACCTCCACACTCCGTAATGAGGAGGGTGTTATCACTAGAGGCTTAACTGAGGACCAACTAGAGACATTAAAGCAGAAGAAAAAAATAATAATACGAACAGAACTTCATGGTCAATTTATGCTTGAGTACTTAAAAGCCGGCATAATCCCAGAAGGCTTGCAAGTTCGCAACATCCCTAGGGTGTTTAGGGATAATCCAAAATTCACCAAAAACTTTAGCGGGGTGGGGAACAAATGCAGCCGAGACTGGTTGATTTTAGTCATCGACACGGCCAAAGAGGAATGTGACAAACAAGGCACAGAACTATTGGAACTGGAGAACAAAATTCCTAGAGGACAAGTCTATCCAAGACGCAAAAGACAAGCTAGGCAAACTGGTAGTCGAGATCACTAAATTGAAAAACCTAACTCTAGACAGAAAGGTTGATAAGTTCAAAAAGGATCTGACTAACTTTTCAGAGGAGAAAACTTATCTCTACTTGAGACCAACTTATTACGCAGATTTAAGTCCGAACTACAATTGCAGAAACAGATCAGTGAACTTTGCAGAATCCTCATCAAGTGGAAGTGGGAGCTCATCTAGTCTTCCAGGTGCAGCTGAGCTACAATTACCACAACCTTTTTTTCCCAGAAGCGGTCAAAGAGGAAGACCCAGGAGATGACCCTCAACACCAGGACAGTAGATGAGAACGCACCAATGGTATCAGAATCAAGGGCAGAACCAGGGATACCTGTCTTTGTCCTTTCCAACCGTGTAATGACCCCTCCAGAATTGAGACTCCTTGGCAAGGGCCTCTCTTTCGTCCCTGCACAAAGGGCCCGACCCTTTGAAATTGAGTTAGAATTACGAAAATTCTACCGAAATGTCTGATTGAAACCTTTTTTTGAAGTGTACTTACCTTCACGGAATGAGACCGATCAAGAACAACAGCACATGAAATCGGACAATATCACAGGTCTAAAAGAGAAATCCAATTTCTATCCCCCTCTTGGATCCACCCCAGGGGAGATCCTTACCTTTGAAAAAGTGGTGACTAAAACCGTCATGGCTGGTTTCAAGAAAGACAACTTCTATAGGGATAACTTGGATCGAGAAGAGAGGGTTGCCCTGAGGAACCTGGAAACTGACAGATCAATAACAATAAAACCTGCAGATAAAGGGGGAGGGATAGTGGTCTGGGACACGTCTGATTACAACACAGAATGCCTGCGACTATTGAGTGACCACGAAGCATACATACCCCTCGACCACAACCCCACAAAGGATCTCCAAGAAGAAATTGCTAGCCTCACACAACATGCCCTCAATGAAGGGTGGATATGTGAGGATGAAAAGATGTTCCTGAACAAGACTAACCCACGCACACCGGTCTTTTATATTCTGCCGAAGATGCACAAAAACCCAGAAAAACCACCGGGAAGACCGATAGCATCGGCATGTGAATCCCTCCTGGAACCACTATCCGTATACACCGATCATTTTTTAAAACTCTTTGTAATTCAGATGCCCTCATACCTGAAGGACACCACCAGCACCATAAATCTACTTGATAACATCATTTTAACGGACAACACCCTCCTTGCTACTATGGATGTAGAGGCATTATATACATCAATACCACAACAAGAAGGGCTAGAGGCCATACGAGACATCCTAAACACCAGAGTAGACTTAAACTAAAAGAGAAATCCAATTTCTATCCCCCTCTTGGATCCACCCCAGGGGAGATCCTTACCTTTGAAAAAGTGGTGACTAAAACCGTCATGGCTGGTTTCAAGAAAGACAACTTCTATAGGGATAACTTGGATCGAGAAGAGAGGGTTGCCCTGAGGAACCTGGAAACTGACAGATCAATAACAATAAAACCTGCAGATAAAGGGGGAGGGATAGTGGTCTGGGACACGTCTGATTACAACACAGAATGCCTGCGACTATTGAGTGACCACGAAGCATACATACCCCTCGACCACAACCCCACAAAGGATCTCCAAGAAGAAATTGCTAGCCTCACACAACATGCCCTCAATGAAGGGTGGATATGTGAGGATGAAAAGATGTTCCTGAACAAGACTAACCCACGCACACCGGTCTTTTATATTCTGCCGAAGATGCACAAAAACCCAGAAAAACCACCGGGAAGACCGATAGCATCGGCATGTGAATCCCTCCTGGAACCACTATCCGTATACACCGATCATTTTTTAAAACTCTTTGTAATTCAGATGCCCTCATACCTGAAGGACACCACCAGCACCATAAATCTACTTGATAACATCATTTTAACGGACAACACCCTCCTTGCTACTATGGATGTAGAGGCATTATATACATCAATACCACAACACGAAGGGCTAGAGGCCATACGAGACATCCTAAACACCAGAGTAGACTTAAACTCCAATCTGACCGATTTCATTCTTGAGTGTAAGAGATTGGCCATGTCTGAAAACTTCTTTTTGTTCCAGAACCAAATCTATAAGCAAACAAAGGGAGTGAGTATGGGGGCCACTTTTGCCCTGGATATTGCTAATTTGTACATGTCTAGTTACAAAAAAAACAATGTATTTACAACAGAGAACCCTTTTTTGGAAAACATTTCCTTATGGAAACGATTCATTGATGACATCATCATCGTTTGGAAGGGCACATCCCACGAACTACAATGTTTCCACAGCTGGATCAACGCGAGGAATCCACATATAAAATTAACGATGCATTGGGACCACCACCAAATACAATTCTTGGACCTCCACATCTACAGAACTGGTGACCTGCTAAAAACGGAACTATTTCGAAAACCCACTGACCGCAACAGTCTATTACATTTTCAAAGTTACCACCTGATGGGTTTAAAGTACAACTTACCATACGGACAATTTCTACGTATATGGAGAAACTGCACAGATCTAGACAAATTCCAACAACACGCAGAGGGATTGACTGAACGACTTACAGAAAGAGGCTACCCTAGAAAATCTATCAGCCAAGCAAAGAAAAGGGCCAGACATACACCAAGAGAAATCTGTCTAGAGAACAAAACCAAAAAGGATCTAGGCAGGTTAGTCTGCATCACCACCTTCGGACCACTGAGCCAATTGATCCAGAGGACCGTCAAGAAGAATTGGCACCTGGTCAAACATCCTGGCACACTAAACAATGTGCTGTGTTTTGCTTTCAAAAAGAACAGGAATCTCAAGGACACACTGGTGCACACTTTCATAGAACCACCTCCGCAAGCACCCAACACGCTCTGGGATCTACCCCCATTAGTAGGACACCACAGTGTGGACACTGTGTGGCCTGCCCTCTGACCTTACAAAGAAGATCGTTCGAACATGACAAAGTGAAATGGAAAATGCAAGATTTCACCAACTGAAACACAAAGGGGGTTATATATATCATACAATGCCCCTGCGGCCTCCTTTATGTAGGGAAAACAATACGCGCCATAAAAATGTGCATTTCAGAACATCGCTCCTGCATTAGGAATAAGGTAGCGGACAAGCCCTTAGTTGAACATTTCATCCATAAGAACCATAAGGACACTGATTTGAGATGGCTCGTCCTTCAAAAGGTAAAACCAGCAAAACGCGGTGGAGACCTGAATAAAACACTAACACAACTAGAACAACGCTGGGTTCACAAACTCAATACTGTACAGGTCGGGCTGAACATCTCAGTGGAGTGGAAATCTTTCCTATGAAATCCCATTCCTTGGTGATAGAACAGAACTGTGATTCTATATGTTTGAGCATAACAAATTCTGTCTGTTCATCTACAGAAATCTAAAAATCAACATGAAAGAATGTATACTGTGGCAATTAAGAACAATAGTCACCTGATGTACCATTACTATCTTTACAAAACAATGTGTCCTAATGTCGTCTGACCATGCATCTGTACACGAAGTTATCAAAGACAATGCAAAATGTTAATTGCACACATGTGTATTTGTTGTATTAGACTCCATATGGGACCCTTTTACATTATTTAGTTGTGTTTTTCTGTGATGCTGCTTTAAGAACTTCACTGGTACTGGTTAAGCATACACGTACAGCATATCAGTGTCGGTTGCCATGCCAACCCATACTAACATAGGGTCTAAATTACCTATTTGGATCTCAATAGACATGGGGACCCATATAAATACTTTTGGTGTACAATTCGAGCGATTGATACAACATTTACGCCTCTTGTTGCTCGGTGTCGGTTGCCATGGCAACCGTTACTAACTCAGTGTCTAAATCACGCATTTGGATCCCGGAGACATGGGGATCCATGTAAATACGTTCTTTTTACAATCCGAGCGATTGATGGAACATTATCACTCGTTTTTTACTATCAGCGGCGAGCCAACCCCATCTAAGATGGCCGCCGTATAAATGATCATGGAGTCCTAGCAACAGCCAGGTCTCCGTGAATCGTAGAATGACTCAGCGGTTCGAACGCTACAGCGGCAGACTGCGAGCAGGTCCTACACCCTGACAGGTAAGGCCATTTTGCGCACACTCGCCAGACATTTAGAACCATTGAGGTGTCTTCAGTGCCATAAAATATTGACTAGATATTCCCGCTCCATTTAGACTTTTGCCCACGGGGCTACCTGAAAGAAAAAAGAAATTAAGCTCATTTAAAAGTGAAATTTCACCTCCGGCTGAGAAGTAAGAGTCTGTTTTATGAAAATAGCACCCGCCTTTGACCGAGTTGTTTCCAATCCCTACGAAGGTGATCTTCATACCAATAAGAAACCCCATTCTTTCTGTTTTTTCACAATAGGATCAGACAGAGATAAGCCCTTGTGGCTTATACAACTTCCAAATAACAGAACCTGTAGAATTAATACACTCATAGGTAAACTGTGTGTGTTTTCAATACTGCACAGCGCATGATTTATTCTTCTCTAAATAATCGGTGCATGAATACTCCCCTGACAACTGTCTCCATTCCCCCTGCAGCGCAGACATCATACAGTACAGACCCCCGTCCTGATGAAGGCCGTATACCAGATGTGGCATATTAAGCACACCTAGAAACGGCTGAAACACTGTGGTGTAGACGCACTATCCCCAACTGCAGTATATTTATGCTGCTTTGCACAGAGAAAATTACTTGTTTTTGTTCAAATGTTGAAGTGATGTTGTACATGTCCAAATGTTTATATGTTTGCTGTTCTCATGTGAACTTCATGACAAATGATACTTGAATTGGATTTTGTCTTGCACACACAAAGTTGTTTTACCGAGAAACTTTCGGTCCCGTGTGTTGTAAATATTTTCTGTACTTCCGGTCAATGACCTCCCCCTTTCCTTGATGTTAACTCTGGAGCGTCCATTTTATATTGAACTGTATAACCTTAGATAAAGAATGAGATTGATTCTACAACAGAGCTTGAATAAATGTATTCTTTCTTTATGCAGAGGGTGACAAAAAAACAGGAGTATTCTGAGAGCACCTTTTTTCTTGAACCTATTCAATTGTAATTATTGTTCCCTACTAACCCTCCTGGGTAGAATAGGCTCCCAACCAGGAGCCTCAATTTTTTAATCCTATTATCACAGTCCTTTGTATAGATATGCTATGAGTCAAATGGTCCAGTCTCTTGGACTCCGTTTGGATACAGCGGAAGACGAAAGGGATCGAGCCCTAATATATGTCCAGATGACTTATGGAATTTGGAGTTTGAATCCTGTTATATCAAGAGACTGGACCATTTGACACATATCATATCTATACAAAGGACTGTGATAGTAGGATACTCCTTACAGGAGTCATCACAGAAGTATTTAGTGACTCATAGAGGTGAGATCACATGAGATAATACTACAACACCCTAAATCAAACTGAGAGGGTATAGAGAAACACTATGGGCCTTGAAAACGAACGGTGGTCGAAACGCATGTCGGCTGTTCATATTCTAAGAAATTAAACATATTTTTTGTGAATCATCACTGAAAAGTATTTTTTGGAGTGATACCGTACTTTGCTTTTACTAATATTGAGTGATGTTGGATTTACAACAAGGAATGATACAGAAGATTTGTGGTTTGAGCGCGAGATATCTTCCCGAAGCATAAACTTTCCAATAATATAGGTAACCGTTTTATTTATATTCAGATACCGTTCATGTATTTTCATGCCATGGCTTCTCTAACCCTGTCCGGATGGGTTAGTTGTTTTATTATGTTGCACTGTAATAAAGCATTATATTTCATCATAATCAGTAACCTACATGAATTTCACATCCGGGTTCATTCTTTTCCTTGTGCAGGGCAACCTTTTTGCTTCTGAGGATCGTTTAACTGAGCAATGTCTCTGTCAAATTGCGTCAATGGTGTCTGATAACAATTGGTTTGGATGATTCGAAAATATGACCTTCAGGGCCACTTTAGGCCGGTATCCCTTAGTCACCTAACATAACGAAATGTATGAAGTGAGTGGCCACAGGTCATCAGTAGAGGCTCAGTGACAATGATTTCTTTTCTATTTGCCAGGCCCTCTATGAATGTTTTTGTACTGCCCATCTTCCTCCTGCAAGCAGCTTCCCTGATATTGGGAATCCTACCTGGCTGGTCAATGTTGGGAAATACATTATTCAGAGCTCACATACATGCGGTTTGACAATCATGTAAATAACACATAAAATGATCTAGGACTTTATCACACGGATTCACATATTGCTATTGTCTAGGTAATTACATATAAACATAATCATAGCCTTCAGCAGTTCTTCTAAGAACATAGTTTAGTCTCCTCGTGTTCTCCCTCCCAAGACTCATAGTAAGGAATTCACCCTCATGGAGGCTATACACATATGGCACTTGGAGGATGATTTCTCCCTTCCTCTTTCTTATTCCAATTAAAAAATGTAATAGGCTGGAGGATGATTTCTCCCTTCCTCTTTCTTATTCCAATTAGAAAATGTAATAGGCTCTCATCGGTTTTCTTACATAACGTGAGAATAAAATGCTAAACAGCAAATACATGCAAGAATCTACCCCCGTGATGAGGAGTGATGTCACTTTCACCATGACAGCTTTCTTACACACATTAGCCCGCATCCACGGATGATGTTGTATGTTCACGTGATGACGTAATGACCGGCCTATTTATTTTCAAAATGGCGACCGCTTAACACGTGGCACACCATATGAGCTTAATAAAGCTTGGGACGAGGCCCTAACCAATTTGTGATCAATAAGAGGCTGTTACAGGCTGAACAGAAAATGATTTATATGACTAACATTCATATGTTAGGCTTCAACGAGAATATTGAGTGGCAACATGCTTAGATTACTGTTGAGAAAGGTTTGTCATTTCACCCCGATAACAGGCACTTGAGGCTGTTTTTGCACCTTGCTCAGGTGCATGTTGTAAGTTCATAGCTACTACTAAAATACATTTTGATTAGTAATCAGCATGATATCAATGACCAATGATCACTGTAACTTAAGTTGACACTGTAATGTACCTTTGTGCATATTTTTGACTTGTATTTATGCACAACCACGTAACTATTGTCTTTTTTATTTTTCAAGAACGGCGCCCAGATGCCTCTGGGTTGGGTGCGCTTTACGAATTTCAAAATAAGTAAATAGTACTTAGGTATTAGTACTAGATAGCAGTGTTTTAATGGATATCTCTTAGTGAACATTGATATCCTTGCATTAAGCGTCATGAGAACGCAGTGTCTTAATTACATATTCTCCATTTAGTCTTGCGCATGAAATAATCATCTGGTCGTTATTTAAGGCCTGTGTTGTGGTTGTGCCATGGCTGTGAGTTCTAAGTGGTTGTAACCAGTTGTTATTTAGAACATGAGTCGGCATGGGGGCGATAATGGAGTGAACTGCATGTTAGATGTATGTGAACATATATGCCTTTAAAGTTGACTATGAGTAATTGAAGAATTACACTTCACAGCACTGGTTTCCCATTGGAATGTATAACATTTATTTGATAAGACAGATAGATGTTGGGTTACAACCAGAATTGTATCTGGTTTGTTGGAATTGAGAACCATAGCTCATATGTACTCCTGATCTGGATTTTATTCTAGACAGTTGTACTTACCATCAGTGGAACGATCTATGTTTTCGATTGTATGATCTCCTGTTTACATAGGTGATTTGGAAATTTGGACACTTCTAAAAATGTTTAATTTTACATGTCACTATGCAGAATGTTTCATAAAATTGTGATATTTCTGTATATATATTTTCTTATGATAATAATGAGTATGTTAGGGTATTGTGTGCGATAGTGTGTCAGTAAGCACCATTGGATAACTATTGCCTTTTTGTTTATATTACATAATTATCCTGGAGGTAGGCATTGTCTTCACACTGTTCTCGATTTGGGGTTACCTGATCAAATTAATGAGTTGCAGTACTGATGCTCCACTCATTATCATACGTTGCATATTAGGGTTTTTGGAGGTAGGACCATTTTTATTCTGCAATGCTGTTCAGCGTCTATGAGTTTTGGGAAAACTGCTTTGAACACTTTTGTAACATCATGTGTCAATTCAGGGATGCAACCATAGCAATTATTAATGTTGACGTGGAGGAACAAAATGGCCTTCACGTTCATGGGGTGCTGTGTCTTGTGAATACTGAAGATATATTCCCTAATTGTATAAATAGATATGTGTACAGATGATCACACCAACAACATTTGCAATCCAACAATGTTCTCAAACCTTGACATCATTGCTTTGAAAATTGTAGGATATTTGATGGGAGCTGACACTATGACCATCCATGGTGACTAAGATAACACATATAAGCATTCTAATGGGTACAGGCATGTCACTGACCAGGCAAATACATTGGAACACCAATTGGAATTGTCACATAATAATTATAGCATGAGCATCACCAGTGCAGGCTTCTTCTAGCTACATGCCACCTCAGGCCTGTTTTCTCTGGACCACATGTAGGGGAAGAGACTAAACTCATTGCCACCATGTCCCCTCTATATGACCCCAGTCCTTACTCTAGTGAAGGTAGTCTGCTTCCCCCCCAGGTCATTCCACTGAATCTCAATAGCCTCCCTTCTCTCACACTCTCATCCAGGTTAAATCTTTACTTTCCCATGATTCACATGTTCTTTTTGCTGTCCTGCTATTTTGTATGGATACTTTTTGGAACTGCCTCCTGCTCCTCCTCTTTCTTTTATGAAACACGTGCAGGTGGGAGGAAAGGGCTCTCACTGTCTCTACTCGGCCGCCGTGGCCGCTGAGCAGGAGTTCTCAGTACCTAGAACCCCTGGGTGAGCAAGTGGACCTTCTGGTTCTGCCAGGGGAAGTATGGAATCATCGGACACTCTCCTCCAAAGAGCTCTCAGTCATGATGGAAGGGCTCCTGCACCCTCTGCAGAATCTAGGTCACAGTTGAGCAGTGGAGGTCAGCTTCAGGATCCCTGGTGAGCAGGTAACACTTATGAATCTGGCCCTGGCTGGGGACAGAAGAGATCAATGGTGTACTCGCCATCTCTCTGGCAAGGGTCAGCATCAGAGGCGTAGCCAGGATTGTGTAACAAGTGGGGCCTGGAGCTAGTGTAGTAGGGCCCACCCTAAGGGGAGCCTGCAGAGGGAGGTGGATTTGTTCTAAATTGGCAGGAGCGACAAAGCATAGATAGGGAGCCCACACCATTCAAGGGGGATTCATTAGAAGAGCCAAGTTACCAACAATGCACAGAAGATGTTTCCGATGCATTTTCATAGTGTAGTACCTTGCCCCTACACCAACCTCTCCATCAAATAATAACACTCAATTTGGCTTGGTTGCAACCATAAACGCCAGTTAAACATGCCAGGTCCTTGTTAAGAATTGATCATGGTCCAATGACCCTCCTGGGGCCACAGACAGACAGACACACTCATACACATAGACAAACAGATACACAGACAGACACATAAACAGACAGATACACATGAATGCACTTACAGACACCCTGTAGCAGACATACATAGGTACATACACACACCCTTGCAAGCATGCAAGCATGCACACATACATTCATACCTGCTACATACAATCCTCGCTCACACGCATACACACACACAAAAACACTTTTTCTTCCATTACCTGTTCCCTGCAGACTCGCCACGCCGCCACCTCCTGAGCTGCTATTTAGGCTTCCGGCTTCTGCAAAGATAGAAAACAGGAAGCAGAGATATCTTCCTGGTTCCTGACATGCAGGTAGCAGGGTGCGTTCTCTGCTCATCTGCGCATTGCACAATTGTTCAGGCTGCACAGTGGCATTTACAGATTTTGGGTGGGCCTTGCCCCTCAAGCCCTACACTGTCTACGCCTCTGGTCAGCATTTTGGTGAAACCCTCATAGAGTTAGAAGCATGTGCAGAAAATGAAACAGGTGGACATGAGAGGATGAGTAGATGAGTAGGGGTATCCTCCACGTGCATGCTCACACCAGGAAACTGGGGTCCCCCCCTCCTATGCACATATCCTAAGAGGTGAGGTGATAGGCCATGTTGTGTCAAAGGGTAAACCCAATGTGCCAGCAGTATGGGGTCACTGATGAGAGTGAGGTGGCTCATGCATGTGCACCTGTTCTCTGACCCTGCCAGTTCTTCTTCAACAGTCAACCTGTAGGAGACTGAAAGGTGATAAGACCCTCGAGGAGGTGGAGGTCAGGGCGGCTGGGATGCTGCTGGTAGGGGTGCCACAGGGAGGACATATGATCCCCCTGCACAGCTGCCTTTGATTATGCCTACAGAGACCCTTGCAGGCTACACTTTAGGGCTCATCATTTTCATGTATATCTAGGACTGTGGCCTCTCAATGGAAGTGTGAAGAGTGTCACTCCTGCTGTAATACTATAGAGCCTTAACATTCAATGTGGTGTGCGTTGCCACCGTCTTCTCTGCCACACAAGTTTGCTGCATTGATTGCTTTTTTGGCATAGATAAAGTGGGTGAAAGGGTATACTAGGAGTGGATGGTGCTCCTTCATCCCTTCCTGAATGTACATTTCTCTGTACTTCTGGAGGAGAAAGTGCATTAAAAATAAAAATATACAACTATCTGACTTCAATCATCTAGCAAGACCCTCATGGATGAGGGGCAGAGCCAGGGTGTGACTGGGGGATGGGTGGCTCTACAGCCTTTCCACATTGGATTTAAACTAAATTGCCCTGCTCCCTTGTAGCAGCAGTCTATTAAAAGCACTTTAGAGAGTCATTATGTTACCATGCATTCAGAAAATGGGGATCACACAGGGGCACGGAGAAACAAAATGGCACCCTGCTGCAACACCTAAACTACATTTCTTTCAACCTTGCCATTCTGGAGAGGGGGCCCAATCTGCCCTCTCCTCGGGCTCTTCGGTCAATGCATGGAGATGGGCCCTCCTCCTTATTGGGGCTAAGGAATGAGAGTGATAGCTTCCCTTCCGAAGCTCCTGGTGCTGGCAGTATATGGGGTACACATAGTTGCCTATTTTGTATGTGATGGCAGTCAACAGGAGCTTGGTCTACCTCGTCCAACCACTGCAGAAGGATGAGCTCAGGTACTCAGGGGGTCCTGAAGGAGCATCTATCACTAACCTTCCAGGCTCTGGTAAAAGGCACCCCTTGTGGCTGATCATTCTCCAGATGCCTTCGTGTGGACACCCATTGGGAGCTTCTGGAAAAGAGAGACATTAGCATGATTCCTTCTGCCCTGATAGACCAGCACTGCTCCTGAAGTATTTTATCAGTGCCCATGTGGTAAATGGTTGGAGACTGACACTGCGCTGAAGAAGCGTACATTATTTGAGATCAGTTTCAGGATGGAGGCTGTGCAACTGATCTTCCCTCTTGTTTCCACAGGGGCCTGGCGGGCATTTCAGGCCTTCTGGATTCGTGTCTCTGCATCCTGCTTAGAGCATGGGTCCGGCATGCCTGTGATTTGCCAGCTTGAACGTGGTGCCTTCCATGGTGCTTCCCTCCTGCACACCGAAGAATCTGTGACCAGGGTTTGTGACTGCTTCACTAAGCATGGGTTTCCACTATATGTTTATCGTTTGATCCCAGCCTGGGATCCACATCGGGGCTGCACTCCTGACTAGCTCTGGGAAGGTTCTCTCTGTGGGCACTGGAGCTGGTTCATCATTCAGGTACTTCAAGGCCATGACAATTGTAGTTAGGCTCGACACAAATATCACATGACATCCAGGAAGTGATGTAGCTTTCCATCAGCGGGGACCCAGAGGCCATTTGTGGTTAAAGGTTCAGAGGCTAGTGTGGGGTCGCCAATGTGTTTGTTTCCTTCTGGGCCAATGTACAGTGATGCCCACTCCTCTCTCACCCTTTCAGACATCGCTGGATTTGGGGTTTTCAGTCCCAGTGACATCTCAGCCTGACCCTTCCAGTTCGCATGGGTGGCCCTGACAAGCATCATGTGGGGTTCCGCCTCCATCCCCCGATTCTACCTATGACACAAGCTCCTTCTCCCAGTGTTGATGGGAGTGGTGGAACTTACTGTCCCCGGGGGCATCTTGGGTCAGTGGGGTAGATTCCACCTACACCAACACCAGCCAAATCTTGGCTTCATTCTTGGGGTTCGTGCATCGAGCTTCTTTCAGGAGGCGAGGGATACCCTCGATCTTCTTGCATTAGAATATGTTCACCAAAGCGGATAATGAGGGCTCCCTCTCCTCTGCTCCACATACCCGAAGAAGACTTGGGTGGTTATCGACCACCTATCTCCTAGAACTGGTGGGCGGGGGTGGCTATGGAACAGTGGGCCCCCGCAGCCGAGTCCCACAGACATGCTTTCTCTAGCAATCCACAGGAACCAAGGACCCACCTGCACTGGCTGACACATGCATGCTGCTCATAGAGACCTTGGTGCTGCGGATCATGGGAAGTAAGTGGCACTTATACCCCAGATGGCTTGCAGAATAACACATTTGAGTGAGCGAAGGCAGGCTTCCCTCATGATAGTAAGGACTGCATTGTTGCCAACATGCCACATTCTGATCTGTAGGTGCATATCAAATCCTGTTTTTTTCCTTCCATTCTGGGACGTGTAGTTCCACTTTTCCATTATAAACCTCGGACTACAAGTCCCAGAATGCAAAGGAAGAAAACTGGACTGGATAAGCACCTACAGATTGGAATGGATCATCTTGGCAACTATGGGACTGTGTCGAGGAACAGAGGGCCCAGCTGCAGTGAAGATTACCAAAAGCATTCACCCCTTGGCTTGCTTGTTGACACTGCAAACAATGAT
The DNA here is from genome assembly GCF_040938575.1 of Ambystoma mexicanum. NCBI lineage: Eukaryota > Metazoa > Chordata > Amphibia > Caudata > Ambystomatidae > Ambystoma > Ambystoma mexicanum. The sequence continues at coordinate 460,735,196 of NC_090941.1, forward strand.
TTGGGTGGGCTGCTATTTACATGCCTCCTGCCATGCCTAGACCGCAGTGTATGCCTCAATGTGAGTAAATAGTGCAGCAGGTAACTTGAACTCTTCCCAAAACCCTCTTTATTTTACTCTCCAAGCCTTTGGGGTTGTTTGGTGTGCCTGGTGAGGATTGACGGCGCGCGAGTTCAAACCCAAACCCTTTTACTCGACCATCCCATCTTTCACCCACTCGCAGTCTGTCGCCCCCTCCTGCCAGATGGCTTCCGTACTCTTTCACTAGTTAGCCGCGAGTGATGAGAGGCTGTACGTTCCCGCGTGTCCCTTCTCTGCATGGGCGGCTAGAATGATATGCCGAAGCCATCTTCCCAGACAAGGTTTTCAACACTCGCTATTGTCATTCTAAACCCTTTGAATGTTTAGACATATCGAGTCAAGCCTTCCCCCAGCCGCGTAATCCAGCTCATTCACCAGAAAAAAAGAAAACGACGCAGACTGCCTACTGGCCCGTACACTAAATAAATTAACACACTTGCACAAATACAAGTAAACGGGGGCACAGATCATTGCAATTGCCATGACACTTTCACGGTAAATGCACTTGCTGTTTGATCAACATTTTTACCGCCAGGGGATGTCGTTGTAGTTTTTAATATGTACAGTGTACCTTTTTAATGTGCTGGTAATAATTGTAGTAACTCTATCTCGCTAATATTGTATTTTTGTTATGAAGTTTGTTGATAGGATGGGACGATTTTCAATAGAAACATTCCCTTTTTTCTCTGCCTATAAGTTAGGAGAAAAGGGTCTCTGCACTGCATACTTTTCACATCCCATCAGAGGTTACACTTCCCTTGGCCATGATTATTGTTTGTTTTAGGCATATTTTGGTGGTGGAAAGTGCCACCATATGTTGCAAATTTGCTACAGAGTGTGAGATTAAAGGCAAGAAAGGAAGAGAGAGAGAGAGAGAGAGAAAGAGAGAGAGAGAGAGAGAGAGAGAGAGAGAGAGAGAGATGTGTTGGGAAGCAACATATCTGGTTGGTATGGCAACCAGCAAAGCCTGTGGTATGAATGTGGAGAAGTACTGATCGTTGTTTGTTGTGATCCTCTGCAATAACAAAAAGCAAGGATTGCTTTATTAGATTTTGGGCAATTGGGAGTGGAGGATTACGCATATCTGGGCTTTATGGTACAGGTCTAGGGAGTGTCTATGCAGTGATCCATGTTCTAGGTCTTTCCACCAAGCTCTGTTTACAAGTAACCAATCCCCTTACATGCTTGTAGCAGCAGCATTGAGCACCTACCGGGCACCCCCATCAGCATCCCATATCTAGCTGGCATCAGGTGGGGCACATGCTGTTTTTTTTTAATTTGTTTTGTTACCCCTCCCCAATTTGTGTGAGGTGTCTTTGAATCTCCCCTCTTGTGTTTGTGGTCCCCGATCATTAAAAACAAGCATCGTGACCTGTATGGGAGATATTATACCCCCCCACCCAGTGTTGTTCTGTCCTGACTGAAGGGGAGAGTGACTGCCATCATCTGAGGAAAAATTGACATTAAAAAAAAGTGTGTGTGTGTGTGCATGCATGTTGTGAATTAAATGTGTGCATGTGAGTTTGAATGAGTGTGTGCATGTGTCTGAATGCATGAGTGTGAAGTGTTTGTGCGTACACGATGTGAACACAATGTTCACTTCACCGTTTCAATTAGGTTGAACGTGTGTGAATGAGTCAATTTGCATTTCTTTGTGTGAAGTATTTGAGTGCATGTGTATTGTGAATGAAATCTGTATGTGCAGAAGTGTTTGAGTGAGTGTGTGAGTCAACACGTTTGTATGCAAGTATGTGGGTGTGTTTGTGAGTGTGTTAAATGTGTGAATGTGTTTGGTGGGCATAGAGGGCCACACTTGTTGCATCACTAATCTGAGAAGCAGCAAACTGGGATGTAAATAGGCAGTACTGTCATAGGTTGGTGATTCGTGGACAGAGAACATATTATCTGGGGAAATAGTGCATACATTTTAAATTCAGGCCTCGTGGACCTTTATTTTATTATCATTGTGTCTAGCATGTACAGTGGGCATCATCAAGATTGTGCTTTACAGTGGCAATGTCACATTATATTTGGCCAAAGGCATCCTGAGAACCTGTTTTGCAGGGCCATGCTGGGATCCTGAATGGGTGCCTTATACTGGCACTGTTGGCATACATTGTTGGCACCATCATGAAAGTGTTTTAAAGTGGCAGTGATGGGATATATTTCAGGCATTGGGCACCATTATGAAAGTGTTTTGAGTGTTCACACTGGCATATATGTGTGCAGAGGCAGCATGAAAACACGTTTAACAATGTCATGCTGGAATATATTGTGGGGCAAGTCATCATGAAAATGTGCTTTATAGTGGTAGGGCTGGCCGAGAACATGGATACCAACATGAAACTGCTTTACAACAACAATGCTAGGATATATTTGACCACAGATTTCATGACAAATTGTGTTACAGGACCATTCTGGCATTTATTGTTGACTGAGGCATCACAAACATGCTTTACAGCGGCAGTGATGCCATACATTATGGGCACAGGCATTATGCATATTTTGTTGAAAGCTACTGTGGGCTGTTTCTGACCTAGTATTCGTGTATGACATTTTATTTTCTCCTTTCCTATCATATTATTCCCCTTCCCAATGTGCTGCCATTCTTCCCCCTCTGCAGGGCGGACTGGGACAAGAAATAGGCCCGGTCACCCAAAAAAAAAGTGCCCACCCCTCGCCTCACGACCCTTGACCGCTGATAACATCACCAGAAGTGATGCCATTTGACCCCACCCCAAAGTGACATCCCGGGAAGTGATGTAACACAACCTTTCACCCCTTACCAAAACAGGAAGTGGCATCAAATAGTATTGTTCCTAAGTACACTAAATTACTGTGAATCCAAGCAGAGGTCCAAGGTCAAATGATAATATGTTATTGTATGGCACTTACGCTTAAGCTCTTTTTTATAGAACAAATATGCATACAATATCACCCAACCTGTGTTGGTACTCATTTATCGACCTAAGAAGGATGAAAGGCTTTTCTTCCAAACTGGCCCAGGCATGGCCAGAAACCGGCCCCACACCCTAGGGACGAATTTGGCCCGGCTACAGGCTGAAAGGCCAAGGGGCCAATCTGACCCTGCCACTCTGATTTCATTCCTCCCCCTGTGCTCTCATTCCTCTTATCATGCTCCCATGCCTCTCCCTATTCCTCCCATTTGCTGTCTTTCCTCCCCACAATGTCAATCTTCCACCGCTATATCAAATCTTTACTCCCCCATGCCTTCATTAATCCCACCGACATGGCCATCATTCCCCTGTCCTGTCATTATCATCAGCATTCTTGCCTGTAAATGTAAGATGCACGAACAATAAAAATGGCAATCCTATTGGGTTTCCAATGCTTATTTTCCCCTTTGATTGTTTAGATGTCTGGAAGTTGGAAGGGGATCCAAGTTCAAATGATTATTTGTTCGGGATGGAGATCTGTTCACATCTCAGAATCACCTGGATAATGTCAGTCCTAATTGCAAATGCCAAAATATCTCCCGGGAAATAGGCAATGGCAAGCATTTATTCATTTGATAAAACTCGTCATGAATAAATACTCAGTTCTTCAAATGTATTATCGAAAAATGTGGAAATATGAATTTTTGTTAAAAAAAATCTCTTACTTGACCCTACATTTGTGGTATGTTATAATTCTGAAACACTATGACATTAATTGTCAACCCTGCAGGGACTCAAAACTAGGATAATCTGATTCCACACAGATCCTTTAGCTGGCACTGAAATCAATGAGCATTAGGCCATTCCCAAAGTCCTTGTGTATTGGTCAGTTCAACCAGGTTGAACTCCCCAACCTGCACTCGAGGCTCGAGCTTTGACATTCAAACATATGCCTATACAAAGTCAGGCAAATAGAAACTTGGACAACTCGAGGATTGATGTTTGAAGTGGATACAGTATTGCTTAAGAGCTCTGGCTGGTTAGGCAATGGATTTTTCTGTTAGGGCGTAATTATAGTGTAGGTTTGAGTAGTGTAAATCAATAACAGGGACTATGTAGAGTCAGGGAATTAGAGCGGAATTGTGTGAGATGTTGGGAGCACACGATTTGAGGGAAATGCACTAAACCAGTGAGAGTGAAGCAGGGTTTGGTACATGTGCATTTTGTAGACATAGAAGAAGACAAAGGCACTGTAAACCAAAGGATCTTTTTTAAGTGGAGGAGAATGCCACAACAGTGTTAGTGTGATGAAATTATTACTCTTTGCAGGAGTACAGGGATGAGTTGTGAACACAACTCCTACTTAGCCCCCACACTACTGTTACCCCGCACTGATCCCACTCATAAAGGGAAAGAGGCACATCCCAATAGGTATACCTTCTTCCTCGCTCAGGGTAGTGAAGGGCCAGGGCAGGCTGTTCTCTTCAGTTGGATAGTGAGCTGGCACAGAAGCAAACTCAAAACCAATATTACTGGTGTTGGGACAAACTCCCAGGTATGCCAGAGGGCCACTAGGAGTTTGCGGACTCAAGGAAGGCCCAACCCCTTCCACTGGGCAAATGGAGGACTCAGTCAACGGCAAGTTCAAACTGCGGTTTATTACAGACAAAATCAACAGGGATCAGGACAGGGACACAAGAAATCCATGGACAAGTCAACTTCTCCTGGCTCGCAGGCCAGTTTTTATGTAGAATTGCATCACTGCTCTGTCACTGCCTGCGCCTTTCTCCAAAAACCTATCGACATCTGGGATTGGCCGTCAGGGGCCTAACAACCTATATGATCGCCTATAGATGTTATTCTACTGGCTCTCCCATGTCAGATTACATCCCCCAAGTCACTATATTATAGATTGGCTAGAGCCGACGTGCCCAGGCCTGGGATCTGCAAAAGGTTCTCAGCTCTTGGTGTACCTTTTTAAGGTAATACGAATGACTATGTGTCTGCATTGTAGCTTGTGTTTGCCACCTTAGTCTATGGGAGTGCTCGTTCGCTCCGTGCAACACTTGCCTCACATTGTAACATCTTTGTTGCGGTCGTCTGTCTGGTAGCGTGAGATCGGCTCTCTTTCCCAGCACTGGTCGCTGTCCATTGTCTGTATCGAAGCATTCACATTTATTGCAGCTGGTGCTACTGTCATTCAGGGAATGGAATGTCATCCTTATCTTTTGACCTTGGCAGCGGGCCCTGTCCCACACATTTTGCTCTCTGTTCAACCTGAATTCAGTTCAACTCTTGCGGAGAGGCCTGTGGCCTGCTGTAGTTTTCCTAAACCATAATGCAGCGTCTACAGTGTTTATGCGATTCTATATTCTCCATAGGTAAATCACACTTGGTTCTGTCAGGTCTCATAGGTGCTCCTGCACTTCCATAAGTTTATTCGCATGTAAGCATGTTCAGGATCTCTTGCTTCTTGTGGTTTCTGCATTGCTGCCTTCAGATAATGACAAAATAATAAAAGCAATGACAGTATGTACATGTATCTGTCCTCCATCTATAGAACTGTATGCTCGTGTTCTTTGTGTATTCAAGTGTGTGTTTGTGTCCCGAAGGATGGATGGCACGTGTGCTTCATGTCTAATGCTGCTAAGTCGTGGTGTCTCTAACGACGTCAGCAACATGGCTTCTTGGTGCTTTAATCAATACTGTCAATTGAGGTGTCTTTGGTTTCAGCCTGGGGCTCCTCGTGCACTCTGGGGTAGATTTGTACTGCACATGGCCTGTAGGGCTGGCTGAGGGGGTACCTCTCGGCATATTTGTCAACCATAGATCTGTTGGGAATGTGTCCAAAATAGAATGGGTGATTTCAATGTTTCCTGGTCTTTTTTCATGTCCTGTATTTCATAGGACGGAAGGAGGGTGTAGGCTTCCCCATCCCTCTTCAGTCCTCCCTCTGGTTGACCACATCCTTATATGACAGTGCTTTTGCTCCGGGCAGACATATCTTTGTTATCCCTCCAAGGTGTCCATAATAGTTTGTGTGGTCATCAAACAACCAGTGCATGTAACAGCACACTCCTTCGGGGTTGCACCAGACCCACTTTCCTTCATAATACTTGGATCATGCGGGTTGTCCAGCTTCATGGATTCAGTTGGAAATAGGTCACACTGCATGATCTTCAATCTGAGCTTGTCCCGTTCTGTACCAATCTCGTTTTATGTTGCCCCTATCTTTACGTCCATCAGGATCTGCATTCCGATAGCTTCTTCTGCTGTTTTCTTGCACCTTGCCATGCAGATTTTGATCCCACACATGGATGCTGCCCCCAGCATGAGTGCTCCTGCTATCACTTTCAGTCCATCTGACAGCCATGATGGCACCCGTGACCATATATACGCCATCCAGCTCTTGTCCTTCCCTGTTCCTCGGGCTTCATCTTCAAATTTGGCATGCATCTGTGCTAGTTGTGCCACTGGATCTGATAGAGTTTCATTATCCTCGTCATTGGTGGGTGTGAATGTGCAACAGGAACTCCCTATCTTTGCGCAAACTCCTCCTTCCATAGCCTTGAGGATATTCAGAACATATCTATTCTGGAGCGGCACCAATCTTATGGCTCTGAGCTCTTCCTTTATGGCATTGAACCTATTCACTGTAGAGTTAATCATTATTATAAGCTCCTAACAAGTGATCTGTAACCACTTGGCATTCATGCATGTCTGTATCCCTGGTATTATTGATACGAAGAACGTCTGTGTCGTGCTGAACAAACTATGCTCTGCTGGAATCTCGTGAAGTGCTATTTCTGATGCCTCCGAGAAGTAATTCCCCCTCTTTTCACTCTGCTCAATGCTTCCCATTTCTCCACATTCTCTGCCTGGGCCGTTGGTGTCACCCTGACCAATCTCTCCCTTCTCTTATTGTTGTTCATTTTCCATCAAGTTTTACATCCTTCTTGGGTATGACCAACAAAGGCATGTTGATTTGTACCAGTGAGCAAACTCCTTCCCATTAAGGTGGCAGCTTCTCATGCGCCTTAGATCCATCAGCACTGCTGTTCCTGCTGTCATTGCTGCGAGTTGTTCAACTGTTTTGCACCCAATGTTCACAGCCACTTCAACCGCGCCATTGTTCTGATAGCACAGGGCTTGTGACTTCAGAGGGATTATCTGCATTGGTCCAGCTTCATCTTCTACCCATGTCAGTAATTTGGCACTCGTGTCCCACTCCTTCAGGCACTTGTCATTTTCTTCCTGCACCTTGTTCACCAATGACTGTGCTAGTGTCAGTGCCATGCTTCCCATCACTCCATCCTGCCATCCATCGTTGGTGTACACTCATCCATAAAGTAGGATATGTGGCCTTTCCCAGCAGCCAGGCTCTCCTATCTCCTTCACTCTTGTCCAGGGACATGGGAGTTCCTTCGATGTGATAGTCTTCATTTCTCCCTTCTCGGGTCCGTCAGTGATGTTCTGTATAGCTTCATCTAGCTGCCAGTAATTGTTCATCATGCCTGACGTCTTTATCTAATTATCTTCGTATGGGTATGTGCCTTTGGACATCCATCTCAATGTTGCTGTCTTCCCTTGGAATCTTCCTTGCGTTTGCGCCATCACGAAATACATCAAGCACTGTGCGCTTGCTGCTGGTATTACAGTTGCTATGAACATTCTAGAGGCACTCCGGCCCTAGGGTATTAAAGAGCAGACATAACAGCTCTCCCGGGTGGTTTCCTTACCTACTTTTGTCATGTGTGCGTGCCACGTGTTGTTAGACACTCGAGCAGTGTCAATGAGGTGCATGTCTAATCCCTTGATGTCTGTGTCAACACTGTGCTTACCTCTTCTTACTTTATTAGCAGTGCTCTCTCATCCACCTGACATGGTTGTCCCACCTGCTGGGGTCAGAGGAATGTTAGTAGAGGGTACAGCAGTAGCAGTAACAGCAACATATAATTGCCAGAATATGAATCCATTCAAGCTATAAGGAGTCAATAGACACGACGTATTGATAATGTTCTTCATTGTTCCTTTCATTTCCACTTACAATGCTTGATCCTTGCAGGCTCAGTGATATAGTTGCCCGCCTGCAATGCACAGAAAAAAGCGTCAATGTGTTAGTATTGTCGGTGCCCTTGAGCCCAGCGAACCAAATAATCACTTATTGGTAAGGTGAATACCTCCTCTGGGAGGAGCCAGGGGAAGATGCATACGCTGTCCTGTCACCACCTCATGGGGCGTTAAATGGTGGTCAGACCTTGGCTTATTGCGCAATTCAAACAAGGCAAGGAGTAAACAATGCAACCAATTTTTTGTGGTGCTCTGCTGTGTCTTGGCTATGCATTCCTTCAGGAGTCCATTCAGGCATTCACACACCTCGTTTGCTTGCAGGTGGTACACACAGGCAAATTTATTCTGGATGCCTAGTGGAGTTGTGATGTGCTGAAATAGTTTGTTGGCGAAGTGAGGGTCATTGTCAGACAGCAGGACCTCGTACACACCCCATGTTGGGAAGACCTCCCTGACCAGAAACTTGGCCGCTCTAAGGCCATCAGCATGTGAACAGGGCCCTGCCTCGATCCAACTAGAGAATGGGCAGACAACCACTATCATGTAGCGGTATCCTTGGCAAACCTGGATAATATACACTTAATCCACGTGGAGATGCAGCAATGGGCCTACAGGGTTTGGTATGGGTCCTCTCACAACTCTTAAGGTATAATCTGCTGTGAACTGCTGGCAGATCAAGCAGTTACTCACAAATTCAGCTACATGTTAATTTAAATTTGGACAGAACCATGTTTATCCAATACGTGTAGCAATGACCTCCTTCCCTATGTGTGTTGGATAGTGCAATAGTGCTAATACTGTCTTCAGTAATGTTAGTGGCATGAACACTTTCCCTGTGTTGTTCTGTCACCATAAGGCATCTGTCGGAGACATTAAGAAACCTCTCTTCACCCATAGTTCTTTCTCCTCCTTGTGCGTAGCTCCCTGCAGCTCCATAATCTGTGTCTCTGGTAATATAGTATAACCCTCCTTCATATGTGTTTGTCCCTGGACAAGCAAAGGGGTCCCCTCCCAACACACAGGCACCTTGTCAAGGCACTGCTGTGCCATTCGGAGCAGTGGCAAAAGGGTCTCTGTTCCCCCTGACCCGATAATTGGGGCGGATTTGTTGTGGTTGCATTGTGTGAGTTGGGTGGTGATAGGTGCCAGGGCCAGGCAGTGGGGGCGTTGCTGGGGGTAAGCTTGGGGTAATTCATATGGGTTCATCATGGATCCTTGGGCTGGCCCCTGTGGACTACCAGGGTGGGGGTTTCCATACTGTTGTTGGTGGTATTGGGGTTGGTTATACTGGTATTTCCCTTCCTGCCTACTGTGGCACTCCCTGACAAAATGTCCCACCTTCCGCATACCCAACACTGCCCTTACACACCCCCTCTCGGTCCTTGTCTTCCAAATCCTCCTCCTCTTTTCCCTTGGAACCCACCTCATCCTCTTGCTGACCCTCCTTGCCATTGGGGTCCTGCATATTGTTGATTTCCTCCCCAGTGTCCTTGCCCGTCGTCTGCCCACACAGCTGCCATCCTCACCTGTGTGGCGACAGAGGCACATCCCTCTTCGCCCATCTGTTGTGGGAGTGGTACTACTGATACTGCAGCCACCTTCACTAGTTTGTTTTGTACTAGTTTTGCTTCTTCGGCCTACCTTCTTTGAAGAGTTTCCTTTTCTCTCTCTTTGCTCCTCCCACAATGGTGCACTATGATGCTTTGAATTTCGGGCCAGAATTTTGCTTCCACCCCCACTATCTTATCTAGGGTGTTCTCTACTTCCTTGAGGAGTCCCAGCTTTAAAATAAAATAAAACAAGGACGTTGATTGGATGCACGAGTTGCCCGTCTCTGCTCTCCACATCTCTTGGACCCGAAGAATGAACGGAGCATCATCTTCCTCATCTCCCATGGTGCATTGCATTATTGAGTGTAAATCGGGAGTATCTGGGAATGCTCTCCGCAGTGCATCCCACACATGTGCCGTGATATTATTGATTGAAGCCCCATCATGGGTGTCATTAATTATGGTTACTCCCGGAGACTCTGCTTTCACCCACGCTGATTCTGCTTGATCTCCTACTGCAGACACCAGCAGGCTCTTGATATCTCCTAAAGCTAGGGGCACCCCTGCAGTGTGTTTCTAAAAGGCATAAATCAATTTTCCCGCGTCCGCCATTACTAGGCCCATTTAAGGTGTGCCCTAAGGACAGAATTACTTCAAATACATGTGCATGTTTTTTTCTTGAGCTCAACAGTGTTGAGACAGTCTTCTAAGAGCTTTAAACGTGTGGAATTGGAGTTAAGACATGTTGAGTCAGTAATTCCCTCTAGATTGCAGGCATTGAGACAGTTGAGTTGCCTTGAGATGATCCAAAGTCGCAGCACAGTCCTGTATTGGTGATTATCTGAAATCGGATAAAGGAACCAGGTGGCAGTGGGTCGAGTTAGCATCTCAAATTGTTCAAGCCAGCTAGAAAGGGTTCTATGACATGATGAAGTTTTTCAATGTTAACTTGACTCAAAAACGCTGGGATCAGTGGGTCAAGTCAGTTGCTTAACAGTTTGACAATGGATCAAAAAAGGGGTAACTGTCAAAGGCAGCTCTGATTCCTTGCATCAGTTGGAAAATTGTCTCGAAATGGTTGAGCTGGAAATCAGGTTCCAGTGCTTTTTCTTCTATTCTGTGGGGGACTCGTCCAAGGTCTCCAGTGACCAGGTTAGTCCCTTGGCCTGCATGTCCTACCGGGGAAGGTTTCAGAGAGTACTTGCAATGTCCTGTCACCGCCATGAGCAGGTTCCCAGGTACCAGTGCTTTCAACTGTACAAGGCCTGGTCCAGCCAGTAGGTCACCCGAATATTCCACTGGGGTAGTTCTACAAGTGTTCAAAGAATAATCAATTAAGGGAATCCAGACCCTTATATAGGCAATCATCAATAGTGGATTGGTTCCCTTCTGGTCTTCTTAAGGGGTCCAATACAGTTTGCTGTTTCACAATCTTCTGCCTGGTGATATCACACCTAGAGAGTTTTATCTAGGCAGGGGTAGAGGAAGTTTGGGAAAGTCGGAATCCCCAAGATGGTGGAACATTCATCTTGCTGGAAATTCCTCTCCTAAGCATCTGTACTCCGCCCTTTCCCTTGTCTGCTTGCATCAAAGAGACTCTGTTAATTTGTACCCTTTTGTGAGTTCCTTTGGCCTAGCATATCTTGGCATTTGAAGCATCAAACATCTCCCTTGTCACTCTGGGACATTTCTTTTTTCACGGAAGGTGAAAATCCATTCCCTTGGAAGAACAGTTCTTTTGTTGGGACCAAGCCAAATGGTTTTCTTTGGGTGAAACTTAGTCCAAGCTGTGAATACACAGGAGGCCCAGTCTGACAGTTCACTGGGAATCAAGCAGATAATAAAAAGACATCAAATAGTTTTGACCAATATAATTGTGAATCCCTAAAGACCACCATGTCATGGTCAGTCATGGCTTATATTTAGACTTGGAATCTGTCACTAGATCTTGGGTCCCACAATTATAATTTAATTTGGAACATGACTGTTCACAGGTCAAGACATGCCCTGCTGTTAAAGGTGTTTGCTCCAGCAGTCTGTTGGCGGGAAGGCACATGTCACTTTATTCTGGTATGAATCCAAACTACAAGGCAACTGTTGGGGGTGGCAGGAAAGGGTCAGTAAACCGGCCCAGCAGAGACACGTGTACGAACTATGCTTTTATGCATGGATCATTAGGAACAAGGTTGTGTGATTAGCAGATTTCCCTTTCAGAGACAGATCTATCCACATCATTTTATCAATACAAATAAAAAAAGTCTCATGCTATTCCACTGTCTAAGATGGGATTCTGTCACAGTTAGACACACTAGCATTTTAGAGATGAAGACTAAAGTAAGGAGAACAGCACATGTTTTGTATGAGCAATAGAACACCAAGGCAATTTTAGACACACGCGTTTTAAAGTTAGAGGAAAATGCCTTGGCAGCTTTAGGCACATGTTAATGTTGTAGGTGGAGGAGAAAGCCAAAAGAGTGAGGATGCCACGTGTTTTGTAGACAGAGGAGAAGGCCAAGAGAGTGTTAGGCACATGTGCATTTCTAGGTTAGAAAAGTTCAAGGAAGTGTTAAGCACACATGCCCTAAGTACAGTGGCCCAGCTTAAAATATATGTACGAAAATGCGCATCTGCTTGCTGCATGAAAAAGGCCTATTTTGAAGGCCACTGCTAGTACTAAATTATGTGGGTATCAATAGGTTTTAATCGAATCCCTTCTCGGTTTTGAAAGTGCTTGTGAAGATTTTGCCTGCCTTACTTTCTTAAAGAGAGGAGCTTACACTCGGCAGGCAGCCCTTTAATTCAAGGAGCCACATGGTTAAAGGGCTGCCTGCAGGGGTCGCTGACCCCCACAGGCAGTCCTTTCACGATGTAGCTGCTGGAGTGAAAGGACTGCCTTCAAGGCGTTGGCTCCTCTCAATAAGAAACAGAAGGAAAGCTGGGGGGCCCAGACTCTCATTTTGTTTCTTAATGAGAGGGTCTGACCCACAGCAGGCAGCCGATTTAGTCAAAGAGCTGCACATCGTTAAAAGGTTGCCTGCAGATGTCTGTACTTCTACTTGGGAAAAAGGAGTGGCATCTTTCCTTTTTCTTAATCCGAAAGGCAACACCTGCAGGTAGCCCTTTAACCATGCGCAGCTCTTTGGCTAAATGGACTGCGTGCTGGGGCACAGCATATCTGGGCTAGCCAGGGGGGCACCGGCAGGGCCTCTGCTTGGGAGTCCTTTTGTAGACTGCTGGGGCTCTGCCCCATCTAGCTCAGCCCCACTTAATCCCCTGGCGTGTGCTTAAACATAATGGGAATCTATGACAAAGCAAGCCTGACGTGTTATTAGTGGCTAGACTTTCATTTTAGTACAGCCAGTCTAGTAATTTCTTACAGTGGCATGACCTTTTTACTAGGTATCAATAATAAATTAAGCATGACAAGTGTTATTACCTGACTAGATTTGTAGTTGGGTGCCGCCAGTCTAGCCTTTTCTTACTGTGGCATGGCATATTTGTCTGGGCATGTATGATAAAGTAAGCATGGTAAGTGTTAATATGTGGTTAAATTGGCATTTTGGTGCAGCCAGTCTCGGTATATCTTACTGTGGTATAGCATTTTCTATTATGCATCATCAAAGCTTGAGCAAACATGAGTGCATTACATGTCTGGCCTACACTGTGCAGCTAGTTCTTACATGTTTTCTTAGTGTGGCATTGCATTTTTAATAGCAAAGCAATAAGAAAACTCTGTGGACTTAGTGTTTGCTGCTGCGATCTGTGTTTTCTACAGACTTTCATTCTTCTGTGGTTGCAATGATAATTGTATGTAAATATGTGCTAGTCTTCACAAAAGTGCTATAAAAATAACAAATCAGTATCATTAATTAAAAGATTAAGGCTCCTGTGTACTGTTGGTGACTTGCAGCTTTTGTATTTTTGGATACTGTATTCGTGATTTATTGTATTGTATTTATTTATTGTAATGGTATTTTGGTATTTTAAAATTTTTACGTTCATGTACATTTTCTACACCCGCAAGTAACTTCCAGTGACATCACCACAGTTAAAGAGGAGCTGATGTCATCCAGGTCAAAGGTCATGTGGCATCACTTCCCGTGGCATCATCAGGTGTGTGATGTCACTTCTGCTAGCCCTGCCGTTTTGGTGAAATTACATCCCTGGCAGTGATTCGCAATTTGGGACCTTTAATTGTGGTGCTGTTGTTATTTTTAGCTGGTCCTTGTATGCTACGGCAAGACTCCTCTTTTCCTTCTCTGTTGGCTGTTTAAGTTTGAAGTTGTTGAGTAGGCAATCTGCACTATTACTTTGTAGTTTTGAGTTAGCCAGGTTTCAGTGAAGAATAGGATATCTGTCCATCCATGGCTTATCAGTTTGTATATTTCTGTTGTTTGTTTTGACGTTGATCTTGTGTTGACTAAGTTGCAGTGTATCTTGTTGTTTCCTGCAGTTTGTTTGGTCTTTGGCTGTGTATTTTGGCGATTTAATTGATATTGGTCAATTTTCCTACCGGCTTGGGCAGTCAGATCTGTTGTTTCTGTTTCTTCTTGTTGAGTAGTTCAGAGAGGTTTAGTCTTGGATTGATGTTTTCTTCGGGGTCCTCTTCCTGCTGACATTGATTATTCAGTTTGTCATGCCACTTTTTTGTGATGAATGGCGTGTTGATGTTGTTTCTTTCAGTTTTCTGCATGTGGGTTTCCCGTCTTTCCATAAGGTTATCCTCCTTATGTGCTTATGGTTCGTGAGGATAGATGGTTGTCCGAGTGGGTGGTAAATTGACAGGTAGGACGATACGTAGATTGATTTTGGTCTTGTTCTAGTGAAGGGACTGGTTTGAGGTGATCATGTAGGTATGCCATCTATTGGGATTGGTTCCCGGGTGTGGTGTTCTGAGATTGTTCCAATTGTTTTATTCTGTTCTGGTTTTTCCTAGTACGTCAGTCTTTCCTGGTGAGGGGCATTTTGTGGTTGGATCTATCCTGCGAGTGGGGTCTATGCCAGGGATGGGGACTATTGCAGGGATGAGGGTTATCCCAGGAGATGGGGCTGTGCGAGGGGTCCGGGGTATCCCAGGTGTTGGGGATTAAACCAGGCGTCAGGAGCTAACCCTGGTGGTTTGGAACTAACCTGTTGGTCGGGGACTAACTCTAGCAGTTAGGAACCAACCATGGTGCTTGGGGGGTATCAGGTAATATTATCCCCACCAATAATATCGCCATATATATGGTCGTGGGGTAAGGCCATAGTTGATATTATTAGTGGTGATAATTTATGGGGTCAATGGGACTGGGGGTTTCAGGGGTATCCCTCGCATCATTAAAAAAATAATGGGGGCTGCAGGGGTGTCCCCCGCAGGTTAAATGGCTTAATATCTTCCACAAAAATATGGCGATATTCTTGTATGGCGATATTTTTGTGGGGATATTAACACATGGAACCGGTTGGGGACTAACATTGGCAGTCAGGGACTAACCCTGGTGGTCGGGACTAACTCTGGCAGTTGAGGACTAACCCAGGAGGATGGGATCTATTTCAGAGTGAAGGCATCTCTCTGGTGGTTGTATTTCAGTCTTACAGTCTTGTGGGGCTTGAGAGCCTCAGGTTACTGGGACTTTGTAGTTCTATCGGTGCACAGTGGCAAAAGCCTCCTTGTGGTGGTTTGTGGTGACTTCTGTTTTGAACTTACCTTGTGGAATCTTGCATAGTTATCTGCTTCACAGGTCTAGATACCCCAGGAAGGGGCACAATACACCAATCTCCAGACAAGTGAGGTCCTGTACGACGGTATCACCCCAGAATATTGCAGACGTTCACTGCGAATCCCAAAATACCAAATTTCGCAGGCCCCTTTCACTGCATATATATCTGTGGGGGGTAAACTTAATTAAAAAGGTGCAGCGGTGTGGGGGGCTGAAGGGGTTCTCCCCCACATACATATGTGGTGAAATGGGGTGAAAGAAAACAAAATTCGGTATTTTGGGATTCACCAATTATTTCGAAATGATCACATAGATCCCCCTAAGAAAACTACAGTGATAACATAACAAGCATTGGGCCTCATTACGACCCTGGCGGAGAACCATGGTGCTATTTGCACCATGGTCCATGGCGCAAAGCTGCCAACTCCGCCATGGGGGTTGGCGGACTTACCGCCCCATTCCGACCTTGGCGGGGCGGTAAGTCCCCAATCCCCATTTACCCTTCCCCATTCCCATTTTTGCCCCATGGGGTATAATGGGAGTGGGGAAGGCGTTAATTACGCCACCGTAAATTACGGTGGCGTAATTAACGACAAGTCCCGTAGCGCCATGGATTTTTCCGCCTGCAAAAAGCAGGCGTAAAAATCACCATGGCGCTACGGGAACTCGTAGTCGGGCGGAAAGGTACGCCATGGTTTACGCCGGCGTAAACCCCTTTCCGCCAGGGTCGTAATGAGGGCCATTGTCTGGACAGAGGAGAAAGGGGGAGAACCAAATATGTGTTTTGTATGTGGAGGTAAATGCCAAAGCAGTGTTAGGCATGCATGCATTTTTAAGCCGCCAGATAATGTCTAGGCAATGCTAGACCCACATTAATTTTATAAGTGGGGGAGAACACCAATAAAGGGGAAACCACATGCTAATTGTGTAGGTGGTGGAGACAGCCAGCACAGTGAGCACCCCAATGTGTTGTGTAGGCAGCAGCAAATGCCGAAGGAGTTATAGACACATTTACATATTTCTGGTAGAGAAGGTCAAGGCAGCGTTATCAACACATGCATTTTGTAGCAATGAGGAGGCCAAAGGTTGGAGACGCACACATGTTTTGCATGTAGCAGGGAACACCAATATTATGTTAGACTCCCGTGCATTTCAAAGGCAAAGAAGACCAGTAAATCATGGAAAATGATATATGCTTTTTGTAGTTAGAGGAGAAAGTCAAGACGATGTTGAGCACAAGTGAATTTTGTAAGAGGGAAGCACGCCAAAGCATGGCCAACGACGTGCATTTTCTAAGAGCGGAGAGACTAAACCAGAGAGAACCACAAATGCATTATATAGGCAGAGGAGAACCCCAGAGCATGGAGACACTAATGTGTACTTTGTAGTCAGAGTTGAATGCCAAAGCAGGGTGATTCACACATGCATTTTGTATTCAGAGGAGAATGGTAAAGCAGGGAGAAATCCACATTAATTTTGTAGGGAGATGAGACATGAAGACATCATTAGTCGAACATTCATTTTGTAGGCAGGGGAGAATGTCAAGCCCGGGAGAATCACCCAAGAAATTTGTAGGCAGCGGATAATGTGAAGAATGTATTAGGCACACATGCAATTTATGGGTGGAAGAGAACACCAAGGCACTGTTAGGAACGTGTGCATTTTGTCGGTAGAGGAGTACACTAAAGCAGGGAGAACCAAAATAAATTTTGAAGGCAGAGGGCAATGATAAAGCAAGGAGAGCCACACATACATGTTTAGTAGATGGGGAGAAGGCCACGTTATTGGTAGGAACACATGCATTGTGTAGGTGGAGGAGAAAACAAAGGCATTTTTGGGACGTCATCTTATTGTACCTGTGAGGTGAAAGTAACTTAAATGTCCGAATCTGCTGCGGTATCCAACCGTGGTAAGCGGTAGGGTAGGGGTGGATAGAATAATGCAAAAACAGGGGCATCTATCTCAAGTGAATCTTTCACAGTGCCAAGAAATATAATTGAAGATAAACTGATGGTGCACTTGCAACCAGGGACAAAGGATGGTATTTGGGAGGAGGAGGAGAACGTTGTGCCCCCACCCAATCTGATGGACACAATGAAGAAGATCTACCATCAATTCAGGCATAAAGAGAGCAATCTGCAGATGATGAAAATGTAGTGACTCCTCTAAATGTCTCACTTTTGGGTGGTAGCCCTTAAATGTGGCGGTAACGCTAGTACTGCTGCATTTAAGGGTCCACCCAATCACGAGTCTGACAGTATTTACCTCCAGATCTAAGCTGGGCGTAAATGCACCAACGTAACGCCAATCTTTGGGCGCAATTAGCACAGCGCTATTAGTGTGTGCTAATTGTGCCGAATATGACCCATTCAGTCCAATGGACCCAATGGGGAATAGGGAATACCCATTACCGCCCAACCCTATATCCGGCGCAGTTAGCGCCTGACCGGTTGGCGGTAACACTATTAGCCCAGGCAGTATCCCGGCGGTAATACTGCTGGGATACCGGCCAACTCATGATGAGGCCCTCTAGAGACTGAGATACATATTCTTTGATCATATCAACTCTAGTAAGGGAGAAAATAAGACACGAGTGAGTTTAGACACTGACACACTAAAGCAATGTTCAAATGCTAGCACTGTGTACATGAAGCACGCTACAGAAATTCCCTGTATGCAAGTGTATAATCTAAAAACAATATGCAAAAACAAATGGTAGTGGTAGTGCATCATTGCTATCAGACGCATCGACGGCATTGGCACCTCTGTTAACAGTCCCGTTACAACACACACTGCACTCAGCACAACACAAGAAAGAGGAGTGGATAGGGGCCAACTCAGCTCTCGAAAAAATCTGCCATGTGATGTATTTACTATCTTCGAACCAACATTCACATCTTTCCACCTGCCATACATGGAGCAAAATCTGTTTGCGAGGGAAACTGGAAACCAATGTCAGTATCTCTTCTTTTCTGCTCGCATGAGACAGTACCGACCACATGCTTGTCAAAGGGAAAGGTTGACAGATCAACCTCTTATGTCACAAATTCAGGCAATGGACACATTGGCACTACCTCTACACACCACTACATAGATCTCCATTGCCACCCGCTGGGTTTGAAAGTGCTCCATTGTGCCTGCATTTGTTGTTGTATTGATTCTCTCCCTGCCCGTGTCCAATGCTCTCCCGCTTCCCCTTCCCAGTGTTCTCCTCCTCCCCTGGCCACCTCCCATCCTGCCCACACCCCCCCCACCGATTGGTTCATCCTCCCTTTTCACTTACCTTCCCTGGGCAGCCACTGCCCGGCAGCCCCACGGCTAAGGGCCCTAGGCCAAGGGCAGCTCCTGCTTGGTGGCTCCCCTCTGGTGCCTGCAGGTGTCTGGAGGGGAACCAGCTACCAGCGGCCAGTCATCTCCCTCTGACCCCCCTGCTACCCTCTCCCCCTTCCACTTACCGGCAGTTTCCCCTGCTGTTCCAAATTGTATTATTTGCCTGTATCAGCACCACCTTATTGCAATGTGAAACCCAGGGTTTTTTCTCCCTTCTTTAGGACTCTCAAACCTTGGTGTTTCTTCTCTCTTGTCTTAGGATATCTTTGGTCTGAGCTCTCACCCCGATTGCCACCGTCCTGTCCCATAGCTCCACACACATGCCTCTCTCTGTCTTGTCTGTTTACCCTACGGCCCTACCCCTCTCCCTTCCACCTACTCTATGGTGCTCTCTGTCTTTCCTATCTTTTCTAACTGCTTCTCTATTGACTATCCTGCTCTCCTCACTAAGTTTGGTAGGAAGAAGTTTAAAAAGGACATCCTGGTCTCCAACCCAGGCCTCCCTATCGCTGACTCCTACACCAGTGCCTCCTCCAAGGAAACTCTCACCGACATCCTCTTTGTCATCCCTTCACCTGACCTATGGACCCCTCACATGGTCTCTGTGCTCTCTCCTTTCTCCTCCTCTCCCATTAATGGTGGCAACAGTTGGGACGCCCTCCTGGCTTCCTTCCATTCTTCTACGGTCATCATTAATGTCTACTCCAATGGGACCGTCTTAGTCCAAGGCCCCCAGGCCAACCTGCTTCTCTTTGATAGATGCTTTCCGTGCCTCATCAACTTCCTTTCTTCTCCTGCTGTCCCCACGCGCCTTTCCCCTACTACCTTGTGTTCAGGAGGAGAAGAATTCACTGACGGGCCCATAGGTCAGCGCTCACCCTCTAGAACTTGTAAGACAAGATAGCTGCACCATGTGAGGACAGGGGGTGCAGGATTCACTTACTCCAACACGACTCAATAATGAGGACTCAGTAAGTTGGCAAAGGGAAGTCAGTTTAATGAAAACAGAGAAACAAATGGAAATCAGCAGCATTGCTGTCACCTGTCTTGCTCCGACTTCCTCAAACTGCAGTCGAACATTCATTGTTATAGGCAAAACTCATCATCACTGACGTCTAATTCTATAAAAAATCATCATGCAATATAATTGTTTAGGAAAGGTAACTTAAGTATAGGTGTTATATCTGTATATGATAATAGGGCATGCGGATTGGATAACTCTTATCGGGTGGGCATCTACGCCCCTCCCTTTACTTCACAAGTGATTCACGTCACTACAAGTACGACGTCCTATTGGTTACAGTATCTATAGGACCCTAGATTACATGGTCCATTGTGATTGGGCAGGTTACCCCCCTAGACATAAATCCCCATCTTAATTAGCGGCATGCAGAATGGACACCCATGTGCCTGGTGTCCCAAGTTTCACCCTGCCTCCCTTTCATCAATCAGTGTTTTAGGGTGAAGTGTCAATTAGTTGGCTAAGGATGGCCTCGAAACTGTAGTCTCTTATTGGGAAAAGTTATGGCATCCTCGGGTCCTGGATGACATCAGGCGGTGGTACTTCTTCACGTCTGGCTGGTCACGTGTTAGTTCACCATGAATCTGCTTCAGTTTCCAGCTTTTAGTGCATTTAATTCTGTTTCAACCTCGCCACCTGCATGGGCCCCCCTTATCTTGACCTTCATGAGGCAGGCTGGTACGCTCTGAAGTTTGAGTCTTGTAAGCTGACGCTCTCCTCCCTTTCTCTGGTTGACCTCGATTTCCTAGGCATGAGATACTCTTTGTTGAGTTTTGATTCTGTTCCTTCTCTTGCCTTTGGCTGGGTTACAAAACTTGGCCTGTTAGGCCTCTGGCAGCCTGGGTACATTTCTGCTTTTACAAAATGGAGTCGCACTTGTAAAATGTGCCTTATTAAGGTAGATATATGGTTGGTGCTTGCCGCTCTAATCTTCTACTAAGCATTGTAAGCAGTATAGTTTCTTTTGCTTCTTGCGTTCCAAGCCTATTTATACACGTTTGACAGGACGGGTGCTCCAATCTTGTCTCGTAGCAACGTTTCCTCATGTTTTAACATCGTCTCTTCTCTGTGTCCATTATATTTATTTTCGTAGTTACTCGCTCTGGCGTGCTATCTTCGGTAGCTGCTTTTGTTCATTCACAAGTCTGTTCAGGCCCTTGAGTCATTTTCCCTGGCCTTCCATTAGGGCTCTTTGGGTCTCTTCATGGACCGTCTGTAGGTACTCTTCGTTTCGTATCAGTGGCTGGTACGGCTTTCTGATAGGGTACCTGCTGCCCAGGGTTGTCTGGTTATGGGCGCTTCAACAGTGCAGCTCTTTGTTGGTTCATTTGCTCCTCATACGTCACATACCTTGGAGAGTACGCTCCTGGTACCTCAAAATGAGGGGAAGGTTGGCAGGCCATGTCTGGGACCTCCTCTACACTCCCCCCTCTGGTCGGTTCATCGACCACTTCTGCAACCTCTTTTGCATTTATTTCTTTTGATTCTTCGGTGTCATGTTCATCGTCTTCAGGGTTTGTACATGATGGTGTGAATGTGTGAGCCTTTGGAGGCCATATTTTTATCACCCCCTTCAAACTCCCTGCTGTTTTCACATGTTCGTCTTTGTTCCATGTCATTAGCTGGCATTGTCCATTTGGGCTGCAGTAGATCCATTTTCCTTCATACCTTCTTCGTTTCTTAGGGTATGTGAACCTTGTTCCTTCTGGTGCAAATTTGCTGGCCTTCACAAAGTCTCTTATTTCTTCATCTGTGAGGCTTCTGGGCTTCCACCCTGGCTCGACATCAACCATTATTTTCATCCCTATGGCTTTCTTCGAAGTTTTCTGGCACTGTGTAATGATTATCTTGATAACACAGAATCCTAGCAATACCATTGCTAGTAGAGCTCCCAGAAACTTGAATATATCTGCCATCCATTGTGGGACCCACGAGAATAGGTCTCCAAACCAGCTGTCATTGTCCACTTCATCACTTTCATTGATCATCTGGTTTTTCATGTTTTTCGACATGCGTATGGCCTCTGTTAGGGTTCCGTTTCTTCATCGTGTGATGGTACAAATGTGCAACATGATTCTCCGATTTTTACACAAACACCTCCATCCATTGCAGTGATCATGTCAAGCACATATCTGTTTTGGAGGGTCATCAGTCCGATTGCTCTCAGCTCTTCTTTGATCGCGTTGAATCCTTTTATAGTGGTATTGGTGGTCTGCAATAACTCCCATCTGGTTATATGCAACCATTTAGCATTCACTACAACTTGGATGTGGGGCTGGAGTAGTGCTGTGAATACTGTTGAGGTGAGGCTGAACAGCCTATATTCGTACAGGATTGCATGGAATGCCTCTTCTGATTTGGGAGAAAAGTAATCTTCCCTCTTCATCCGGGATGCCAGTTCCACAGATCTCCTTCTTCTTAGATGAGCATCTGCTTTCGGGAAACTGTCCAACTTCAGGTCATTCTTAAGGATCACTAGCGCGGGAACGTGGACGTTCACTAGTGTGCATAAGCCTCCCCAGTTTTTCGGCAGCCTTATGTATGGCTTGGATGTATGCCTTGGATCCACACGCCCAGTAATGGTCCATATTAACTGCAGTTCCTTGTGTCATTCCTCGAGCTTAAAAGATTCATCCACAGTTTTGATTCTCTCCCATCTTCCTTGTGCCGTTGTTTCCGAAACATAGTTTTGGGCTCTCCAGATGCACTATCTGCAGGGGTCCCCCTCTATCTTTGACCCATGTTAGTAACTTTACTAGCTTTGGCCATAGGGGTTTGCACAGTTTGTGAGAGTTTTCTATTGCTTCTTTGCAGGCTCCAAGGACCATCCAAGCTCGGCAGATCACTACTCCTTCGTCCCATCCATTTGGGGAAACCACTGTTCCCCAGATCTGCATTTGTCCTCTGTTCTTCCAGATTTGTGCCTCTTCTGCAGTTTTTACGTGAATGTTCAGTCTCGGGTTTGTCACCCATCGTGTCCTTGATCCTTTGACATCAGGATTCTCATATCGGATCACGTGATTCCTGGTGTGCGCCCTGTTTCTTGGTCCAATGTCCTGGACATAGCCATCTTCATCTGGGTAGTCCTTTTCAGTGGCCCATATCAGTGAAGCGTCTCTTCCCATAAATTGTCCTCTGGTGTTGCACATTGCTACGTATGACATACAGTGTGCTGTAGGGACATCAATTTCTACAGCCACAAAGATCTTGTATTTTCCCATACTGTATGGTAGGAGAGCACAGACGAAGCATTCTCCTTCCGACTGGCTTCGCCCTACTTCCTTCATGTGCTGGTACCATATGTTGTTTCCGAGATGGGCCGTGCTGTCCAGGTAATCATTAAGTTCATTGTTATCTTTGTGCGGGCTTCTCTTGATTCTCGGCGTTCTTCTGTAGTTTGCTATGCTATGTCTCTAAATGCGTCTGTGCTTTTTTTCCTCTCTGGGTGTCTCAGTGGAGCAGGCTGCTTCGACTGCATCGCTGTGGTAGGAGAAGGTTTTGTGTTTCCTTTCCTTCCCTTTTGTATTTTTTCATAGCTTTCCTCTAACTGCCATTGGCTCCCCAACCTCCCAAAGCGTGGTCGTGTTGTAGGCCTGAGGCTTGTTCCTTGCGTTGGAGCAGGTGTGCTTGCTGTTATAATTTCTATAGTCCTGCCTTTCAGCTCCTCGTGCAGTTTCTTTGCTCTGACTATGAAGGGGAACAAATAGTCTATCAGCATTTGTGTTTTCTCTGTGAATTCATTTGTGGCTACTTCTGTTCTTTTGAGGGATTTTGCTATGCCCTCTCTCTCTAGTGGTTCACTTGGCTCCTCTTGGGTACTTCCACTGTTTTCTGGAACTGATTGTTTGGCAGGCAGTCTCCCCCTCTCTGCTGCCTTCGTTGGAGGCCCTGTAGCCATTGACACTTGCCCTTGTCTGTCTGCATCCTGTGTGTGGGTGCGTGCCAGGGTCAGTGCTACACTATCACTCATTCCGTGCTGACCCTGTCTCCAGCTTTTTCCTTCATTCAATACCTCAAGTGTGTATGTATCACTACTCATTACATTTAATTTCAGTTCATTTGCTTTACCATCAGCTTTTCTCGGAACAGGGATTACTATACATGGTCTGGGTGCTTTCGTAGGCCCCAGACGTTCATTATCTGGTGGGTGCACTGAGATTGGGACACTTTGTGCACCAATAAAGAAAGCAGTTCTGATTGTTAATGACAGAAAAACAATAATAATAACTATACATATACACATAATCGTTCGGAACGACAATTTGCAGCATTTTCTTCCAGGGCGGTGGGAGCGCCCTTCTGCTGGGGGTAAAACCAAGTTACTGTTCTGGGCCCCCATTTTGAATGAGTTCATAGTCAGTTATTTATTCCTTCTCTTGCTCTAGTCTCGTAGTTCGAGAGTTTATTACTATAAAGTGAAGAGGGCTTCTCCAAATGTCCCCCCTCATGTGAGTGACGATGGTAGTCTCTGGGCATTCAGTACAGTTCCTGTGCTAGACTATGGAAAAGGGTTAGGCTAGCAACTTTGGTACATCACATTCATTATGCATATCTATAATAGGTAAGGTCCCAGTGCACTCCTCGAATTTGCTTTGGTCCTGAGGACATGCTGGAACTTGCTCAATGCAAAGGAATGAAGAGATGGAACTGCTAAAAATCACACAAATATAAAATGTTGTAAAAATAAAAATACAAATAAAAATAAAAGTGAACATATGAAAAAATAGGAATAAATGAGAAAAATGAAGAAAAAGGAAAATAAGATGGTGAAGTTCTTGGGTCTGCTCCTTTCGCTCATTCTCTCGGTGACAAGTTGAAGAACAGTGTCTCTCTCCTCGATCTGCTCCACGGCGGAAAAATGAAGAACTGTGTCTTTGTCTCCTTGATCTGTCCCTGGCGGAAGAATGAAGAACTGTGTCTTTGTCTCCTTGATCTGTCCCAGGGGGAAGGTATCACTGGAATCCCCTTAGGAATTCTCGCTGGAAGTTGGACAGCTCCACTTGGAGCATAATACCATGGAGAAGTGTGCCCATGTGTGGGGCGTTGGCCGGATCTCTAAGGAAGGTGATGACGTCAACATCTCTTGGCCTTCCTACAATTTCTGGATAGTCTGTGACTAATCTAAACAGGACGTTCTGTGCCAGCTGGGTGTCCTCAGGTGATAGGGACATTTGCCCTGTTTGGTTGTGTCCTGATCACAAGCTTTTCTTTTGATTCGCACAGTCTTTGTACCTTCCCGTTGCGTGGATTACCACCAGATTGTGTAGTTTCGTACACAGTTGACTTAAACGTTCTATATGTCTTGGGTCCCTCATGAAAGTATGGGTATCGGTTGTTCTTCCAACGAGTCCTGGCCAACTTTCAATTATGCAGAAGAACAATGCGAAGGTGTGTTCTTCAACGTCTGTTTGTGGTGGAAGCATTTGTGTCCTTCTCACTATGCTCTGGTAACTCAGCGAAGACCTCTGTGATGACGGTCAGCAGCCGCCTGATTACTTTTTTGTTAGCTGGATCTTGA
Organism: Ambystoma mexicanum; assembly: GCF_040938575.1. NCBI lineage: Eukaryota > Metazoa > Chordata > Amphibia > Caudata > Ambystomatidae > Ambystoma > Ambystoma mexicanum. The sequence goes on from NC_090941.1 coordinate 460,760,365, forward strand.
ATAAAGTCTGTGACACTGGCTCCTCTCCCTATGAGTGATGGGTATGATAACACCATGAGTTGAAAATAGGTTAGCACATTCCACTCGAGACTTCTGCAGGAATGTACCATAAATTCTGTGAACAAAGTCTCAATACTGGTCGCATCAGGATACACTCTCAGAGAATATTTTGTTTACAGTCTATCAGAGTCTTGATTCTTTGTACTACTTGGGCATGACGTGCTTTCAAAAGTTTGTTTCATCAATGTTGTTGTGGCTTTGGATGTGCTTCTCTTTACCCTGCAACTGGGATGTACAGAGTGTTCGCTATGTCCTTATTCCACTTTGCTTGGGGAACCTGTCCAGTTTCATGCCACAACTTGCATCAGGGTTCTTTGTCTTGGTTTTCCTGCTCATGCGTCCTTCTTCCTCACCATAGATCTTGTCTGCACGTGCTGAGGTTCTTCCCCGTTGTCTGTGGTTTCTTCGCAGTTGGATGCAGCAGGAGGGCTCTCCCCTATATATGGTTTAATGGCATTTATGAAGATCCATGCCCTTCTGCCCTGGAGCTTGACGGCGGACGGGGTGCAGTCCTCTACGATGAAGGGGCCATTAAATCTTGGCTCATCCCACCTCTTCCTGGTAAAGTTCTTCACAAGCACGCTGTCACCAGGGAAGATGAGGGGCGCATGTAGACCTTGTGTGGGCTCAGCTTCAGCACTTCCTGATGTGTTTTGTGCTGCACTGTCCCCTTTTCGCCGTCGTGTAGCTGGCCTGAAATGACAAAGGCGCTGGATGTCATACAGTTAAGGTACTCTCGCATCTCTGTTCCCAGAACCTCTCTAGTTGGCTGGTAATCACATCTAGCTATATCTCGGGGGGTAAGAGGGGTCCTCATCCTTCTGCCTGTAACTATCTCGTGCGGCGTAAGATGATGGTCGGAGCCGGGTTGGTTCCGAAGTGCATACAATGCCAGTGGTAGACAGTGCAGCCATCCCTTTCTTAATGTGAGCTTCAACTTGGCTATCCTCTCCTTTAACAGGCCGTTGAGCCGCTCACGTATTCGATTCCCCTCAGGGTGATACGTCGACGAGAACTTGTGCTTTATACCAAGCAACAAGCTGGTCTGTTCGAACACTGCATTAACAAAGCGAGCCCCGTTATCTGATCTCATTACTTCGCACATCCCCATCTAGGGAACACTTCCCTCACTAGGAATTTGGCAGCACAGGTAGCGTCTGGGTGTGTACAGGGACCTGCTTCTATCCATCTAGAGAATGGACACACCAGCACAATTAAATACCTGTACCCGTTGCACACTTGAATCATGTCAACGTAGTCGATATGCAAGTGCTGGAATGGCCCATTCGGCCGGGGGATAACTCCTCTCACTACTTTTAATGTGTGCCCAGCGGTGAACTGTTGGCAGATAATGCAGTTCACCGTGAAAAATGCGACATGCTCTGCTAAATTCGGTATGATCCAGTCTTCTGCGAGCGTTGCAGCAAGATTTTCTTTTGACATATGGATGGGGTATGTAGTTGTTCTAATGCTACCTTTAGCAAGGCGACAGGCATCACTGGTTTACCAGTGCTGTCTTGCCTCCACAACCCGTCAGAGGGGTTTAAAGAACACCCTTGACGTTTCCACACATTTTTCTCTTCCTGAAGTGCCTCCCTTTGGAGTTCCATTAGCTGAGTCTGCCCCATGTTACTATAGGCCTCAGGTGTGGCTCGCGCTACCATCATTCTCTCATGGGTACGTGCCACCTCCACGTCCATGATTGTTTCAGTTTTGGATGCCATGCGCTTGGCTTCCGTGTCTACTTCATGGTTTCCACGTGACACAAAATCTGTCCCCTTGGTGTGGGCGGCGCATTTCACGACAGCTATGCCCACTGGGAGCTGTAGTGCTTTTATCAACCTGTTCAGTAAGGCTGCGTGTTGCACTGGCGTGCCGTCCGCTCGGAGGTAGCCCCTCCTCTTCCAGAGCGCTAGACCTGCATGTACTGTGGACCTCACATAGGCGGAGTCACTGTACACATTTACTTCCTGATCTACATGATTCTCAATGGCGAGTATCAGAGCCAACAGTTCTGCAGCTTGCGCAGAATAGTGAGAGGGTATTCGCGCACTGACGAGTACTTGGAACTCTCCATTCGCTAGGTGTTTTACCACGGCCACGCCTGTATATCTTTGTCCGTCTTCTTGATCGATTCTTGAAGAACCGTCAATGAACACGATTTCGCCACCTGCCAGGGCATTTTCCTTTACCCTGGAGATTTCATCATAGAATTCCTCATAATTCGCACAGTCATGTATAGGTTCTCCTTCTGCGACTGGCTCAGCTATGAATGTAGCAGGGTTCACAGTTTTACATCAAACTATTTTGATCAATGGGTTGGAGATAATCCCCTCATAGGCAGATGCTCTCTGTGATGTCAGCGTGCCCTTTGGCTTCTCTAGTATGTTATGTTATGTTATTTTGCACTTATATAGCGCCTTATATACCATTGGTATGGTCTGAAGGCGCTGGTAGGTTGAAGGCCCTGGGGAACCGAAGTTCAGGTCAGTAGAGAGAGTCATCGGCGTGTGTGCGCACCGGGTATGTGTGCAGCTGGTGCGGTATTCGTTAATAGCTGCTTCTTAGCGGTAGGTGTGGTGGTTGAGATCAGGGATATGTGTTTGTTCTGGCAGGATTTATCCAGACCGACTGGGGCTGCGTTAGGCCTGAGGAGAACGCCTGGCTGGGGGGTGTGTGACCAGCAGTGTTTACTTAGAGTGATGAGGAGTGAGCGGGAGGTGTTGGTATGAGAACAGTTATACCGAATGGTGTCATAGTATCTCTGTGTTCTGCTTGAGTGGTGGTGTAAGGAAGAGAGTAAGTGTGGGGTGTGATATGATGGGTTACATGCTCTTTCATACGTTCTCCGCATTCCGGACCACACTATGTACGTCGCGCAGTTCTATATGCTCTAGTCTGTTCTATGGACTTTTATTCATTCCATGCGTCCCCGTCAGCGCTACACACTCCGGTCTGCTCGGCGCACTCGTGCATTCCAGTCCGCCCTGCGCGCTCCTGACTGCCACCCGCACGCACTCCTGTCTGTTCCTCGCATGCACCCTGTCTGCGCCTGTACTTCGCATTCATCCACCGTGCGCAGTCACCCGCTCCCCGCATTCACCCATTCCCGGCACTCACCAGCTTTGCACACTCATCCGCTCTATGCACTCATGCTTTCCCGGCTTCAACGAGTGCTCGACGTACAATGTCATGCAGCACCCCATCACAATAGATGACGCCTTTTCAATGGCGAACGCGGCAGCAGCTAGATTTTGTTTGCATGGGAAGTGGCCCCTTGTGACTGGGTCCAGACTCCCGCTGTAATATGTTAGGGGCTTGTACTCCAGCAAGGTTCACTGCGCGAGCACTGCCGTCATAAAATTACCATCAGAGTGTGAGAACAGGTAGAATTCCTCTGCATAATTAGGAATCCCGAGAACTGGGGCCTTACAAATTGCCCCCTTAAGTTCTGTAAACTCCTTCTCCATTGCCTCAGTCCATTCAATTTCTTCTTTTGTTGCCTGGGCTTTCTTCAAAGCCTGAAGCAGGGGCTTGGTATACGAGCTGTAGTCGAAAACCCATGCTCTGATATAATTGCACAGGCCTAAGAAGTTTTGCATTTGTTTTATCGTGAGTGGTTTAGCCATGTTCATGATAGCTTCAGCCCTTTCTGGGGTTAGCTTTTTCCCTTCGTGTGAGATTAGCTGGCCTATGTACAGCACCTCTCGCTGACAGTATTGTAACTTTTCCTTATCAACTTTGTATCCTTTCTCAGCCAGGATTGTCAGTAGCTGGACAGAGTCGCGCCTGCATTGTTCCTCAGTGGTGCTGCAGATCAGAATGTCATCCACATACTGCAAAACAACACTGTCTACTGCAATATTGTTTAGGTCCATCTGCAGGACTTTGTTGAAAATGGATGGAGACTCACAGTACCCCTGTGGCAACCTCGTGCTTTTCAGGCGCATTTGTCTGAAAGTAAATGATGTCAGATCTTGAGAGTCACGGTGAAACAGGATTGAGAAAAACACATTTTTCAGGTCAATCACCGTGAAATATTTTGCCTCATTTGGTATATTGCACAGAATTGTGGATGGATTAGGGACTGGAGGGAATTCGGCTTCAACTATATTGTTTAATGCTCGTAAATCTTGGATTAAACACCAAGACCCTCCCTTTGATTTCTTGACAGGTTAAATAACCGTGTTGCAAGGTGATTCTGACGTCACTAGGATGCCCTTCTCCATCATGGCGGAAATGGTCTTTGCGATCCCCTCATCTGCCTCTCTTGACATGGGATATTGTCGCGCTTGTGGTAAAATTGCTCCTGGTTTCAGTTTAATTTTTACTTCACCTGCCCCCTTCAGGAGGCCTACGTTATAGGGCCCTGTAGTCCATGCCGCGGCATGCACTTGGGCCATGTCGTCATCAAAGTACTCTGGACATATCAGCGCCAACATCATTCTCTGTGGCACCTCCCGTTTGACCCAAAATGTGAGACTTACTTCCACCCTCGTCTCTTCCAGGTCAGGGTGTTCTGCGAACAGATCATCTTCAGTGACGTCAGTCACTCGATACCCTTCCTCAAAGGAGATAATAGCGCACCATTGTCTTCGTTCGTCATTGTATCCTTCTACCAGTACCACTTTCCCTCGCACTTGCGGCATATTGTATCATTAAGGGAAATACTTGTCCCTCCTCTTCGTGCATAGGTATTCTGGGTCTGAATAAAAACTCATCAGGTGTCCTCATAGTTCTATCTGCGAGGCCTGGCAATCCCGCCATGAGCACCCGCACCCCATATGCGAAGACTTCTGGCTCTAATGGTATAGCTCTCATGGCTATACGTCCGGAATATTATCTAATCATTTCGCACACGTTTGAATAATGCATTCCTGGAGTGGAGCACACAATACCGTTCTCGGTAAACAAGATTGTCATATTCAACTTAGTCATTAAGTCCCAACCCAGGATGTTTACTGGGGTCTGACGTGAGTATAATAAGGGTACATTCATTTCGCGCTCTCCCACAGAGACTGGGAGTGCGTCTGTAAAGGGAACTCTACTGTGAGCTCCCGTGAAACTCTGAGTATCTATGTCCTCGCCAGACAAGGAAAACTTGCCTTCTCGTATGCACGAACGCGTCGCACCCATGTCAACTAAGAAGGAATATTCTTTACCCCCTATGACGACATTCGCCCTAGGTTCCCTATTAGGGTCTGGTGTTACTAATAGGATAGAACACATCAGAGTCCCCCGTGAGCTGTCCTATTTCATATATAGGTTCGGCCCACTGTATACTTGTTGATTTCCCGCAGCCCCAGGGTTGACGCCCCCTCTGGAGCTAGTGCCCTGTGACATTTGCGGTGGTGCCTGCTGGGATTGTCCCTGCGGTACGTTCCCCATGTGCGGGGGATGAACCACTTGCTGTGCACCTTGCTGTAGGCCTCGTGCCTGCTGCTGCACTCTATGATTTTGTGCAGTGCCCTGCTGCGGGACGGCAGGCTGATTCCACATGCCTGCCCCCATTCTTTGCTATTTTGCCACATGCCTTGGCTTCTGCACATACGCTCCACATGTCCTGACATTCCACACAGCCAACACACTGGCGGTGGTCGGGCCATCTGTCCATCTGGCATAGCTGGACCGCCCATCTGCGTGTTCTGAAAGCCATTTTGATTATTCTGAAAGCCTCCCTGGTTACCTCGAAACCTTCCCTGATTACTCTGCCATCCTCTTTCTCCAAAACCCCTTGCCCTCGGGTAAAATCCCACGTTACCCTGATTGTTCTGCGATGGGTTAGTTCCTTGCTGTGCACCTGGCTCAGCTGGGCTTGTCAGCATGGCTCCCTCGAGAGCATACTTTGAGAGTTTCTTTTGCACCAGCTTTGCCTCCTCACCCTTCCGGGTTGCTTCCTTTTTCCGATTCTTTTCTTGCAGCAGTCTACAGTAGTGTGCAATTGTCAACTGTATTTCGGCCCATGGTTTTGCTTCTACTCCTACCAATTTTTTGAGCTGCTTCTGCACCGGGTCAGGCAACCCCTGGCATAATATGTGGTAGAATACAGGAATAGATTTCGTCCAAGACTCATGCGTTTCGAGCACCCACGCGTCTTGAAAATTCTGGATATAGATCAACGGATCCTCTGACTCTTTCATTTTCTGAGTCATTATAGCCCCCATATCAGAAGTGTCTGGATATAGCATTCGCAGCGCTTTCCACACTGCTACCCTACAGTTATTAAATGGCGCTCCGTCATGGGAGGTGTTAGTTAGGGTTACCCTAGGATAGCCTGCCCGTTTCCATACATCATCTGCTCTTTCACCAAGTATGGCAATTAGGAGGCCCTTAATGTCCCCTATAGCTAAGGTGACACCCCCCGTCATTTTCTCCAACTCATTTATCAACTTTCCAGCTCCCGATGTCAGCATTGGAAGCTTATTTTTAAGGTGCTCTCGGTCCATGTGTGGCCATGGAATATATTGTGGTCTTGCTCCCCCCCTTTTATAGCAACGGGAATTGGAATGCGCAGTCCTCCTTTTCCGTCCTCATAGATCCTCTGTCTACCGCTGGGGTGGCATTCCCGCCTTGCCGTCTTCCTGGCAATGCCCTTAATCTGTCTGCATAGGTAGGTGCTGCCGCCCCCCTCTAACCGTGGGGTGTTCCTTCTTGTCGGCAGGACTGCACGGCAGACTTCGGTGCCCTACTTGTGGACCCGCTAGCGTCTGACCATCGTACCCCTCGGTCCACAGGGAGCCATTTTTCGCACCGTCTCCCTTCTTCATGTGCCACATCCTCCGTTTCCCCACCGGAGTCAGATCCTGAATACTCCCAGTTTACACAACTCCTTGCATCTTCTTCATTCTGCCCAATCTCCAGCCTGTCTAGGGACAGTCCCCTTCTCCCACTACTTCGGGTGACATCCTCAGTGTCATATAGCTGAGTACTCTCTAAGCGCTCATCTTCCCTTCCCCCATCGGATATCTGCTCTAGCCCCATCTCATCGTATATTTTATCAATCGTTTCCCCTATGCTTCTGGTGTCGAAGTCATCTCCAATATTTGTCCCGCTTGTACCTGGTGCCACATCGCTTGCAGGAAAGAATTCTTCTATGTCTTCCCATTCTACTGTAGGATTGGGTTTAATGACTTCCAGCTCCAAATATTCAAGATCCCGTACCCTCTGTCTGCGCTTATGTTCCATTTCCTCATTTACTTCCTTGCGCTTCCTCTCTTCTTCTCTAGCCTTATCTACTTCCCGCATTCTTTCGTTTCTACATTCCTTTGCCCTTCTAATTTCCTCCTATTCTCGTCTCTTCGCTCTCTTCTCACGTACCATTTGCTCTTCTTCCATCCTTTGCTTAGTCTGTCTGTACCGGTCGTAGGCTACCTCTTGTCTGCGATCAAGCTGTTTCTCTTGCTCTTCGCGATATAGTTGTTCTCGCCTTAGCCTATCTTTCTTTCTTGACCTTTCATCCCTTACTTCCATCTCTTTCTCTCTCTCTCTTCTTTGCGTCTCATCACTCCTCTCCCTTGGCCTCAAATCATCACTTCCTTTTTATTCCAACTTCAATAATATCTGACCTCCCATCCATTCGTCTTTCGCAAATGCTATCTCATCAATTCTACCTTCATTTCCCTTACGTTTATTTCCCTCTTTCTCCTTATCTGGAGGTGCACAACTTTGTGCCCAATCTTTTCCTTCATCTTCGCATCTCTCTTTGTGCCTTGAGACCGCGGAGGTGATATTGTTTTCCTGTTCCTTTCCCTTATTATCGTCACTACTGTACGTAGGCGACTCATATGCGGGGTTGCTATACCCTGTGGCTGCCTTAAGTTCTCTTAGTGGGTAATGCCCCTCTGTTTTACTCCCTTCAATGGCTGGCTCAGGCGGGGCTGGTGGCACGATAGGTGTCTCACCCCCCTCCGTACATACATTTAGTATCCAGTCTGTGGGTGGTTCTTCCACCTTCGTTTCTTCAAACATCTTCCACAATTCTAGAACAGCAAGACGTTTCTCTAGCTTCTTGCCTGTATATCTGGCGTGTAGGAAGGTCGTCATATGCTGTAAAACAGCCTTAGAAAGGACCCATTCTGTAGCCAAGGCATGAACATTTTGTGGGCGGTACCCTTAACCCACTCTGTGCTATACTTCTTAAGTTTTAGTGCATGCTTAGGTAGTTGCATGCACAGATGCGCAAGTGGGGTGACCTCCTCCATTTTTTATTCCGCCACCAACAATGTTTATACAGTGTTTTATCCTTCCAATAGTATGAGCAACCACCAAATACGCAAGCTCCGATCCAAGCTTTTCCCACCAAAATGTTATACCAACAATTTACTCAAGACCCATCAATTCAATGGCGATTCCCTCTTAGTTACAGAATCGCGTAAAGCCAAAATGCATTTCAAACAATCATTAATACAATTATTTTACATTTGACATACAACAAGACACTTATTACAGACACTTGATAGACTAGACGGACACCAGCTGGTCATACGTATACCTGCCTTCTAATCAATACCCCATCATGGGATTTAAACAAACTCCCTTGATGACGTCTTTAAACGTTACCGTAGCCTAATTGTCCCCCCACTGTGGGCTCTGAGTTCACGTTTCTTCTGACCGCTGTATTAAAGCGCAGGAATAAGGCAAATCCTATATGTTTTTATCTCAGGTGCCCCCCTGGTAATCGTTATGTTTTTATCTCAGGTGCCCCCCTGGTAATCCTTACGTTTTTATCTCAGGTGCCACCCTGGTAATCCTTATGTTTTTTCTCGGGTGTCCCCCCGGTACCCCTTGTTTTTCTCTCGGGTGTCCCCCCGGTATCCACTCTTTATCTCTTATGCTCGAGTCATTACCCCCTATATATATATAGTCTTCTCTACTTCTGACTATTTCATTTTTTCTCCGCCACCCACCGTTACCTTTCCCTTACTGGCTCTAATGCCTAGGACATTTGCCAAAGTAATGATGTTTGTTGTTTCACTCACTGATCGCACCTTTTCCTCTCTGGAACTTCGGGATCACCGCCCCTTCCTCTTCCAGCCTTTTAAGGTTTTTTCGTCCGATTGGATGCCCGTGAGAATGAGAAGGGTTATGCTTCAAAAGGCGGGTTCCTTCAGATCCACTGCAGATTTTTTATGGACTTACTCTATCATTGTCCACGGGGAGCTTCTCAGTCTACTCAGCCGGAATGGTGAAAGGACTTGTGGTATTTCCGAAGGCCCGGAGTTACTTCGTGCAGTCGGTCTAAGGTGTCTTAGTATTATATAATCAATAATTAATGGCCGAAACCATCCTCACGCTATCAAGTGTTCAAGAGGAGAGGAATTCACTGACGGGCCCATAGGTCAGCGCTCACCCTCTAGAACTTGTAAGACAAGATAGCTGCACCATGTGAGGACAGGGGGTGCAGGATTCACTTACTCCAACACGACTCAATAATGAGGACTCAGTAAGTTGGCAAAGGGGAGTCCGTTTAATGACAAGTACATCAAACAGAGAAACAAATGGAAATAAGCAGCATTGCGATCACCTGTCTTGCTCCGAGTTCCTCGAACTTCAGTCGAACATTCATTGTTATAGGCAAAACTCGTCATCACTGACGTCTAATTCTATAAAAAATCATCATGCAATATAATTGGTTAGGAAAGGTAACTTAAGTATAGGTGTCATATATGTATATGATAATAGGGCATGCAGATTGAATAACTCTAATCGGGTGGGCGTCTACACCCCTCCCTCTACTTCACACGTGATTGACATCACCACAAGTACAACGTCCTATTGGTTACAGTATCTATAGGACCCTAGATTACATGGTCCATTGTGATTGGGCAGGTTACACCCCTAGACATAAATCCCCATTTTAATTAGCGGCATGCAGAATGTACACCCATGTGCCTGGTGTCCCAAGTTTCACCCTGCCTCCATTCCATCAATCAGTGTTTTAGGGCGATGTGTCAATTAGTTGGCTAAGGATGGACTCGAAACTGTAGTCTCTTATCGGGAAAAGTTATGGTATCCTCGGGTCCTGGATGACATCAGGCGGTGGTACTTCTTCACGCCTGGCTGGTCACTTGTTAGTTCACCATGAATCTGCTTCAGTTTCCAGATTTTAGTGCATTTAATTCTGTTTCAGCTTCGCCACCTACATGGGCCCCCCTTATCTTGACCTTCATGAGGCAGACTGGTACACTCTGAAGTTTGAGTCTTGTAAGCTGACACTCTCCTCCCTTTCTCTGGTTGACCTCGATTTCCTAGACATGAGCCACTCTTTGTTGAGTTTCGATTCCGCTCCTTCTCTTGCCTTTGGCTGGGTTACTAAACTTGGCCTGTCAGGCCTCTGGCAGCCTGGGTACATTTCTGCTTTTACAAAATGGAGTTGCACTTGGATAATGTACCTTATTGAGGTAGATATATGGTTGGCGTTTGCCGCTCTAATCTTCTACTAAGCATTGCAAGCAGTATCGTTTCTTTTGCCTCTTGCGTTCCAAGCCTATTTACACATGTTTGACAGGTCGGTTGCTCCCATCTTGTCTCGTAGCAATGTTTCCTCACGTTTTAACATTGTCTCTTCTCTGTGTCCATTACATTTATTTTCGTAGTTACTCGCTCTGGCGTGCTATCTTCGATAGCTGCTTTTGTTCATTCACGAGTCTGTTCAGGCCCTTCAGTCATTTCCACTGGCTTTCCATTAGGGCTCTTTGGGTCTCTTCATGGACCGTCTGTAGGTACTCTTCGTTTCATATCATTGGCTGGTACGGCTATCTGATAGGGTACCGTGCTGCCCAGGGTTGTCTGGTTATGGGCGCTTCAACAGGTATGGATCTTCTGATGTATACTGGGCAGAGTCCCAGTGCAGCTCTTTGTTGGTTCATTTGCTCCTCATACGTCACATACCTTGGCGAGTACCCTCCTGGTACCTCGAAATGAGGGGAAGGGGTGCAGGCCATGTCTGGGACCTCCTCTACACTTGCCTCCCCCTTCTGCCTCCTCCTTGGCTACCTTGCCTTCCCCCTCCCTCTCTGCCCCCTCTCGGGCTCCCGCTATACCACCGAAGGGCTTACCTACGATCTGTACCCCTCTCCGGAAGGCCTTCAAGGATGGCAATGTTCTCAATATTGCCACTCTTAACACTCGCTCTGCCGTCAAACATGGCACCACCTGGAAGAACTTGACCTTAATGTCCTCGGTCTCACCGAGACATGGTTCACGGCCGGCTCTGTCACTAGCTTCGACACGCTCCTCCCTGATGGCTACAAGATCCTCTCCATGCCCAGGTCCAACCGCTCTGGTAGTGGTGTAGCCCTGATCTTCCCCGAGTGGATTCCTGCCACTGTCACTCCTACGCAGGCTTACTCCTCATTTGAATGCCTCATCTGCAGGCTCTCTCTCTCCCCCAGCCACTCCCTTACTGTGGCTACTATCTATCGGCCACCTGGTCAGATTTCTTCCTTCCTCTCTGAGTGGGCAGACCATTCCTCCTCAATCCTGGCCTCCACCACTCAACTCCTCCTTCTTGGAGACTTCAACATCAACCTGGATGCCTCCTGTCCTCCCTTTGGATTCTTTTGTGGCCTCTGCGACTCACTCTCACTCACTATTCTCCACTCTGGCCCAACTCACTCTGCAGGGCACACTCTCGATGTTCTAATCTCCTCCGACCTTCCCCTCTCCGACCCTCTCTCCACTCCTCTCTCCTGGAGTGATCCCTTTCTCCTATCTTTCCACCTCACACTCCCTACCCCTCAGGCCAAGCCACCTCCATCACTGCCACCCACCTTCTCGGTCATCAGACCCATGAAACGCCTGTCAGTTGAGGCTTTCGCCGCCACCTTCTCACCCCCTCCTCCCCCTTTGGCTGACTCTCACCCTGACACAGCCCTCTCCACGCTCCACTCTTCTATATCTGATACTCTTGATATCCTTGCCCCTGTCATGAGAATCCGCCTGAAGCCCTGTCTGCCTTTCCCCTTTTCTCTGCAGACAAGGTTTCTAGACAAGTCCGATCTATGAAAGTCTCGTCAAAACAGGTTCACCCCTGTTCCTCCAAAACTATCAAGGACCACATTGACTGCCTTGCTCATGCCCTGGATGATTTCTGCAATCACTCCTTCGCCACTGGAGTCTTCCCATCCCCCCTGAAGCACTCCCTTGTGCACCCTCTTCTTAAAAAACCCTCTGCCGACCCCTCCTGCCCGGCTCACTATCGCCCAATCTCCATCAATCCCTTTCAGGGCAAGCTCCTGGAGAAACTGGCCATCACACAGTTTAATCTCCATACTGAATCTGTTGGTTGTCTTCATGACCATCAGTCTGGCTTCAGAGCTACCAGAAGCATGGAAACTGCTATCCTGAACATCCGTGAAGACCTGCTCTCCAACCATGACTCCAACACCCCTTTCGTCCTCATCCTGCTCGATCTCTCTTCTGCCTTTGACATGGTCAATCATGCCATCCTGCTCAACCATCTCCGTGATAACCTGGGTATCACTGGTCAGGCTCTGGCGTGGCTGACTTCTTTCCTCTCCGACCGACCCTCCCAAGTCCAACTTGGGTCCTTCCTCTCTGATAGCTTTATCAGTACCTGTGGTGTACCCCAGGGGTCTAACCACTCTCCCTGGCTTGTCAACCAATACCTGGCACTCCTTGCCCACCACATCGCCGCTCTTTGCCCACCTTTCAGTGCTATGCAGACGACACCCAGCTCATTTTCAGGCTACCCTCGGCCTCCTCCTCTCCTTCCCTCATCTCTGATTGTCTGTCTGCCATCCATGAGTGGTGTGCCGCCAATGACCTCTGCCTTAATGCCAGTAAGACTGAGATTCTACTCATCGGCGCACCCACTCCCTCCTTACCTGCAGCTCTCTGGCCAGCCTCTCTTGGCCCTCTTCCTGCTCACACATGCACAGCAACAAACCCTGGAGTCATCTTCGACTCCACACTCTCCTTCTCTCCTCACATCTCTGACGTCTCTAAGAAGACACACTACCAGCTGCACCTCCTCAGAGGTATACTTCCTTTCCTTTCCCCCAGAAGCTCACTGTCTCCTTAGCCCGGGTTCTTTCTAAATCTGCCTGTCTCTACTCTCCGCCCTCTGCAACTGATCCAGAACAGGACTGCGAGACTTGTCCTTGACCTCAAGCCCAGGGATCGTATCTCTCCAGGACGGAAATCTCTTCACTGGCTCCCAGTGGCTATGAGGATTAAGTTCAAAACCCTCTGTATTGTCCACAAGGCCTTCTGGGGCCACAATACCTTCAACTATCTCTTCTTCCTAAATATCTTCCTTCCCGAGCACTCCGCTCATCTGCATCCAACTCCCTCACAGTCAGTCGCTTCTCCAAGCAACAAGTTGGTGGTAGTTCTCTCTCTTCAGGTGGGGCCTCCCTCTGGAACAGCTTCCTGCCTCCCTGAAACTTGAGGAGAACCATCTCCGGTTCCAGAAGCACCTCAAAACCTTCCTCTTTGCCTCTGCCTTCTCTCCCCCTCTCCCCTGCTAAATTCCTGGCTAAAACGGCACTGGTTACCTGGCCACCCTTCTAACTCTCGGGCCCAGGCCCCACCAGTTGCCCACCTGCACTGCCTCCCTGGCAACCCCTGCACTGGGGACTGTTTTCTGTATCCCTACTGTCCCCCTACTAGCACTTATTTCTGCACTTCCTTGCACTTGCCACCAATGTCTGCACTTCCTTGCACTTGCCACCAGTGGCCTTTTATTTATCTTGTTATCTACTTTCCCATGTACTGCACTTTCGCCTCTCCCTCCCCATGCACCTTTTCCTTTTCCCCTCCCCATGCACTTGTGCAATCTGAATGATACCTGGCCTAGTAGGATCGTTGTTTCTGTCTTCCCTTGTTCCCCCTCCTTTGCCTTGTCGCGCCTCGAAACATTCGTGTATAGGCGCGTTATAAATGCTATGTCCTATCATATCATACATCGGAAAACGTTGCGGATTCAGACATTTAACAAGCCCTGTTGCAAGACTGTCTTTGCCTGCAGATCCCTCATTCTCCCAGCCAACAAGACTGGGGCCTTTGGGTGTGTTACAAAATATCACAAAAGATGCAAAAAGCCTAGACTCTTGAATGACAACCCTTATCTAATGTTTGCAATAGATTTACTATCCATACTCCTTTGTTGTAAAATGTGTTTTTAGATGGCCCCTCCGTCTCAATGATCACTGCTGTGTAAGTGACACCAATCAAGCAATCCCACTAAGTCAGTGCCTTGTCTGGGATGCCCAAGGGAAGCCCTTATTTATGTATTTTTATGGCAAGTTATAATCTGGATGATGAACCCTTGTATAACACCCCTCTCTTAGAATCCCCCTTGACCCCACTGAGCCAAGAAGTAGGCTTGTTTTGCAAATTTAAAAGGTTTATTTGAAAAATTAAACAATATATATATATATCACACTTCTATAAATAAATTGATAATGGATAGTACACTTGTGAATATGAGCAGTAATCAGCAAGAGGTAACCCTACAGTAGCACAGTTCTTGGTTACTTATGAATAGGAACAGAAGAATAAGGTGGGAAAGAATGCTTTATATGGTTCAAGGAAACGCAATGATGAATGAAATGCAGTACAGAAAATAACTTGATATGGCTTCAACAAAAGACAATGTAATCACTTTTCCTTGACAATGCACTCCCCCCCCTTTATGCAATATAAGGAGATGGAAAAAAGAGCACACAGTTCTCAGGAATGCAATCAAATACAATACGAAATTCAGTTCCCCCCAAGCAAGCTTAGAGGAAAACAGGTAGAAGTTTGAAACACAGGCCCAAAATGCTTTGAATGTGATGACAATGAAGTGAGAAATGTGCTAAAAATGCTTTTAATTCTCTCTAGAGGTTCATGGAGGGTGTTATCTAGTTTATATTAGTTCAGGCTCACTTTAGCAATGCTCTATGCGTAACTAGCAGGTTAAAACGAATTTTAGCAAAGGAAAGCAAGGAGCTGCGTCGAGCGCGATTACGGAGGCACTATAAGGAGTAGGAAGTCGGTTCTATGCTCGTTGGAATGCTTAGAATCTTAGCTTTAAGATGACAGTAGTTAAAACTTGCTCCTAGCACAAACGGTTCCAGAGATACGGCCGATTTCGTGAAGGAAGTTTGTCGGATTTGAAATTTAAAAGTTCAAAATGACAGGTGACAGTTTTCAGCTTTAAAAAGGACAGAATGACACACACGATTCCTATGAGATAGTTCTAAATAGGTTAAAATAGTTTTAATTAGATTATATTAAACTGAGAGATTGGTTTTGCACAGTGAGTACTCACACTATATTTTTGAAATAAGCCGTCAAGGTCTGGTCAGGTTGGACGGGACTTCTGGCGGGTGGTTCTGAAGTCCTGGCTATCTGGGTCAGCTCTGCTCTCTGGGTCTGTCAAGCACCGGTTCTGCTCACAACGGTCTGGTTTGTGGTTCTCTCTGGCTCCGGATACAGCACTGCTTTCTGGATACTGCTACAGGTTCTTGCAAATGTTATTGGCAAAACTTCAAACAGCTCGCCCGGCTGTTAAATAGTTTGGTTGGTTTTGAGGCCTGCTGATGAGGATTCAGTTTGTGGATTCAGGCCTCTCTGCTACAAATTCTGGAGTTAACTTCTGCTACAGGTTCTGGAGATTGATGGATATGAAGTCTGGCTCTCTGGATGTGAAGTCTGAAGTCTCCCGGCAAAGCGTCCCGCAAGAAAGTGGAAAGTGAATGTCCCCACCTGTCCTGCACTGTCTGCTTTTATGTGTTGAGAAAGTGGGTGTGTGCGTGGCATAACTGAGCCTGCCCCTCTGTACTTGTCATTGGCCCAATTCTCCCCTCTCCCATGATTGGGGGAAGGAAATGGATTGTCATCATGATGAGGTCTGTTTATGGGTCAGAGGATCCTCCCCTGGTCAATTTACCCACACATCTATATTTGATTCAAATACATATTTCCCAGATACACAAGTGGTTGACATTATATGTACATATTACAGATGAATTAAGACAGGTCTCTGTTCAAGCCCCATGTTCCTGCGAGCTGGGATTCATAAATGACAACATTTTGCGCTTTTTGGTCGGTTTACCAATATCGGACATTTACCAAAAATTACACAAATGTGCGCAAGGAGTATGGACATTAATTGATGAAGTGTCAGATTTTTAAAATGCAGACATTTGGAGTAAGACCCTATTTTCCGCTAGCAACCCCCCAGAATACACCATAGGGTCCTAACACCTCTTAAAACGTGCACAGAAAAATCACCAGAATAATGATATTACTTATATAATTCTGACAAGTCCGTACTATGAATTATCCATCTTTTTTAAATTATGCTCTGGCCCAGATGGGTGTGGTTTAGGTTCCAAAGCACATGGGGGAAGCTTCTGTCTGTCCCCGCCTCCAGCTGAGGTGGCTCCCAGAGGCACTTCTCCTCCCACTTCTCCCAAGAGGAAGCTATTTTACGACCCCCCCAATATAACATTTGCCTGAGCCCAGGACAGTGCATTGTTCTGTGTCTCTGCCCTCTGCAGGTGCCCCTCCCCTAAGCTAATCAGAGAGGTGTCATCTCCTTTTGGTGGGGAAGCAGGAGGCAGCCAGGCCTGGGAATGCAGTTTGATCAAGTTTCAACTCCTGTCGGGGGTTGTTGCCGGGCAGAATTCACTCTCTTTAAGCCAGGCTTCACTCTGTCAGTGTTTAGACCGCTAGCGCCGGCTTGTGTCCAAAGCCGGTACTGCACCCATTTTTGGGAGTTGTCTTGAATTTAACAGGAGAATTTTGCTATTGTTTTGATGGGCATCCTTACAGTAGAGTGGGGATGTGGAATCCCCCACAAGAAGGTTGAATCTTTGAGTGGTCTTGTGCCCATGATTTTAGCAAATTCTTGACATTAAGAAAATGAATTCCCAACAGCTCTGGGTTGCTTTTGGCAATCAGCATTGCCATTTGTAGCAGGGCTTGGATGCATGGGTAAAAACATCCCACAATCCCCCCTTCTTGCGATGGCCATTCTGATCTTTCACTGATGGAACTCGCAAGATCTGGGATGTTCGCCTCTTCTTCTTCCGATTCGTAGATGGCACAGTTCAGCATCTTCTCCTCCATCAGGGTGGATCGATCGATTCTCCTCGCCGGTCCTGATTGGAGTATTGGGCGGTACCCCAGGCCCCTCGGATCCTTGCTCCCGGTCCCCGGGTCGTTCTCCTTGGCCAGTCTCCATGGTTTCATCTCTCCTAGGATGATAAAGCAAAGCGTCAATACACATTCCTAGACATTTTTCCACCACTATTAATAGTGTGGCGAACATATACATTTTATAAATCAGAAGATATGAACATATGCATTTTTTATTTTTTTTTAATTAGGAGACAAGAACATATATATTCAAGAATCACATAATTTTATATGCTATATGTGGAATATTTTAGGGTTGGAACTGAATTACTCTGGAGCGGCCCCATCTGGGATTCCAGTGGATTCCTCCAATTGTTGCAGAGTGTGCCTCGGATGGCAACACTTCAGCTGATTAATATGGACCCACTTATCATCCCCTTCCGCCAAATGACCTTTGGGGATGCGGATTTTGAAGGAACAGGGGAGATCTTGTCTATAATTTCAAAGGGTGCCTTCCATGTAGGCAAACATTTTCGCTGTTTGGCCTGGTTCCTTTGGAAATTGTATAGATAGACCCGGTCTCCCACATCATATTCCTTCCTGGTGGTTTTCAAATCATAGTGCGTTTTCAAACTCTCAGCTGATCTTTCTAGATTCCGCTGAGCATTGGCAAAAGCATGTTGGAGGAGTTTCCTTAAATTCGCCACATACTCATGTGTTGTGGAGGCATTTATCAACGTTTGCTCTTGGGTTCTGTAGAGCAAATGCTGGGGAAGCACCATCTTGCGTCCAGTCATCAACTCAAATGGTGACATTTTAGTTGCAGATGAAGCGGTAGATCTGATGGCCATTAGGACCAGAGGTAATCTGATATCCCAACTTGGCCCAGAATCTGCCACAAACTTTTTTAAGATGCTCACAATGGTCCGGTTGTAGTGTTCTACTGCCCCAGAAGAAGCTGGCCGGTAAGCAATATGTAACTTCCTTTTGACCCCCAGTATCTCCCACATCTTTGTCATTACCTCGCTGGTGAAATGGCTACCTCTGTCTGACTCAATCCTTTGAGGTAGACCAAAACGGGAAAAGATGTGGTTAATCATCAGGGCAGCTGCTGTTTCTGCCTTGCAATTTGGGGCCGGGACACATTCCACCCACTTGGTAAACAAGCATGTAACAGTCAACATGTACTTGTTTCCTCTAGACGAGCGAATTACAGGGCCTACAAAGTCTATTTGCAAATCTGACCATGACAGAGTCATCCCCCTCTTTTGGAGAGGCGCACAGTGTGTGAGGGATGATGGCTGAAGTTGTGCACACACAAGACACCCCTTCAAGTATTGGTCGAGGTCCTTCCGCATGTGTGGCCAGTATGCAACCTCTCTTAAGATTTCCAGTGTTGTGTGAAACCGCCTATGACCGGTGGTGGCCGCATCATGGGCGTGACTTAACATCAGGCTTCGGAATGAGGTAGGAACCACCCACTGATCATGGCCAGCTTGGGATTTCCTTACCAACAAACCGTCTTGGATTCGGAACATTTTTGGACATTTCATCAACACTCTTAGGTCCTCTTTCCCAATGTAATCGGTATCCGTCAGGGGAAAGTTCTCAGGGTCCTCAATGTGTTGGTAAAACTTACCAATTATTGGATCCCCCTTCTGAGCTGTAATTAAATCAGCATCAGGGGTCTCCTTACTCCATTGTGCAGTTGAAAGATCATTGTGAGCATTTGTCTGGGACCTAGTGATAGCAGTGACCTGGATTTCCCCAAGAGGGACTCTATTTCTATTAGATCCCCTTGGATTGCCCCGGTTTTGGCCAGCTGATCAGCTAAGTCATTTCCAGTTTTGTCTGGTCCCTCTACTTTGGAATGACCCTTGATCTTTTTCCAGTAGATGGTCATCCCATTCGATGTGACCAGATCATCAATATTTTGGATTAGCTTCCCATGTTTCAGGGGTTTGTTATTAGCACATAGCATGCCTCTGGTTTTCCAGTTAACCAGGTGCTCCACGAACCCGTTCTGTACATAATCCGAATCTGTGATTATAACCAGTTTGTGGAGTTGAGGTTGGACAGCAGTGAGGATGGCTTGATGCACAGCCATCAATTCTGCCACCTGAATACTTTGGGGACCAATTTTGTATCCAGCGGAGGGTTCTGGGGACTCATTCACCCATGCATTCCCTACGCCGGCCACCAGTTTTTTCTCCCCGTTGTTGTCAACATGGTAAGAGCATCCATACACATAGACAGTGGGCATTCCCTCACACTTGTCTTCTTCAAAGACTTTGTGTGGGGAATTAAGGCATGCCTCCATGTTGTCCTTGATTTTTAGACTTTCGTCCTCGAGACAGTTTTCTCTGGCACAATCATGCAAGTCAGCCGGACCTTGCGCGAGGGGACTCTTCTTTTTTTGGCCATATCTGACCTCCACAGGAAAGCCTTGCATTGACAGAATCCAGGAAGTAATTCAGGAATTACTCACATTTCCGGCCCGGATTCTTTCACTTTGGAGATATTGCAGAGGCTGGTGTGGAGTCTCCACTATGATGTGTTCCCCCTGGATAAACGGGCGGTAATTCTTCAATGCCCACACCGTTGCCAGGAGTGCCTTCTCACAATCGTTGAATTTTTCCTCCACAGATGATAAAGTTTTGCTCGCATAGGAGATTACTTTATTGACCTTGTTATGCTTTTGGTATAAAACTGCCATCAAGCACGTATTAGAGAACCGTGTCTCCAGGAAGAACTCCTTGTTTCTGACAGGGTAAGCTAGGCAAGGCGCTTGTGAGAGGCTTCTCTTGAGTTGTCTTACTGCCTCGGATTGTTCTGGACCCCATTCCCACTTGACCCCCCCTTCAGGAGATGAATCAGGGGTCTAGTGATCTCTGCGTAGCCCTCAATGAACTTTCTGCTGTAATTAGTCAGTCCAAGGAGGCTCCTTAGTTCCCGCAGAGTTGTGGGATCCTTCAGTTTCTGAAGTGCTTTCACTTTCTTTTCTTGGGGACAGAGACCCTGAGGAGTAATCTCATGCCCCAAGAAATTAACACGGGTTCTACACCACTGTGCTTTCTGAAAGGAATGTTTTGCTCCGGCGGCCCTCAACTGTGTCAGAACATAACGGATCTCCGCTATATGTTCTTCCACAGATGACCTTTTGATGAGGACATCATCTACATAAGCCAGGTTACCCCTCGCACTCAGGTCAGGCATGGCCTTAAGTAGGAAAATGTTGAATTCATTGCCGGAGTTGAGGTATCCGAAGGGAGTCCGGGTTCATGTGTACTGCTGGCCCCCAAAGGTAAAAGCCAGTTTGTATTGGTCCTCCCTACTGACAGGCACGGTCCAGTATCCATTGGTCAGGTCTATTGCTGTGAATACCTGTGACCCCTGGATATGGGCCAGCCCTTGGTCAATGTAGGGTAGAGGCCATCGGGAAGTATGGACCCGTTTGTTGAGCTCCCTAAGATTGTGTAATGCTCACCTGATTCCCACGGAGGCGCAGGTCTGGCTTGAAGTGCTGATGCTTCTTCAATGGTGAAGCGCAGGACTCTGAAGATGGACAGGAAGGGCCCCTCTACTCTGGCTTCTCTGGCTCGCAGGAATATTCCCCTGTGCGTGAAAAGGGAGTATTACCTACTGACTGAGTTATGCTCAAGCCTCCCACTCTCTTCCAACCCTCCACGATACCCTTCCACGATTCCCCGTGAAGTCTCACCTTAGGGTCAGGAAGGATGAGCTCTCCATCCTGCTTCTGATGCAGGGGCGCGTTGAAACCCAGTTACTTCACTGGATTGAGGATTAATGGGAGTTCAGGTAAGCTTGACTATTCAGGTAAGGCTCTGTAAAAGTTCTGTTGCAAGTTCAAAAGTCCAAGCTTAATAATAATGTTCATTGTCTTTTTCCGCTTAGGGGCTGGGGTTCGGAATGCCAGAGATATGGCGCGGACCCGAAGTGAAACGTGCAGTTCCAGTAAATGACAGGTAAGTTCTGGATGAGCGCTCGGGTAATGTCTTTGCATTCGCTCATTCAATGTCTTTGTCTTTTTTCCCCATAGGGGCGGGGTCCGGAAAATGCCTGGAAGCGGCAAGACCCGAAATTAAATGGGAATGACCCAACAGGTAAGTCTTAGAAGGAAACTGAGCTTTTCCTATTCCCTTCCTTCTCTCACCTTGTTCTTGTCTTTTTCTCTCTAGGCTCTGGGAAGTGGCTGTGGATCCGGATGATCGCTGCTGAAGATGGTGGCGTCCAGGGTAGGTGAGTGAAATGCAGCGCTGCAGCGATCGTAGCGAAATGCTTTTAAAAATGATGTCTTCCTTTTCAGGATCGTCGGTGTGATGTCTCCGTGGAGCTGATTTAGCAGGTAAGGTCTTTTGTCTCCCTTTGCAGGTGACCCAGGATACTGACAGGTGTGGCTGAGGTCCAGATGCAGGAGCCGACACGGTGAGCGTCCAGCTGCGAGGAGCAGAACAACGCGAAGCGTGAGTTGCTGATCGGGTGTGGTTTAAATAGCTTTGGAAGAAGTTCCAAGTGTGTATCCTTCCACCGATCAGGTATGTATCCTTCCCCGACCACACCCGGGTGGAAAGTAGTCCCACAGGTAAAGTAGTTCCATTCAGGCCTCAAGAGGGCCTGGATGTGGCAGCATGGTCTGCATCAGGTAAGTGCACATTAAAACACTTGAACACATGTCTAGCTTTATGAGCCTGGCGCCTAAGGCGCCAGGACAGAGGTCCAACATGAGCCTGGCGCCTAAGGCGCCAGGACTGCGTCCAAAGGGCCCCAGCTTGGGCCCGCTGGCACTCCCCTGGGGGAGATGATGCCTGCCTCTGGGGTTGCTGGGTCGGACCTGGCTCCTTGGAGGTAGGCATCATGACAGGTCGGCGCAGAGTCTCCACTGGCCGTTTGGCTTCAATATTCCCAGCACCGGATTATTGAAGGTGCTGTGTACTGGACGGATTATTCCCCGGGACTCAAGGTTCTTAATTATTTCAGTAAGGGACTCCATGGATGCGAGAGGCAAACGATATTGCTTCACAAACACTGAGTCATTCCAGCGTCCGTGGGAATTGTTGTGGTGTGGATGTCGGTGCGACCACAGTCATATGAGTCTACCGCAAAGAGATCTTGGAAATCCAGGAAAACTTGTTTCAACTTTTGCTTCTGTTCTAGAGTCACACAGGCATCAGCTAGGTTGACTCTCTCTTCCACCATCTGCCTGAAGCCTGGAAAGACTTCTGGTTTGGCTATCTCAGCGGCCTCCTCCAGCTGGGTGGAGAAGTCCCTGGTCAGAGTGCTGATTTGGACCGGAGGCTTCAGTTGGGAAAGGCAGCCCTCATGGACCTGGAAAATCACCTCATCCCCTCTGAAGTCACAAGTCACATCTTCCTTACCATAAGGGCAAGAAATGTACACCAGGAAGTTCCCCCCATGCCGGGTGAAAATCCTGTCTGTTGTTGTATTGTCCTCACTGTCACCGTCAAAACAGACCTTGGGGATCGGTCCTAACAGTTCATTTCCTAAATCAATGGAGAAATGTCGGTCATCAACCGCCATTACAATGATGGTGCCTGTGGCTAGAGTATTACTCTGTAAGTCGCTGTTATCCACCTCTATTGGAATGGTGTCATGTTCTATGTTGACTAATGGTGTTGGGTTTACCCCTAACCCTTGTTGTTGGAGAGAAGCAGTTAGATGAATATAAGCATCAGGGTTTTTCAATTTTTGTCCTCTTTTAACTTTCACTTCCAGGGAGAATTGTCGGGTCCTTTCCGGGATGGTGACTTCCTCTTTAATCTGAATTTCAACTGCATAGGGTAGCAATTGAGCTGACCTAAATGCTTTTTCTGGATCATCAAAGCCCACGGGATTATCCGCTAATCGGGACCAAGCTTTGAAGTTTATTAGGTCCAAACTAATGGCAAAGCGATTGAGAATGTCACTGCCTACGTAAAAGGCGGCAGTGACGTCTCGCACGACCCAACAATTATGGACTATGCTCTTGTTGCCAATGGAGATTTTGAGCATACACCTGCTTGGCAGGAGATGTTTGGAATTGGGTGCTTCCAGATCCATTTCCCATTTGTCTATCAGTTTGAATGTGGGAATGGCTGGATCTTTTGGGAGTTGGCGGAACATGGCTTCGCTGATGAAGCTCTTACCGTTGTTCACACACACTCGGGCGAGAACAGAGTCCTTCCCATCATTTAACTGAACAAGGATGAACAACTGTTCTCCAAATTGCTGAATATCAGCCAGGCTCTGAGCTGACTTCACATCTTTCTGGACTATAGGAGTGGGAGTGTCTGATTGTGGGTGAGTAAAGAATTTCAGAGTATTTCCTTCCAGTGTGGAATGCCACCTTAGACTGGAAGGAAGGTTGATTTTCAGACACAGAGAGGACCCACCATCACCAGTCTGTTGTCCTACTGCTATTACTGTCACGTCTGGAATTTGGATGTTCTGGAAGTGAAATTCTACTTGGTCAGATTTTTGTTCAACCATGTGGCATGTGCCGTTTAAACTAACATGGTTGTCACTCTGTTTTAACTTTATTGGTCGGCTAGTCTGGGTCCAGAGGACCTTGTTCACGTAGTCGATTAGGGGTGACAACCTCCTCAGGAGGTCATTCCCTAGTAGACAAGGGGTGCCCTCTGGAGTCACTACTTGACCGGGTGTTTCACCTTGTGTCGCCCAATTTTAATGTCCAAATCTGCAGTTCCCTCGATGGGAATTTCCTTCCCGTCAAAGTTCTGGAGTTGTCCAGGGAGAGAGGTGAGAGGAATCTGGCAATTCTCCCCCTTCCTGCATTTAGTTCATCAAACGCCCTTCTGGACAGAAGGGTAGCTTGTGATCCATTGTCCACCAGTGCCCACATTGTACCCTGCCCCTGTACTTGTACCGGGGCATAATATCTTCCCTCCTTCTCCTCAAGGGGGCACAGATAATGCACATTTTTGGACAACTGGTGGGCTAAGTTTTTGGTTTTGGACATTGAGAGAGAAGAAATTTGGGCAGAATTCCATAGAGAGCCTTGGGAATCTGAAAGAAAAAGTTGGCAACTGGAAATGGGAGTGTTTCTTGGCTCCCCTGGTTCCGGTTCTGGGCCACCCCCCCCTTTTGGGAGGCAGTCACCAGGATGGGTTTGAACCAAGGGATTTTGGTATTGTGGGTTCTGGGATAGAATGATGGGCGGCGACAGCTCGATCCCCACATCTACCCAGTCTATTGATTCAGTTTTGTTCTGGGGTAGAATGATGGGCGGCGACAGCTCAATCCCCACATCTACCCAGTCTGGTTTGGGCTCCCTTGGGACCCATTTTTCCTTGGGAGGAGTTCCCCCATCTCTGAAGGAGAAGATCCTCTTCCCAGGATCCTCTTGGGATCCCTCTCCCTCAAATTGGAAGACCTGTACCTCCTCCACAAAATGGGTCTGTTTGGGTCCTTTGTTTCTCCTACTTCCTCTCTGCTCCTTGGGTGGCAGACTTTCAGGGGTAGGAGATTTTGTTTCCGGTTCCTGGGTTTCCAGGGGCTGTTAACAAGTGGGGAAGGAAGCTTCCTCCCAGGCTTTACACCCCCCTTCCCCTTGTGCCTCCTCCCTGGGAACCGGTGGGTTATCGGGGTGCTGCCCCCATCATTGTTCTGGAGCACCAGGCCCAGAGTTTGGGGCATTCTGCGGTGGCATGCTCATCTGAGGGTTCTGTTGAGCCCTCAGTATGTGACCCAGATCCCGTGCCATATTTTGGACCTGGCGCTCAAGTTGGGAAACCCGCTCAGGCTGATATGGGGTTCTGTTTTCTCCCCTGTGCTGATCCCGGGAAGGGTAGCTATCCCTTCTCTGGTAGTACCCTGGGTTGGGAAGATTTGGGTACCCCTCCACCCTTGGCCTCCCCTCTCCCGGATTAGGTTGTCTGGGCTCAGGGAATTTGGGAAAGAAGGACGGATGGTTTTGGGGTTGGAAGTTGGGTGGATACCTGGGGAAAAAGTTTTGCCCAGGGTTTGGTGAATTTCTCCCCTCCTGAGAGAAGTTAGGAGGGAAGTTCCCTGGGTTGCGTGTCTGGTTGGATCCCCCCCTTGGGCTGGAGGAGTCCACACATACCCCAGGATTGGACTGTTTCCCTTATAGCGGGGACTTACATATTCAGGGGAGCGAGGGACCCCATTTGTGGGACTACCGCCTTGACTCCCTGTCTGTGACTGGCCCGAGGGCCTTCTGGGCTTAGAATTATTTGGTGCAGGCAGGTTTTTAGCCCCCCCCCATCTCCAAATCTAAAACGGGGGCAACCTTTACCTCTGCCACCTTGGCAGCAGCAGGGGTGCTGGTTGGTTTGGGGCTTTTCTGCGCATTACTTTTGTTTTCTATGGGCTTCTGCACCTCATAGATCCGGGTGGCTTGCTCAATGACCCAGTCTAAAAATCTTTTCTCGTGAAAATCTCTCACGAGCTGGGTCATTATGTATTTGGGGAGAGCATGGAAAAACGTATTAATGAACTCTCTGCTGTCCGTGCGCACCCTTCTGGTGGTCTGCGCAAAGGCACGCTTCAATTCTTGCACGAATTCTTGTGGGGTCTGATCCTCCCCACAATGCAAATTGTAGGCTGCCTTACGAGCCTCTTGGGGATTCCTATGCACAGAAAAATGTTTCAAGATGGCCGCCCGATATGTGGACCATCTTGAATGGTTTTGGTCCTCCAGCCCCGCAAAGAAACTGGAGTATTCTGGGGAGAATGTCCATTTGCTATACTGAATGCAGCTACTGCTGTCCTTCAAATGGAAAGTCTCCATAATTTGCTCATAGAGCTCCAAGTGTTCCCAAACAGAATACTTGGCATTCTTGTGATAAGGAGTGATAACGCTCCTTATTGCCTTGATCTGCTTTAAGGGGTCCGTAGGCAAGGCCCTTTTTGCCTTATTGGCCTTTTTGGTTCGGGTAACCCTGGTCCACTCATCCTCTCACTCAGAGGCACTGCTCCCAGAGGTTCCCGTCTGATCTTCCAGGCTCTCCCGGATTCTGCGAGCCTGGGAATGGCTGGCAGAATGTGGGGACCTGGTCTCCTGTGTCCTGACGTTCAGAGGAGTCTTCAGATCCTCCTTGCGGCCAGGAATTGATGGTTACCCCTCCCCACTGACCTAACTGGGCAGAGGTTTTCAGGATGTCCTTAGTGGGCCTACTCTCCTGGGGTTCCTCACTAAATTGCACTGTACTACTGTACTTGGGTGCCCATACCCGGATGCCCGCCCATCCATTCCTGGGAGGTACTGGCCTATGAGCCCCATACTTCTGGTTGGATAATAGTCTGCCATCCCCGTGGCCTTGTGCTCATGTGCGCCAGGGGAGATGGGGTGGCAGAGTCCAGGGACTGAGAGAGATGAAGGCCTCCGGTACTAGGGCTCCTGAGGTTATGCTCAGGCGTTTCCCTTTCCCAGCGAACTTCATCTCTGTCAGCCCCTGCTCCCTGTTGCAATGCAAGAGCCTGTGCCTTCAGTTCCTCAGTTAAGGCCTTACTAGACTCTATCAGTCTCTCCTGCATCGCTACCTGTTGCTGGAGCCTATCATTGTGCTGGCAGAGAGCCTCATTCTCTCTCTGTGCCTCCTGATTGGTCCTGGAGTACTGGGCCAGTCTTTGCTGCAGGAGGGTTACCTCCTGAGCCCCATCCCTACTGGCTTGCTCCTTTCTTGCCAGAGCCTCTTCAACCCTCCTGGTGTGCTCTATCAAGTTCTGATGCTCTTTTTGGAGGTCACCCAGCCCCTGGAAGGCCACGTGATTTTCTGCAGTTTTTCTTTTTAAATGGCAGACTTCCTGGCCTAAGGTGTCCCTTTCCTGACTAAGAGTCTGCATATGTGCCGCCAGGTCGTCCCTTTGCCTTTGGAAGGCACCAGCTTTCTGGCGCTCCTATCAAACTCTGCCTGGGTATCCAGGTCTTTCAGAATCAATTTATTGCTTTCCTCTTTCTCTCTGTCTAATCGAATTTGCAGGGTGGCTACCTGCTCTATGCATGCCCTGTTGAAGTCCAGTTGTAGCTCCAGCTTTTTCTGGCTCTGCAGTAGGGAGTCCAAACCTTCTTGGTACTCCTTCTGCAAGGCCAGAAATCTGGTATGCTGGTCAGCCTTTTCCTGTTGCAGCGTATCCATATCCTCCTTTATTTTAGTGATGTACTGTCTGCTGTCATTTTCTGACTCCTGGGTCCTGAGCAGCCTCTGCTCAGAAGAGTTCAGGTCAGATTGGGCCTTCTCTAACTCAATCTGTCGCCTATTTGCCAGATCTTGGCCTTCATCACATTTATCCTGCATGGCTCCCATATATAGATACAAATATGCCGCTATCCTAACAATCTTATTGTGTTCATCTTTGGCTTTAGGGGCCATATATAATTCACTCAGGGCCACATGTAATGGACCCTGATCTCTCCATATGTCTGCCCCTGTTTCAGTGACCTGTTGCGCGATTGCCTGCAACCAGACCGTCTGGTCCTGATGAGTCCATTCGCCTCTCACAAATAGCTTATGTAAGAGGTGTTCCCTGGCTATTTTGATGTCTACCAGTGACGTCATTCTGGAATTTGATTTCCTTCCTGACGCCTTAAGTTTGTATTTTATTTTGCAAAACAGACCATTTCCTTAGAGCGTCCCTTTGAGGAGTGCCTTGCAGCGTGCCACAGCGTGGTGATCCGACCGGATGTATGTATCCCGTCAGTTAGCACACTGTAATAAGCTGCACAAGTGATAAAACTAATCCAGAATATCCCGGCTACGAGCCCCCACTCTGTAAGTGACTCCAATCAAGCAATCCCACTAAGTCAGTGCCTTGTCTGGGATGCCCAAGGGAAGCCCTTATTTATGTATTTTTATGGCAAGTTATAATCTGGATGATGAACCCTTGTATAACACCCCTCTCTTAGAATCCCCCTTGACCCCACTGAGCCAAGAAGTAGGCTTGTTTTGCAAATTTAAAAGGTTTATTTGAAAAATTAAACTATATATATATATCACACTTCTATAAATAAATTGATAATGGATAGTACACTTGTGAATATGAGCAGTAATCAGCAAGAGGTAACCCTACAGTAGCACAGTTCTTGGTTACTTATGAATAGGAACAGAAGAATAAGGTGGGAAAGAATGCTTTATATGGTTCAAGGAAACGCAATGATGAATGAAATGCAGTACAGAAAATAACTTGATATGGCTTCAACAAAAGACAATGTAATCACTTTTCCTTGACAATTCACTCCCCCCCTTTATGCAATATAAGGAGATGGAAAAAAGAGCACACAGTTCTCGGGAATGCAATCAAATACAATACGAAATTCAGTTCCCCCCCAGCAAGCTTAGAGGAAAACAGGTAGAAGTTTGAAACACAGGCCCAAAATGCTTTGAATGTAATGACAATGAAGTGAGAAATGTGCTAAAAATGATTTTAATTCCCTCTAGAGGTTCAGGGTGGGTGATATCTAGTTTATATTAGTTCAGGCTCACTTTAGCAATGCTCTATTAGTAACTAGCAGGATAAAACGAATGTTAGCAAAGGAAAGCAAGGAGCTGCTGATTTTTACAAGTTGCTGAAATTGTGCAAAATGTTAAATCGCAGCAAATTTAGTTGCGTGCGTCGAGCGCGATTACCGAGTAGGAAGTCGGTTCTATGCTCGTTGGAATGCTTAGCTTTAAGATGACAGTTAAAACTCGCTCCTAGCACAAACGGTTCCGGAGATACGGCCGATTTTGTGAAGGTAGTTTTTCGGATTTGAAATTTAAAAGTTCAAAATGACAGGTGACAGTTTTCAGCTTTAAAAAGGACAGAATGACACACACGATTCCTATGAGATAGTTCTAAATAGGTTAAAATAGTTTTAATTAGATTATATTAAACTGCGAGATTGGTTTTGCACAGTGAGTACTCACACTATATTTTTGAAATAAGCCGTCAAGGTCTGGTCAGGTTGGACGGGACTTCCGGCGGGTGGTTCTGAAACCCGGCTATCTGGGTCAGCTCAGCTCTCTGGGTCTGTCAAGCACCGGTTCTGCTCACAACGGTCTGGTTTGTGGTTCTCTGTGGTTCCAGACACAGCACTGCTTTCTGGATACTGCTACAGGTTCTTGCAAAGGTTATTGGCAAAAATTCATACAGCTCGCCCGGCTGTTGAATAGTTTGGTTGGTTTTGAGGCCTGCTGAAGAGGATTCAGCTTGTGGATTCAGGCCTCTCGGCTACAAATTCTGGAGTTAACTTCTGCTACAGGTTCTGGAGATTGATGGATTTGAAGTCTGGATCTCTGGATGTGAAGTCTGAAGTCTCCCGGCAAAGCGTCCCGCAAGAAAGTGGAAAGTGAATGTCCCCACCTGTCCTGCACTGTCTGCTTCTATGTGGTGAGAAAGTGGGTGTGTGCGTTGCATAACTGAGCCTGCCTCTCTCTACTTGTCATTGGCCCAATTCTCCCCTCTCCCATGATTGGGGGAAGGAAATGGATTGTCATCATGATGAGGTCTGTTTATGGGTCAGAGGATCCTCCCCTGGTCAATTTGCCCACAAATCTATATTTGATTCAAATACATATTTCCCAGATACACAAGTGGTTGACATTACATGTACATATTACGTATGAATTAAGACAGTTCTCTGTTCAAGCCCCATGTTCCTGCGAGCTGGGATTCAGAAATGACAACATTTTACGCTTTTTGGTTGGTTTACCAATATCGGACATTTACCAAAAATTACACAAATGCGCGCAAGGAGTATGTACATTAATTGATGAAGTGTCAGATTTTTAACATGCAGACATTTGGAGTAAGACCCTATTTTCCGCTAGCAACCCCCCAGAATACACCACAGGGTCCTAACACCTCTTAAAACGTGCACATAAAAATCACTAGAATAATGATATTACTTATATAAATCGGACAAGTCCGTACTATGAATTATCCATCTTTTTTTTAATTATGCTCTGGCCCAGATGGGTGTGGTTTAGGTTCCAAAGCACATGGGGGAAGCTTCTGTCTGTCCCCGCCTCCAGCTCAGGTGGCTCCCAGAGGCACTTCTCCCAAGAGAAAGCTATTTTACGACCCCCCCAATATAACATTTGCCTGTGCCCAGGACAGTGCATTGTTCTGTGCCTCTGCCCTCTTCAGGTGCCCCTCCCCTAATCTAATCAGAGAGGTGTCATCTCCTTTTGGTGGGGAAGCAGGAGGCAGCCAGGCCTGGGAATGCAGTTTGATCAAGTTTCAACTCCTGTCGGGGGTTGTTGCCGGGCAGAATTCACTCTCTTTAAGCCAGGCTTCACTCCTGTCAGAGTTTAGACCGCTAGCGCCGGCTTGTGTCCAAAGCCAGTACTGCACCCATTTTTGTGAGTTGTCTTGAATTTAACAGGAGAATTTTGCTATTGTTTTGATGGGCACCCTTACAGTAGAGTGGTGATGTGGAACCCCCCACAAGAAGGTTGAATCTTTGAGTGGTCTTTTGCCCATGATTTTAGCAAATTCTTGACAATAAGAAAATGATTTCCCAACAGCTCTGGGTTGCTTTTGGCAATCAGCATTGCCATTTGTAGCAGGGCTTGGATGCATGGGTAAAAACATCCCACAGCTGGTAAGTGCAAAGTTTTGTTAAGTTGCTTTTATAATGTGCAACTTCATCACCACACTAGTTTCAGGGCACATAGGGGGTAATTACGGTATTACCACCAGGATGCCGGCAAGCGGTAATAAAGTTACTGGCACCTGTCATGCCGGTAATACTGGCATATTAAGAGGTCAAGGGCTGGTTGTAAATCCCCATTTCATGTAGTCCCATTGAACACTATGGGGGTTTTGCCGGTATTACCGGCAATGGTATTACCGTCACGGAAAAACCAGCTGTTCTTTGCTGGAAGGGGTCGGAATTACCTCCAGCAACAGCTGGAGATAAATCGTCCATCCCTACCGGCAAACTTGTAGTCTGCTGGCCTGATAAAAGTGCCTGTAAACATTATTACTGGCACTTTATCACCGGACCAGCAAACTTGTAATGACCCCCCTCAGGTCTTGTCTGCAGAATGATGTACTATCCCATCCCAGGGGAATCCAGACCAAAGTCTGTTGGAGGAAATAAAATGAACCTGGGCAAGATAAGAAGATAGAAAAGCGGGAAAGAGATGATACATACAACAAGGAGGGAGGGTTCAAGTGGGGGTGGGAGGGGTATGTTATAGCCTGGCTGCATGTCAGTCCTTTTAGGGGTACAGTGGTTCTACAAAAGGGTTGGAGGCGGATATGTCCTAAAGTGTTGTGGTGATTGGGTTGTATTTCCAAGGCAGATTTGGGGAAGCATAAATTAATATGCAATGTAATGTTTTTTGTAACAGAAGGCAAGGGAACGGAGTGGTCAAACTAATACATTGAAAAAAGACTGGCACCTTGATGTCTTGTTATTAGGAGTTTTCTCTGTGTTAAGTGATGTAATTGTAGGCTTTATTTTAGTTGACAGTGAGACAGGGTGGTCCCTTACTTGGGAGTAGACTATGTGACAAATGACAGGAATTTGTCCCTTCTGCCCTAGGGGGAGCCCCACCTATGATGCTACGGAGGTGAGCCTGCTCTGCAACACCCTCCCTAGGTGTCGAGGCAACTGGGACCTCACCAGGAGAGACTACCTCTAAGGGGACAAAGACTCCCGTTCCTGTGAGGAACTCTCTGAACCTGTGCATACTGTGGCCTACATGGGATGCTCAAAAAGAGCAGACATGTTTAGATACCAAAACTGGGATGAAGAAACACCAACAAGACACAATTATATTATGTATGTTATGGAAAGGGAACATGTCCCTTTAAAATCAAAATCTAGAATCCACTGGGATGAGTATGGTGATTAGCGTGCAGTCGAGGAGCCATAGAGAGAGAAGAGAGAGAGATGAGAGAAAAGAGAGAGGAACGCAAACAGAGGCTGGGAAAGGCCCCCATCTGTGTAACACCTGAAGAAGGTGGAAGCAAGGAAGTCTTGCTGGATGCCGAAGAGTGGGACACCCGAGGCGTGGCACGAGAAGCCGACAGTACAGGAGCACGGACGAAGGTGGTGGTGAGACCACGAAGGAGGATCCTTGGTGAACAACTGGTCCACAAACCATTGCTGATACCACCGCCAATATGGAGCCACAGGGTGTCCAGTCACGTAATGGAGCACCGGAATACAGAGAGGAAACAAGAGACCGCAAGGGGGGAATACCAATGAAGATACCTTATTGGTTTTACTTTGTCCTAATCTTGGCTTGTTCCATGCTTATCGACTATTTTCCTTATCCTGGTCGACATTATGGCCGCACGTAAGAAGGCTAATGCGTGTAACCTACTGGGATTAGGAACCAGGAGCACACAGACCTTACCCTTGGGCTGGTTGTTAAATCGAATGCAGAGGAGGGTGTAGCAGGATTAGTGACTACCTCTCCTTTGACTAATAGAGACCGTGTTTCGTAAGTCTTGGCTCTCAGTTCACAAAGGAGACTGAGATTGCAAGGCTGCCACCTTGCTCCGGAGGTGGATAAAACTGAGAACCCTGAGACTCATACATCCCCTTGTAATGCCCAGTTCAGGAATTGGATAGCTCACTACTGAAGATTGATTCTACAGGGCTTGTAGCCCAGGGTAGTGCACATGAATCTGGAGTTATTCCCACAGTGCCGGCCCTGAACCTAGTTGTATTATCATTTCTGGACGGTTTTGAGAAACATGCCGGGAGGCATGCGGTACACCTAATCTCATCACCCCCTGCTCTGCAAGGGGGGTCAGGACCAATCTATTTCAATCTGAGCATATAGGCCATGCTCAATGGCACGCTCTTATGGCTAGTATTGCCAAGGAGCTACTTTTATTTAATAGTCTTGCTTGCAGATGCATTAAATAATTGGGTCTTGGATTTACGGCCATCTAGAGTGAACTCAGCGTCACAGACAGATGGGCCATTTAGTCCAGCCACCTTGTTACAGGCACCGAAATTGGATAATGCCTGTCAAGTTCACATACAAAAGACAGACCAAGCTTCACAAACTGAATTCGGAAGCAAGGAGTCTTTGGGGCCTATTATGCCAATGCTGGCTAATAACAAGTGGGATAAAAACCCACATACAGATACTAAAGGGCCAACACATGAAACACTGCTGTCTCCCCCGGTATCCGAGTTGAAATCTGGTGATAAAGCAATTAAACAACATACAGCGGTGAAGGCTAAATTCAAGATGGCATGCTCGCAGTTTTTGAAATTAAGCAAATCACAAATGCCAAAAATAAACAACTTGAGTACTCATGACTTTGTTATAGATCAGAGAAATCTAGTCATCACTAACATTCAGAAAAGTGAAGGAAAAGAGTCAAGAGAAGCCACAAGGTTATTGCCTGGTTATGGCAGAGAACAGGACCGGGTGTGGTCGGATTCTCAGACTTAAAGACTCTTCGTAGGATGGACTTAAGTGCCTGGTGCTCACAACCAAATAGTGGTTGCGTCTTAGTGGGCTGTGGGGTTAGCACTCTTCCTGTATTTCTAAGACGGTGTAAATACCTCCCCAGAGGTTCCTCGAACTGTAATTTCATCCTCTGAGACGTAATTCTTTAAGGAATACTTTCCCTGGTTGTTCCTATTTAACTGTAAACTGCTATTATTAGTCACTGTTATCTGCATTTGACGGGATTTTCCTTATTGTATTGTATTGTTTATTTATTTATAGAGCGCACCGGGCCGTTAAGCAACTGGGCGCTTGCAAGAAATAAAATCTTAAGGTTACAGGTACATAAATATTTTACATTTCTTATGTTACAGAATCACATATCTAACAGTTCTTATGTTACAATGTCACATAACTTACAAATAACATATGTTGCAGTTTCAAATATTTTACATTAATATATAGAATATTAGGTACAGTTGAGGCTTTAGCAGTCGTTGGTGTGAAGCCAGAGTTTGACATTGGTTTTGAACACATGGAAGGAAGGAGGCTCTGAGTGAGTCTGGGATGGAGTTCCAAAGATGAGCTGCTAGTACTGGGAAGCTGGAGCCTCCAGTTCTTTTCAGTTTGAAGTTGGGGATTTTGATACTATTTGATTGGGCCTTTCTGATGGGTCGTTCAGAGGTGTATTTTGTGAATTTCTCTGTGAGGTATGCCGGTGCTTTAATATTCAGAGTTTTAAGTTTGATACAGTCATTGATGGCCAGCCAGTTGACGGCTCTTCTTTGGTCAGATATGTGTTGCCCCTTAGGAATGCCTAATGCTGTTCTGAGGGCATTGTTTTGCAGGGTTTGGAGTTTGTTGGTGTTGTGTTTACTGGTGCCTAGGTACAGTGCATTGCAGTAGTCTAGTTTGGATAGGATGAGGGCTCGTGCTATGGTAGTACAGCTGTCAGTGGACAGGTATGGCTTGCAGGCATGAATAAGTTTGCAAGTGTAACTGGTTGCTGAGGCTGTAGCATTTACTTGCTTTTCGAGGGTGAGAGCTGAATCTAAGTAGAATCCTAGGGTCTTAACTTACTTGGCTACCTTAATTTTGATGCCATCAATAGTGATGGAATTGTACAAGTGGGATAATTTGTTAGGTTTACTGGTGGACCTGATGATTAAAAGCTTGGTCTTGTCGTTGTTAAGACATAGGCCATGTGTGGCCATCCAGGTTTGGATGATTTGGTAGATTTTAACGGCGCAATGGCGTCTATCGCTGAATTGATGGTGTTGTTGTACAGGTCAGCTAGATCGTTAGGGTTGGTGATCAGGTGGGAGTGATTAGTGATAGGTTGGATCAATGGGAGGAGGTTCGATTGTGTTAAATAATATTTGCAGCGTGTGAGGGCGGTAGGCGCATGTAGTTTAGTAGATTTAGGTTGGCGAAGGTCTGAAATGGTCAATGAGATCAGATAATGATCAGTCCATTTGCATGGTTCAGTTGCCGTTGTAAGGGAAATGCAGTTAATGTCTGCAACCCAGTCCAATGTGCGCCCTTTAGAGTGTGTGGGGCCGTTATTCCGTATGGTGAGGCCTGCTTCCAATATGGTGTTGGCTATGGTGGAGGCATTAGTGTCTTTTAGGTAATTGTACCCTAAGTTGAAGTCGCCTAGTAGAATGATTTGTATTCCCGGTTTAGCGTTGGTGTTTAGGAGGGTGGTTAT
Source organism: Ambystoma mexicanum (assembly GCF_040938575.1). Classification (NCBI taxonomy): domain Eukaryota; kingdom Metazoa; phylum Chordata; class Amphibia; order Caudata; family Ambystomatidae; genus Ambystoma; species Ambystoma mexicanum. The sequence continues at coordinate 460,795,633 of NC_090941.1, forward strand.
GTCTTCTTCAAAGGTGCCTAATGGACCAGGGGGTCTGTAGATAAGGTACACCGTGATAGTGCGTGAAGCAGAGATGATTTCTAGTTTTAGGGAGAATAGTTCAGCTGACGGGATAGTAATGCTATCTATTTCTTTGATGGGAAGATTGGCTCTGCAGATGAAAGCTATGCCACCTCCTTTGGATGTTTCTCTGTCTTTTCTAAAGATGGTGAAGTTCGGGGGTATGGCTAGCATTAGGGCAGGGCCAGCAGCTTTGTGCAGCCAGGTTTCAGTAACTGCTAGGAAGTCGAGTTGGTTACAGGTGATGATGTCAGCAATTTCAGAAGCGTGGGCTATTAGAGATCTAACGTTGATGAGGCCTCCCTTGAGGTTGTGTGTTACTTTTGGACTATCGCTAATGTGGACCTTGTTGGGCAAGGTTTCAGAGGATGTGGTACAAGGTATTTGATTACAGCTAGGTTTCCTTTTGTACGTGTTATGCATGGCGTGTATTGGCTCCGTCTTGGAGTGGCCGTGAGGCGGGTAGGCTCGTGGTGGCTTGGGTAGTCTGGAGCCTAGTCTATAGTTCCTTAGATCGGTAGGACACGCCTGACTCGGTTGAGTCTGGGTAAGGGAGACAAGCTGTTGGTGTGGCAACTGTGTATACATCTTTCTAGTCAGTTCCCTTTCTGTGGGCAGATTGTGGTAGGGGGCTGCCATAAGAGATAAGGCAGTAAGTGTTGAGAGTATGGCTAAGTAGCAGATAGCTAGATTAGACATAGGAGATGTCATAACGGTGTCGGTAGGTAAGTTGGCCTATAAAGGGCAGGTATGTAGCCTGTGAGTGGGTTAGCGCAGTATGGTGAAGTTCAGCGAAAGTTCATGCAGTCCCAGTATAACAGCAAAGGGCTAGGCTGGTACAGTTTTAGCAACAATTATCATGGGGTACAGTCTAACATTAGTCAACATGAGGTTACTTTAAGATAGTTTGGCAAATAGTCATATAATAATAATGATAGTAATCAGCCTAGGAGCATACAGGATGGAGTAACCACATATGGCTAGGCTACGTGCAAATGCAGTGTAACAGCAGAGGGCTAGGCTAATGCAGTTTAGCAAGAATTATCATCGGGTACAGTCTAACATTAGTCAACATAAGGTTACTTTAAGATAGTATGGCAAATAGTCATATAATAATAATGATAGAAATCAGCCTAGGATCATACAGGATGGAGTAGCAGCATATGGCTCAGCTAGTATGTTTTAGCAACACTCAATCTAAGGTCAGGAGAGTACATCATTGAGGTGGCAAGGTTATGTTACAGCAGAATAGCAACCGCTATGCTAGATTGATGGAGCTACAAGTAGTGCCTAAAGCTACCGTATTGAAGATAGTGCATTAGCTATCATATGCTGCAGGTAATCCTACACAGGTGATCCTAATCAAGACAAACTTCAGGGAGAGGGCGGCACGGTTGACAAAGAGTATGGTATCAAGACGCGTAGGCATGTTGAGACAATCAAATCAGGTAACAGTAGTATGGGAGATAAACAGTGGTGGCTGAGGCGTACCAGAGTAACATCAAGTGTTGTCAGGCTGAAAATGTTAGGAGCGGCTGCGTCAGCAAGAAGATTTCTGGCAGGGTGTAAGCAAGAGCATGCTAAGCGTGCCGTACATCATCCTGTTTACTTGAAAGACAAATGTAGCCAAAGGGGGGCACCGGATACAGTCACCAGAGTGTGTACCGCCAGGTAGAGATGCTAGATGCTAGATGGGTGTCTGTCTTAGTGCTCGTAGTTTGTTTTAGATAACAAGGCGTAAGCGACTGTAGTGCCGTGAGGAATTTACCAGCATCGGCAAGCTGAGTAATAGCGGTAGTGGTGGCACCTCGGCACTGTACCGGTCCGGACAGGTACAGACAGGGTTTAACCCTTAGGAAGTGGCCCTTGTGATTGTGGGACCGGCTAGCGCCATCCGGTGACGCGCAGCGCAGGAAGTAGGGGCACAAGCCTATCAGCGGCCGTAGATGTTACTAGGCAACATATAAACAAAGGCGGATGCCGCCATTTTGGTTGTGATTCCCTCGTGGAGTGCAATCAGATAACCCAGCACAGAGTGATCAGCGGGCATAAGGGTGTCGGGGATTCACGGGGTGGGGGTATTTCTTCGTGCTGCTTACCCTGTAGTGCTAGGATAGTGTAGGGCTGAAGTCACTTGTCGGATCTGGCCTCATGCGGGTCACGCTTCTCCAACGCTTCTTCTATAGCCTTGCTGATCACTTTTTTGTTATATGTAACTATGTTGGTATTTATGTTTGTTTGTATGTATGCGCCATCACACCTTCGGGTTTATGGTGCGCAATAAAAGTACAATAAAGTAAAAGTAATGTAAAAAGATACGGCAGCAATGGTAATGGCAAGACAGAAGGTCCCAGAGGAACAAGACTCCCAAAGACATTCTCCTTCAAAAGCGAAGGTAATGGGAGGAATGGGAAGCACGGGAGTCCCCAAGGAAATCATTATACTGCACAAGTGACCCATCTCAGTAGAAGCTATGAGCCAAAATTGACCTGGAACCAACTAAGTTCAAAGGAATTGTTGAAAATGTGAATTTCAGAGAGAAAAGAACAGTAGATAACAATACTCTGGGAAAAGTTAAAGTTAAGCTTGAAACCGAATAAGTTAAAATGTGTTGATTCAAGAGAAACAATTATTGAAAATTTGAATACAGAGAGAAAAGAACAGTGGATAACAATTCCACGGGAAAAGGGGAAAGTACATCTATATTCTGTACAAGAAGAAAATAATACCAAAACGAGAGAACATTATAAACCAGAGTTTAGAGGAACTAGACTATTGAGCCCTATACAAAATCAAGTAAAGCAAAATAAGCTGAACCATAATTGTCCAGGTGGGAAAGCCAAAGTAGTACCTTAAAAGGATACGCTGAAAGCAAGATCTAGGAATATAGATCTTATAAAAGATCCAAAAAGGCATTCCCAAAGATGCGGAAAACTCAATAGCCCATTTGCGATCTTGTTATGCTTAATGGCCGTATGGTAGGAGATATCCCGGGGGCTACAGTTGGCAAAATGGTCCCAGCAAAACCACGATTGATTATGTGTATTGCTCCCCGGATTTAATACCTTCTGAGAGAAAGGTTAATATAACAGCAAATAAGAATAGTAACCATGCCCCGGTGTTAGTAAAACTACATGTGCCTCATGATTCATCCAACATGATCTTTAAGGCAGGAGATTGAATAAATAAATAATCGTATAAGCTGGTCTGATCGCAACTTAACCAAGATGAGTAGATTTATGGGGGGAAAAAAGGAAGTGGATATGAGGGAAACCCCAGATGAAATAGAGACATGGATCTCAAAGTTCACGTCTAGATTTATTATGATTAATGTTGCAACTGCTTTCCATGCCAAGGAAACCAGCATGGGAAAGCAGTTCGACAAAATAATCAGAAACAGCAAATGTGAGTTACGATTGAAAATCCGAGGTTCTGGGCAATTGAATGAGAGGCAGGTGTTACGCTAAAGGCTGATCAGGAATGAAAAAATAGGTTCACAAATTGGCTCAGGAGACATAGGTACTCAGTAAAAAATTAGTACAACGGATTCACAACCACACTGCGCATACACGTTAAGTTTAGATGAATGGAATATTTTAATGAAAGTGAAAACAGCTGATTGATTGAGCATGCGTCTTGATGTCTTGGCTCTGTTGTCACCCATTTGGGTTCTATAAATACCGCAAACTACGTTTAATTGGTTGGTTTACATGGTGGAGTCCCACTCTTAACATTAGTTGTACCTTGAAAGATTGAATAACAAGGGTTATTTTATCAATTAACAATGAATTATGTGTACCCTTACCGTGTGTTATATGTCTTTTTTTTCTCCCTGCTATGGATTGTTGGTGACTTTGGTGACTATGTTGAATGGTAAAATTGTTTCATTGTAATATTGTTCATTTAATCATTGGTCCACATTACATCCTTGCCTGCACCGATATGTCCCGATTTATGTTTCTGGTGCATTCAACCAATTTTGACATTTCATATTTTTTATTTGTTATATACATTAACTGTCTATGATATTTGTTTTCTATATATCAGCCTGGAAGAAGACCTTGTCGTCGAAACACATGTCGGCTGTTTTCACTTTCATTAAAATATTCCATTCATATAAACGTAATGTGTATGCGCAGTGTGCTTGTGAATCTGTTGTACTTAAATTCCCTGTTGGTTACCCTGGGCATAGGGTCCAAATCATCACAACCACCCCCTGCATCTTCATTAGAGAAACAACCAATTCTCAACCTTGAATTAGAAGGTTACATAGCTCAAGTTATAGCACTGACAAGCACTTTGTCGTTCCAGCCTTATGACATGCAATTATTGTTGTAATTTACCCAGCAGTGAACCACAGCAGCTGTCTCATGTCACTTACTGCAGAATATCTCTTGACCCGTAATGATAATATCAAAGCACTTTTTGCACCATGTGGGTCTATGCTCAACCACTTTCTATGCATTATGCCTCAAAATGAAGAGTTTCTTCATACATTTCTTAGATTAGAAAGACTAAATATAAGGGAAATAAACACATTTTGGGAACTTAACAACTCTCAAACATTACCATGAACAAAATAAGATTCTCAGAGGTCGTAGGATTCTGATTTTACCGGATATTGAAAATCCATTAGACAGTGATTTAGAAACCCAATGGGAAGAAAACCTCTCGGCTAGCTCAAATACCATGATAATGTTACTCATTGAGCATGCAGAATGTGAGCACACACAGATTATTGCACAAATGGATTCTCTTAAACTAGAGATTAAAGCTACTGATGCCTCTCCAGCTATAAGTATTCCATCCTCAGTCAGCATCAGGACGAGGTTGGACTAAGAAAGTCTTGTAAATTTTCGAGAGATAACCGTGATTATAGAGATTACAGGGTTTATACTTATCAACCCAAATACAATGACATATCTAGATCACGGGCTAGCAGTGTGGCCTCATCACCAGCTAGATCAGATATAGAGAGCGAGCCTGATATCCAAACAGCGAGCACAAGTAAATCAGGTTCTATAACTTTGAGTGAAACTGGAAATGAGATCGTCCCAGCAGCCACTGCTTCCTCTTTTTTGGAGCTCATCCGCCACTTTAAGAACGGAAATCGGAGGCCGCTTTCAAAACAGGTTAGGTTCCAAGAGCCTGTTGTCACAAGCATTATAAAGCCAGACACAAAATCAGGGGCTGTAGAGGTGGGAAGCAACGCAGGGGGAAACGGTCCTCTGACTGCTCGTCCAGTCATTCGAGCTTCACAGTTGAAACAGTTGAATCAGAACAGACTACCAATTAAGTTTATAACATCTCCTCTTACCAGCTTACCCCATAGGAAGCGGCAGTACTGAATAAAGGCCTATCTGTTGCACAATCAGCATTCAACAACTGTGTAGACATTCAAATTGATTCGTTTGAATTTGTTCGGAAATGGAAGTTGAAAAAATTCTTTGCAACCCAAGTAAAACAATTTGTGTCATCTGAAATTCATTGTCCACCTTCTAGTATATCTGTGCAAACGCTGTTATCTACTCCTCATGTATTGGCTTCACTGGAAGAGTGGGCGGGCAAACCAGAACTTACTGTGCCTCATGCGTTAAATGAATTGAACATTGAACAACAAAACATATCCATTGAAGAATTAATGAGCAAATCTCATTTTACCCCAATATTTGCTGGTTAAAATGTGATAGGCACCTTCCATAAAGCTGTCACCAGAGATATTCATGCATTTGCAGACAAAAGAATTCCCCAAAAATTATTCAATCTATCTGCCTTTGAATCCAAGGCTATCAAACAATTATTAGGAAACACCTCTCTTATTATTAAGGAAGCCGACAAAGGTGGTAATGTAGTCATCCTAGATAAACCGGACTACGTACAAATGGCGCTCAATCATCTTAACACACCAGGCTGTTATACTGTGTTACCTGTGAGAAATATTGTATCACTGGCAAGTCAGTTGATCCTTAAATGGTACAAAAAGGAGTTACTAACTGATGTTGAAACACAATTTCTGGTGGTGTCACAACCCACTATCCCAACTATTTATTTCCTTCCAAAAATCCACAAAGATTACGATCACATTCCGGAAGGTAGGCCGATAATGAGTGGAAAGGGCTGGGTCACTGAACCTTTATCACAATAAATTAATGAATGTCTGATTCCAGAGGTTGAACACTTACCGACATACATCTAGGACACTATGCATGTTCTACAAATATTCAATGAATTGCGAATGGTTGGCAACCAATTTTTGGTCACACTGGACGTGAAGTCCCTATATACTTCCATACAACATGACCAAGCAATAGAGAGTGTGTATTACATATTCAGGGGCAAGTCAGCCTCTTTCTATGAGCATATAGAAATGGTGAAAGAACTACTTACATTTGCATTAGATAACAATATGTTCCAATTCAATGGGTCATTCTACAAACAGAAGGTGCGTATTGCCATGGGAGACAGCTATGCCCCAGCTTTGGCTAACATAATCATGCAGCAATTTGAACAGCTATGTGCATTGATCAAGCCCTTATTTCAGCCATTCATATGCTTATGGAGGCATTATATTGATGATTTTATTATGGTGTAGACTGGCACAGTAAGAGATTCAACAGATTTTGTCACATATCTCCATTTACATAACTGGGGCCTATCCTTTACCCACACATTAAGCATATCCAGCATAGACTTCTTGGACCTTAGAATCACAATTACTCCAACTGGCTTCATGACACAATCCTTTAGAAAAACCACATCAGTAAATTCAGTGCTACATGCTACGAGCTGTCATAAAAGATCTGTCAATAAAAACATACCAAAAGGAAAATACTTAAGAGCCAAACGTGACAGTAGTTGGGAATATGATTATCGGGTTGAATGTGGAAAAATGAAACAAAGATTTCTGGCAAAAGGATACTCATCTGCAATATTAGATGCAGCGCAACTTGAGGTCAACCAGTTGGAGAGAGTTTATTTGCTTACTCCTAAATCTAAAGATCATGCTATGAGACCCAGAACACTCAAATTTATCACCAGGTACAATTCAGACAGTCAGCTTTTGTATCATGTTCTTCAAAAAAACTGGCATCTCCTAAAACTGGATAAGGATTTGTTGGAACACCTTGATACCAAACCACATATCACATACAGCAATGCTCCCACATTGAGGACTTTATTATGTCCTTCATTCATGAGGGATTCTCTGCAGAATGGGGACTGGTTACATAAAGTGCGCAAAGGGGGCTTCCATAAATATGGAGGCTGCTCAATGAGCCCATTTACCTTTGAAATAAATGAGATTAACTTTGGAAATACAGGCACTCAGAAAATGGCAACATTCATCAATTGTAATTCCAAATTTGTAATTAATTGCATCATTTGTATTGTTGGTTCTCATTATATAGGCAGCACAATGCGGGCTCTAAAAGTTAGGATTTGTGAACAAATGAGTATGATTTCCAGTCAAGATGCCAAATACCCATTGGCCTTGCATTGGCAAAGATGTCATCAAATGGACAACACTAAAGACTTGAGGTCTGTAGGAATGATACAAGCAACCTCACTGCATCACGGTGGGAACCGAAAACTCATGTTGAGGCAACCAGAGTCTTGCCTTATCTGCAAATATACGGCAGCCCATTGTGGTCTTGACACCGACCATGAGCTTTCTGTGTTCTTGTGACTATGTATCTGCATATATACAATCAGAGATCCAGGTCTATCAGGAATGAAAGTTAGCAAGAAACACTGTGCACAAAGTAATTATACTGTAGCAATGTCCATACATTGGGTTTTAAAAACACGCCATTGAACTTTGTACGTAAACTGTCTGCCGTGCTCCTTGCTGTTTCTTCTGTGCATAATATTGCTGCACTAATCCTTTAATGCAGATCTATGTGGTGGGTAATTATTGTCATGTAGATGTACATACATTGAAGGGTTTGTCAAATATTATGCACATAAAAATAAAAAATAAAAATGATGTGTTCTTTAATGTCTATTTGGGGAACATCAGAGCCACAGCTTCGGCTTGTGACCCAGAGCCTCACTAATGGGAAACTATATATATGGAAAGATTTCAGCTGGAACAGCGATCTGACTGATGGTCCTTATTATCCCTATCCCATTCCAAGATGGTGGGCTGATGCAGCCTAAGCCATTATTTTTCAAAGTGGCAGCAGTTGATCAGAATAACATTGGAGATGGTACATGACATCATTAATTGTATGCAATTCAATTCCTAATGCGATTACTTTTTGCAGTGGTAGCAGTGAACCCAACTGCACATCGGTATCACCCCAATCCAAGATGCCGGCTAAATGTGGGCCTACCGATTACTTCCGGGTCATTTGTAGATGTTTAAAAGAACACTGTTAACGGCTAGTCACCCTTGAGAGTAGATGCACGGCCAGCTGCCAGGGACGTCAGGTGAGCTTTATATTTGTATCGATAGGGAGTCACTCATGTAATTTTAGTTTTCACTTCACAAGTGATGGGTTACTTTTAACACTGCTCTTCCTTTCTTCTTTTGTTTTCTCACCATGGACTCCCAACAGAGTTGAGAGCTACGCAATTGTGACTAATATAATTTACTGAAAACAGGTATGCCAATCAGAGAGGGTGTATACAGGGGGGCATTTATTTGATTGAAAGCTTTTGTTTTTTCAATTTTAGTACACTTTAAGTTACCACACGTGGTAGAACAGAACTCAGTCAAGGTAGGCAGACATGATCATTGATCATGCCATTCCCTAGCAAGTCGCAAACAATGGCTCACTGTAGATTCATCAAAGTGCACCCTAATCTATAAAATCAGCTGGATCTTCATAGATAAGGGATTTTCACTGCATGATTGAGCATGCATTATGATGTCTTGGCTCTGGTGTCACCCACTTGAGTACTATGAATATGGCAAACTATTTTTAATTGGTTTACAGGGTGGAGTCCCACTCGTAACATTAATTATATTCTCACCCTGGCTCTTTAACCAATACCTGGCAACTCTCGCCCACCGCATTGCCATTTTCTGCTCAAATTTTCAGTGCTATGCTAATGACACTCCACTCATCTCCAGGCTTCCCACAGCCACCTCTTCTCCCTCTCTAATCTCTGACTGCCTATCTGCCATTCAGGATTGGTGTGCAGCCAACAATCTCTACCTGAATGCCAGCAAGACGGAGATCATCCTCATTGGCACACCTTCACCCTCCTTTACTGTCACTCTCTGGCCGGCCTCCCTTGCCCCTCCTCCTACCCCCACCTGTGAGGCTAAGAGCCTTGGGGTAATCTTTGACTCCACGCGTTACTTCTCTGCCCACATCTCTGGTCTCTCTAAAAAGTCAAACTTCCTACTGCACCTCCTCAGAGGTATTCTGCCTTTCCTTCCTTTCCCCCAGAAGCTCACTGTCTCTCAAGCCCCGGTTCTATCTAGGTTGGATTATTGCAACAGCCTCTTTTCTAACTCTTCTACTCTCTGCCCATTGCAACATATCCAGAACTGGACTGCAAGACTTGTCCTTGGCCTCAAGATCTGGGATGGTATCTTTCCAGCCCTGAAATCTCTTCAGCGGCTCCCAGTGGCTGCAAGGATTACATTCAAGACCCTTTCTATTGTCCACATTCTGGGGACTGGGTCCTAAATACCTCCAGCTGTCCCTCCGTAAATACCTCCCCTTCCGATGTCTTCGCTCCTCCATCTGTAACTCCCTCAGGGTCAGTCGTTTTCAAAGAAATTAGCTGGGGGTAGATATCTGTCTTTGGTGGGGGCTTCCCTCTGGAACAGCCTCCCTGCCACTTTGAAACTTGAGGAGAACCATCACCAGTTCGGGAAGCACCTCAAGACCTTCCTCTTTGCTTCTTCCTTTGCTCCTCCTCTCCCCTGCTGACCTGTTCTGTCTCGGCATCGTGCACCCATCGTGTGCACGTTCAGTTGGACGGGGAGGTTCAAGCACCAGCGCAATACCCACATTTTGTGGGGTTAAACAGAGCTGTGTGCTCACCCCTCCCCTGTTCAATTTATATGTGGAAAATCTACCTGACCATTTGGCACAGTTTAATCGTTGTTTGCCTAAGGTGGGGGGAGACACGTTGATTGGCTGTCCTACGAAGATGACATAGTGCTATTTGATTAAACCTATGTACGTCTGCGTAGGGCAGCCAATGGCTTGTGAGCTATACTGAAATGAATGGTTTGGTCATTAATTATGACAAACCTCACTTAATGTGTTTTGGCAAAGAATGTTGTACAGACCAGCTAAAAACTGTTGGCAGTGTTGACAATGTTATAGCATATAAATATCTAGGGTTAGAACTTGAAAGAGGCACATGTACTGCAATAAAAATGGGGGAAATTGGTAAAGCCTTAATACAAACCGCATTTATTACGAACTTTTTAGTTAGCACAGGTGGCTTCAGTTTTGCTGGAATACTTAAACTATTCAACGTTTTTGTCCTGCAGTGCTGTATGGAATGGAGACCATTTATATTAAATATCCCATATGGTTAAAAAGGATTGAGGGAAAGTTCTGGTGCACTTTACTTGGCCTTCGAAGGTCTGTCCCTATTTAGAGGATACGTTTGGAATTGGGGTGGGCTTCCATAGAATCCCAGGTGACTCTAAGAAGAGCACATTTATTAATAAAATCTCATAAAGATCCTCAATGCCAGCTTCTCAGGCTTATGAGGCTGGATATGCTACTGGAAGGTGGTGGCAATGAATATGCCCAATGGGCTAAATTGTCTTTTGACCTCTTTAAAAATCTGAATTGCTCCCCGGACTGGTCATTGATTTATTTATTTTTTTATCTGAAGAACCAGCTGGGCACTAAGGTCAGAGCCTGTCATTGGATTGCGAATTTCTCACATACTGAAAGTCTGCAGCGATATTCGATTCACTCTCTGTTATCTTATAAATGTATGAATATGAAAAGTTATATGTTGAAATGTCCTGCCTATGGGGTTTCTCATTTTACCTGCTGCTTAGATGCGATCAGTTACCTACCCTATCTTCCCTTGGCCCTCAGATGGGTATCCCTATGGAAAACTGAACATGTCGTATTTGTAAGGACCCATTGATATGCGAGAAGACTCAACATGTCTTGACTGCTTTTTCTGATATGGAGAGACTTTACGAGATACTAGCTGGGGTACCCGGCGTTGCCCGTGTCTTTATTGAGTGGTGTCTCATGTGCCCTGGAGGATGCTGCTCTTGTCCTCTTGTCGGCAAGTCTTGCTTCAGTTTGCTTTCGTGTCTCATGTTCCCTGGAGGATGTTGCTCGTCTCCTCATTTCAGCAAGTCTTGCTTCAGTTTGCTCTGGAATCTCATTTGCCGTGGAGAAAGTAGCTCTTGTCCTCTGGTCAGCAAGTCGTGCTGCTGTTTGTTGTTGTGTTTCAGAAGCTCTTGATATTGATTTTCGCTTTGCATCAGATGGAGCTTTTCCAAGTGATGTTTGTTTTTTCGCCTGTATGTTTCAGTCACTTTATGGCTTCAGCACATTTGAGAAAATGTCCATGAAAGATTGATTGTGCTCTCTTCTCGTGAATGAACTTGAGTAAACTATAACCTTGCCATTTCCCATATTTGGAGTGGTGTGATAAAACATTTTAAAAAATCTGCTTTAATAAACAGTTTCGAACTGTATACAGTAGTAATAATTTTTAAAAGAATAACCAACATATCGAACATTTTGCTTCAGACACTTTTCCAAATGTTGCTTCCTCTAGTACCTACTGTAGTGAATCAGGGTGAGCATCAGTAAATGAGGGTGTGTTCAGAGAAGATTTTTTGCATTCAAACATAGACTACAATCTTGCCCAAGACAAATGAGGAATCCATGCAAAATTTGGTAGCAGTGCGTTCAACAGTGTGGATTTGTATAGCCGAACAAAAATACACACACATTCATACATTCAGCTTTATATACAAAGATATCTGAGGCCTTTTGTCTATAGACCAGAGGGAATGTATGAGGACATTTTTTGGAGATTACTGTCTTAATTTGGGTAATACACCACTGATGATCGCATTATTTAACTTTTGGAAAGGTGGACTGGAGAAAATGGAGTCTTGTACACAGGAGAAGACACAGATGAAGTTAGTGTGAGCTAAGAAGGGAAGTAATTGATGGAGATATGTTAAGTCTCTGTGGTTTGAACATGTAAAAATTAGAAAATTTGAATATGTCAAAATAATTTGAGCATCTGACTTTTTATGCATTATGTAGTCATTGGTTTGTATGTGTTTATATGTTTATTTCTTAATGGTTTGATGTTTTATTTGTAAATGAATGTGAAATAGTTAATTGAACTAACTAACAAACACATTATAATAAATAAAAAAACAGAAGGTGATTCAGAAAGTCACAAAAGACTATTTGAGGAGTATGTACTAATACGAATACTACAGACTGGTACTAGAAGAACCATCAGGAGAACTGAGTCATTCTCCTGACCTAAGTTAGTTTTCATAGTGGTAGGGTCAGTTAGTGTAGTTTCAGACAGTGGACTTATTTCTTTGGACTTTCACGGCTGACTGACAAGCCCCTTAGGTAGTAACATAGGCAGGGACCATCCATAGTAGGGAAAGTTAGGCCTTATAGTGTTTTTTAATAAAATATTGTATACCATGTCCTCAGAGAGTGTGTGTCTTTCTTCTGACTTGACACTGCTATCAGAGTATTTTACTACATGTTAAGGACCTGTCATGTCTGGTGATCCAGATGCAGGGCAACACACCAGGAAACTGATCTCAACCTTCTGGCAGGATCCATGCATTGAGGGAAAGTATGGAGTGCCTCCTAGCATCTTTCCTTAACTAAAGGTTTAAAGCCAAGTTGGCAACCTTTTAGATAGCATGTGAATGCGGATGTGGAAAAGACAAGTTGGGCCTCCATATGAGTATGTTGGTGCAGGAACCAGGTAGCGGTAACAGAGTTACCGCCACTTTTCCCGCTCCACCTTACTACGAGTTTGGCCCTGGAGCTGGAGGTAAATCCTCCCACTTTCCGCCAAACAATCGTCAGAAGCAGCGTAATTACCACAGCAGTAATTCTGCCAAAATCCCTGAATGAATCCTAAGGACTCCAAATTATTGGGTACTCACACTGCCGCCACCACTTGTAATCTGGCTGTAAATTCGCTGGACCAAGTGTCGGTAACAGTAACTCCATTGGGCAGCATTCTGGGGGATTTACCGCTACAATACTGCCCAATTTGTAATGCGGCCCAAGGGATTTTTATTTGTAAGAGGACTTGCAATGCATATGTAAAGGTGTGCTAAAATATGTTTATATGTCCAAATAGAACAAGAGAAAAGAGGCAAAGATCAGAGAAGAGCAACGCAGTGCAGGACTGCAACAGTGCAAATGCACACTCATTATCCACAACTTCAGACACTAGTTCAGGGGCCAGCAGGACAAGGATTTGTACACTGGAAACAAGGAAGTTGAATAGAACAGACATCTCTTCCAGTCTGGCTTGTTGTATCAATGAGGCCCCTCATAGGAATTCAGTTCATCCACTGCAGACCGGGTGGAATGTTCTCAAAACATGACAACTGCTCATTGATGATGACACACTACGATTCTGTGTTTGAAAGTGGTCAGTGTAGCCATCAGTCCTTGCTCAATTACCTGTGGAAATCTTAGCTACACTGTGGTGTAAGTGTCACATACCCCACTATATTCTTCCCAGTCTTTTGTGAAAGCAGACACACTTGCATGCATCCTGTGCAATTAGTAAAGTACAGTTACACAGTGCAGTCATGATGTATGTGGAGCAAGTGCAATATAACTGGTATTCTTTGGTGGCTTCTCACATGCTCCCCATATGAACAATGACCAGTACTGCATTCTATCCTAGACAACTGCTAAGGTTTTTTTTTTCCTCCCCCTGCTACATTACAACTCGTCCACTGCCATGGAATGTACTCATGGCTCCTCAGGAAGACACTCGAAAACCTCTAGAAAACACAGGACCCAGTAGTCTGGATCACCTTGGAGCCAAGATGACAAGATCATATCACCTCGTCCCTGAACACTGTATTGCTTCTTAACATACTATTCAGGATTTTCCTCCTGTAGGTTATCATCACGTTGAGGGTACATTCGATAGGGTCGCCTCAGTGGGTATCTTCTTTCAAACACTCGCTGCAGTATTGGTATTATGGCTGGTGTTAGACATGGCACAAACTCATGTTTCCAATACACAGTTGGTAGGGGGGCGGGATCTCCTGCAGATGCACACAGCTGCTCCTCTACAGTTTGAAATTATGTGGTTTAGCCAACATGGTTTATATCACAGACATTGGACCTCATTCCAATTATGGTGTTGCAGTACAAAAGAGGTGTTAATGATATTGCAGCTGCCTTAACTGCACCATCCTTCTATGAGTTCTGATTAATCTGGATGAAAATACTCCAGCAATTTGCTGGAGACTTTTCATCCACATTACCACCGAAAAATTGACAGTGTACTGCTGCTGGAATTGCCACCCAGAGTAAATGCTGCAAAACCCCATAGGGACTAACACTGTCTTACCACCAATCGTATTCTTACATTCCATTTATAGTCTTGAAGGTATTGCTACATATTTTTTTCCATTGCTTTTTTATATTGTGCTTAATGCCAGAGTACAGCCTGTAAGCACAGTACTGGTATCAAAACCCATGCTTCACTGCATTGTCTTGGTTATAACAAAAGTGTGTTGCCCCTGAGCTATCCTCCCGGCCCAATATCGCCCATCTCTCAATGAAGGGCAATGATATTATAGGTTGGTACATAATGTACTGAATAACTGGACTTCAGCATTCTCCTACAAGGTTTTTGATTATTTACACCCAACTAGATGACTTTAGGCCACCACTATGAGCCTTTGTCAGGTACTGCATGCTTAAAAGAGGTTTGGTGGCAGATTACTTCATGGGCAGTTATTTTCCCTATAAAACAAATAAGTACTCAACCTACTCATATGAAAAGAAGGCTACTCGACTGGGTAGCAGACCTCAACTGCAATATTACCCTTAAAGACTCCTTCCAACTTGTGTGGGCGGATCATCATCTCCTCTCCCTAGATATCACTATCAATAACTTGGAGCCTAAAAAAGCTCCTACTGCACCACCATGTCCGACTAGGAATAAATGCAACATCACAGCTGAAGCTATAATACCTCTGGTATCCCCATACTTAATGCACTGCCTGCCACAGCTGACCTGAATCTGTTGGTCAACACCTACAATGATTCCATGTCTAAAGCCATTGAGACCATTGCCCCATTAAAACTGCGCAAAGGTAAACCCAGAGCACATCTGAACTCCTGGTACACCCCTGAACTCAAATTACTACGGACAGAAAAAAGAAAACTTGAGACACTTTGGAAAATGACACCCTCTACAGAAAATAAAATCAATCTAACCAATATCACTGCTCTATACAAAAATGAGATAATATGCACCAAAAAAGAAACTTTCAACTCCAGAATAAACCAGGCAGGATCCAGCACTAAAGAATTATTCAACGTCTTAAAGGAACTAGAAAACCCCAATCCACCTGCAGATACCTGCACTAAGGACAAACCTTGGTGCACCAGCATTCAGAATGCTCTCGCCATCAAAATTACAGGGATCAAAACTGAAATAGAGGACACACAGCAACAACTCACCTCTGGTAAATCTACCAGTCCAATCACGCCACCATCTGCATACATTAACTCAGGTTTCACATTCAATAAGGTAACTATTCCTGAGGTACAAAAAATTATAGCATCCCTGAAACCATCCAACTGTAAAGGGGACAGTTGCCCTGCTCAGATTATAAAAGACGCAGCTAGAGATCTATCCCCCTTTATTACCAAACTAATAAACTCTTTGTTCACCAACAACTTAGTCACAAGCAACTTGAAACAATTGTGGGGTCTCCCACTACTCAAGAAACAAATATTAGATCCGTCCATACCCACCAATTGTAGACCGCTCACCACTGTCCCGTTCTTACTGAAAATCCTAGATAAAGTTTCTTACCTGCAAATTCAAGACTATCTAGAGACAAACCAACTATTAGGAATCCGTCAATCTGGCTTTAGACCCCAACATGGAATGGAAACTGCCCTTGTTGACCTTAAAAGTCAGATCGATGAACTAAAAGATAAAGGTAGATTTGCCATCCTACTTCTTTTAGACCTTTTGGCAGCCTTTGACTTGCTTGACCATAAAATCCTATGCAACTACTTGTCATCGGCAGCACACTTCTCCAACTCTGCTGTCACGTGGATCCAATCCTTCCTCACAAACAGAACTATGCGTGTTTTCTCACCCACAGCGGCGGCTGATCCGATCCCCATCACCTGCGGTGACCCACAAGGCTCCTTTGTCTCGCCAACTTTGTATAATATCTTTACAAAGCCCCCATTCGACAAACTGGACCGTCTGGTTGTCACCTACACCAAGTATGCAGATGACACCCAGATACAACATTATCAGGCACCTACGACTCTGATGTCTGCCAGATTAACAAAGTCTTCACCATCATTCAGGCATGGATGGCCACACATGGCCTCTGCCTGAATGATGATAAGACCAAGCTACTCCTTGTCGGCTCACCCAATTACTTGCTGAAACTCAGTCTGAATTACAGCAGCATCCTCATTGATGGAAACAATATACCTATTACCAAAAGTGTAAAAAAACCTTGGTTTCTATCTTGATGCCAACACCAACCTCACCAAACAAATAAATATGACTGCCAGAGCCACTGCCTACACTGCAGTAGTCAATTGCAAATTGGACTACTGCAATGGCCTATAGTTAGACGCCAACAAATCCATAATCAACAAATTGCAGGTTCTGCAAAACAATGCACTCCAAGCTGCATTAAACATACCTAGGAGAGAGCATATCCCTGTAACCAGAAAAAATTACTTAAAAACCATCTGCCTTACCTACAAAGCTCTGAAACACCAAGCCCCGCCATACCTCACGAACAAATTAACCCTGAAATCGTCAGCCAGAATCACCAGATCCACCATCATGCCTGGTAGTGCCCTGGTACACCCTAAAAAGAGTTGGCGGAACCAGTTTCCCGGTTCTAGCCTCCCAATTATGGAATACATCAAAATACACTTCCACATGACATCAAATCCATCCCTGCCTTTCAATCATTCAGAAGTTACGTTATCACATGGTTATTGAACAAAAACTAACACTACCTACCACACACAGCATTCTTTTCTTTCCTGCCACTGCTTTTTGAATGTATTATGTGTACTATACCTGTATATACTGTATAAACTGTATAAACTGTACCTTGAAACCATTACCCTTAAGCGCCCAGATACCCCTGGGTTAGGTGCGCTATATAAATAAAGTAAATAAGCAAACAAACAAACAAACAAAACACTCTATTTAACTGAAGAGTAATTTCAATTTCTGTAAGCATTAGAGGCCCCATGAGGGGGCAATGGCAGCCATTAGAAGCCTGTAAACCCAAATTAAGGGTCCCATACACAGGGTGATCATAAAGGCAGGCTCAGGGCAGACATGATCTGCCATTCTCACATGCTGGGGTACAAAGGCTTTTATCACATTCCAGGGTGCAGCATAGTGCCCCAAAATCAGAGAGATCAAAGTAAACAGCAAATGCCTTTTTCAGTATGCATTGTTACCGTAGTACTCTAGTCATAACAAGGACAGCTAGAGATGCATGCCGGTTGTAATGTGGCAGGTAGGGAATGGTGCATGAGTGTACTAATGGCAGGAACGTCAATTCACCAAAATGCCAGGGGTAGCGAAAGTGACATCACACAACCCTTGACGTCTGATGACATCACAGGAAGTAATATCATTTATTCTGTCCCCCCCAAGTGACATCACGAGAAGTGATGGCATATGACCTTTCACCTCTTGACAAAACAGGAAGTCACATCACATACCATTTTTCCTCAGTTCACTAAGAAAAGTATGGTTACAATATCACTGTAATATAATATGATATGCATTTCATACAAGAATGGATCACCATATGTAGCATTAATATCAGTGCGTATAGGCCCATATTACCAAATTACTGTGAATGTAAGCAGATGTCCAACACAACAAACTGGACTATTGTACATCACTCGGGCTAACTGTAAACAGACAAAGCATCTCTAAGAGGTCTAAACCCCAAAGCGCAGACATCCAGTGCCTGCCAAGTGTCTGGCCACAGGCTAGAAACAGCAACTGACCAACTCAAGTGCAACCAGAAGACAATCAGAGGCTGTACCACTTCATGCATTTACACTTGAACAATATGTGCAGGGATTTTCTCGTCAATAGTTCCCTTTGAACCATTGCACAGCAACCCACTCCGGTCAGTCACCCAGTTCATGAATATCCCCCAACCATTTTCAACATTGGCACCCCACCATCCACTGAGAGTCGCCAAGTGCCCTCCATCAACTCCATCAACAGCTTTAAATGTTTGGCACCCACTCCCTCCCCCAACCCCTTAAACCTCCAATACCTTGCTCCAACACCTTTTTGTTTACACAGTGCCACACTAGAGCAACTTAAGTCTCCAGCATTCTCCAACACCATCAATCCCAAGCAGACTAGCAACTTAAGTCTCCAGTACCATCCTTCAACCCCCCAACAGTGTGTCTCAATTACTCTCCTCAAGCATCTTATATCTGCTTTCAATGTATTTAACTCACTACTTACAACACATTACATCTCAAACACTCTCTCCCAACATCTGTAAATCACTAGTACAGCATTTTAAGTCTCCAGTTCCAGCCTCCATAACATTCAGCCTCATGCACACACCTCAAACCCAGAGCTGTACCTTTGGTTATGAATGATTTGAAACCTGACAACCGTCACCTTTCTGCTTTCCTTATTTGGTAAGTAACCCGCCATGTGTTTTGTTAGATGGGAATGAGAGGGGAATGATGTGTTGCACGTCACAGTAATTGCATTTTTTTATTTATTTTAAAATTTAAACAGCAGCAGTTCCGTGGCATCATCCCTAGAAAAGGCCCATTTTATTATTTTTTTGGTCCTTTATATGTTGCTTGATACCAGCCTCCTTCAGGTTCTAATCACTGGAACAGGAACTGAACCCATGTTGCACTGGATACTCTTGTTCCCAAAGCAAGTGCGTTGCCCCTGAGCTATCCTTCCATATATATATATATACATATGTGTTTTGCTTGAGGAAGCACAGATGGTTTACTTCAAAGGCAGAGGACAGCTTCATGTACATTAATTATCTCGCCTTGCGTCTGTCTACAGTGTGCCTGTGATACAGGTCTCACAGATTTGGGTCAGGACAGACAGTGCCCAGGCAGGATTGGTGGCAGAAACTACTGGGGCACACCCCTCTCAGTACAGGCCCAGTGGCTCACTGGGTGTGCAGAGTAGTCAACGAGAAACACTGATGAGACTTGCATTCATGCTGTACTGTCATTGAGTACTTCAGCAGGATGCTCTTACCCATTCCTAGCAAGCTAGACCTGGCCCCCATACCCCTTCTGGTGCCTACAGTAGTGGGTATTAGCTACACAGACAGTCCTGTCTCTGTACCCAACCATTCAGGCATTCTTCAATAATGGACTGCCAACCTGTTAGTGATGGTGGCTTCATCGTTGTTCCTGCATCCCTGTTATTTCTCCAGCTAACAAGATCTAGATTCCTGTTGAAAAAAGCTGTGGCACATTTAGCTGCATTTACAACTGCCTTTTTAGGTGTAACACAGATATCTGCTCTTGGCACTGCCTCTTTGTCCAGTGACCATAGGGTCACAAGGACAGGTCTAGGGGTAGCAGCTGCTACCCCTGGAAACCTCCAAATGTCGTCCTCGGATATTGCCCCCTAAAAAGAAACAAAAGGGCCTAGGGTTGGCCCGGATGGGGACAGAAACTATTAAACAGAATGTACACAGGGGCACAATGCGAGTTTGTTCGGTATGGTGGTTGTAAGTGAAGGCCCAGGCCTTGGGGGCAAGACATTCCGGCCGCTTACCAGAGCCAGAATGTCTTGAGCGTAAACAGCCGAACCACCATAAACGTTCCCAAAAGGGTGCAAACACAGCATAGGAGGGCTAAAAACTCAAATATTTGGATTTTCTAAGAAAACAAAGCCGACAAAACAAATTTGGAAGTGCACCAAGAAAATGTCAGTTCATTACATTGTAACACAATAAAATAACCTGCAGTATTTCTGCGTCTAAAACTAAAACCAGCAACAACACCGAACGGAAAAAAAAATCTGTGTCTTTTATGAACTGGTCGGTGCTGACAATGGGCCTGTTATGAGGACTACCTCAATCTGCCTTGACTTATGATGATGTTCCTGGGCAAATGAATTATCTCGCTTCAGAGAGCCAACTCCTGCTTATCCAGTAAATGTCAGCAACAGCAGCCACTTCCCCTGACTATTAATCCTCTGCAATGACCCATCCCTGAGATATCCTTGAGCTTCTACCTGACACCTTCTACTCCAAAATGTATTCTGGATATTTCTATCTAAAAAAACGATCATTATTAAACAATTCTAATAATGTGCAGCACGCCCATAGGCCTCAGTGCGCATGATCCAACCTTTATACATGTATTGCTGCTAACGTCGGCTCTGTACCGCTTGTTAGTGCCAAGGTCCACCTAGCCCTGCATAGTAATGCTGCAACCTGCTTCCCAGATGTAATGCCTATTTCATTGTGCCAACTGGCATGGCAGGTGAGGCGTCTTAATAATATTTCAAAATACTGCTGTTGTCTATGTCTACTGTTTATCGTGCCCAAATACATTTTAAAACATCAAACAGGATGTCCTGTCCCCATGCTGCCTAGGGCTTTGGGTAGCATCTAGTCCAGAGTATTCTTACTATCTCATAGGGCTAATCCTGGCCTACCATAGTAAACCCAAGGAGAGAGGAGGTAAGGGTAGATAAGAATCTAGGATTCATCCTGGCTTATTTATTTATTTATTTATTTATTTATTTATTTATTACATTTATATAGCTCGCAGGCAGCCCAGGGGCATTGTGGCGCTGTTACTTGTAGGGGAACTTAGTTACACGTACAGGTACAGGTTGTGCCATGGGTTACAGTAAGGCAAGATCCTGTGTTAAGCGATAAGGAGTATCATACACCATAATACATCATACACCATAGTACATCATACATGTTAGTCATGAGGGTTTAAACATGTGGGGTTGGTTAGGTGAACAAGGTGGCATCGCCACAGTTGTAGAACCAAGATATCAAGCTACTGTGGTAGGTTTATAGTTGGTAGCAAGATCAGGGGAGAAGTGACATAGTTTAACTGTGGTGGCTCGCTCAGTGAAAGTGGTGTCAAATATGTTCTCAGAGATGCACTCAGACCTCGAACTGCATATAGTTCTGGGTGTTCGAGAGATTGGAAAGGGTGATGTAAGAGACTAGACCCAAAAGAGGGGAAGTGGGAAAGAAAGTTGAGTCGAGAATTTAGGGGAAGAATGAGGACCAATGTAAGAATATGATTCACACTGAAATTGTGAGGGTGAGAAGGGAAAAATGGTGAATATTTTGTGGGATGCAGCCAGTATTAATTTTTTGGAGGGATGTAGGTGTCAGGATGAGCCTTACCATGAACTGTGAGCTTGTGTTGGAAAAGAAAGTTGAACTACTGGATAATTCAAGCTATTTAGAACAGAGACACAAATCTGTGATGTTATGGATGCTGAGGTTGATGACGTGCAAATAGAGAAATACTGAGAAACTGGCCGTCGGAACAGAAGCCTAGGGTAGATCTTTGGTTAGCAGACAAGGCATTGCAGAGTGGTCTTGAAAGACTTCACTTCGAGGGTGTAATGACATGGGCACCCTTGACAGGATATGGGGGAACTTTGTGTAGCTGAATAGATGAGGTAGACCAATGAATGATCAGAAGCATGGGAAACCCTCCTGCCACCCACAACCTCCTATATACCCCAAGACAAAGATAAAAGAAAGGCAGAAACGTGTGATGCTGGAAATGCATTTGAGGGACAGGGCCTCCATGTCCTTGTCCTCTACTGCCTTATAATGTGTGTTCTGTGTTGTTTTCTGCACAGAGTCCATGTGGGCCTCCTGGCAGTGCAATTCTTCCTCCATTTGTTTGTGGTGAACAGAGACCCTTGGGATACCCCTGTACCCCTATTATATGTTTTGGGCACCTATGTGTGGCCCACAGATCAGGGTATGGGCTGGTGGCAGATCCATGCTGAATTTGACAGGTGCTATGAGTATTCCCCATTTTGGGATAGCCATGCCCTGCCATAGGAATCAGTGGATTCCTGATAAGAGAAAAGATAGCCCCTGTGGCCTCTTGATTTCTATGATCTGCTACCTTGTTTTCCCAAAGTCCTGGGAAGCCCTGACTCTGTCCCTTCCCCTGACAGGCTGTTGGGTGGAAAAACCAAATATGGTATTGTGGGGAAGTCCAAGCCAGACTCGCTGGAGCCTTCCCAGTGACTGTATGTTGTGGTTACCCCATTGGGGTGGGACCTGGGTGAATGGAGTGTGTGACCAATATGCATTACATGTTATGGGTGTCTGTTATCTGTGTGTGTGACACAATGAATGAGACAGGCCTGCCCGAAACTGACATGAATGCAGTGTGATGTGCTGAAAGGCCGGTGCTTGCCACAATCCACATTCCCTGTTATGGGTGACAGGGTGGAAGTGAATGGCCTGAATGCACTGTGAGCCTGATTGGCTGCCTGCCTCCATGAATGCCCTTCTGAATGATTGGCTCCCTGAGCTTGGCTCAGCAGTGTGAATGAGAGACAGGACTGTATATATGGGGACCTCTCAATTACCAGAATTGTTCAGAAGCTGAAGTTGAAACTTGAAGCTGCTTATCCTTGAAGCCTAGCTGGAAGAAAAAGAATTGTTCCTTTGACCTGATCTGAAAGCTGTCGAGTCTGTTGAGTTCTGATCCGAGAGAGGGCCTGGCTAGTATATCCCTCACCGAGCTACGAGGGAACATTGTGCAGAAGCTGACCTTCATTGAGGTACCCTGGAAGCCAGTCCCGAAAGGCTGTCCACCTGAGACGGGGTCCACGGAGAAATCTGAAGTAAAGCACCCGGACATCGAGGCTGTCAAAATCCCATTGCCGTCAACCGGGGTTTGGAGCATTTCCGTAACCGATGGAAGCCAGTCGAGTTGTGTTGTCCAGAAGCGGGGACAGCTTGATGCTGTGCTGCTCCACGACTGGAGCAGAAACGCTCCACCTTTTGCCTAAGAACATTTAAACCAAGGACTCCCTTGCCATCACTGTCAACCGCTTTATTCTGCCGGAGAAAGTCGAGGTCGTCGACGAACCGAGGAGAATCCGCAGTTGGGTTTCCCGCCACCCGCAGTCCACAAAGACACCGACAAACAAAAGTCCAGCCGTGGCAGAGTCCCGATTGCTAACGCTGACAACCGACGCCGACCCTTGACACCCTCTGCCAGGCCTACGTTCTTCTTCAAGTCATCTTTGCGGCATCAAACTCTTTTCATCAAGGACTCTTGATGCCAGGGTTCACCTTCTTCGAGGACTCTCGATGCCCTGTGGCTCCTGCTTTAAAGGGAGTTCACCCTCGAGGGATCCGTAGATGAACCATCGAAGAAATTCTGCTGACTAAGGTACGTTGGGGTAGTGGAACATGTTTAACCAGGAAACAAGACTATTTAAACATATATAGACTGGGCTTATTAATACACTTTATTTGCAGCTTGCCCAGGTGGGGGGAATCCTCACACAGAACTGTGTGTTTGTAGCTAAAGTACTATTCTGCCATTTGTTTAACCTAACTTGTCTTCCTTCCTATGTCTGATGTTGATTCACATTACTATTTGATTTGTATGCCATTGAAACTGTCAGCAGTTGGTGCATTTTAATGGAGTCAAGGGTGAACTGTGGTACCACATAGACATTGTACATGTTTACCATATCAGATTTGCCAAAGCACAAAGTGTTTTATTGATAGTGTATATATTTGAACCTTATTTATATAAAGAACTCTGTTATCACATAACATAGTGTGTGGGCATTCCTTTGTGGGGGCATGGGGACTACACTGTACTTTAAGAACCAGCCGGCATCACCTCCTGAGACCTTAAGCCTTGGCTGCTCGTCCATTCTACCTTAGAGAATCTTGGCTGGGGTGCTCTGTGCTTCAACTCTGCCATGTAGAGGGCAGGAGTACAGATACCCCCCTCCAGTCTTTACAGGAACCTTGGGTGCAGGCCATCCACACATCTCAACAGCATCCTCAATTGCCCAGTTATCCCACCTCTATACCTTTGCCAATCTGATGGATGTAGTTAAGTTTGTTGGAACTTCACTGCCTCTGCCAGATATATAGCCTAGCAAAGGAAGTGAAATTGGGTAAAGTAGCACTTTATGTCGGAGATAGTATGGGAGCACCAGAATTCTGTGGTCCAGGACACCTATCTACCAATTTTTAATCAGCAGTTGGATACCTCTGCTAGTAGCCTCAGTGTCGCTACGACCCTTGCAGTATCAAGACTAGCTGTTTCTACATTTTGCTTCTTACTAAGAGATTAGGACAACCATAAGAAGACAGTTGATTTAATGTAAGTGTTCTCTTATACCTTAGCAAGAATGGTCTGAAATGTAGTCTGAGGACAGGAGGGGTGATAAGGGTGAGGTAGGAAGCATGAGAGCAATATGCTTCAGACAAGCTGAACATAAATTATTGATCGGGCATAGTAAAGGCAGTGAGATGAGGGAGTACCCATTTAAGCGTGGATGCATGTAGATTCAAATGCGCACAATCGAGCCAAGTATGGTGAAGAAGAGTAAGCCAATATTAGGGTGTTTAATGCAGGAGGTAATAATAGCAGGTTGGCAGAATATTAGTACTCAAATAGCAAGTACCCTTGATGGGAACGTTTTTGTGTGAAGCCCTTGAGATGTGGTCAACGGTTCCCTTGAAGCATGGACGCATGCTACGGTACAGGATTGGCTATCACTCCCAAATCAAAACCAAGTAGGTTAATCCTGGAGCTGCTGAACCATAGGCAGACGTCAAGCACAGCGCCAAGAGGTTTCAGAGAAGAAGGTTTTGTGTGCAAAGGAGGAAGAGGAAAAGTTCAAGGAGGTTGAGTGGGCCCAATACCCGCATACCAAACCTACCAGGCCACCATCAGATGAAGGGCGAATAGAGGGAGCATCCCTGTATGTTCTACTTAATCGTTGTTAGGTGAATACTTTGTGTAAAAGGATTTCCAAGTACATTGTAAATGGGGGAAAGCAGGACAGTCATCAGTCGTATTGTGGAGAAAAAAGGATTGATGTACACATTAATTTGCTCCACAATGGGCTCACAGAGAAGGTACCTTTCGCACATGGAAGTGAAACAGTGACTTGGTCAGCAGATATACATTAAACCCTTCTCACATATAAACACTGTCAGGTTGCATTCAAACCTGCTACTGAGACAAATGAATGTGCTCCAAAATGAACACCGTGATTAGGCGCTCTGCCAGGAGCAGAGGAAATGGTAATTGGGGCCATAGATACACTTGTTAACCCTTCAGAGACCAATCAAAATGCAGGCAGAATAACATTGAAAACCTTAAAAACACAAATGAATCTGTTTCAAAACTGACTTCAGCCCGAGGCAACTTCCACAAACAGGAAATGGCTGAACATACTGTTATGCTGATTACTTGCATAGTGTAATGAAATATACCTAAGAAATACATACGTATTTTCTTTTACAATTGGTTATTTGATTATGGAGAAATATCCGTGATCTGATAAGACCCCTTCCCAACAACCCCACCCTTAATCTTGGACAAAAAACAGGTTCTTTGTGATACAATTACTACTGCTCTGGAGGGGTGCAGGAATGAGTAATGGCTTAAATCCATACTGAGCCCCACACTACTACTAAACCAATAGAGATCCCAATCATAAAGGAGAAACAGCCATGGCCTCACTGATAGAACTCCTTTGTCTCTTTGGGTAATGTGGGCCGAGGGCAGGACACATTTTTCAAGAGGGTGTGATCTGGCAAAGTGGCAACCCAAACAACAATAGTACGGGGATACTGTTGAGCACTTCTCCCTCACACATTCGTCCACATTCGTACCAAGGATACGCGGAGCCGCGGCTAACTTCAACCTTCTTTATTTCCCTGTTACATTCAACTGCGCTCTCCCTCCCCTGTCCCGCCCCTTCCGCCCTCCTCCCGCCCTGGTGTGTGTGTGTCTCTCCTTAAAGGGGCTGCATCCCTTTATTCACGTACAACACCTCCCCCGTGCTTAAAACGAAAGCCGGGGTCACATCTGTTCAATGAGTCTCACCGCTCTCCTCACTGTCCTGTGGGGTCTGCCTGGAGATTCTCTGCTCTCACCAATCGTTTCTACTGGGGGGTCTGTGTCATCTTCCTCTCCTGGGTCTTCAGCAACCATTTCTGGTGCCTCTTGATCATCGAGGTATAACCTTTTGAAGAATGACGCATTCCTAGTGATCTCTCTTGGCTCCCCGGCTGCAGTTATCATGGGCCCCTTTATGGCCGTGATGATTCGAGGTTCTGGACTATATCGGGTGTCCGTTTTTCTTCTCTGGTTTTGTCAGACTAGGATGACTTGTCCTACTTCTAGCTGGGGGTCTTTTGCCTTTTTCTTTTTGTCAGCCCATTCTTTGGCTTTCCTCTTCTTTTCAGCATCCCGTTCCCTTATTGCTGCCTCTTCTTCCGGTGTGTAGACTTCCCATTGGGGGATGCGTGTTCGGGGTCGGTATCTCACCATTAGTTCGGCTGGTGTTTTTCCTGTCGCATCGCGTTGGGTGTTCCTGTAGCTTCGGAGCATGCTGCAAATGGCTTGTGCTTGAGGTACTTGCTCTGCTAGGGCTTTCTATCTGGTTAGTTTAATAGTGGCCATGAACCGTTCCACCATCCCATTGGCTTGAGGCCAGAGTGGTGTAACCTTCTGGTGATGAAAGGCAAGGTGGTCTGCGAATTTGGCAAACTCGCGTCCTTGGAACGGGGATCCATGGTCTATCTTGACGAAGTTGGGGGTGCCCCATTCACTGAATAGTTCATTAATGATGGGCGCCGTTTCACAGAATGATGTCGACAGTGTTTGCTTGATGAAAGGGAACCTCAAGTATTCATCGATGATTACGAGTAGGTATCCGCCTTCTTCCAGGGGTCCATAGTAGTCCATTGCAGTCTTTTGCCAGGGCCTAACTGGGAGTGTCATTGGTTGTAAGGGGTTTGGGGTGATCCTTTTGCTGCTAGTTGGCAGGGTCTGCAGTGTGCCAGCATGTCTTCTACTACGGTGTCCATGTAAGGGAACCAGATGTGATTTCTTAAGATCTTTTTCATATTGTAGATCCCTCTGTGGCCCTCATGGGCTAGCATTACTAGTGTCTTCCATAGGTCTTTTGGGGCCACTAGCCTGCTTCCACGTAGCAATATGTCTTGGTCCGTGGCCACCAGTTCCTTGTGTATCTTGGCTAGTTGGTCTAAGTCCTTCTTGTCCGCCCCCTCCCCTCCATTTCCTCTTTCTTGGCACTCTCTCCATTTGTTGGAGCGGGTGAGGCGTATCGCAGCTTTGATTGTCGGGTCGGCCTTGCTTCTTTCTGCAAATATTGCAGTTGATATCGTCGGTGGCATGGCTTTGGAGGATAGGTATGAGATGTATTCTTCGGCCTCCTGGGCTAAGGCGTCGTCACCTCTCATCAGTGGGTGCCTGGACAGGTATTCTGCTGGGTTTGCCTCTCCTCCAGGCTTGTGGACAATTACATAGTCATATTCTTGTAGTCTTATCCCCCAGCACTCAATTCGGGGAGGCATTTTTCTCTTGGGGTTCCCGAATATCGAGAGGAGTGCTTGATGGTCCATTACAAAAGTGAACGTCCGGCCAATTACGAAGTGGTGAAACTTCTCACAGGCCCATACCACTGCTAGGCTTTCCCGTTCAGCTTGGAAGTAGGCTCTCTCGGTGTGGGACAGAGCGCGGCTGGCATAGGCCACAACTGTATGTTGTGCGTTGTCCTTGGTGTCAATTTGGGCTATGATGGCTCCGAGGCCCACTGGGCTGGCATCCACCGTGATGATAGTGTGCCACTCCGGATGGAAGTATGCCAGCTGGCGGTGGTTGGCGAGGTTCTCTTTTATGGTTGTGAATGCCGCCTGGCAGTGTGGGTCCCAGAGGAATGGTTGGTCCTTTTTTAGGAGATTCCGGAGTGGGTTGGTGATGGTGGCATAATTTGGGAGGTAGCACGCACAGTATCCTGCGATTCCTAGGAAAGAGCGCAGTTCTGCGTTTGTCTTGGGGGCCTGGAGATCCGTGATTGCTTTTATCTTGTCTGGGTCAGCTTTTATTCCTCTGTCTGAGAATGTGTGGCCAAAGAATCTGAGGTTGGTCTTGTTGATGTCTCATTTGGGTCCCTTCAGTGTTAACCCCGCTTCTTGGAGGATCTTGCAGACAGCTGTGAGGGCTCTAGCGTGTTGTTCCTGGTCCCTCCCGAAGATCAGAATATCATCGCTGTAGTTTAGGGCGTTTATTTTGGCTGATACTTGGCGCCTGATTGTCTCTTGAAATATTTCTGCGGCTGAAGATATGCCGAAGTTGAGCCGTTTATATCTGAACAGCCCTTCGTGTGTCACAAAGGTCGTGATTGGTCTTGAGGCAGGGTCAATGACAAGCTGGTGGTAGCCCTGATTGACGTCCAGTTTTGAGAAATGCGTTGCCTGGTTTAGCCTAATAAGCATGTCTTCTAGGCTTGGGCCTGGGTGCCTCTACCTTTGAATGGCGGTGTTGGGGATGCGCATGTCTACACATATGCATAGGCGTCCATTGTCCATGGGCACTTTCACTATGGGGGACACCGAGGGTGTTGGTCCTTCTGCTTTCTCGATGATATCATTGAGGAGGAGGAGTTGGATTTCTTTTGATACTTGGGCTTGGAGGTGGAAGCCCACTTTGCGGGGGTGTTGTGGTACTGGCGTGACCTCTGGGTTAATGTGCAATTTGACGACAGAGTCTTTGAGCATGCCCACTCCTTCAAAGATTTTGGGGAATTGAGTCTTGAGGTCTCCTTTTGTGAGGGGCCGGCATGTTATTGACATATGGGTCTATGCCTAGAGGGAAGAGTAGGACATAACTGTCCTGTTCGTGAGGTGGCAGGAGGTCCCTCGTGTACATTCTCTCATGCGCAGGGACTTGCACAGGGTCATGTTGACGGACGTCGTAGAGATCATGATCTTACCTGTCAGGTTCAATTTGTAGTCCTTCCAGTGCTCTCACTGTGTTTGGGCGTTGGTAGATGTTCGTGGGGTAGGTCAGTCCTCGCTCACCGGGGCGTTGGTCATGTTGTGCTCTGTGTGTCTCCGGTGCTCGACCAGCAGTCTGTTGGCGGATTGGGCTTGCCTCAGGGAGCTGTTCCTTGCACATTGCGTGAAAGTGGTTTTCTTGTCCACATCGTAAGCATCGCTGGCCGATCACAGGGCATGGTCCTCAGTGTGGGTACTCGAACCTGCAGCGATAGCATTGGCGGTCACCCTGGGTACGTTGTGAGGGGTACCTGGGAGTTGGTTTGTTCTGCGAGTTAGGGTATCGGGTGTAGGGGTTTACCGCTGTGATGATGTCACCCTTCTTGGGGTTTTCTATGGCTGCGGCTTGAACGTCGATTCTTTCGTATACCCTGGCTAAGCCCAGTACTTCTCTGAGGGAAAGAGGCTTTTTTAGAAGATGTTTCCTAAACGGCGTTGTGTTTCTTTGTCAGTCCTCTTCTTGTCGTCCTCCGTTGTGGGCGCACGGGCCCTCTTCCTGGTTTTTGTCATCGCGGGCGCACTGGCTCTCCTCCGGAGCTCCTCCACTGCAGGGTTCACAGGTCTTCTTCTGTGCAGGCACACGGGCCTTTCGACGCCTCCACTGATGGGTGCACGGGCCCCTCCTCACTGCGGGCGTACAGGCCCTCGGTAACTGCTGGGCACACAGGCCCCTCGTTGCTGTTGGTCACACAGGCCCTCCCTCACCTCCGCTGCTGGGCGCACAGGCCCTTCCTCACTGCGGGCACACAGGCCTTTGGTTGCTGCTGGGCACACGGGCCTTTGGTTGCTGCTGGGCACACGGGCCCCTCAAAACTGCTGGGCGCTTGGGCCCTCCGTTGGGGTCACAGGCCCTCCATCGTTGCTGGGCGCACGGGCCCCTCTTCAATGCGGGCACACAGACCCTCGGTCACTGCTGGGTGCACGGGCCCTGCGTTACTGCTGGGCGCACGGGCCCTCCATCACTGCTGCAGAGCGTGGGCTCTCATCAGCTTCGTCGCCATTTGTTGAGCACTTCTCCCTCACAGATTCATCCACATTCGTACCAAGGATACACGGAGCCGCGGCTAACTTCAACCTTCTTTATTTCCCTGTTACATTCAACAGCCCTCTCCCTCCCCTGTTCCGCCCCTTCCACCCTCCTCCCGCCGTGGTGTGTGTGTGTGTGTGTGTGTGTGTGTGTGTGTGTGTGTGTGTGTCTTTCCTTAAAGGGGCTGCGTCCCTTTATTCACGTACAACAGATACCAAAATAAAAGAATGTCCAACCAAGGTTCTTTAACAAAATAATCTTTAATTAAACTAACACAAATAACCACTACTAATAAAAACACTACTGGCCTGCACTATTATGGAAGACACAGAGAAAGCAGACTTTTAAAATAAAAGGAACTCTGATTTGGAAGACAGAGAGGGGTACTCGGGAAAAGAATTCAGCAGCAAAATGTCAAGTTTATGATCGTTTATTTAAAAGACATTAGGGTCCTTTCAAG
Source organism: Ambystoma mexicanum (assembly GCF_040938575.1). NCBI lineage: Eukaryota > Metazoa > Chordata > Amphibia > Caudata > Ambystomatidae > Ambystoma > Ambystoma mexicanum. Next base: position 460,826,473 of record NC_090941.1, read on the forward strand.
GCTTTCAGTTGGACCAGGGGATAATCAGATACTTTTAGTTCTTATGAATAGGATTTAACAGTGTTAGGTCTGGCTTTCAAAGCCAGGAATCTGTGTGTTTTCGGAGCAGAGCCAGGGTGAAGTCAGGGCGTGGCGTTCATGGGTTCCAATGATCCAGTGCTGTTCCGCGACTGCTTGCAGGTCGAAAATGCTGGGCATATTAGGCAATGTCAGGCCAGGGGTACTAAAAAACACGATTGGTCATGGTCCAGAGTTTGGATAGGCTAAGGGTATAGCATTGACAGAATATACCACCCATACACGGAATATACAAAAGTAAATTCAGTTTTTAATCTAATGCAATCTTTAAAACAATAGTTCTGATATAATGCACGCTGTCTCACACCCTGTATGGAGAACTGCCACACCACATAGATAAAGTTCCACAGCTAACAGACAACATAATATATGCACAGGAACAAAGAATTAACCCAATATACATTGATCAACATTTATACACTGTACATTGTGAGAAAAGTAGATGACCCAATAAATTAATAGTATGGATATTCGAAGGTTAGGGGTACTGAAAGACTTGGCAGGCTCAGGTGCAGAGAAGCAGAGACTTGCCTCCAGCAGTGAATGAGTTTGCCTGGATCAACTCATCATCAGGGTACTGGAGCAGCAATGGCTTGGAGCTTGATGAAGCTGTTGATTAGGCAGCAATATTGAGTTGAGGGCGTGAGTAGACTTTGTGAGTTTCAGACATGGAGATGGCAGAGCTTTGGTGTTGTTATCCAGTGATACTCAGAGATGCAGATGAATTAAATTGCCGAGGGTCAAGGATGACTTTGGTGTTTAACTCCCAGCAGCTTGGGTATGATAGGCTATTTATAACTGTTTAATACCCAGAGGTTTCTATGGGAATCGAACCTGTGGTGCTCTGTACGATCTTACTTCCAAGGCGAGAACGTTGCCCCCTGAGCTATCCTCCCGAGACAAAATGGCATTGAAAGAACCCAAACGTATGTCAAAAAGGTTTGGAGATGCAGTGAGATCAAGGGACCCTGTTTGGAAAAAATGTGCATTTCGGTGATTAGTGGGTATCTCAGCACGTGTTGTTTATTGAGGATTGTGTCCTTTGCGTGTTCATTATTTTATTATGCGCTGCATGATAGGATTTTCTTTATTCTAAGAAAAACTAAAATTAAAGAAGAGTGACATGACATGCTTGATTCAGTAGAATGAATGCTTGCACTAAATAATTGTTGCAAAATCAAAAAAATATGAAACCCAAAAAGACAAAATGAAGTATAGCAACAAAATAGACAAATTGGTTGGCAATACTTAGTTCCAAGAATTTGATTTACATTGAGTGTAATTGAAATTGACAAAAATGGATATTTACTGTGGAAAATGTAAGGCAACTTTTGTGAAAAATGTCATAGTGAACCCAGTGTACCCAACACGAGTGGTTTCTCTTATGTATTGAGTAAGATCCAGGGACAGCTGCCATGATTCTGTAGTTGCTACGAGACACATTCATGTGCCCCAGGGTCAAGAGGGATATTTATTCTGCCCTTCCCAGCAAGAAAGGTTTGTAGAGGGCACTTGCAGGGGTTCTGTCACCTTCAGTGGTAGGGTACTGGGTACCAATGCCTCAGTTGCAGTAGTCCTTGTGCACACAGCACTTTTACCCAAATGTGCACTTCAGATGTTTCGGGAGAATAGCTTTCTTCTACCTTGGAAACCTCTGTCTTCACCTCTATTAGAGAGCATGTTTGAATATCCCCAACTTAGTTCCAGGTGAATATTTGTTTTGAATTACAAAGATGACTTAACTTAGGGAAGGGTACCCCCTTATAAAGTCAAAATGCCAACACAAAGTAGTCCCTACAAAGCCTGTTATTAAGAGTGCAATTCTGACTGCTGTAACACGCATCCTGTGTCTGCTGATGTCATACCAAGGGTGCCTTGTCTGAAGGGTGTGACAAGCTGGCAGAAAGTTTGGGAAGTCCTAGCAAAATTCAAGATGATGGCACCCCTCTCTGGACTAAACCCCTCGGCTGGGCTACTCTAACTCCGCCCACTCCTTCTCTCTGCCTACTTAATAGGACCCCAATAATCAGCACCTTTTTGTGAACGAGCCTTTGTAACGTCAGGACTGTCTTTGTGGCCTTTGGTTCTGAGGGGATATACAAGGGAGGCTCCTTGTCTCCCAGAGGAAGGGTTCAACCCTCCTCTGGGGATTCAAAGAGAAGCTCTAGGGCAGGGTCCCACATGGTTACTGTGGGTACACCCAACCCAGAAAGCGAATACACATCAGGCCCTGTCATGAATTGGTCACCTCATAAAGTGGACCATAACATGACAACCAAATAATTATGGCTTTATAATTATATCATCTCAGTAGCCACCATGTCACAAACGGACATGACTTCGATTTAGTTGCTGGGCTACACCATTACAAGAATGTGAACCAGAGATGAAGATAATTAAAAAGACACCTCTCCCTGTTGGAAATTTGGGTTTCAGCAACTATTCAGGAATGCTCATATGACCTTTGAACCTGCTCTGCTGGCACTGCAGGGCAGGTGCTGGGGTTGACAGGAGATGGTCTCAGTAAAGGTGAATGGGTACACTATGATTTTGGCATGGAACATTAGGAAAGTGAGAGTCTGATTACCAGGCCTCCCTTTAAGAAGCAGAACATCCTGCATCATTGTATTGCTAAATTCCAAAGGGTTTAAGCTATCCCACCCACATAAGATGGCATTCTTTCACATCTACATTTGCCCGCCCCATCGTTTAAATCCCCTATTCAAAAACAAAGTGACATGCAACATGCAGGCTCTTCTGGACCATATCCCATAACTTGTCAAAAGTGGGTAACACAAAGGGCAGACCTCTGTAATCACACAGTGCCCCAAATCTATGTGAGTCTGAAATCAAATACTGTTCTGTAGGACCCACTCCCACTCCATTACTAGTCCGTTAGTTGGATTTATGCAAAAGGTCACAGCACTCTCACAAGCAGGGGCATGCGCAAGGAAGAAACACGGTCCGCGGCACGTAAGGTGCACATGAAATCCTGCACTTCTCGCAGGAGCAACAAGCAACACCAAGCCAATGAGAGAGGACCATCTCAAGGGGAATGTGGAAAACTGTGGAATGCCCTCTCAAAGCTGCACACAACAAAGGTACTGTTTAGTGATTAGTCGGAGTGAGCAAGCCAGGCTTCTGCAGCGAGGCGACCACTACTAAGCTACATGCCTTGCACTCCACTAAACTGTGTTTGCTGCCCTTAATCTGTGTTTGTTACAGGAGAAAGGTAATGCTGCAGGACTGAATAGGTAGTGGTAGGGATGATGTCTTCTCCCCTGCAATGCCATCTACAAAACTTCGTGTCAGCTGTTAAATCCACCTCTCTGGATGAAAAGGCCTACCACCGTATGTAGGCCCTATGGTATCAGGGAAAGGAAGTGCGCACTAGCACTCAAAGACCTGCCCACCTCAAAGAACCCAGGAGACCCTGACATGATGGGAGACCTCCTGCCCTAACTGTCAGCGGCAGGAACAGTTTTCCAAACCACAGATTCTTTTTAATGTGTGGGGAGGCTGGAGAGAGTTGTAGGCCCCGCCCAATCATGCTGGTCCCTTTAAAATATGGCGGAAACAGAACCCTTTGCAAAGTGTCCTCATGTAACATCAGAACAAAATATCGTAAATTCTGTCATTACTCACTGTATTCAATAATCCCAGAAAGAGTCGCATCATCCATTTTATCATAACGAGTCGCTTCCTCCGTGTGCCCCAATCCAAGCACGGGCCTAAACATTGCTGTCACCATAGACCACAGCTGCCACTCAATCCCCGAGCCTTGCTAATGCAGGCTTATGGAGAGCTAAGCCCAACCATTGATGGGCCCTGTGTACCCCTGGCACTCCACCTAGTTGTAACACCAGGATACCATTTATGGTTACTGGACGCACTTTCCCTCAAGAATATTGAAGCCTATCATGGACCAAGGAGGAATTAGTGAGTAGGCGAGCCCTCAAAGGCCAGCAGTGAGGGATAAGGAAGGACTACAGGAGTCCGCCCAGCTGGGAGGACAGAAAAAAATCCAGGAGGCCTGTGGTAATGGGGAGATTAATTTACCTCCCAGGGCCAAGCAGGCAGGGTTTTAAAAAAACATTTAAAAGGGACGTTTTTGGCTTGGTGAGTAAGTAATAATAGGATTATGTTCTTATGTAGTGATGCATGACAGGCCCCTCAAGCTTCTAGGTGCTGTAATGACAGGTGTTATCATTACTGCATTTGGAGTGGTACTTATATCAATCTTTGACGGATGAGAGGCTAAACCCGGCTGCTGTAGAATTAAAATGTGCAAAGGGCAGGCAGCCCTCAGGTCAAAAACCACTGATTTTACTCGTGCATCTATTAACCCCAAGTGAAGGACTGGGATGAGGAAAAGAGACGTGGTGGTAAGTAACTTTTAGACAAGAACACAGTGCTGAGAATACATACCGTTCCCAGGTGGGCTCTACACAAGGAGGGTAGGAAATGGACCAGAACAAGACAGAGCTCTGGCAAAGTTGCATGAGCAGCCCATGCTCCAGAAGATTTGGCACGTCAGACGAATTCAGAAACAGCCACAACCTCTCTTTCTGTTCAGGGGCTTTACACATTGGTATATATGACTTGCAATGTACAGACATGTGCTTGTTAGGTTGAGTAGTGGACCAATGAAAAGAGCAGAGCCCAAATTCCATTACTCGGTGAAAAGGGTTTCTTGCTGAATCACTACCACAGACATGTTTTACATTTAAAATTTGGGTCATTCTTTATGTTCCCAAAAGTCGAATTTGCTTTTATGCAAATAACTAGGATTGGGTTCCATGAAGAGATACTGTGCTGCGTGACCTGCCCTTGTGCTATGACCTTCAGTCCCGCCCCCTCTTCTCCCTAGTCCCGCCCCCCCCAAGGAGAAGAGAATTCCTGGAGTACCATGTTTCCATTTCCAACACTGTATACAAGTACAAATTACATGACATAATATCACAAACTCCATATGTGTGTAAGCAAACATGGGTCTGCAATGTCCAAAAACTCGTCTCTACCTAGATTGGACAGCTTGGACATGGCGTGGTTCCAGATTGCCCAAGTGAAATGCAAGAATTAAGCAGGTAGATCAGGTAGAGCTGTTAGGACTCGTTCCAACACTTGGTCCTTATGGCAACAATGGCAGAGAAGACATCCAAACAGAGTCTTTACCCCCTCAAGATAGCGCTCCATTCATTATACCACCGGATCTTCTAACAGCATTCTAGCATTCGCTCAAGATGGTTGCAGCCATCCATCGCTACAGAACGCTGTGCAACAGTTTGCATAGGAGACATGGACGGTAAGCTTGTGGCATCGCTTCGCCCTTCTTGGCAATGACGCTTGTTCACGTTATTCCGAGCAATTCTCTGCTCTGCTCCTTACCTCCTGTTGGTGTACCGGCTCCTCTAATACCCTGACTTTGTCTGATTCCTATCCGTTTGGTTGGCTTCACTGGGTCGGCCTCCTCCCTTCTCATAGCCACTGTAAAATACCTTCTCTCCCGGCTTTGGTTCCCAGAGGCTGGGTATTCTCTCTTTCTGCCTGCAATTTGATTCTCCTGTGGTTGGGATTCGCTGGATCGGGCTCCTCGCTACTTGCAGCCTCTGAATCGCTCCTCTATACTATGTTTGGTTACCTGGGGCTGGGCTTACTCCCTGCTCCTTAATTGGATTTCCTTGCTTGCCTCTCTTTCTCCTTTCTTCTCTTTTCTTTCTCCTGGTTTCCTTTTTGTCTTCCCTCGCATTGATTTAGGAATACTTGCTATTCTTCAGCTGCAATTCTCTTCAACAAGGACTGCCATTCAACACTGCTGGACTACAAGGCATCACCAAAGGACCAGACTACTCTACAGGACCTTGACGTTTTTGTTTTTCCATTTGGGTTTTACCCATATTTCTGGGCATGGCCCTATGCGCACTCCCCTCTTAGTTTACTGTTACTGGAGGTGAGTGTTTACCAAGGATGTGTCTGATTACATCAATCCAGAGAGCCTACAACTTGCTAGCATCAGACCAGGTCAGCCAGTGCTTACTTACAGTCTTTAAAAGAGGAGGATTTCTGGGCACTGAGACAAATTCAGGGAGTTTGTGCCTTCTCCCCAACAGGTAGCTACCTCTTTGGGATTAGGGGGGTGAGCGTGCTACGCAAAACACACCACCAGGTACAGGGCAAGCAGGATCTCACTTGGGGTGATCCCCCCTTAGCGGAAAAGGAATTCCCTCTAGTAGAAAAGCCTTCAACATCTCCATTAACACCAATAACCCCAGTGTTTGTTAGGTATACAGGATCAGATCACAACACAACACTTGCTGACCCGCATGTACTGACTGAAACTCATAACCAATGAGGTTGTGTCTCTTGTTGCAGAGAGAGGTATAAAAAGGCTAAAATCCTTACCAGGAGAAGAGGAACTGCTCATCAGACCGGCCACAAGCAGAAGCCAGCCTGAGCAATGCTGCTCTCAGTGCTATCCTATCCTGCAGCTCCCAGCCAGCACATCCAGAGGCAGGACCGGGTGGTATATGGGGTGGGCAGAGAGGACTCACAGACCACAGAACACTGCCGCACCCAGGAGGGCAAGTACCCCAGGCACCGTGGTCTCCAATACTGATAGATCGAACTACCACCAATGCAGCATATTGTCGTGCATGTATTGCGGCGCCTGACAAAGAAGCAAAAACAGGGAACAGACGTCCTGAGATGCGCAGTTATACTACAGGACCTACTGCCTCCCCCACAGGACACCACAAGCAGATACATGGTTTATTTCGGGGAGCGGCAGGGGGGCAGCCGAGCGCCAAGTGACCCAAAAAGGCAGTAAGAACAAAAAGAAACCAGATAAAGTATCAAAGAGCCCTTGTGAAATGATAAGAAGCCAGAGACCAAGAGAAACACCGAAAAGGTGTGACACTGAACCCAAGAACCCACGAGAGGTTACCAGATACCACAGAACAAGAGATATACCTGAGGGGTTGAGACTGAACCCAATAACCTGTGAAGGGTTACCAGATACCAGAGAGCAAGGGAAACACCCCGAGAGGGTGACACTGAACCCAATAACCCACACAGTGTTACCAGATACCAGAGACCAAGAGTCCACCCCAATGGGGTAAGGTCGAACCCAATAACCTGTGAGGGGTTACAAGATATCAGAGAGCAAAAGAAACACTACGTGGGGGTGAGCCTGAAACCTATAACCTGTGAGGGTTTACCCAAGACCAACGAGCATGAGAAACATGCAAAGAGGGTGCACCTGAATACAATAACCCAAGAAGGGTCACCAGAAACCGGAGAGTAAGCAAAAACCCCAGAGGCGGTGAAACTGAATTGAAGGATTTAAAGACTCAAATTGTATACTTGAGGAACAACTTTTTATCTTGAACAAGGTTTGCTGGCAGTGTCAGGAGTCCCCTTTAATGCACAAACTCAGGGAGCTTTGTTGTGGACTGTACAAACTGGCACAGGCCCGAAAAAAAAGAGAAATCGAGAGAAATGTGAACGTTGTTGTGAATTGTATGACCAGGCATGGACCTGAAAAGTAGGAGAGAAATCCGGAGACATTTGCACTTTGTTTTCAGCTAGTTGACGTGGCTGAAGCCTGAAAGCCCAAGAGAACAGACATCAAGAGAGACATTTGGAGAGGGGATCACGCACCAACATGGACAAGCAAGAAATGGGAGTAAAAACACTTCTCTAGGTTAACGAGTTTACCAGTATTCTGGTGGTAAATGTGCCCGAATACCGGCAAACTGACTTACTGAGATTCTACTAATACCGCCATTTGGTCTGGTGGTATTTCTACCGGGCTACAAGTGGTGGTAGACGGTGCTAGTCCCCATTACTAGGAGTACCAATGGACACCATTGGGGATTTTGACGATATTACAGGTGCTGGTAATACCAGTGATTTTTGCTGGTAAATTGATGGAATGACTTCCAACTCTTAGCTGGAGGTCAATCCCCAACCTTACCGTCAAACTCCTATTTGGGCACTGCAGCAATGTACTGGTATACGTTAATACTAGCACGTTATTACCGCACTGGCCAACTCATAAGGAGCCTTTAAATCTTTTTGCTTCCTTTGTTAGTGGTAGGGACAGCCAGCAGGCTAGCACATGTGTGGACAGAGGACAAGGTTGAATTATGTAAGACGTCTTCACAAGCACCCTTTTGCTGGTTTCTAGATTAGGGAACCTCCACCTTATAAGTAGGACTAGGTGAAACATTTTTCTTAACTTTAATAAAATTGAGAGCCTTTGAAACAAGTTGAATTGCCCGTCTCCTGTGACTAACCTACCAAAGCAGGTTTTCAGACAACCTCAGGGAAAGAGTAACTTCTCAGCACACACGGGCGCTCTGCAGCCACACTGGGAATCGTGACAACACACTGCTTCCATATGCGTCCACGAGGCCTTGTTTTCAGACCTTGTTTCACGGCAGTCTCGATATTTACATTCGCGTGGGAGCCCAACAGGATCCAGTGCCGCTCTCATTCTGTCGCCTCTTCCTACCAGATGGCATCCGAGTCCTTTCCCTCTCTCCACACTCCCAGCCAAGGATGGTGAGAGAAGGTTCATCCGCCATGGACCATCGCTTCCCTGCAGGCGAGGGAGCTGCAGCTCACTACGCACACGCGAGCGAGACTTTCAACGCCCCCTATTGTGGCTTGAAAGACTTTACGACTTCTTTCATGTTCACTTCCTGCGTGCCTTTTTGTTGTAAAAAGAAGTCTTTTAGCAGCTCCATTTATTGTTCGTGGCGTTCTTTTCATGCAGTGTTATGCAGACCACACGTTTCAAAGAGAGATTTAGTATATCGTTTTATCCCGAGCACAGCGATGAGGGGTGCAGGGGTTCTGTTAATAATAATCACATGTATGGGTGTAGCGCTTCAGGTGCTTCACTCCTCTTACGCACTCTAACAATGGATGTTTTCGCTATGAGTCAAACCTGCGCCGACTGCATGTACACAGAAGAGACAGCAACTGGCTGTCATATCGGCCCAACCATTGATGTCGAAAAGCACCCATTCATACATGGAGTGTTTGCACATTGACCCCAGAAAGCACACGGGGAAGCGCTATACGTTTGTAATCCGAGAAGCCTGCACGATCTGTGTGAAGTCCTGCACGTCGTTTTTTTTTTTTTAAAGGATAGTGGTGACCTCGGCATTCACCTATACTAAGAAAATGGCACGACTGCTCAGCAGCACCAACCAATACATTTGAGTTGTGAGGTTATGCCCGCTGCCGGCAGCAACACACCAGCTCTTTGAACAGACAAACCAGCTGCCCTTAAAGGCAGCAATCACTGTTCAGGTTCTTTTCTCATGAAGCAGCGTCTCTGGCAATCGCAGTCATGAGTTGTTACGGAGATTGTTACAGTTGAATGTTTACTCAAGGCACGGTTCGGATTCGGGCAGCATTGTTCACTCTTATTTTAAACCCCCGTGCTTTCTTTTTAACGGATTTCTTTTAAACTGTAAACATTGTTTGTGATACATTAAACATGAACATTAAAAGATACATATTGGTGCGTCATTCCTAAAAGTAGACCTTCTGCATATATTCCACATAACCACGATTTGCAGTTGCCTTCCAGCAGATCAAACTAGAGACCAACAATTAATGGGAGTATGATGTGACTATCTACACTATGGCATAGCATGGAGGCTTCCTTTTATGTACTTACCATTTTTTCTTAATACTACAGCTCTGCAGGAGTATAGGGATGAGTAGTGTATTAAACTCCCACTCAGCCCCACACTATTACTAAACTAGCAGTGATCCAATCACAAAGTGGAAAGAGGCACAGCCTGACTAGTATACCTACTTCGACTCTTTGGGTAGCGCAGGCTGAGTGCAGGCTACACTCTTCAGGAGGGGTGTGAGTTGCTACAGAAGCAAATCAAGTAACAATAGTATTGTGGTATCACAATAAAAAAAATTCCAACCATGGTTTTATTAAGAAATAGGATGATTAATTAAAACTAACACAAACAGTAATGACCCAGCCAGCAGATTTTCTGAATAAAGGGGTTTGTAGACAGAGTTGCCCAGGCAAATGACTCCATCAGCAATTATGAAAGTTAGTGGGCATTCATTTTAAAAGGTAGAGAAGTGGGTCTTATCAGTCACTAGAGTCCTTTAAGGTGGCCTAGGGTAAAATAACCACTCCAAATACATTGTATTGCTTGCCATTGGGCTCAACAGCATCGAGACAGGTTTCTGGGTGCTTTACTGCAGTCAGGGCATGGTCGAGATGGTCGAGTTGTGCGTTCCCAATGGTGAGTCAACATTGATATAGTTCGAGATGATGGCTCCTATCAAATCAACACGCGTTTGATACGAGTTGATGCCTTCCAGTGGATTGAGTCATTGTTGAGACAATTGTTCTCCTGGGTCAATTCAGCTTTCAGGGCGGGCCGAGTTGATGGCTTCCAGTAGGTTGAGACAGCATTTCACTTGGGTTGAGACAATTCTTCTGGTGGATCAAGTCAACTGAGCCAACGATTGTGTCGAGTTGGGACAATCAACTTTATACACATGTGATGTTGTAATATATGATTTTTTTTTCATTCGAAAAAAATAAAAAAAAAACTGGCTGTACATTATCTATTAAATGACAAATACAAAATGTACATAAATACAGAACACATTTACAAAAAAATAAATTATTATAAATACAAACAGAAATGCAGGAAAAATAAATACCATGAAACTGAGATTCTTACACATGACTCATTTAATCATTTGCAGAAAGGATACTTGGGGACTCACGGTCATTTTGTACATGTATCTCACTAATCAGCCAGGTTGGCACTGTGATCCACAGGGTCTACTCTAGACAGACAAAATGGAGTGTTTCAGTCTAGGAAGAATGTCCATCCCTCACATTACCTATCTCGGTAGAGATGGAACCTCAGTCAAAACAGACACATGGCAGGTAGAATTCCTGGAATCTTTGGGATTTGGCAGTGGCCACAGCTGTAAAGAGCAATTCCTGAAGTATTCAGTACATCGGTAGCTGCTGGATTCGAAGAAAGCTGTGCTTTGCCTCAGGATCTTATAGGTCTTAATATGCAGAATCCCTGGGAGGGGGATGCTTTACAAGTGGCAAGAGATCCACCTCCAAATACATACATGACACAACTAAAAGGAAGTAACACACTCACTTGGTGGGAGTGCTTAATATAACATTCCTCCTCCTTGAGAACCCAAAGCATCTGTGTCTATGGGGATGTTAGAAGTTCAATATGTCCTTATGGGTCCCTTACACTATAGGAAAGGACCCATGAAGGCAACAATATAATCTATTGGTTAATTGCTGGCAGAGCCTGGAAGGTGTCCCGCCCCTTTTTCCATATAGGGGTGACTTAAATGGGTGGGTTCAGATTCCATGGCATACCCTATAAGTGACCCTATAGTGATACTGGATGTTCAAGATGACTCAGGAAGCACCTCGGGCCTTAAGGATTTGGCAGGGGTTCCTATGGTTCTGTCTATTGTGATCATAGACCCACAATTCCATAGAATGAGAGCCCTTACCTAGAGTCCTGCCTGTGCCAAAACATATTCAAAATTAGAATCCTCACAGTAAAATGACGCCTACCTGTCCTAGGCCTACTTTGCCTGATGACTTAGCTGCCACCACCAAGATAGATTCTAAGCTGACCATATTATTTCCAAACATGTCAGGAATGCAAACAAAGAGGTGGATAAGGCATGGTGGCATTTATGCCAACATGATGTTCTGGAAACCCTAGGTGCCCCTGATACAATTCTAGATATTGCACAGGAAGCCACAGTTACTGGAGAATAATTGGATCCAGACATTATAAGCAATTGGGGACAAACCACAATCTGCTACATATTATGTTATGTTATCTTTCATTTGTATGAGTTAGGCTTGATATTCTCCAAGTAGAGGTAGGGAGAAGCAAAGACAGGTAGATAGTTGGGATAGGGGCAGAGGGATAGATATAATGCACAGGAAGGCATGAAAAGCAAACACAGGAAAGGAGTACTGCAAAAAATCAGCTAAAACTGGGGGGATTAGCAGAATCCAAGGAACCCAGAAGTAAGTTTGTTTAAGAACTGCGTGCTTGTTGCTCAAAGGGTCAATAGAGAAGTCATCCATTCCGCCACACAGTTTGTAAGCAACATATTTTTAGTCAGGAAGAAGGACACAGGTTTTAGACCAATTAACAACCCCAGGGAACTCAACAGCTTTCTTGTTTACTGACAATTCACAATGGAGACAGGTGGGTTGTTCAAATATATGTTAAGCTTAGGAGATTGGCTGGATAGACTGGACCTAAAGGATGCATACCTGTCAGTAATCATTCACGGCCTACGCAGATGATTTCTCCAGTTCTGCTGGAATGGACTTGTGTATCAGTTTCCTCGTGGTGTGTCTTGAAACTGCACCATCCATCAGAGGCTTTCTTGAGAGTGAGAGATATAGGACTAAACATTTTTAGGTGATGTCCTTAGTATGGCCAAGTCTGAGAAGAAATCAAGACTTCACTTCCAGTGTACCAGTCAGATCTTGCAATCTCTAGGTTTTGTATTCAATTGGGAGAAGTCCGATTTCGTGCCCACTCAGAACTTTGACTCGCTGGTGTTTGCCCTGAATCCTAGAACATGAGTGCTGAGACTTTGCGTAGATAGATTTAAGTCCTGCGAGAAGAACTGACAAGGGGTTCATGCATTCAAGTTACATCTCTAAGGGTGCTATGGAGCCTCTTGAGACTTTTTTTCTCCTCTATTGGGGTCCTTTTAGAGCTCACATGGGGTTTAAGAATGATGCACTAGAAGAGGGCTAGATTATTTAACCCTGATCCTGTTTTCCACTGAATAAAGGAGCATAGAATGGCAGAGCCATCTTCACCCCCCCACACACCTACCCGACATACTATTGGATTTACACACCAGCCAGCAAAATATTTGCAGGCTCTTTCCGTGCGCTTTTCGCGTGTTTGTTTGTAAACTTCTTAGAGAATTGCAGGCTGTTATTCTCCATACCATCGGCCATACTGCCCTGTGGGTCACCAGACCCATCCTCCCTCCCTGCCAGAGAGAGAACTGCGGACTGCACACCGTGTCCAATCTCTCCGGGCTGTCAGCAGGGGCCTTAGATAAGGCCCTCCCTGACAGTGGTGCTCTGTGAAGAGGCTACCTGCCAACTGGGAATGGGACTCCTCCACCAACTCATTTGACGTAGTTCATTGAGCAGGCCAGAAGACGGTAATTAATTCTGATTAGCACCGCTGATAGGTCGGCATGCGCCCGCCATGTCAGGCTTCAAGGGGCACTCGGTATGTGGGAAGCGCCTGGTCGCTGCGTGTTCTCACAGGGCTCTCCTCATTGTTTGTGTAACCTTCGCTCGGTGGGATCATGCCCTCATTGGCCTGGAATAACTGGGCATTCCTTCAAAAGTACGTTTCCTTTGCTTAGATACCCTTAAGTAAAAGGATTATAGTCGGGAGGGAAGAAGGGAAGCCTCGAGCGATATTCAAAAATGATGTTAGGTGGTGATTTCTTAGTCACTGTAAATCCTCGATATGAAATTAAGAATATTGATAGCAAGCAAAAGCCATCCCAGCCCCAACATATGTCGTTTAAAAAATCCTATTTGCTGGTGTTTATTGTGTTTTTCAGTTAACAGACAACACGTGACTTTGTAAATATAGCGTTCAAGCAGAATAACCCTTTCATGCTTGAAGTTGGGTCCCTCTCATAGAATTAACATAAAAAATAACTAAAATATGTATCCAGCATACCAAATAAGGAGAAACTCGCCATTGGTTTACAAATGCCCATGTGAAGTGGGTGAGGAACATCTCTCCTATTTCAGCAGAGCCTCCCTGTCACCTCTCCCTTGCTGCTCAGCCTCTCCCTTGCTGCTCAGCCTTTCTCTTGCTGCTCAGCCTCTCCCTTGCTGCTCAGCCTCTCCCTTGCTGCTCAGCCTCTCTCTTGCTGCTCAGCCTCTCCCTTGCTGCTCAGCCTCTCTCTTGCTGCTCAGCCTCTCCCTTGCGGCTCAGCCTCTCCCTTGCTGCTCAGCCTCTCCCTTGCTGCTCAGCCTCTCCCTTCCTGCTCAGCCTCTCCCTTACGGCTCAGTCTCTCCCTTCCTGCTCAGCCTCTCCCTTCCTGCTCAGCCTCTCCCTTGCTGCTCAGCCTCTCTCTTGCTGCTCAGCCTCTCCCTTGCGGCTCAGCCTCTCCCTTCCTGCTCAGCCTCTCCCTTGCGGCTCAGCCTCTCCCTTCCTGCTCAGCCTCTCCCTTGCGGCTCAGCCTCTCCCTTCCTGCTCAGCCTCTCCCTTGCTGCTCAGCCTCTCTCTTGCTGCTCAGCCTCTCCCTTGCGGCTCAGCCTCCCCCTTCCTGCTCAGCCTCTCCCTTGCGTCTCAGCCTCTCCCTTGCTGCTCAGCCTCTCCCTTGCGGCTCAGCCTCTCCCTTCCTGCTCAGCCTCTCCCTTGCGGCTCAGCCTCTCCCTTCCTGCTCAGCCTCTCCCTTGCGGCTCAGCCTCTCCCTTGCTTCTCAGCCTCTCCCTTGCTGCTCAGCCTCTCCCTTGCTGCTCAGCCTCTCCGTCACTGCTCAGCCTCTCCCTTGCTGCTTAGCCTCTCCCTTGCGGCTCAGCCTCTCCCTTCCTGCTCAGCCTCTCCCTTGCGGCTCAGCCTCTCCCTTCCTGCTCAGCCTCTCCCTTGCGGCTCAGCCTCTCCCTTGCTTCTCAGCCTCTCCCTTGCTGCTCAGCCTCTCCGTCACTGCTCAGCCTCTCCCTTGCTGCTCAGCCTCTCCCTTGCGGCTCAGCCTCTCCCTTCCTGCTCAGCCTCTCCCTTGCGGCTCAGCCTCTCCCTTCCTGCTCAGCCTCTCCCTTGCGGCTCAGCCTCTCCCTTGCTTCTCAGCCTCTCCCTTGCTGCTCAGCCTCTCCCTTGCTGCTCAGCCTCTCAGTCACTGCTCAGCCTCTCCCTTGCTGCTCAGCCTCTCCCTTGCGGCTCAGCCTCTCCCTTCCTGCTCAGCCTCTCCCTTGCGGCTCAGCCTCTCCCTTGCTGCTCAGCCTCTCCCTTGCTTCTCAGCCTCTCCCTTGCTGCTCAGCCTCTCCCTTGCTGCTCAGCCTCTCTCTTGCTGCTCAGCCTCTCCCTTCCTGCTCAGCCTCTCCCTTGCGGCTCAGCCTCTCCCTTCCTGCTCAGCCTCTCCCTTGCGGCTCAGCCTCTCCCTTGCTGCTCAGCCTCTCCCTTGCTTCTCAGCCTCTCCCTTGCTGCTCAGCCTCTCCCTTGCTGCTCAGCCTCTCCCTTGCTGCTCAGCCTCTACCTTGCTGCTCAGCCTCTCCCTTGCTTCTCAGCCTCTCCCTTGCTGCTCAGCCTCTCCCTTGCTGCTCAGCCTCTCCCTTGCGGCTCAGCCTCTCCCTTGCTGCTCAGCCTCTCCCTTGCTTCTCAGCCTCTCCCTTGCTGCTCAGCCTCTCCCTTGCTTCTCAGCCTCTCCCTTGCTGCTCAGCCTCTCCCTTGCGGCTCAGCCTCTCCCTTCCTGCTCAGCCTCTCCCTTGCGGCTCAGCCTCTCCCTTGCGGCTCAGCCTCTCCCTTGCTGCTCAGCCTCTCCCTTGCTGCTCAGCCTCTCCCTTGCTGCTCAGCCTCTCTCTTGCTGCTCAGCCTCTCCCTTGCGGCTCAGCCTCTCCCTTCCTGCTCAGCCTCTCCCTTGCGGCTCAGCCTCTCCCTTCCTGCTCAGCCTCTCCCTTGCGGCTCAGCCTCTCCCTTCCTGCTCAGCCTCTCCCTTGCGGCTCAGCCTCTCCCTTCCTGCTCAGCCTCTCCCTTGCGGCTCAGCCTCTCCCTTGCGGCTCAGCCTCTCCCTTGCTTCTCAGCCTCTCCCTTGCTGCTCAGCCTCTCCCTTGCTGCTCAGCCTCACTCCATTTGTGGTACAGTGCCCATACCCACAAGACCTCTTCCATAAAAGACTTGTTCTTCATAGATGTTCCTTTATCTTGCTTATATGCCACTAGAATCCCACCATATTGTAGTTTCTGAGTGCTGTAGGATTAGACATACGACTGTTTTATTGATCTAGGAATTAGTCGTTGTGCGGTGTATCTCGAAAAGATGTGCTTCATAACTGTGCCAGCCACGTCTTGCAAGCATCACGTTGTGTTATTGTTGATCCGTCTATGTCTTGATTAGCCCCTTGTCAGCATGCAGTGTCAGCATGAAGTCCCTCTCTGCATGCCAACGCACTTGGGTCAATTTCAAGGTTTTCCTTTCATTTGTAGCTCCAAGGTGGCAGATGGCCCCACTGAAGACACTTGAACATAGCATCCCACCAAAGGGTGTATATTTGCCGTAAAGCTTTAGCTTTTTTAGATGGCTGGCAGTGAGCATAGCCGTCTGTACACTACCGTTTGCTGAAGCAAAAAGGTTATTTTATGCAGATTTACACTGATGTTTTTGATCCTTGGTCATTTCATGAGCACTATAGTGAATATGTTCAGGCCTTCAGCACTACAGTGAATATGTGCTGGCCTTCAGCACTACAGTGAATATGTGCAGGCCTTCAGCAGGGGTTGCTGGCTTGTGTTCTTCTGTAAAGTCTTATTTGCACTTACTAATACAACAGGTAAGTTAAACATGATGCAATGGATATCCAGACATAGATTCCCTGAATGGGAAATCAAGCAGTGCCCAGCTGATGGGGCAAAACAAAGCTAAAGAAGAGAGTGCAGAGGTTTTCAGTGGCATGGTCTTTGAGTAGTGCAATATCGAGAGCAATGGTGTTACATTGGAATATTGTCTGTACTTGTAAGCACAAGAGACACATTTTCCCGACTTCAGAGACATTTGCATGCAAATTGTAGAATACACAGAGGTTATTCATTTTTTGCTGGGTGTGGCACGGAGGAGTGTAATGGAATAGTTATTGATGTGAGGTGGAGAGAGGTGGTCTACTCTTCCAGCTGGTATGATGCAAGGGCTATGTTGGAGGGTGTAGGTGGGTGTTGGCTGCAGAGTCCTGGTAGGTTCACAGGGCTGGAGCAGGTGAAGCGCCAGCATTGAGCCAGCTGCATGAGTGCACGTTTTGGGAGTGTGCTGGAGGGCCTTAGCGGTCAGTGAGATCACTATGCATGCACTTTTAGCTTTCCTTCCAACCCAGTAGGTGTACTTTGGCCGAGGTGAGGTGCAACAGCAACGTGCATGGGCTTGCTGTATGAGTGGAATGGTGCCTTGCTTTGGACTGGTGATTGGTCCAAGCCGAAGCAGTCGTCATACCAGCTGGGGTCAGCGGTTGATGAGTATTAAGTCTGCAAGGTCGGGGACAAGCTGAGTTTGGGCTTTGAATCACCCTCATGGGAGCAAGTGCTGGGAGTGTGTGCTGGCGGTCGGAAGAGGTTGTTAAGGTTGCCATGCTGGGGCTTACAGGTTTAATTCTGAACCAGTAGGTATCCTCAATTGTGTCCAGGTGAGATGGACAGGGGCATGTAGGTTACATCGGTTGAAGTGTGATGAGGTGAGCCAGTAGTCCGTAGAGATATGTATAGGTGGTTACCGACGCAGTAGGTTCGATGATGTGGGTGCAGCCAAAATACTGGATTTGCACCGGATGCATAATTGCATGTACTGGGATTGTGCCGGTGGTCATTGTGTCCAGTAAGGAGCATACAGGTTGCGTCTGAGTCTGTAGGTACGGTGCAATGGGTCCAGGTGTGAAGCAGAGTGGTGCAGTAGACACATATATCTAAGTACAATGAGGCTGCTGCGTTACCAGGCAAGCATGTATAGGCTCCACCGACTCAGGGTTCCTAGGAGCGGGTTTATGTTTGAGGCACACCATGAACCTGCGAGATGTTCTGTTGCAGGTGTAATAGGGCAGTATTTATAGACACATCAAACTGGCAGTACCAGTACATATGCCAGGTAGGACGTCGAAGGGAGGGGCTTCAGGGAAAATCAGCAAAGGGTTTCTCCTGGTAGCACTTGGCAGCATTTAGGAGTGTGATGTGGAGGAGTGCGTGGGAGCGGTATGTTGGAAGTCTATCTTTTATGGCAACCATGACATACAGTAACAGGCAGTAGCGACGGCCAACCCGATAGATGATGGGTGGTTGATTAAGGTGGACTTGTGGTTGCATCAGTCCCTGGAGTTTGGTAGGTGTGCCCATGGCATGAGGAACATGGATAACACAGTGCTTAGATGTGCGTATTTGCCAAGTGTGGGTGGGATTGGGTTGCGGGTGGAGAAGGGTCTCTCCCAGTAGCCATTTTGAGGCGCACGAGTCAGAGAGTGTAGAAGAGCAATAGCAGGAGAGGAAATCAAGAAAATGCTTCTCCCCATAGCATTGACTGATGGCCAGAGGGGTCAGGCAGGCTGTGGGTCAGTGAAAGAGAGAGGGTAGGACCTGTTGACGTTCAATTGTGAGTGTTTTCTCCAGTTTCTTGTGGCGGAGCAACAACTGGGTGACTCAAGCGCTAAGTAACATAGGTCCATGGGTTAGTCTTTGATAGATCTGGGATGGGGGTAAAGGGTACCAACCCTTAGTAATGAAAGGATAGACCTGTTGGCTCAGTTAGTAGAGCATGTGACTCTCAATGCGAAGACTGTAAGTTCAAGGTTGCCATCGGGTAAAAATACTCAGAAAGTCAAGTGTGCAGCATACATGGGAAGAACAGGTTCATTTTCTGAAGGGCGTAACACAAGCTCATTGAGGTGTGTGCAGGTGGAGGTGAAGGATAGTTAGGGTGTATTACATATGTGATACAAGGGACAGTGTTATGTAGAAGTTGGCTACTGGAGCCAAGGTTGTTTATGAAGAAGTGTGGTTTCGTGTCGCTAGATATGTACAAGGGTTCACTGTCTCTCGGAAAAAAAAGGGAAAATCAACAGATGTGATGGTCAACGGGGCCACAGTCATAGAAAAGTAGCAACAGGCACTATACGGAAGGGGTAAAAGGGAAGCGCCTGTAGCAGCATTTGGCGTTGGTGCATGAAATTGTCATTTATGTATTGTAAAGAGTCTCCAAGGATGGGGTGCATGGAGAGGGTAGTGCCGTTTAGCCTAAAGAAGAATGGTCTAAACAGTGGTAACCCAACTGAGTGGGAATTTAATGGAAAGACAACGTGTCACTGTCAAAACATGCATTAACTAGGCCATTCAACGAGGCGAGCCAATGTTTCTCTCCTCAGTTGGAACACGAGAGGATTCCATCATCTGATAAATGGTCGGAATACAAATTTGGACAGTGTTGACATCATAATGCTTCAAGAAACATGGCTTACAACAGTCCCGACCTGGGATAAATATGATGTATACCTTAATCCGAGTCAAAAATCGAGTCATGGTAGGCCTACGTCTGGGCTATTAATAGAAACAAGGCAACAGTCATCATTTAAATCAGAGAACTGGATATCCCCAAATACCTTCTTACAAATGATAAAATTAAAACTTGGCATTATAACATATGCTTTGATCAATGCATATTGGAATCCTCTTTGTATTTCCGACAGCATCTTCATGAGAGATGTGGCTCGTCTCCTGGATTTAGCATGCCTTGATAGTACTGCCTCTCCTGTCATTTTAGCAGGGGACTTGAATTTGCATTGCTTGTGGAAATCTGTATGTTACACCAGACTAGAGGCATGGAATCATCTTGTCAAATCACAAAACCTCCAAATGTTGAATGGAACACTTGCAGACAATATATCTCCTAGACCAACATGGCACAGAGGAAACTCGAGAGCAATCATCGACTATATTTATGTCAGCCAAGAGATGATTGCTGACGTCACCAAATTCTGCATTCAACCTACAACTCTGAGTGATCATAATTGTTTACTTATGAACTGGCCGATAAATGAAGCTTTACTAAATCCAAGAGACAGTTGTCCAGCTAGTATGATCACAGTAAATAGCGGGTGTAATAGATTATGATGGACTGAAAGCTCTTTAAAAAGATTCAATTGTTTCTATGCCATGAAGATATCTAAAACAACGAATGTACAACATGATGAAATTGTATACCATGAGCTAATGCAATTATTCCAGTCTAAAAAGAAAAACTTTACAGCTTATAATACCCAGACATTACATGTTTATAACAAACAAGTACAAGCAGCAAAAACCATCTATCGCTCCAATAAGCGACAGGCCATGAAACTTTCACCTGATCTTAGAGGCCCAGTATTGACTAATATTAAAAAAAGGCATAATAATTGGTTCCGAGGTTATAAAGCTTCCATGTACCAGCATTATGGTGCTCCCATGTTAAGGGCTTTGGCTGGGAAGAATACAGCACAAATCTGGGCCATCCTTAATCAGTCCACTGTTGGACACCAACTCAAGTATCAATCTAACAATGTTTCTGAGCATGTTTGGATCAAATATTACACAGATCTTTATAAACGCCCAATATGCAAACATAACACTCTCTCAGTGCATATTGCAGATAAATTCACACTAAACCTTGACAGGGAAGACATTGAATACTTTATAAATGGAGCGAGTCAATCACAAGGCCCTGGACCAGATGGTCTATCAAATTACACCTTGAAACAATATACTAAATTGTGGTCAGAAATACTGTATAATATGTTTTGTAACATCATTCAAACGCAGAACATCCCGAAGTCATGGAAACACTTGATTATACTCCCGATTCACAAAAAGGGTGACAGGTCAAACCTGGCAAACTACAGGCCGATCGCCTTGTTGGATGCCCCGGGGAAAATATTTAATCAAATTGTTCTAAGGGACTTAAATTGGTGGGCAACAGATCTAGGGAGAAGAGACCCATTTCAGACAGGTTTCATCTCAGGGTTGGGAACGTCTCCAAACATCATGACGTTGAACATGCTAAGATCCCAATTTGCCTCCCGGAAACAACCATTGTATTTTGCATTTGTTGATTTCCGGGTGGCATTCGATTCTGTTGATCGCGAGATGTTATACAGGAAATTGGTTAAATATGACTGTCCATCCTCTTTAATTTCTATCATTAAGCAATTGCATACTAACACAACAATACAAATCAGACTCACGATAGAAGGCTTGCTATCTGCATTCATCTTGACTGAGCGAGGGCTCAAGCAGGGCTGTATTTTGGCCTCTTTTTTATTTAATTTGTTCATTCTTGATTTGGGTGAACAATTAATGAACACCGTAAATGATGCGCCAAAAATGGGTAGGCAAAGGATTGCATGGATGTTATATGCAGATGATTTGATATTGTTATCTCAAACACCCAGTTGATTGCAAAATCTACTAAATGAACTATCCAATTATTCAATAGACAATAATCTTGTAATCAATTTAGAAAAACCCAAGTTGTTGCTTGCCATCGCAACAAGTCTGTCTTTCAAAGAAGTTACAGCTGGCATTTGCAGAATATGCCATTAATGAATGTCTCTGAATACAAATATCTGGGGTCAATGTTGTACAATGCTTTTTTCTGATACATCATACATTACAACATTGAATTTAAAATTACAAAACTTAAAATCTCAAGCAAGCATCCTGACATCTAAATTTGGAAAATGTTCATGCAAACACACAATGATGTTTTATCAAAGCAAAGTGGTCCCGATCTTGTTGTATGGACCTGAAACCAAGTTAGCCTTAAAATGTAAATTCTGGGATATATATGAGGGCAGGTTCTGGAAGTCTGTACTGAATTTACCAAAGTGTACTCCATTGCCCATAATCCGCTTTGAACTGGGATTAATATCTTTATCTGCACAATTGACATGGAAAATGTGCAATCTCCTCCTCAAATGCCTGTTGGGTCTTGAGAAAAATAACATCTTGAGTGCTCTTGCTTACCACCTTATCATTTCGGATCATGTCTTCCCTTTTCAGTGGCGAAGTTATGTACTGGACGCCTTATCAGATGCGTGCATATCAATTGAAGTGTTGTTAATGAATCCAAATCGTGCGAAAATGAAATTGTTTCAGCACGACTGGATTCGTAACAGAGTTCAATGTTGCACCTATAAAGATTTCAATGGTCAACTATTCGGATCAATCAAACTCTGAGTTATGGCTGATTACTTGTTAGAATTTCCATCTTCATATATCAGACAACAGTACATGCAATTTAGACTAAATCTGCTACCAACAGCAGAAATACTGGTAAGAAGGGGGCTCCTTCCAAAAGATTTAAACCGTTGTCGATTTTGTTTTGATGAAAGATGTCCAGAAACATTACAGCATATGGTTGTCATCTGTCCAGTTCTAACCTCGATAAGAAAAAATTACTTTCAGGATCTATTATGTGTGTATACTCCCATGACTGATGATGAAATCTGGTTTGCAATTTTTACTAGCAGGAAATTAGCAATTAGAATCGCGAAAGTGCAATATCTAGATACTGTATTGTCATCAGTTGATGCTAAGATTAACAAGTAAATAGGCAAGTAATTGCAATAGCAAGAATGGCTGCAGATGATGTGTTATTTTGTTATACATGATAGATATTTTAAAAGTCATTGGTTCTAGTGAATGTTTGACAAGAAATACTCCAGACCCACCTATGTAGTCAATATGCATTGTGATTCTTGTTTATGTTTTTAGTTTTATTCTTGACTTCTTGTTTTGTATGTATTGGGCCTCATTACGACCTTGGCGGTAAGGGGTTTACGCCAGCGTTAGCTGCGCCGACCCCTTACCGCCAATTTCGAGGTCCCTTAGCGCCATGGAGGTTTTAACACCCGCTTTTAGCGGGTGTTAAAATCCATGGCGCTAAGGGACCATGGAGTTAATTACGCCACCGTAATTTACGGTGGCGTAATTAACGCCTTCCCCACTCCCATTATGCCCTATGGGGCAAAAATGGGAATGGGGAAGGGTAAATGGGGATTGGGGACTTACCGCCCCGCCAAGGTCGGAATGGGGCGGTAAGTCCGCCAACCACCATGGCGTAAACGTAGTTTACGCCATGGTGCTAAAGTCACGGCCCAGGCGGTAACTTACCGCCTGGGTCGTAATGAGGCCCATAGTGTATGTGTTATGTATTATATGTGGTTGTATCCTTTTTGCTTTTTTATGAAATATTTGAAAGGTTTTTATTTTCAACCAACCAAATATTATAAAAATAAATAAATAAATGAATAAAGTAAGGTTTAGAGGTGTGATCGGTGTTCGCCCCCCCTTGGATCCCGGCATGCACCTGTAATAACAACTCTGGAGCCACCTTCGGTTCCAACCTCTCTTTATTTCTCTCATTCCATGACTGACTTCCATTTCCTTTGCCCCTCCTTTTCCTCCCTCTTCCCGCTCCCTCCCACCATTACATTCCCTCTTACTCTTAAAGGGGGCCCGTTCTTGTTTCACTCACAACACCTCCCCCTCACTTAACATGAGACTTTCTGGGCTACATCTGTTAGATCAGCCGTTGGGGTCTCTTTATTTTTCGATGGGGCATGTTCGGCGGCTCACGGGTTCACCCGCATTTTCTTGTTGTGGTGCTTCGTATGTCTCTCCACTCTCTGCTCCTTCCCTCTCAAACGTTCCTTCTTTCATTGGCTCGAGCTCCTCTAGGTAGAATTTGTAGAGGCTTTTGGCATCCTTTCGCTGTGGTCCTTTGTCATTGTTAGCACTTGTTCTTTGTCCCCTGTGGTTAGGAGGGGATCTGCACGGTATGTCCTTTCTTTGGCATTCCTTGTTTCACCCACGTCTTGCTCAGGTGTGTGATCCTTCAACTGGGTGACTTTGAATGATCTATAGTGGACGTTGGTGAGGGCGCGCTGTAGTGCCGTCCGATGGCTGAGGCGGCTGTTCCCTATGGCGGGACTTGGTATCATGTAAATGGCGATGGGTACTCTGCGGTCTCTCTTTGTTGGGTCGCAGTGTGACTACCATTTTGTCTGTACCGGCTGTGCTGTTCTCCACTGGCTATGTGGGCTTGGGTTTTGTCCAGGGGGTATGCTTTCTCTCCTGTTTGGTAATGTTGCCTGTTGCTGACATTTGCTGTGGTTTCTACTTTCCCCCAGTACAACATCTGCTAGAGTCCTGGGTGTGTGCATGACTTGCAGTCATCTCGCAGGACGGGTGGGGTTTGTGTGCTGGATACTTGCCCCTGTCCGTATCTCCTTGGACGACTTAGTTCTCGGTAGAGTGAGTGTTCATGCCCGGCTGGTCTGGGTGGGTAGGTGTTCACGACATTGATGGTCTTCCTGACGTCCGGCCGTGCTATCAGTGGTATCTGGTGTCTTGTTTGGGGCGGTGGTGCCTGGGTCCTCCAGTACATTGGCCACTCGTTGGGCCCACTTCATTGTTCAGGTCGTCTGGGCAAGCTTGGTGGTGGCGATGGCTGGCATGCAAAGTTTGTAGACAGTCCCACTCTGCACATCGCCTTGAAGGCGTCTTCTTGGCCACATCGCTGACATCTCTGTCCTATGGCCGGGCAGGACCGTCTGTGTGGTCCTTCGAATCCACATTTGCAGCATTGTGCGTTGCTCGGCGTTGAGTACCGGTGGCGTTTGAATCTTCTTCTCCTCCATGGTCCTGTGAGCTTGGAGTATTCAGTCCGTCTTACCGTGAGGGCCGCAATGGAGTCACATTTGTTTTTGTTTTCGATGGCGGCTGTCTGTTCTTCTTCTTGCTCGTACATTCTTTCCAGATTGAGTATTTTTGTTAGGGGCAGGGGCTTTTTGAGAAGGTCTTTCCTGAGCGTTCATACGGTGCACCCCTCAATGATCCTCACCTAATTGCCTCCTCGTCATTGAAATTGGCGAAGTCGCAGCACATTATGTTCTTCTGGAGGTGGATGGCAAACTCTCCAAGGGATTCATGTGGGAGCTGCACGTGTTGGTTGAATGCGTAGCATTCATCGTCCTTGTTGGGTCTTATTATTAGCTTGTCGTTGACCGCAGTGAGGAGTCGCTGGTATGTGGTCCTTTCTTGCTGTGCTATCATCTTTATTATGCTTTTTATTTCTTTGCCTGCTAGTTTCATGAACATGGTGATTTTGTTTGGGGGATCCTGGTTCCCTATTGCTCTTACAAAGTCTTCAAATTTCTCAACCCACTCCTTCCACCTTTGTCCTTGATCATGGTGTGGGTTGAGTGTGATGTCTGGGTAGGGATGTCTCATAAGGCTGGCCGCTTGTGCCTGGTCAACCATGATTATTAGGATTTATGGCAGTGTCCCACGTGGCCGTCAGATCTTTCTTTTGTGCTCTCTTGTTTCATGCGGTGGAACAATGTAAATTGGTGATTCTGTGCTGTGTTGTGCGGTAAATCACTGTTGGGGCTGTTGGCGGTATTCAATCGGTAGGCTTAGTCAAGTTCTTGTGATGACACATGAAGCGGGCTGCCCGGGTAAGGGAGGATAGGTCGCTACGTTCCTTCATGCGTTTTCCTGCAGCGGTCTGCCGCGTATTGGTCCGGTTACTTGTGTGGCTGGTGGTCTGCTGGCTCTGTGAGTGGAGCTATGCCACTCTGCTGGTCCGTGTAGTGGAGGGGCCTCAGTGTAGTCAGATGCCAGTGAGTGCACCTTATTATTTCCGTTTTCTTTAGATTGTTGATGCGGTCCTGCGGACGTTGGGCATGTGGGCTTCGAGTGTGTTGCAAGTCCGGCACTTGCTGGTGGGTGCCCCTCATGATTTGTGTATTGTCTGATTGGCTGGTGCTGTGCAGTGCTGCTGGCCTGCGTGATGGAGGGGCCTCAGTGGTATCAGATGCCAGCGAGTGCACTTCGTGAATACTGGCTTGTTTGAATTGATGATGCGCTCCTGCAAGCATGTTGGGTGTGTGGGCATCAGTGTGCATCGGAGGTCCGTCTGTTTGTAACTGCCTTATTATGCTGCGTAGTTCGGGTGGTGGCCCTTCATGTGCAGCGGTGGGGGAGGGGCATGGGGCTTCTTACCAGCATCACGCCTGGTGCCTCTCTGTTTGCTCGTGGCGGTCTTCCCTCTCCTGCCGGGCCCTGTCCGTGCACCGTCATGGACAGCTCAGACCACCGCTTCCTGGACTTCACTTTCTCCTACACGGGCTGCTGGGCTTCCCACGTTGATCGGCTGCAGCCGTCTTCTGTCACTCAACGGCTCCTCCGTGCACTGACACGGACTGCTGGGCTCGTCCCTTCCTGGTCCTCTCCACACTGTTGTGGGCTGCTGGGCTCCCTACTTCAGTCCGCCGTCCTCGGTGGAGCGCCACTCCCGCAGGCTTCACCTCTACCTCGTATTGCTGTGTAGCCGTACCCGCCGGTCCTCCACTGGGCATACCAGGCCCATTGTCGCACTCACACTGGTGGGTGCACTTAACCCGTTGTCCTGCTGCCGGGCTGTGCCTCTGCTGCTGGCCTTCCTTCGTGGGCCACACGGTCTGCTTGGCTGGCCACTCCTGTCCTCTGCTGGGCTTCTGTTGACCTTCTGACCCAACTGGGCATAGTTCACCGTGCTGGGCTCCTTGCCTAACGTTGCTTCCCCTGCTGGGCTCAGCTGACCCACCGTTCTACTGGGGGCCCCTCACTCCTCAATTCCGCCTGCTGCATGGCGAGGGTCCTCATCGGCTTCATCGCCAGCTGTTGGCCCTCCCTTGGGCCCGACATGCACAGGTAATAACAACTCTGGTGCCATCTTCAGTTCCAACCTCTCTTTATTTCTCTCATTCCATGACTGACTTCCCTTTCCTTTGCCCCTCCTTTTCCTCTGTATTCCCGCTCCCTCCCACCATTACATGCCCTCTTCCTCTTAAAGGGGGCTGTTCTTTATTCTATCACAACAACCGGTATTTTCTACTACCGTTTGAGTCTAGTGGCCTGTCTCCCACTCTACAACCCTCTGTCGGCAATGAAATTCGTGCCCTGCTAGGCACCTCAGTTGGGATTACGTCCCATACCATTACAGCAGTCCCCACCATCCGGTGTCTCTCCTTCCCAACTAGAGGCAGACTTTGTTGCAGTTTCCACTACCAGGAACGAAATGTACTTTTTGATACACCATTTGCACCATTTCATGTATAGCACTAAATAAATCCCTCGTAGCCGAATTAGCTAAATTACTCCTGTTTAAATAGTATCAGGTACTTAAAGCGCTACTACTTCGCCCGCCTGCTTCTTCCAACCTAGCACTAGCGTATTGCATTCATCCTACCACTTAACTGTGCCCAACCATCCTCATGGGATCTATCTGCACCGACCCAGACACCTAATTGTGTTCACAGCCAGCTGCACAATTGTATTCCGCCAGCGTTGTTGCAACTGTTCTCTTCTGTATGTTTTATGGTGCTCACCCTCTTTCGCTGTTAGCAAATTAATGTTATACAACTGCGCAATTGTCCATCCACTGGAATCTAGCTGCATTGACCCAGATACTAAATTGTGGTCATTGCAAGATGTTCAATTGTATTCATCCAGCTTGTTGCAACGGTTCACGGTTCTCACCCATTCTCGATGTTAGCAAACAAATGTTTTACAACTGCACAATTGTACTCGCCATCCACTGTTAGCTATCTGCATTCAACTTCATGCTACACTGGGATTACCCACCCCATAGTCAACACCTTAACCATTAACGACACCCAGCTATGTTTGACTGGCTAACCCTCATCATGTTCCCATTCAGCATTATTTCGAATAATATACCCTGCTCTGGGAGTCACTATGTCAACTACAAAGAAGGCCTTGTAAAACTAGCCTGCTCCCGCCATCACACAATCTCTTGCCCCACTCCCTTTCTGCCTACTCTAGCACCCTTTCCACACAACACAAACAACGACAAGCTCATAAGCTCTAACGCCTGACCACTCAATACGAAAGGTCCCACTTAACCTGTGAACTGGAACTCCCATAGATGTATGACACCTCTGAGGAAACTCCCTCCATCCCCATCCTGGGGAAGACTAGACATGACCGATTAAGATCACGCACCATGTACCGTGCCCCTAGTTTCTCACCTAATAACCCAAGAAAGACATCGCCCATGGCAAACACCTGCCACAGAAATCCGGTAACTAACACCACACAAAGTCCCACCACAGTAACCACTGCAATGGTGGCCACCTCTAAACAGAAACTACCTACCAGCTTTCAAGGAGCCCTCATTAATGCAGGGTCGCTAGGAGCCCACGCCATTGAAATACATGATCTCATCAAAGACCTAAAACTAGACTACTTAGTAGTTACAGAATCCTGGCTCCACCAAGCTTCTGGACCTCTCTTATCGCTCGCAATCCCTCCAGACTACACTATCCTTAGAATGGATAGGACCCATTTGCATGGAGGTGGGGTAGCCATCGTAGCCAAGAACGCTCTCCAATTCAGACCCTGTCCCATTGAGAACATTGTAGGCTACGAACTACTTCTAGCTAAATTCACTCCTAATGAAAAAACTACAATTAACTTCATAGTGATCTACAGGGCCCCTAATTCGAACAACAACCCAAAATCTGATATCCTCTACTACTACCTGATCAAACCAAATACCAAATGTGTCTTCCCAGGAGACCTTAACTTAGGATTCAAAGACAACCTAGACCTTAAAGCAGAATCCATACATCCCTCACTCAAGGATAGGAATTTTACACAATTAGTGAATGCCCCTACCCACATCTATGGCAGAACACTGGATTGGATCCTATCTCTCAACACAGCCATAACTATAGACTCCATCACTCCTCTAGACTGGACAGAGATCATCACAATATTAAGTTCACACTTAATATCGATTAACCCACTCCCATCATAACGAAAGCCACACATACCTATGTAACTAGAAATCCTCGAAAGCTTACTCCTGATAACCTCATTCCTTTGCTTAATAAAGCATTAGATTCTATCTCAATCACCAGTGATAAACCTTGCCTTCTAGCAGCCACCTACCACAACAGCCTCTCCTCCACCATAAATGCAGTAGCACCCCTAACTTCCAAAACAAGAAACACAGACAAGCGATTGTTTTTTTGGTTCAATGATGACCTAGTAATACTTAGAAGAACTAAACGCGCACTCGAACATGCCCACAGGAAACACCCCTCTACAGAATCTGGTAAAGCTTTCCCGGTGGCTAACACAACATACAAAGCAGCCATCATCACTCAGAAAAGAAAATGCCTATAATACTCGAATCAGTAACGCTGCGTCTGACTCTAAAGAACTCTTCTCAATCCTGAGAGAATTGGAAAACCCAACCCCAGCCATGATGTCTACGAATGCCATCAAAGAATGGTGTACTACCATTCAAGATGCTTTAGCCGCTAAGATTTCTCTCCTACAAAACAAAATCATTACTAAAAGACAACTACTAGCGGACAAACCCGTATCCTCTAACCATAATTTGATTTCTAAAGCTGACACCAATCCCATGTTCTACTTCTCCCCCATCTCTCAAGATCTTGTGTTTAACACAATATCTAAACTCAAAACTTCAAACTGCAAATGAGATTCTGTCCCTGTGCAAGTAGTCAAGTCATGTGCCCAGACCCTTAGACCTATCATAACCAACTTTGTTAATGCCTCCTTTAATGCTAAACTGGTCCCTGCCAGTATTAAAGAAGCCTGGGTCACTCCATTGCTAAAAAAAGCACTCTTGATCCTACTGTGCCCACAAACTAACGACCAATAACAACAGTACCGTTCCTACTTAAAATCTTTGACAAAATAGCCTACATCAAGTCCAAGCACATCTAGAACGTAACCAGCTCCTTGGCAACAGACAATCTGGCTTTAGGCCCAATCACAGTACGGAAACGACAGTCTTGGATTTAAAAATCCAGATGGATACCATTAGGGACACAGGAAAACAGTTTGGATCTGTTTGCAGCTTTCAATCTTGTGGACCACAACAAACCCTGTTCCACCTTAGCCAAAGACTTTAACTTCTCCACTGATGCCACCATATGGATCAAATCCTTTCTAGCTGAACACACTTCTAGAGTTTCCATAGGTAAAGAGGCAGCAGACCCCATTGCAGTCCCCATTGGAGCACCAGAAGGATCCTGCCTCTCTCCCACCCTTTACAACGCTTACACTAAGCTCTTGTACGCAGCTCTAGATGATATGGGTGTCATCTACACCAACTTTGCTGATGACACTCAGATCCTTATCCCACTCTCAGGGAATTATGCCCAAGATACTCTGACTATTAATAAAATGTATGCCATAATACAGAATAGTCTGTGCCTCAATGATGAGAAGACAGAGATTCTCATTGTGGGCTCCCAGTTCAAAATAGGCGTCCTCCACCCAGACTACTATTTCATCAACATTGATGGCACAATGATTCCTGTCCTAAAGCAAGTAAAAAGCCTAGGAGTGTGTCTGGATGCTAACCTCACAATGACTAAACATATCAGCACACTATCATCATCGCCATCCTACACTGTGAAATAATTGCCCTAAACTGCCAATTCTTGACCCTAACCAATTGCATCACACTGGCTAGAGCTCTGATCTTATCCAAACTCGATTATTGTAATGTACTGCTATTCAGGATCTCCACTAGCAATCTCAATAAACTACAATTAATTCAAAATAAGGCACTATGGGGTTCTCTACGGATAACAAAACCTGATCATTTCTCTAAGACTAGAAGACATGCTCACTGGCTTCCCATCAAAGCCACAATCATCTTCAAAATACTCTGCGTCACGTTCAATTGCCTCCACAACAAAGCCCCCATCTACTTAAACAAGGCTATTGTTAAGAAAAAAGCCACTAGTACCCTAAGATCCAATAATCACCTTCTATTAGTATTGCCCCGCTACAAAAATACCAGAGCCGGGGGAGCAGCTTCCAATACTTAGCCCCTAAACATTGGAACTCCATCCCGCTCAGCATCAAAAAAGAGGAAAGCCTACCTGGCTTCAGAAAATTGTTAAAAACCTGGTTATTTAACCAATACTCATATAACAGCTAGCATACCTGGTGTACATACTCTCTGCTCAATTTGTTTTACTTATTACTGTAAATATCCTGTGTCCATTGTAACCATACCATAATAGCTTATGATTAATGTTTGAACAAGCTCTCTGTAACCTCGCCGTGATACCTTAGGGTCTGGGCGTGTAACAAATGTAATAAATAAATAAACAAACAAACAAACGGATAAATACATGAGTGAATGAATACATAAATAAATGAATGAATGAACAAATAAATAAATAAATAAATAAATAAATAAATAAATAAGGTGGGGTTGGGGATCCATCCCACACAAGTTGCAAGCTGCCATGCTGGTCATGTGGTATAGCAAATGAGGCGTCCAGATGTCGACACTGGGGGGGGGGGAGAGAAGAGACGAGGGCTGGGGATTCATGACACAAAAGGTAGAAGGCTACACATCTCAAAGTGTTGGGGTTATCATCAGTGGCATCTCCAGAAATCAAATTTAGTGGGGGTACAATGGGGTCCATGGAGAAAAGCAGAGGGGCTGCCTATAAAAGCGCAATGTGCATGCTATTCCCAAATTGATGCAGGCAAAGTAGTCCAAAGTGGCCCGGGGGAGGTACACATTCTGTAGCATATGTCTTAATGTTAATGATATTGTCTCATCCTATATTGAAAATATCTATCAGTATTTCTCCAAAACTCAATATATCCCCAGCAGACACACGTCATCAGTTAAGTTCACTCCTAGTTTCGGGCCTTCCTGTGCTATTCGTTCAGATGTTGCCTGTGGTAATTGGCTGGTTATGGTCACCTGCAATTTTATGCACTTTGAAATGATACAGCGTTCATATTGTTTCCCGATATTGTTTCCCGATAGCATTTGCTGTAGTGGGCCTTTCACAAGTGCGCCATTAATACCCACGGTTCGCAATGCCTTTTTGTGTGTCTCACATCTGGCTGCGGGTGCTTTTCTCGAAGGTCTCTGCAGATCGCAATTGGGGCTTGGGTTCACTTTCTGAGCTATGTCTTTGTGTGGACATTTTGAATTGCAAATGTAGCAAGAGCACTGAGAATATCCAGACGTGCATGTGAACTAGAGAAGCACAGTGTGTGTCAGTGTGTGCGCTATAAAAGAGGTCAACCAGCAACAAGATATGATCCTTTAAAGCAGTGCCTTCTTCACAGATGGAGCTACTCTGATTACTCGAGGGCAGTGTGTCCCTTTCAGGCCAGAAGAAAGAGAACATGCTGAGCAAACGTCCGCAAATGTGCAAGTGAAGGCTGGGGAAAGGAGGACAGCAGATTAGATCACGAGCCCCCTGCTTCCCTCAATGAAACTGGGGGCTCGGCCGGGAAACCATTGACAGGGGTGAGTTACCAGCCAAGACCCGGATTTGAATTTCATCATTCGGCAGGTGGGGTGGCCCGATTGTTGAAATTCAAGTTTTTTTTGTTTTTTTTTCACTGTGCCCTCATTCCCTCAGGCAGAGCAGGGGTCAAGGCTTGTCTTTTTACCTAGCTGCACATGCATGTGCATGTGTGCAGTAGCAATGGCAAGCTGTGCCGCTGTTCTGTGTGCACCTCTATGGTGCGTTTTTCACTGCAATTGCTGTGCCCGTAGCCATCCCCGGAGGCAGTATTGCGTCCCCGTGCATTGCAGCTTGTGTGTGTGCCGTGCAGATGGACCACAGGCAGCACTGCAGAGAGAGTAGCCCAGGTAGGGGGGCAGAGGAGTATCCAGCATTGCAAGAGTGGGGAGAGGGGCGAACCACAAAAAAATACTGCTACTTTCCCCCGCAAATGCAGTGTGCGCAATTCCATCCAGTCTCATTTGTGCCCCCAAACCACCCACCCTTGCCCCAATCTTCTTTGTTGGTAACATTAGTGGCAGATGGCATTTTAACACAACAAAAAAATAAAACCCTAGAATCATTACAGATGCAGGAGAGGAGAGTCCAGGCGCTCTGGGGCAAAACACACGCCCACCTTCTTATTTGCATATGGATTGCACCAACAAAAATGACTTCACAGAAATGGACAACGCACGGAGCATCATCAGTATTTGATACTTGGAGGCACCGTGGAAGTGACTTTAGAATAAATTGCCATAAGTAAGCCAAGTGGCAAATAACGTTGTTGTTCAAAATAGCTAAATTTCACTATTATAATATATGGAGAAACTCTATAGTCATTAGGCATTTTATTTTAAATAACAATATGATATAGTAACATAAGCTATGAAGTGAATCACTTACAGAGCTGTAGGTAATGTGGGCCTCATTGCGAGTTTTGCGGTAGCCATGGTGCTAATAGTGCCATGGCTGCCTCCAAACCCGTGTCAGGGTAGTCGGAATGGGGACTTACCGGGTCATTCCAACCTTGTAGGACCCGGTAAGTCCCCATTCTGAAAACCATTCCCCATTCCCATTCGAGCCCCCATAGGGCTCAATGGGAATGGGGAAGGAGCTAATAATGGGCCCGCAAAAAGCGGGCCTGTTATTAGCTCCCTGGTCCCTTAGCGGGACCCGCTAAGGGACCTCAGAATGTGGTGGTAGGGGGTTAACGGCACCGGCATCCTTACCGATGCCATTAACCCCCTACCACTGTACTCGTAATGAGGCCCACAGTGTGATTACATATTTGCCCAGGATCTCACACTGGTTAAATATGAAACCGGGATGTGGACAATTTAAGCAACTGAGCACATCTTCCCAGGTTTAGTTGATATAGATATTTATAAAGGTTTTGTTTTGCATTTCATGTGCTTAAATAATACTTTATAGCAATGCCTTGGAAGCAAACCACATTACATAATAAACTATCCTTTAATAGTAAACTAACTATATACTATATACATTGTCATGGAAATATGTTGAGCAATACGAGTATGGTTTTAGTTTTATTCTCCCCATCCTGCATGCAAAGTCACAATAGCATCATGCAGATAAGGTGAGCCTAACAAATCCCCCTTTGGTTTTAAAACATAGTAATTTCATAAAGCATGCACCATTATGCAACGTTCTCACTTCTGATCACTCCATCCCATTCACATTTCGAAAGGGACATAAGTCCCTGCTAATAGTCCCTGCTCCCTCTTCCCATTAGTGCCCAATGGCTCACATTGAAATGCTCTGTTGACACAGCAACGTGAAAGCCCCTCTGCTGTCCAGAGCTCCTTGGGACATTGTCCTGGCAGCGGGAGACCTCTCCAGTTCTGAAGGGTAAGATGTCCGGCTGCCAGGACAATTAGCATGCTGACCAGGAATTGCTCAGCACACATTGTCCTGCCAGTGGTACACCTTTCCCGTTGGGCACCCTCATTGAGAGGTGTCCCACTGACACATACCCCAGTCTTGCCCTCCCTGCCCCTGCACCCACTTGGTACGCCACTGTAAGGGGGAAAAAAAGGGGGGGCACAGGATTTCAGAGGAGGAGACCTGACCCACCCTAGCAACGCCACTGTTTATCATGGAGGAGTTCTGAAGAAACATCCCAGTTGGCACCTGCCACGTGCATTCTATAGAGTCTCAATGTCATGCAATAATGAGCTATGTATAAAAAGGGACTTATGCATTGTCCAATGTCGGGGAATGGTGTATTTTAAGCCACCGGGCGCCAACGGGGTGTAGGGCGGGTGGTGCCCACTACCGGTAGGTTAGGTCCAATTGGGCCATATGTTTAGCACATTGCAGTGATTGCTACACTTGTTTGGGGACACTTGCAGAGATGTGTTTGCGCCTAGTTGTGGACTGAGGGCGGCGTGGAATGCTGAAGTTGTCATGCCGGCACTCACCAAACATTGCTGATCCGGTAGGTGCACTGAGGCATGGGGAATGCGGCTGAGTGGTGTGGTCAGTTGACATGAGTCACCTTTATTTCCCCAAGGGTCGTTTCGAAGTGTGGGGGACAGATATAAGCATTCCACCACACCCTATGTAGGAATTCCTTGCAGAGCATTGGATAATACATGATATGCCTGTATATGTTAACATTTATGAGATACCTATATGTGATATCAGTTATGAAATTCTTACTTTCACATTTGGTTTAACAAACAACTGAATTCCGTCCAAAAGAATGGGTGGTGTGTGCTCCTCCTTGGCCTCGCCGCCTGTGCCGCTCCTCTGAGAAAGCCTAGTAGCATGCTGGGGCTGCTTTTTGAGGGCACATCCAGTGATGGAAGTGAGAACGGACGGGAGCGGTGTTCCACTACTTTTCTTTTTTTCTTTTTACCATTCCTCTACTTATTATGACCATATTCACCATTCTATATAGAGGATGTGTTTAAGTGTAAAGATGTAATAGGAGCCTTAGTTACTAGTCACTTAGACTATTGCAATGCCTGGCTGCAAGACCTTGTCAAATGTTGCACTATGCTTCCGCCTACCCTCTCCCCTGCCAAGACTACAGTTCCACTACTTTGTTCGGTACACTTATACCACTGGGCACAGCGGTGAGATGGAAGGAGGTAGGAGGAGAGGGGGATGTTCCAATGACAGATGGCGTGACGTTGTAATCTAGCGCTGGTCGGTGCACAGTGCTGTAAATCAGCCCATCACGGAATGTCCTAGTGAGCGGTATAAGATTGGGAGTGAGGCCAAGTTCTCTCTCTTTGTTTCTGCTTACCTGAGTGCCAGTGATACTGAAGACACCATTGCTGTAGTCTTTCTTTTCACACCCACCCATCCCTTAGGTATAAGTTTAGGGGATGTGGACACCCGACACGAGGGTGAGTGGTATGTTTAGCACATTGCAGTGACTGGTATGCTTGTCTCATACAATTGAGAACACTTTTAGAGAGAGTCTGCTCCTAGTGCTGAAGTTGTCATGCAGGAGCTCACTAAATGTTGCCAATCAGGCAGGTGCCCAGAGGCACGGTGGGGGGGGAGCGGATTGGGGAGGAATGGAGAATTTGGACTGGACACACGGGTCGCCTTCATTTCACACAGAATCATTCTGGTGCGTGGTGGACTCACGCAATCATTCTCTTTCGCCCTATGCAGGAATTCCTTGCAGATCATTAGATCATTTATAATATGCCTAAATATATTATCATTGATGAGGTGCCTCTGTGTCTGATATCATTCATGACATTCATGAAATTAGTGGCACATTTTGTTTATTCAATGGAGCTGAATGCCTTCCAAAAGAATCAGTGTTTGTGTGTTTCCTTTTGGCCTCACCACTTGCACCATTCATTATAAAAAACACAGTGGTTAAATCAAAACCAAATCAAATGAATACCTGCCAGAGGTGTAAAATGAATAAAAAACTGAATACATCAAAAGTAACAGTGGTGGAGCAGATTGAACCCTGGTCCCCAAATCTATAATGGGACACCTTGCAAACGTTAATGCCTGCAGCCATGGCTGCCCTAGAAAACAGCAAGCATCTTAATACCTACCTGCTTGAATGCACACCTGTGTTATACTCTCAGCCCATTCTCAACACAACTGTGGCCAGGGCCAGAGCAGGAAGATTTGGGTGCTTACACCACTGGTGAATGGCAAAGAGAGA